>NC_141685.1:584889620-586089620 GCF_964263255.1 Lissotriton vulgaris
TGTACAGTATATAGTGCAGTTCAATTTGCACAAAAGGTCTCTGCCTAGCAGACATACAGGACTAGAATCGCAAACTACAAACTGGTGTTCATTACTATACTTCCCTATTTTCACTTGCACGGGCTCAGTCAGAGGACTGGTCATTCTCTTGTTTGCGACCCCCACCACTTGTATGGTCTCTCCAGACATGGGTAGGCCTGGAACTGCGGCTGATCTGATCGTGGATCGAGTGGCTCCTGTGTCCACTAGAAATGTCGTGGGGAACCCTGCCACTTCGGCCTCAACATAGGGTCCCCTCTGGTCTACCTCCAGAGCTGCCCCGAGGGTGCAGTCATCCCTTTCCACTTTCTGTCCAGTTAGTGGGTCCACATAATAGCATTCCTCTCCTCCGACAAACAGGGGCATCTGTCTATATGTCTTACCCATAGTCCCTACTCTGGGTGCCTGCGGGAACTGGGCTCGGGGAGGAGGCCCCCCTCTGAGCACCTTTCCCTGGTATTGCATTATCCCTCTTGTAGGCAAACTCTGGGTCTCTTCCTCTTCTACCTCTTGGTCTCCTATCTCAACATTATAGGGACACTCGCGTTTCCAATGCCCCACCTCGTTACACTGGTGGCACCTAGTCGTTTTCTTTAAGGCAGCTATATCTATTCTGGGTCGAAAGGTGGAGTTTTCCTCATTGCCCTTGTTCTGGCTGTACTGTTTCTTTCCTCCAGTACCCGTTCCTGGTTGCTGTTGCTGCTGTCCCCCCTTCCCTGCTGCCTGCATCTGTACCACCATCAGTTTCTCCTTTAGTTTCTTAGCCTTGGAATCTATCTCATCACAGCAGTACCTGGCATACCTCAGTATTTCGTCTAGGGGTTTATTTTGCCAACAGATCAAGTGTTGCTGTATCATTAAACTAATATCCGGTCTCAGACCCAAGACAAATTTGGACACAAATTGCCCTATGTCCTTCGGATCCATGACATCCAGACCGCTATACTGTTTAAACGCCTTCAGCAATCTCTCATAGTATTCGTGAACTGTCTCTTTGGGTTCCTGTCTTGTTCGGTCGATTTTTACCCAATCTATGTCTTGCATGGGCACTTTCTCTTTCAGCCAAGTCATTACTCTCTCGAACTTTGCCATCACGCTCTCAGACGGCCCATTAGTCCTAGCATCTCTCTCTGGCTCTATGGTGGGCCACTCAGCGCTAACCTTGCACGCGGTCCACAAATCCCCTGGCACTACTATGTCAAACAGCGTGTTCAAATCTATCCATAGGACCTTTGAGATCTTTACGAATCTCTCAACTTGCTTATACCACTCCACTGGGTTTTCCCGCAGTTTGGGGAAAGAGGTGGTAAAAGCAGCTAAATCCCCCCTACTCCAAGGGACGTGGACATAGGTCCCGTTAGCGACTTCCCTCAAAGGGTACGTCTCTACTCCCTGCTGTCCTCCTGGTGTCATCCCAAGTGTGCTTCTCCTGACGGTCCCTCTCTTGGACCACCTCTCTTCCCACTTATCTAGGGCCCTCCATGTCCTTATTCCAGTGATCAGCTCCCTTATGTGTGTTTTCAATCCGATGGTTCTCCTCTCATCTAGGTCTGTGTAATGTAGCCTGTGGTTGCCCTGTAATGCTTTGGTCCTTGACAGGTCTACCATATATTTGCCTGCTAGTTCGACTAATTTCTCATGGATTGCTCTCGCCTTTCGAGTTACGTCCTTTGCCATGAACAGAATTTCATCCTGCTCATACATGTCCATTCTTTCTAAGGGCAGGGTACCGTCTACCATGTCATCCAGATCTGACTTTAAGCTGTAGACATCGAGTCTTTTGGCTTTTATTTCTGCTCGCAATAATTCCTTCGAGGGAGGTTCACAGGTTTCTCTCCCGTCCCAACTCCGGGCCCTACGTTTGGGTTCGGGAGAGTTGGGGAGTGCTCTCTCTTGTTCCCATCTCTCCAGATCCCATGCTCGGCCATCCGATCTTGGAAGGTGATGGAACACGGGCCTGTTACCCCCCATCTCACCTTGTCTACTCTCTCCTTTCTTCTCACAGTAGGACTCTCTGCTATTCTCCCTTCGGTCTCCATTCCCACTTGGCCTCGTATCACTCAGTATCTGATACGATCCTTCCTGGTTTCTCATATTCCCTGGGCTGCGCTCCTGCCCGTCGTCACAGGGACTATGGTGTGTCCTCTCGCAACCTCCACTCTGTTCTCTCCCGCCGGGCCCACAGTGGATACACTTAAAGCTATCCCTGTACTCCCGAGCTCTCCTGCCTTCTTCATTCTGTATCGGGCGAGACACCCCCCCGTTCTCTGGGCCCCCATTCTCCAGGTTTGATCTACCTCCACTCCGGGCCCAATGGGTGAATCCCCTACTGTCCTTCTCCCTCCCGTCCCACTCCGGACTGTCCTCTCCAGCCCCGCAGTGAGTCCGGGCTCTGCTGTCCTGACCTTCTCTTTCAGCTTCCGCCGCTATGATGTTCTTGTGAGCCTCAACTGCCTCATCCCATTTCTTCATGTACTCGTTTAACTCTTGAAAGGATTTCCGTCCTGGTCCCCTCATATCCTCCGGCCATCTGATGTCCCCCAGATCTCCTGTTGTGTGTACTGGGGTGCTCCAATCTCTTGGTATCGGCACTGACTTGGGGAGTTGGTTGTATCTTTCCTCCTTGCCATCTCCGCTCTTTCTCTGTCCCTCCGTACCCGTTCTTCCCCTCTAGCCCTGTCTGGGTCATATACCGATACTATAGGACCTATTGTAACAGGTACCTGTAGTGCATCAGGTAATGCGTAAGATGTGGCACACTCCGTTTCTGGCGCCCTTTGCACCACAAACCTCCCGACCACCTGTTGCACTTGGCTAAGCTGGGACAGTTCTTTCTTTGCAGCGGGATCCCAATTGAGACTGGGAAGCGGCCCATGCTCTCCTGCATTGCCCCCCCCTTTCTCTCCATTCTCGGCATCTCCCCCTGCTCTGTTATACGGAGGTGGCCTGTCTGTCAATAATCTGTTTATCAGGCTGTCCTCTGTCTCGCTCTCGTCATCCTCTTCTAGGGGGCTTTTGTTCCCGGGCATCTCTAACACTGGATATAATTTATTTACTTCCATGTTATGCACCCTCCATCTTTTAGCATCCTCATCCCATTTGGCATCCTGTACTGCCCTTACCGAACGTTTCACTCTTTCTTGCCGTCTGTTCATGTTCTTTTCATGCGCTGCCCTAATCCATGCATTAAGGGCTTCAAACTGAGTTGGTCTAGGCAAGGGTCTCGTTGCGGTCATAATTGCTTTTAATCTATGTAACACCTCTAATCTGAACGTCCCGTACTTCGGGAACGTGAGCTCCTCATTTCCATCTGTCATCCTACTCCACTCTGAGATCCACAGAATCGTGTGCAGCCCAACATTTGTCCCCATGTAACGCGCTGGCGTACCCTCCGGCGGGGCTTCTTCCCCTTCGTACGATCCCCTGCGCTCTCTTTTAAACAGCGCTCTTAACCACTTAAAACACTTCATAATTACGCGCAAAATTTCCAGCTTGAATACTCTGTTTACTTCCTGATGACAATCCACCAATCCTAGCGCGGCTTTGCTAGCTGGCCTATCGCAGCGCGGTCTTTCACCGGCCGGCCAATCCCAGCGCGGCACTTTCTGACGTCACTAGTCTCCGCTTCGCAGCAGCACCCCTCCTTTCTCAGCTCTCCTCGCGATCATGCATGCGTCCCATTCATACACCGAAAAATGACTACTTCCGACCAAGCGGTCACTTCCCTTGACTGTACGTCCACAGTCTATCTGTAATTGTCAACACAACTGACGAGATGTCTATCGTCTCTCTGATAGGTTCTTTACACACACAGTAACTTCCGGCCAGCGTCCGTTACTCACGCACTCACTCTTACGTTCCCCCTATCCGGTCCTTCGGGTGATCACTGGTACCTCATGACCCCCTTCACACTAGTTAACAATTACTCTGAGTGTCCGATACACCCGAACCACTTAAGCTCTCCTTGAGCTTAAGATTTCCACCGGTTGCGCGCGCTCACAACCTGTTCCACAGTCTCTCTACAGGCATTCAACTCCGCCAGACATTACAACATAGATACAATACAAAACACCGCAATCTTAACACGCATGACCCTTTATACTCACTCTCGACCGATACTGCTGCTTTTCTGTCTCACGTCATCCGGTCCTTCTTCCGCGGGCGGTTCTTCCGATCATCGGTCTCTAGGGGCCTTGGGGTAATCTAACCTGGCCTAGATCACCTTCCTCAAGAAGGCAACCATCCTCTATAGCTACCAACTGGAAGGGTGAGATTTTGATCAATACCTTATCACTATCGATCTAAAACCCCGGTCTGGTCGACTGAACCTTTATTGCCTGTCATTGAGGGAAGAAAGTGCATCTCTTACCAAGTTAGTTCTCCCAATAAAGGACTCCGCTTCAAAGGATCACAAACAACTTCTAGCTTTCAAAGGTTTATTATAAAGTCAAGATAAGTTGCAGGTACAAGCATCTCAAAATGAGATTAACCAGATACACGGGCCCAACTACGTACATGTGTTCTCTGAAAGCCCTCAGACGAACAACGGAAACTACCAATACCAGTTCTAAAAACAATAGTGCTATTAGCATAGACACATATTGAAATCTATCGGTCATTACAGGCGGAGGGAAAATACAGGTTAGGCTGTCCCTACCCTGCTCTAGATGGTATCCCTACTTAACCAGATCCCAACCTATCAAAAGGTGTCAGCAGTGAATGACTCCCAAGGGAAGTCACCCACTCTCAAGCTCTTGGTGAAAACCTATAGTTCTCCAATCATGGCCCCTCTCTGCCTACCCATCCGCTCTCTAAAGGGTCCTCAGTCTTCTGCTCTAACTCCACCCAGGGGTGCTGTCCCTAATACAAAAATACAACAACATTTAGGACGCCCCTCGTGAGACGCCCCTCACGTGGTGTAGCTTCTGGCTTTTTCCATGATGAGGCCTTGTGGTTAAAGTCGACCTTGCTTCTCAGACGCTTCTCCGGCCCGCTGATACCCCTTAAACATTCCGGAACCCTCCTCCATGTCTGGTCCATTTCATGAACAAGCTTCTATTCATTATATTAATAATTGAATACCCCCTTTTCTCTTCCAGACAGACATTTGGAGCCAAATCCCAATTTTCATGGTTTTCCAACCACGTTGTAACATTCCCCGGCCCAGACTAATGTGTAAATCAACGTTAAAGCTTTCCAGCTCTACAACATTTCTGTAGTATTCAACTTCATTAATTATTAGCATGTTAATATTCTTATTTTACTGATTAAGTAAACACATCTATAAATCAAACCCTACTCATTATTACTAAACATTAGTGCAATCCATATTGTGTAATTTATTCTCCTTTCCCCTCCCTCCTAGCTCTGGCCCTGAGGCCTACCACGTTCAACGTTTCCGTATGCCATCTTACATTTTAGCAGCTACACAACATGGATTCAGGAATAATCACGCTTAATAAAATCGTATTGCTTCATACATTTCTGTGTTAGTTCCACTTCTATTTAAACTTCTATATTAACTACATATTTCAGAATATAACTATGGATACTATCAGCACTCATGGCATTTCTCTTCATGATTTGTGCTTACTACATGTAAGTGTGATACATTTCTACATTTTGGTCAGTTTGCGCTCTCTCATTCCCATGGATCCCGCTCAGTGCCAGGAATATCCTGATTCAGGTGCTTTTAGTTAGTCGCCTTGATTACAGCAATTCCCTATTGGTGGGAATTAGGGAAGACCTCTTATCTAAATTACAAGTTGTGGAGAACACCGCTGCACATCTTGCCCTGGATACAGCAGCCCAAACCCCCTCCCTGCCCCTTCTTCGACAATTACATTGGCTTCCAGTCAAGAAACGGGCCATCTTTAAAATGCTGTGTATGGTTTTTAGGTCCCTGCACGGACTGGGGCCGGTCTACCTGACTAATAAACTTAAATGGTACCTTCCTGCACGTCAGCTCAGATCTAGTAATCGTAAGCTGCTGTGTTGCAAGAGAATTAGGAAGGCAAAAATAGGTGATTAGGCCTTCTCATATCTGGCCCCCAAACTCTGGAACGACCTCCCTGAACACATTCGGGAATGCCCAAACCTGTCCTTATTTAAAAAATGGCTTAAGACCTGGCTTTTCTAATCTGTACTTTATCTGATTGCTTGACCTTCTCAGGCGCCGAGAGATCCCCTTGGGGATGATTTATGCGCATTACAAATGACATATAACAATAATAATAATAAATGCCCAGATGGCTTTATTTGGTGGTTGTGTTTATCTTTAAAGGGTGAACAAAGCAAACAACGGGAGATGATGGACGGAGTGCTGAACATTGCAAACACTCACCCCCAGTCACAGACTTGGGTTGAAACCAATCCTTGTTCTTTAGCTCAATTTGCTACCCCAGTTCAGACACAGCTAAATGCAAATGAGTCTTGACCCTTTGCCTCATGGGAACAGTCCAGCCCGAACTGCCAAGCCATGTCTTCCCTGACTGGGGGTGAGTGTCTGAAAAGTTCCAGCGCTACGTTCATCATCTCCATGTGTTTGCTTTGTTCACCCTAAGTTGGCAGGTTGTGCCCAGATGTGGGTCCCATGCTCACTTTGCCAGTGGATTATAACCTGGCTGATGAACGATGTTACACAGAAACTGGGCCCAGGATGCGTGTTTCCAGTTCAGGGAAGACCTGGCATGGCAGTTCAGGCTGGACTGTTCCCATGAGGCACAGGGTCAAGACTGATTTGCATATAGCTGGGTCTGAACTGAGGAGGCTAAGTGAGCTAAAGAATGATGATGGATTCAACTCAGATCCGTGACTGGGGGTGAGTGTCTGAAAAGTTTCAGCGCTCCGTTCATAATCTGCATGTGTTTGCTTTGTTCGCCCTAAATTGGCAGGGTATGACCAGACGTGAGTCCCTTGCTCACTTTGCCACTGGATTCAAGCTAGCCTGGATGATGAAGAGTGTTGTTCAGAAACCGGCCGCATGATACTTGTGTACGGTTCAGGGAAGACCTGGCTTGACAGTTCGGGCTGGACTGTTCCCATGAGGCACAGGGTCAAGATTGATTTGCATATAGCTGGGTCTGAACTGACGTTACAAAGTGAGCTAAAGAATGATGATGGATTCAACCCAGATCTGTGACTGGGGGCGAGTGTCTGAAAAGTTTCAGTGCTCTCTTCATTATCTTCATGTGTTTGCTACCTTTAAAGTGCCCAGTAGCCATTTCAATTGATGCTCCTTGCATCTTAGGCCAAAAGTCAGGACTTTAGTTTTGGAAGCATTTGCGTGCAGAGCATTCTTTGTGTTGTATACATGGAGTATGCAACCACTCACACTGAAGGGGGGCTCAAGCAGAAAGTACAGGGGAAAAACAGTACAGACAAAAAGACCCAATCTGTCTGAACATTATTTATAGAATGCTCAAAGTCACTAATATGTTAGAACATACCCAAACAAGCAAGTTCTTCCCCAATATATGTAGAGACTCTAGTCTATGGAAAGTATCTAATTTATTTATATCATGGTATCAAGTTAAAAGGGACACAATGCAACAAAAAGAATTGAAAATCAGTTACATCGAGGCTCATTATAGGCACACACACACTCTCTCATTTTAAACATTCAGACACAACCCACAAATACTCATATATCCCATAAACTCAGGATCTCATTACATAACAATATACATTTGTAAGAAAAAAACATCAATCTTTGTATCACAAAAATCAACCAACATAAAAATGGTAAGTAGGCAATGAGTGTCAAATGATCCGTTTCTCAGTTTCTGAAGGGTTAATGGAGAGGATTGCACACGTGTGAAGATGAGGTCAGTCACGTTCTAAACAAAGAAGAAATACTGGGCTAATTATGCCAAAGCAGTCAGACTCTCCATAAATGGACAGGGCAAAACAATATTAACAGGTGGACAGTTAATAATAAGCCAAGTGCCGGCTGAGAGTCATACCCTAGAGGCTGAAGTGGAGACTAACCAAAATACAACTATGTTTTAGGGAGGGGGGGCAAGCACTAAGTGATGACAAACCTCAATAATTAGGGAGACTCAAACATAGCCCGAGATAAAAGGGACGTAACTGCTGCTAAACTGCCTGAGTTAAAAGGCGTCCAAAACAGCATAAATTTATGCAAAATGCAGAATCAGCCTCTTGCACGAGCACTGACCATAAAGAGAGTACGGAGGTCAAACTTACCCAAAGACAGCAGAGGGCATGCGGCAGTCGCAACCATCTAGTGTATTCTTAAGCCAAAGCCCTCTTCATCCTAATGCTGGTTTGATCCAATATCACCAGATCATCAGCATACTGTATGATGGGAAGTTTCATCACACCTAATTTCAATGGGAATATATTCCCTTTCAGCAGCTCCCCACTTAAGTCAGTGGTATAAATGAACTGAGGAAGGTGGGAGCGTTGACACAGCCCTGCTTAAGCCCTCTATTGGTGTAAATGTTTTCAGTTGGATGGGTCTGCGTTATTTTAATTAGAACCCATGTGTACATGTACAAAGTTCTAATTTCCAGCAGGAGTAGCCTTTGCGCTCTGATAGGAGAGAGGAAAACGTTGTCCATAGTAGAAGAGTCTGGCCGGAAGCCCGTCTGATAGTTTGGTATGATTAGATTTTTTTGATTGATCCAGTCCTCCAGCTCATGTAGAAGAACATTTTTTGCAAAGGCCTTACCATCAACATCCAATAGGGTTATTAGCAGATCACCCTTTTTGTGTATTGGGTGCAGGATGGAGCCATTCCATGAATCCAGAATGGGTGCCCATAGAACACATTTACTGTACAGGCTAAAAATGTGGGGTGCCCAAAATGCCAGATCTTCCTGAAAGGCGTTCTTAGAAAGGTTGTTTGGATCAGGGCCCCTTCTTCCTGAATACTTTTCAGGATGCTTAACATCTACTTTTCGGAGACTAGCATGGAGCTATCTTCTAGGCTTTTTTAGGGCATGAGCCGGTAAATGCTTACTGGTATCCCTTGTTTTTATCAGGGTCCTCGTATAGTTTTTGTACGTGGGCCTCACATTCCTCAATAGAGACGGCACTCTCTTTACTGACAGTTCTATTCGCCAGACCATTGACAACCCCAACATTCTCTGTTTTTCTTTTGGTTGCAGCAAGGCATATATGTGTTTCCATTCCTCCTCTGTTTGTTTTAGGTTGCAGCGTATTTGTTTGCGTTGTCTTCTGGCCTCTTTATCTTGCTTTATGTTTTCATATTTTTCGCCCTTTTATACAACAATTCCCCATGAGGCACTTCTGATTGCTCTCCATAAACTCTCTGTTCTCGTGGGGAGGAAACCACCTCCCTCTTGTGGGCATGATCTGCCGATTGTTCAGGTTTTGTGCTATTAGTGTTTTGTGGAGTTGTTTTTACTATTTGCACCCAATGTTTCTTAACCACATATGCATTGTCTCTCATAGTTGGAAAGGAGTAGACTAATTTCCAACATGAGTACTTGGCCATGCAGGCCTGGCCCCATATGACTCTCTTAATTATTGGGCCAACATTGTTTGGAAGTGGATGGCCAGCCGGCTTGTGGGTCCTGCATGTCATCGCACTCACGTTAACCATTATTGATATAGGATGGTGGTCGCTTACTGTTCTTGTTTAGACCTGATAGCTGATGCACCACTTTAGCAAATTCTTGCTTAAGAAAATCCAGTCCAGTGTTGACATTTTTTGAAGGTAAGCATTTTTTGACCTCTTTTGTGCCTTTTCAACTGGACAAGCATAGCTCATATTCACTTTGACAAGCTTCAGTGATGTTCCGGGAACAGTCCCCACAATTAGTTGGCAGAAGTGAGGTTCCGTGACAATTGTAAGTGATGTTTTTGACTCGCACGAATATGGTCGAGTCTGATATCTATGAACCGCAAATAACGAGTTTAGTGGATATGTGCAGTTTCGCTGTGCTAACCTAAACCGTTCGTTTGTTACGTGGGTTTTTCTATCTGTACCCATGGGTTCCATCTTAGATACGGCATCCATTTTGTCTCTTGCCCTCAAGTAGCCAGCGAACAGACGTTGTCCGCTTCGCGACCCTGGGACTCCCAAGATACTTGCGGAAGCCACATGTCCTTTGAAACTGTCTTTATGACGAGGGGGATGATACTGTAAGGCAGATGGCCCCGCTCGAGGCTCATCTTGCCGTGCCGGTCTATTGTCTCAGCCGTGCATCTCATTAGGCACGTCCCTTTGGTGCCTGTAGCTCGCGTTTCCTGATACCTCCCTTTTTACACCCTTTCCAATCCCCCACTGTCTCCACCTTCCTCCACACCTGTCCTTGTTCCTTCTTCGATCTGTTTTACTGCTGATTGGAATGTACTAATGGTGGGAAGATGGGTTTTTACAGTTGGGAACCGCCAAATGTTTCCGCACTTATGTTCCGGACCTTGTGTGTATCAAAGTGACCAAAACGACCCCTCTGGGGGATAACTATGGGAACCAAGCCATAAACCTTTGTGTACCATGTAAACCTATGGGTAAATTGTGTATAAAAGGAGCGATCCACAGAACCAATTTGAAGCAGTCTCCACAAGTAGCACATGTTGTACTTGCCGTGATTTCTGTGTTCCCTGCAGTAAATAAAGCTCGAATCTTTGACGCCGAAGGAAGTGTCCCGTGTCTCTGTCACTTGTACGCCGGAGCAGGTTACCCACGAAGGTTTCAGGTGTTGTTCCCTGGCACCGCTGGGTCTTAAATAACCCAGTCCTTCAGTTGGCGCCCTACGTGGGGCTACATCAGTGGTACCGGTCCAAGCCCGACGATCGTGAGGAACTTCGTGTGAAATCTCCGAGGGAAGGTGCACTCCGCTTCATCGATCCTGTTGTCGAAATAAGTGGCCCGAAGACTTTTCCCGCGAAGATTCCCGCCTCCTGACGGCTGCAACGGACTGCTGCCCTGACTGTAGACCTGTTTTGGCGCCTGGCGTAAACCTTGGTATAGCGAGACGATTGACGGGCCTTCCTGGTGACGCCATCGATCTTTGAGTTAAGTATTTGTGGGTCGCTCCCAGTGTTCTTGGTTGTGGTTCTTAGTTGTTGCATGGTTCCATTGCATTTGTGGTTCTTGGTACTTTGTTGTGATATTTGACGACTGCAGACGCCAAAAACCGAGGGTTTTCGCTCTTTGCTGGGACTTGGTAAATCCCGTAGCCCTTGAAGTTTGTGAAACTCGGCTAGTGTGCAAGATGCCTGGTCGTAGTACTTTGTTTAGTTGTTTCAGACGTTGTGGCACGGATTCCCGACTGGAGGACTCGTGTCCGATACCTCCGGTTGGAACTCCCACTTATGAACTGTACAGTAAGCACGGATTGGGCCCGATTACTTTTAATGATTATTGGATTCAGTATACTAAGAAGGATGGTGTCCTTAGTTGGCCACCTCATGGTAGCTTCGAGACTCCAATCTTAGATAATCTAGAGGTTAAATTATTTGCGAAAAAGTCAAGGCCGGCCATGGTTGATGCCTTTCGGTTGTGGCGTAAAGAAGCCCGACAGAAAGAAATCAGACAGACTAAACGAAATCAGAGAGATGGTGTTGCTACCATTGTAAAGAAAGCAGAGCAGTTTCAGCGTGATAAGGAGGATAAGGAAAAGGAAGTGTTCGATAGGCTACAGCGTATGTCCATAGATAAATGCTATCCTGCTTTGCCTACGGAGTCGGATAAGAAGGAAGAACCAGTTGAGGATCCTTTAATGTCTTATCTTCTGAAGTCACCACCTCCATATGTACAGGGTACCGCAGCTCCTGTGGTTCCCCCTGTACCTATTCTTCCACCTATTCCTCAGCCTGTTCCTCAACCTGCACCTGTTCTTCCGACTGTTCCTGCTCCTTTGTCTGTTGCTATCCCTACTGCTCCTCCACTTCCACATACTCCTGCTCCCGCTACTGCTCCTGTTTTGTTAATTCCTGTTGTTGCCTCTGTTTCTACCTCTTCCCTTGTCAGTCCTGTGTCCTATACTTCTCCCTCTGTCCGTAGTCGTACTTCTCCTGTTGCGGCTAACTTCTTTCATTCTCTCGGACCTGTTCTTGGGTCCGCTGGTTCAGATGGTCCTCAGAGACGTAGTCAGCTTCCCGGTAATAGGGAACGCGCTTCGTTATATAATATGGCGATGGGTTGGATGACACATCCTCTTAGAAATCCACCACGTGTTGTACTCGATACGTTCTGTCAATTCAATATACCA
The DNA here is from genome assembly GCF_964263255.1 of Lissotriton vulgaris. NCBI lineage: Eukaryota > Metazoa > Chordata > Amphibia > Caudata > Salamandridae > Lissotriton > Lissotriton vulgaris. The sequence goes on from NC_141685.1 coordinate 584,901,869, forward strand.
ACCCAAAGATTTGTGTTCGAAGAAATGTGTAAGGTCCTTCGTGATCAGATATCTGCTGATGCACCTGACGAGGTGCTGTCCGCTTTGTCCGATCTACAGCTCCAGTTCTCGAATGGACTGATAGTGGATACCAACGTTCGACGTGCTGTTGAGCGGTTGCTATCTTTCCGTCCCACTCCTATACCTCAAGCCTTGTTTGTCGAGGATGTTGAAAGGCAGCCAGATGAGTCTGGTCAATTTCCTATGCGCGAAGTTCCACCGATATGGATGCCAGGTAATCCTGCAGCTGCTCCACCGATCTTGCCATATTTCCAGAGAGTGTGGATACACCTCCCATGGAAACGTTCAGAGGTGTTACAGGTGAAGCAATCATTGCCTGACCCTCGCAAAAATCCTACAGGGTACTACAAGGAATTATCGCAGCTCGTAGATGCTACGATAATGAACCTTGCTGATATCGATATGCTGTTCGGCAATGTCGTACCGCAACCAGTATGGGCTAAAATCCGTCAGGAAAATCATCCGAATGAACTAGGTGGTGATTGGGCTGCCATTGTAGCGGCAGATGGTCGACAAACTGGTGGTGCTAAACCCGAGCAGTTGATTGCTGCTCTCCCTCAACGAATAATTACGCTAATGAAAACTCTTATGCCAGCTATGAGGGTGAATTGGGACAAATTGTCGGCTTGTAAACAGAAGAAGGACGAGAGTGTCTCCGACTTCTTTACGAGATTCGAGGAGGCATTCATCGACCATAGTGGTCAGGATATGGGTACTGAGGGTGGCCAACGATTGTTTGTGGATAAATTTGTCTCTAAATTATTGCCCGATTTGAGCAATAAATTGAAGAATTCAGAAAGTGCATGGGCCGTTTCTACCTCAGCTCAGATATTGGCCACAGCACAATATTATGAGAATAGAGAGAAAGAAGAGAATGACCGCGCTGATAAAAAGACGAAAGAACTTAAAACTAAAGTGTTGTTACAACAAGCGTATCCTCCACGTTCGAATCAGAATGCTTCGCAACAAAATAGATCGCAGTCGCAATCTAATCGACCACAATCTAGAAATGACTCCTCTTCCCAAAGATCCTCTTTAGGGTACAATCAGTGTGCCTATTGTAGACAGGAGGGTCATATAAAATTCAATTGTCCTGTTTTGACCGACCGTAATAGTGGTAATTCATCTAGAGGAGGTCGTGGTGGTTCCCAACAGACATCACGCGGTAGGGGTCGTGGTGCTCAAAATGATCGTTCAGATAACCAATCGAATTCTAATAACTGTTTTGATCAACGTGGATCATCGCAAGGACGATCTGCGCAGTACAATGTAGATGATTATTACGTCGATCAGGGAACTGACGACGGTAATTACTAGGACAGCCATAGACAAGGAGAGGGGGTGGTATCAGTTCCGGTTGATCAGAGAGGGCCTTACGTCGCAGTTGCTACATCGGGCGTCGTTGAGCCTTTTCTGTTGGACACTGGTGCAGCGAAAAGTTCTATTATGTATTCGAAACTCCCTGGCGCACCTTTGTCTGGCTTAACAAATGTTTCCGTTGGTTTTTCTGGCGCCCCCGTTAGCAATCCAGTTTCACGCCCTTTGCCTCTTACGATTGGGCCACGTGAGCTTGAAGCTCCGTTGATTTTGACTACTGGTTGTGGTGAAAATCTCTTGGGTCTGGATTTGCTAAAACGTTTGTATGCAACTCTATATTGTTCTCCTGCGGGTGTAAAGCTTACGTTGGGAGAGAAGGTTGTCTCTCCCATGTACTTGTCTCTTGATAAGCTTCCACCGGAATTGAGCTCCCTTCCTGCATCTTTGTGGGCAACAGGTCCCAATGATGTGGGCCTGCTTGACATCTCCCCTTATGTTGTTCAGTTGAAATCCAATGTGCGATTGCCACGTATTCCCCAGTATCGTATTTCTCTTGATGGTGAACGAGCACTGTTAGCGATCATCTATGATTTGATCGACAAAGACGTTATTGAAGAGACACGGGGAAACGTGTGCAACAGCCCTGTGCTGCCTATTTTAAAACGTACTGATCCTTCGAAACCACCTGTTTATCGTTTTGTCATCGATTTACGGGAGGTTAATAAAATTGTGATTCCTCAGTTCCCTGTTGTGCCTGACATCACGGCGCTACTGACTCTGATTCCAGCATCTGCGTCTTGGTTTTCGGTGATCGATCTGAAGAATGCGTTCTTCAGCATCCCGATCGCAGAAGAGAGCAGAGACCTTTTTGGTTTCTCTCTTGGTGGGCGCAGCTTCCGGTTTAAACGCGCTCCTCAAGGCTACTGTGAGAGTCCATCGATTTACAGCCAAGCCTTGAAGGGTCAACTGGATGCGTTCATGTTGCCGGCTGGTGCGGCCTTAATCCAATATGTCGACGACTTATTGGTGGCTGCAGATACTCAGGACATTTGCAAAATTGCTACGGTGTCGTTGCTGCAACACCTCTGCGAGTTAAATCACAAGGTGTCACCTTCTAAACTCCAATATTGTTGTCAAGAAGTAACCTATCTAGGTCACTTATTGTCAAAGGAGGGAGGGCGGTTGACCCCAGAAAGAATTGCAGCAATTGCGCGAATGACTGTGCCAGCAACACAAAGAGATGTGCGTGCCTTTCTAGGTATCACGTCGTACTGCATGCAATGGATTCCAAATTTTTCATTGCTAGCGAAACCATTGGTGGCTCTTACGTGCAAGGATGTTTCTACTCCTTTACCATGGACGGAAGAATGTCAGAAAAGTTTTTCTGAACTGCGTGACTCATTGTGCTCGGCTCCTGTGTTAGGTACTCCTGACTACAGTAAGCCATTCACGTTATATGTTCACGAGAGGGAAGGTTGTGCTTTGAGTGTCTTAACGCAACCTTTTGGTGGTAAGCAACGTCCATGTGCATATTTTTCCTCGACCTTGGACCCGGTAGCTAGAGCGTTGCCGAGTTGTCTGAGAGCAACAGCGGCAGCGGCGGCGTCCATTCGACAATCAGCAGGATTGGTCATGGATAATATGCTTACGGTGATGGTCCCGCATGCAGTCGACACTCTTTTAAATCGTACGAAAACTCAGCACTTGACAAGTGCGAGGTTGTCCGGATACGAGTTGACGCTTCTGGCAAGTCATATTCAGATAAAACGTTGCAATGTATTGAATCCGGCAACCTTGTTACCCATTAGTACAGAGTCAGATGAAATAGCAGCCCATGACTGCTATTTGCGAACAGAGGAGGAAACAAAAGGTCGAGTGGACCTTAAAAACACTCCTTTAGAAGATCCAGATGGAACACTGTATGTAGATGGTTCGTGTTTTAAATTGCCGAACGGTGATGTGACCACTGCGTATGCTGTTGTAACTTTGAGTACTGTTGTGGAAGCTGCGAGATTGAATCAGAATTCTGCCCAGGCTGCGGAGCTGATTGCTTTAACTAGAGCGTGTGTGTTAGCAAAAGATAAACGTGTGAATGTGTATACTGACAGTCAGTATGCATTTGGCGTCGCTCATAGCTTTGGACGATTGTGGAGAGAGAGAGGTTTTCTGACATCGCATGGTACGAAGATTCAGCATGGCCAGCTTGTGAATGATCTTTTGGATGCACTTACGTTGCCTAAGCAGGTAGCGATTGTTAAATGTAGTGCACATCGTAAGGTGACGGATGATGTTGGTCGTGGTAATGCGTTTGCGGATGAGACTGCTAAGGAGACTGCCCGGAACCTTAGCACTCGAATGTATGTGACGAGTTCAGTTAGGTGGCCTACAGAGTCGAGTATGTGTGAAGACACTATTGAGAGCGTGAAGGCGATACAAAATGAGGCCACTGATACTGAAAAGAAGAAGTGGAATGAAAGTACGGGAAAGTTGGATGTGAATGGTTGTTGGATTGATATGTCGGAACAGAGAAGATGGATGTTACCAGATCCGTATGTGCTGGCTGTTGTGACAATGGCACATGGGTTAGCACATATTAGCGTGAAAGGTATTTGCAAGTTGCTGTCTCCTGTGTGGAAGAATGATGGTATCATGAAATGTGCTGAACGATTGGTTAAGAACTGTATGGTATGTATGTTATACAATCCTGGTAAGGGAACCCCAACTCCTCCTGGTAGTTTTGCTCCCCCTTCGTGTCCCTTTGAGGTGATTCAATTAGACTTCATCCATATGGAGTGATGCAATAACCTGAAATACGTTTTAGTTGTGGTTTGCGCGTTCTCCCGATGGATTGAAGCCTATCCTCTCAAGGACAACACTGCTTTGTCAACGGCAAAAATCCTACTGAAGGAATACTTTCCTCGGTATGGAATGCCTCGGGTCGTTTGGTCTGATAACGGAAGTGAGTTTGTGGGGAGTGTGATGAAGAGTGTGTGCAAAGGCCTTGGAATTAATCAAAAATTCCACAGCGCCAATCATCCCCAGTCAGCTGGTTTGGTTGAAGGGTATAATGGCACCCTTAAACTAAAACTAGCCAAGATTCAGGCTACGACTGGTCTTTCGTGGCCTGACGCTTTACCCTTAGCCTTATTGTCAACAAGGGCAACCGTACACTCCCGAGTAGGGCTCAGTCCCTATGAAATAGTGTTCGGTCGTCCTGCAAATGTTTGGGGGGTCCCTAGACCGGGTGTGTTCTGTGATCTTGAGTATCCGATGTTGATCGATTATCTACATGACTTGACTGCTAAACTGAGGTTAATTCACCAACAGGTTTACGAAGCATTGCCGACGCAGACGGAGGGTCCAGGCCACCAGCTCCAGTCTGGAGACTGGGTGGTTACCAGAAATTTTTCTCGGAAGAAGAACTTGGAGCCCAGGTTCACCGGACCCTACCAGGTCCTCCTTGCCACGAGAACTGCTGTTCGTCTTGAGGGACGGAAAAACTGGGTGCACGCCACCCATACGAAGAAAGTCCCTATTCCGTTGCCGGCAGACTCGTGGGTGAGGAGAGGCATTGCATCAACTGAAACCGAAGGGTTGTCTGCGTTTGTACCTTTCAGCGACGCACAACCTGTCGGAGAATCCCCAGTGCAGCAGGAAGACACTGTTGAACATTTGTCATCAAAAGTCTCAAGACCAGAACATTCAACTGATCAACAGAACGCTGTCTCTTCAACGGATCCTTTGTTTGACGAGCAGACACGTTCTGGGAAAACTCGATACTTTTTGCGATCCCCGCACTAAAGACTAATAAAAAGATCCTGTTCTGTCCCTTGACAACTGCATTATCCCGTTTTCCACGATCAGTCTGAACACCTGTATCATTGTAATTATTCTTGTACATATTGAAAGTTTTTTTTCCCTACGTATTTTTGCTGCCACAGCTGAGAGACATTGATTATAAATAAAGGCCGTAGGGCCGCGCGCGTACTTCTTTCTGGTTAGTAGGTCTTGACGCTAGGTTAAAGACCGTCGGTTCCTGGGAACTCCTGGGAATTGACTACTGCTACACAGAACGAAGTGCGTCAAGAAACGTTGCGGACGGTCATAGGGGATGGCGTTTTCAAAGCTGATGGATGTGGAAAGAGCACAGGCACAAAGATTTGAGCTGCAGCGACTTAGTCGTACGAAATGTTTTATGTTTCAGATATTTGTATTGTTTTTGATTGTTTCTGCATTTTTGGCGGGTGGGGTGTACTATATGATGTCGTACTACTTACCTTCTGCCATACCTACACCTATTCCTACTTCTGACTCTAAATCCACCTCTACAGCGTCTCCTCATTCCTTCCATATCTTACCCAAACACGAGCAGGCTAGACGTGCAGAATTTCGCAACAATTCCTTTATTCAGCTTCTTCACCAGCACCAGTTAGTGGTTAACACTACTAATTGTTGGGTGTGTGGGTTGATGCCCCATACCACAGATAAGGGAATTCCATATTTGGTTTTACCGTATAGTTCCCAGGGTTCCGCTCGAGCATTCCAAACAATGTTCCGAAGCGCACTAGGTTTCCACCCCATTCGAGAACCACGTTCTCCCTACTCTGGCCCTGGCTCGTATCAGAAGCCTTTGTCTATAGCGATAGAGGATTTAGATAGCGATATCTATGATCCCTCGCTTATTCCTGAAGAAGAGGTACAAGCCTATAGGGTCCTGAGTAGAGGCGAGTATAGTGTGTCCACTAGTGAAAAACAGCTTAAAAGCTCACCCCCGATATGGGTCGTACCCCACATTGGTAATTTTTGTCTCATAGGTCGTGGCCGAAGATCGAAAGCCCAACTCGGAGAGAGTGCTTGCACTGAAAATTACATATTGCCGATGGTCTCGTCCCCTGTGTTTCTGGCTGCCAAGGGTACATACTTTATCTGCCATGATCGTGCGTATGCATGGTTGCCCTTCGACTTTGTGGGCTCATGTTTTATCGCAAATTTGTTGCCTCCGACGTTTACTGTAGATGCAGATTATCACAAGACTAGAGTTGCGAGAGGCGTAATTAGCGGAGAGGACACTGCCGGTCAAGAGGCAGGAGACTTTTTCAAGGGTTTCCTCCCGTTTTGGGGGCCTATAGTTAATAGTAGGAACCTGAGACAGTTGACTCGAGTGGTGGAATCGACAGCTAATATTACTGCCAGTGCCCTTGGTAATATCACCACAGAACTTCAGGCGGATAGACTTATGACGTTACAAAACCGTATGGTTTTAGACGTGATCTTAGCAGATCGAGGTGGGGTATGCAAGGTGATCCATTCGAGCTGCTGTATTTTCATTCCAGATAACGCTCCGACTGTTTATCAAGCCATCTCAAAGTTGCATAAGATCTCTGAGTCCATACACGTGGACGTAGGGGATTGGACGCTGCTTGGGTGGTTTTGGGGCCTGATGTCGACTTGGGGTTGGAAGATTCTGATGATTATCGGAGTTGTTGTGGTGTTCCTGTTCACGTGCTGCCTTTGCGTGCAGTGTGGTCCTGCCTTATGTGGCCTCTGTGCTACAACGTGTATAAGACAGCCGCCTGTTACCAAAGAAGCTCGATTGGACAGAGCTATGTTGCAGCAACATCTAGATGGTCTGATGAATATCGAGTATGATTCCGACTAGTGCTTGCCTACATGAGGGCAAAAGGAGAGTCTGAGGTTCCGTGACAATTGTAAGTGATGTTTTTGACTCGCACGAATATGGTCGAGTCTGATATCTATGAACCGCAAATAACGTGTTTAGTGGATATGTGCAGTTTCGCTGTGCTAACCTAAACCGTTCGTTTGTTACGTGGGTTTTTCTATCTGTACCCATGGGTTCCATCTTAGATACGGCATCCATTTTGTCTCTTGCCCTCAAGTAGCCAGCGAACAGACGTTGTCCGCTTCGCGACCCTGGGACTCCCAAGATACTTGCGGAAGCCACATGTCCTTTGAAACTGTCTTTATGACGAGGGGGATGATACTGTAAGGCAGATGGCCCCGCTCGAGGCTCATCTTGCCGTGCCGGTCTATTGTCTCAGCCGTGCATCTCATTAGGCACGTCCCTTTGGTGCCTGTAGCTCGTGTTTCCTGATACCTCCCTTTTTACACCCTTTCCAATCCCCCACTGTCTCCACCTTCCTCCACACCTGTCCTTGTTCCTTCTTCGATCTGTTTTACTGCTGATTGGAATGTACTAATGGTGGGAAGATGGGTTTTTACAGTTGGGAACCGCCAAATGTTTCCGCACTTATGTTCCGGACCGTGTGTATCAAAGTGACCAAAACGACCCCTCTGGGGGATAACTATGGGAACCAAGCCATAAACCTTTGTGTACCATGTAAACCTATGGGTAAATTGTGTATAAAAGGAGCGATCCACAGAACCAATTTGAAGCAGTCTCCACAAGTAGCACATGTTGTACTTGCCGTGATTTCTGTGTTCCCTGCAGTAAATAAAGCTCGAATCTTTGACGCCAAAGGAAGTGTCCCGTGTCTCTGTCACTTGTACGCCGGAGCAGGTTACCCACGAAGGTTTCAGGTGTTGTTCCCTGGCACCGCTGGGTCTTAAATAACCCAGTCCTTCAGAAGTATTTTATATTGAAGTCTCCGGTACTATGCACTTGTGCCTTGGATGCTTGTAGCGAGTTGCTTTAATCAGCTCTGTGATGTTCCTGACATTGGCCATTTTTACATCCCTGTGCGGATTCACATAAAGGTTTATGACCATAATTAAGGAAGAACTTCCGTCTAGTACCAGACCATTTATATTGACCGCCTGCACTTCCCAAGAAGAGTAGTTTCAAACTTTTACTTTTGCCTGCAAGCCCTGTTTCACATATACTGAAAGTCCACCCATGGGTCTTCCAAAGAGATTTATTTTGTTGACCACAGTGTGAATTGTTTGAAACCTTGAAATGGAGATAGGCTTAGTCAACCACGTTTCTTGCAGGCATAGTATGTCCCCAGTGTGTAAGTACTCCAGAGTGTTTGTATTTGCCATTACGGAAGACAAACTTGCCACGTTCCAGCTTATGATCTTCATTATGGTTCTTGAGAGCTTTCTATTTTTACCATCCGTGTTAGGGATTCAACCACCCATCTGAAAGCCATGCCCAGTCAGTCATTTCCGAGCTTGTATGCTCTATAGGTACCATTGGTGGAGTGGCTGTCACTGTGCCACAAGTCAATTGTCCTGTGATCCTTTTTCAAAGGCAAGGGATTCCTTTGTTTTATTCCTCTCAGTATACTGCTTGCTGCTTTATGTTGCACCAGGGAATATTGCTTCTGTGAGGGCACATGAGGATATTTTTCGGTCGCTGGCTTATTGATGAGTAAGGCCCCATTCTTTAAATAAACTGCGGTGGTGTTTTGCATATCAATACTGTTGGACCAATCAGTTAGTGTAGATTCTTTTTGGCAAATCTAGCTGTAGTTCTGGAATTTCACTGACATTAGGTGCGCCGATGTAATATAAGACAGAGAGGGTATGTTGTGTCAGAGATTGTTAGACCTGTGATCCCTGGTTGTTTCCTAATGGTGTGGGCAGGCCTTAGCGTGCTTGGACCCCCGTAGGATTTGTTTCCTTTTTTATAATCTGGTCCTGAAGAAAGCTGAGCTGACTATAGCACTACCAGCAGAAACATGTTGACCATGCACTTTTTAAAGTCCCTGGATAAAAATTAAAAATTCCAGTGACTCCACAGTTTTTAATGTGAACAACTGGCCCTTAATAAAGTTTGTTGAGGCACAGTTGTGATCTTTTACAATACACCTTTTTCACTGATCACTTCCTTCACACATACCAGCTCCGCTGCACTTGCAGGCGTGGTAGCACACAGGTGGGGATAGTCGGCCCCCCCTGTGACCGAACCCCATGATGAAGCATGTCACCTCTAGGGTGAGTGAGGGTTCTTTTAGAAAATAAATAATTTTTCTATCTTCATTGCCTCCCTCATTGCTTAATGACCATTCACATTTAGGTAGGTTTCACCTTTTTTTCACTGTGATATAGGGTTTCACTTGTGTCTTATTGGCGCTCTTTTGTTGATAATAGGTATGGCCGAGGTAGGTACCTTAGGCCAAATAGGGACCTGCGGTTCCACGTCTTTGAAAGGAAGGTTACCTTCTGAGATAGCCCCGCTCACCCTCTTGGTGGCTTGGCACGAGCAGCGAGGTTTAATTTCAAGGCAAATGTGTAAAGTATTTGCAACCACGCTCACAGCAACTCAATGATGACACCACAAATAGACTCCACACTAGTTTTATAAAAACGAGTATACATTTTATATAAAAATATATATGATAAGACCACACAATATAAATCCAACATATGAGTTTGTGTACTATTTCTCCTAGCCGGTTGTTAGGCCAGCCAGACCTTGTAAGCTCTGGCTATATTAATGAGCACTTCTAAACATTCTCCTGTAACCCTAATATCATGTTATACAGTTATTAATGCTAGAATCAGGCACTTTTGCAATGTAAAAATAATGCAAGGCGTAACGCAGCAATCAGACACACTGCAATGTAAAAATAATGCAATGCGTAATGCAATAATCAGGCACTTTGCAAGGTAAGAATAATGCAATGCATAATACAACCACCAGGTACGTTGTTATGCAGAAATAAGGCAATGCCTAATACACTAATCAGAGAGTTTGTTCTGCAGGAAAAATGCAATGCGTAATACGCTAATCAGGTAGTTTGTTATGCAGGAACAATTGAATGCATCATACGACAATCAGGTAGTTCGTTATGCTGAAATAATGCCATGCGTCATACACTAATCAGGTAGTTTGTTATGCAGGAATAATGCAATGCGTAATACTCTAATCAGGTACTCCGTTATGCACAAATGATGCATTGTGTAATACGACACTCAGGTACTCCATTATGCAGAAATGGAATAATGCGTAAAACACTCGGGGACCAATCAGGGTGCCTTAGGCGGTCTCTTCGCCCCTCCTTTTAACTTGCAGTCAGCCTCTCAACAGTTGCCCCCAACACGGGTATGGTGTAATCAAACACTGCAGCTCCGCACTCCGGCCCCGGTACGGCCACTCCTAGCCTGTACAATAAATGCGTTCTATGGGCATTCATTCCGGATTCATGGAACGGCTCCATCCTGCACCCAATATACAAAAAGGTGATCTGCTAATAACCCAAAGCTTCAAACAGTGGAGAAGTTACATATGCTAATTAAGGATCTAAAACATGATTACAATGAATCTTTAATGATACAATCGAGGGACTTTAATTCAAACTTATTTACATCTTTCCATAATGATGAACAAACTTACCAGTAAGACCTTTTCTGGAAAATTCCTTGATCAGGCATGTTGGAGCGTTTGAGGGATTTGCACTGTGCTGATTATTGGTGCAAACTCAAGTACAAGCTGCACTCGAGCAGATGGACCTTTCATTCTAAACCGAAGTCTGAGATCAACAAATCAGCAATACATCAATTACAGTGAAGCACATTAGGCCTCACAAGGGTGACCATAAAGGTTTATGAGAGATTAGGAAAGTTGCCAATTCGAATCATTAAAATCGTTTATAAACCAATAATCATCATCTAAATATGTTGGTTGGTATATTTAAAGGCAATTCAAAATAGCAAATACAAAGCCAAATAGTTTAAAGTTGTCATAATTAAATCAAGTAGGTTCAACATCCCATGAAGAGACGTCTACTACTATGCTAAACTAAGTTGTCGAAGGAGTTGAAAAAAGGAGCAGAATGTGTCAGAAAATAAAGCTTCTAAAAAGCGCAATCAATTAAAGATTCAGTCAAGTAAATGAGAAGAGGTTTGCAAGGGCCTCATTTATGAGGCTATGCGTCACTTTTTGTGACGCACTAGTGGCGTAAACAATGCGCCTTGTTGCGCCATATTTACAAAAGTGACGCATCTAGGTAGATGTGTCACTTTGTAAACCCCTACGCCACATTATACCTGCGCCTGGTATAATGTATGCAAGGGGGGCGTATTGACGCAAGAAAGGGTCGTAGAAGTGACGCAGTGAAATCTATGAGATTTTCCTGCGCCACTTCTAGGACGCAAATGCATCAATATCTTACGCCTGCCTCACAGCAGGCATAAGACTGACGCAGGCCCTTTCACATGGGGCTTGCCCCATGTGAAAGGACACATTGCTGGAGTTGCGTCACTTTTATGACACACTGTAGCAATGCGTCACTTTTGCGCCTACAGATACGTCAGAAATACTGACGTATCTGTAACTCCTTGCAACATGATGCGTCATACAGTAATTATGACGCACAATCATGTCGCAAGTAGGGCGCACTGAGAAGTGACGCATCGCTGCTTTCACGCACTGATGCGTCATTTCTCATAAATGAGGCCCTAACTCTTTGAGCAAGGACAAGATCAGACAGCTAATTTCAGGACAATGGAAAGGGGCATCTGAATCCAACTAGCTTAGCAATGCAAATTTAAAACATACAATGCTCGATCATTTGCAACACTCCGCAATTCTGAGGGAGAGGTAACCGATCAGAATCGCACAGTTGGCCTTCAAATCTCATAACAGGGTGATGCAACGCAGCCAGCTAGCCCCACATGTGTGGAAATTCACTATTCGCTCTCAGTGAAACACATAATGATATTCTAGTCTAACAGAAACCAAAACATTTGCAACATTTAAATATCTCAAACTACAGTGACTCCTGAAACTAAAGAAAACAAGCATTTACAATGCAATGGTCTCGGCATTATTAAAGGTAGAGCTATTGGCATTGCTCATGATTTTTTTTTTAAAATCAGAAATAAATGGCATTGTCATTTACATTGCCAATAGCTTAATCGTTAAATAAATGGCATTGTCATTTACAATGCCAATAGCTTAATCGCTCGCAAATTCATGACCTATTGCATTTACACCTACACAGAGCCACCCAACAAAGCCACCCACACACATACAGACCCACCCACACAGAGCCACAGAGCCAACCACACAGAGCCACCCACACAGAGCCACAGACAGAGCCGCGCACACAGAGAGCCGCGCACACAGATCCGCGCACACAGACACACAGAGAGCCGCTCACACAGAGCCACGCACACACCCAGACAGAGCCACGCACACACCCAGACAGAGCCACGCACACACCCAGAGAGAGCCACACACACACCCAGACAGAGCCACGCACACACACAGACAGAGCCATGCACACACACAGACAGAGCCACGCACACACACAGACAGAGCCACGCACACACAGACAGAGCCACACACACAGAGCCACGCACACACACAGACTGTGGTAGGATGTCGCAGTGGTGCTGTGGTAGGATGGCGCAGTGGTGCTGTGGAAGGATGGAGCAGTGGTGCTGTGGAAGGATGGCGAAGTGGCGCTGTGGAAGGATGGCGCAGTGGCGCTGTGGAAGGATGGCGCAGTGGCGCTGTGAAAGGATGGCGCAGTGACGCTGTGAAAGGATGGCGCAGTGGCGCTGTTAAAGGATGGTGCAGTGGTGCTGTGGAAGGATGGCGCAGTAGTGCTGTCATATGGTTATTACGTTTCCATAGGTTGTGTTAAGTTAGCATGTGCTTATTAAATGTTTAAACGCCATATTTTCTTTCTGCTTCGGTTTGCACACGACACCTAATTGTTATTACAGCTTTTAACCTAGACGAAAGATGTGATTTACTTCAGAGTAATATATTATTGTACTGGTATCAGTCGTGCCTGGAACACTTGGTACAACTGTCTGCACACTGAGAACTGCACACTCTAACACAAGGTTACTGTAGGCCTGATCCTCGCACTACGTTAGTCATAACACAAATAATGTTTGTGCCAACTTTGGGCTTTACGTGAGTTCAAGATACAGTTACAGGGAATTAGAAAACACACTTGATGCTGGACATGCTGAGAGCTGGTAGCTGTTGATGTGATCTCCTCCTACTGAGAATTTGAGGTATGGGTTCGCCCAGCTAAAGCCCAGATGAGACCTTCTTAGATATAATATAATATGCTAATTAGGGTGCGCGAAATATAGGTGATACAGAATTCTATAGATTTTGCATCATAATATGTTATCACAGTTTGCTTACTATGGATTAGTGACTATGCTGCTGACTCTGATTTTTATAATATGTATGTTGATATTATACAAGATACTGCGTTTGAGAATGTTGCATTGAAAAAATAAACATTTCAAACTTGCACGTGTTCTCATTGCCTCCCAGTTTCGGTTTGGAATGATAATATAACGAAAGAGTGTTCATGTGTTCCACGATACCTGAGGTATTCTAAGTTCATGTTCTGGATTGTCTAAGACATCGGGAAGTATTCACTGCCAATGAGATACTGTAGCTAGCCTGGTAAGGGGATTTCTGAAACATAGGTGAGTTGTGGGTCACCCTGGCTCACCCAGGTTCTAGGTCTCTGAGCACAGTTCTGTGAGAGAACGGAAACCCTGCAACAGTGCTGTGGAAGGATGGCGCAGTGGTGCTGTGGAAGGATGGCGCAGTGGTGCTGTGGAAGGTTGGCGCAGTGGTGCTGTGGAAGGATGGCGTAGTGGTGCTGTGGAAGGATGGCGCAGTGGTGCTGTGGAAGGATATCGCAGTGGTGCTGTGGAAGGATATCGCAGTGGTGCTGTGGAAAGACGGCGCAGTGGTGCTGTGGAAGGATGGCGCAGTGGTGCTGTGGAAGGATGGAGCAGTGGTGCTGTGGAAGGATGGCGCAGTGGTGCTGTGGAAGGATGGAGCAGTGGTGCTGTGGAAGGATGGCGCAGTGGTGCTGTGGAAGGATATCGCAGTGGTGCTGTGAAAGGATATCGCAGTGGTGCTGTGGAAGGTTGGCGCAGTGGTGCTGTGGAAGGATATCGCAGTGGTGCTGTGGAAAGACGGCGCAGTGGTGCTGTGGAAGGATGTCGCAGTGGTGCTGTGGAAGGATGGTGCAGTGGTGCTGTGGAAGGATGGCGCAGTGGTGCTGTGGAAGGATGGCGCAGTGGCGCTGTGGAAGGATGGCGCAGTGGCGCTGTGGAAGGATGGCACAGTGGCGCTGTGAAAGGATGGCGCAGTGACGCTGTGAAAGGATGGCGCAGTGGCGCTGTTAAAGGATGGTGCAGTGGTGCTGTGGAAGGATGGCGCAGTAGTGCTGTGGAAGGATGGCGCAGTGGTGCTGTGGAAGGATGGCGCAGTGGTGCTGTGGAAGGTTGGCGCAGTGGTGCTGTGGAAGGATGGCGTAGTGGTGCTGTGGAAGGATGGCGCAGTGGTGCTGTGGAAGGATATCGCAGTGGTGCTGTGGAAAGACGGCGCAGTGGTGCTGTGGAAGGATGGCGCAGTGGTGCTGTGAAAGGATGGCGCAGTGGTGCTGTGGAAGGATGGCGCAGTGGTGCTGTGGAAGGACGGCGCAGTGGTGCTGTGTAAGGATGGCGCAGTGGTGCTGTGTAAGGATGGTGCAGTGGTGCTGTGGAAGGATGGCGAAGTGGTGCTGTGGAAGGATGGCGCAGTGGTGGAAGCTACACTAGAAGATTATTCCCATGTGCTCATTCATTAGCAACAAGCACAACTATATGTCAGTACTTCAAAAACTAAGCAGCATGCACCTGTATCTGCAAAGGGACGGCGCTCCACTCCCCGATACCATAGAACACCTTTGGCTCCGGGCGCCTCAGAAACATAGGTCCGAGCTTCGGGGTGCCCTGAGAGGTGGAATATATATACCCCTGCCTCCTGGTGCCCCCAACAGCTGAATATGCCCCTGTGTTTCCTGGTGTCCTGTGCGGTGTGGGGATGAGGGGTGGCTCCGCTTATCTCTCGCTTCTTAGTTCCCTTGCAGGGGGGGGCTGCTGCAGCGCTGCTCTGTCCCCACGGTTCCTAGAGCCCTGAGAGGGGAGAGGCTTCAAGGCACTGGGGGGGGCGCACCTGGCTCTGCTACCTCCGTGCTTCCTAGTTCTCTTGGAAGGGCTGGGCAAGGGGTGGAAGGAAGTGGGGGATAGTACACATTGAGACCCGGGGAGAAGGGGGCTGCAGGTACGTCGGCTCGCTGTTGAAAGCCCTGCTCCCAGCCCTTACTCACCGCACCAGTCAAGTGTCCAATTTCGTTAAGCCGCAATCGCTCCCGGGTGCAGATGGAGAACAGTGCATCACGGGAGCTCCAACGTCTGTGCCACGGATCCGTGCAAGGCCGCCTCATTCACAGGAGACACGGAGGGCAGCACACTCTACCTCGGACAGCCACTCCGCCGTGGCCCAAATCATGAATCCGAGCCTGTGAGATCCCTATAGCCCGCGGGGAAGCTCTGTTGCATTCTGGGGCAGCGTGTGACTTTCTCTCTGCAGCAGTGACTGGGGCAGGCGGGTGTCAGCAGGAGTGCTACAGGACAAGGCCCCGGGCACTACGGACTCAATAGCGAGTGAACAAATTAAACAAGCATTTACACTTCAAAAGAAAGCAAAGCGTTGTATGCCACGATCCTGGAACTGCTGAAGGGTGGAAGTGCACTGATAGACGCAGGGTCATTGATGTGCCTGAGAGGACGACTTCAGCTGAACATGCCCCCGTGTTTCCTGGTGTCCTGTGCGGGGAGGTGGGGGGGGGGATGAGGGGTGGCTCCGCTTACCTCTCGCTTCCTAGTTCCCTTGCGGAGGGAGGGGGCGTTTACTAATGAAGAGACCCGGAGTGTAACGAAATGCGCGAGCGCTTATACAGTAGACAAACAAAAGGGAATATAGAACATGAGAAGCAGAAGGGGAAACGGGATTAAACTAGAATTACCTGCACTTCAGAGTTTTGGGAAAGCCTGTCAAAGTGGCAAATCCTGCTGGGGCGTAGTCAGGTGCCATAATGCGATCAAAGAAAATGGAGAGAAGCACTACCTGGTCGACGCGGGCAGCATGGCAGCCCCTTCAGGTCACTCAGGCGGTGGTCAGAGCGCTTCACAATAGGAACAGAAATGATCCATGAGAGGAGTGAACACTTTACAAAAGCAGAATTTAAGTTACATTAGGCAAAAGTGACAATTGTGAGCAACCAAAATACAAGAGGAAGCAAAGGGTACATTACAGGAGAAATAGACTGGGACCTCGGCGAGAGGGAGGGTGTAACGCCCATCACTAGAAAAGGGGCGGGGCTTAAAAAAAGAGAGAAAAACGCCCCCGAATCGCATTAAGACGGGGCCTGAACTGAGTGACGGCCCTCTCCTCCAATGGCTGGCCAGCATTTACGAGGCCAGCTAATGGAGAAGAGGGGCGTGTTCTAGCCCCCATACTAGACAACATAAAATCTCGGACTCCGCCCACTGCGTGGGACGCTAGTCTGAGACCTAAAAAGACAGAATTACTGCAGCCAAAAATACATTGATATTTTAGCATATGTCATTTGTACTGAGGCCTACATTAACTATAGCTAACTTAACGTAATAACTATAGTCAGTCTTACGTGTAAGTCATAAATCGAGTATATATATGTGATGTGCAAATTAATATATGTAATGTAACCCAACCACTAGTGATAGAGCGTCACCAGGCTTTACCCTCACTCCAAAAATGTGACAAATTAGGAGAGAGTAGCTTAACTCTGTAATGCAGCTGGTTTAAGAGCTCTTAATGAAAGGTTTGCAGAAGACCAACCACCTGCCTGCATACACACTTCTGCAGAGAGTAACTCCATCCGAGGTTACACAGCGGAAAGCCTGCCCTTGTTCAAACACAACTTCCGATTCGATCTGCCTTCTGAAAACAACTAACTATCTTCCACAAGCCATTAAATTAATAAATCATATTCCTTTTCACGAAAAACTAATATTTTAGTTGCCGAGCTTCAATCCGCTTACCAAAAGAAATTAATATGGAAAGGCATACTGGCACATGATATTGAGGCGAGTTGCCCTCTTCTATTAGAAAATTGCCGCAACAATTATGGCAATCGTGCACAACAGCAGGAGCAATTTGTTGAAAAGCTGCTTTTGAGGTCCGTTCCTCCAATACTGAAAAGGTCCTTCAAATTAGTCCATTAAGAACCAGAAGAGAAGAGACAGATTTGCCGATCCTCTCATAGTGGATAAAATCGATAAATCGGAACCTGAGAATTCTGAAGAAGAAGCTTTTAGACACGTTTCAAATAAAAAAAAAGCGGAGTGAAAACGAAATGAAAAGGTAGTTTGGGCTGCAAAGAAACATCTGCATGGCCAATTTTGGGCTCAATTGATGTTTGGAAGTAAGGGTAAAAACTGTAAGGAATTTTGGCGAACAGTAAATCAACTTGAAAAGGGCTGTCTCACAGTAAACAATGAAAATTTCCCAGAAACAACTTGGGTCCACTTGTGGTAAAAAGATTATACGGCAGGAAGACACTCCAACTACTTATATAAAACTTCATCTCGGACAGTTCTTGGGAGCTCCACTGACAAAACAAGTTCAGAAGCAACCGAGCTCCATGGCATTAATCTTGTTGTCCATAACTGCGCACAGCATCATAAATACATTTTCAAAAAGTTCTTCAGATGGTGCTCCCAGGCCAAATGGCCTTCCCCACGCCATATTTAAAACCAACCCTTACTTGTGAAAAGAAATGTTATTTTGCTTCATAATTACAGTTTATAAACAAATGAAGTGCCAGACACTCGGAGGGGGGGCGACCATCCATCCCATTTTCAAATGAGGTAATTGAGCAAACCCAGAAATCAATTGATTGATTGCACTTTTAGATATAGAACAAACATCCTTTGCAGACCTGGAAAACTGACCAGAAGATAATAGCCGTTCACCAAACATTCTTTCACCAAGGCATGGGAGCCACTGTAAACCTTATGGCTCTTTCAGTAATCATGGATAAGAGCTTTGGAAACAGTCCATATTATAGTCCCGTTTTGTGGATTTTACATCCACATTCAATGGAGTTCCAAGAGAAGCCCGTTGGCCAAACCTCTCCCGCTGGGATATTCCTTCAGATCTGCTGAAGGGTATTCAATTGCAAGAAATCAAGATCAGTGAAGCTCACTCAGTATCAAAAAAGGTTTTTACAAAGACTAGTCTTAAACAGGTAAGCTTCTTTTCTCTGTTATTATCAAGCCGTGTCTAGGTGACCTTCTGCAAGATCTAGACCAGGTAAATGTGTATCCACCCCCAGGATCAATTGGAAGTTGATTTCAAGCCTAGTGTATGCAGAGCATGATCTGTTAGGAAGCAAATAAAAAATGGGTATGCAGAAATTACTTACCGTATAAAATGACTATGCTATAACCAACAAGTCAGAAATTAACTTTAACAGAATAAAAGTAGTCATTTTGGTAAAAAATTAATAAAAATACACAAGGCTCAAATCTTAGCAAAGTAATCGGAATGTTAATACCAGGATGTCCTTTTAGATAATTGTGGCACATTGTAGGCACAATAACAACTATTCAACTCAAAAACATGTGTACTTGGGGGATCACTGACATAATATAGAATGACAAAATATAGACTTACCAAAATATAGTCACCAAAATATAGAATGCCAAAATATCGAATTCCTATCTACAAACAGGTAAGTACAAAAATATCGAATCCAAAATATAGTCTGTAAAAAATATAGTCAGTCAAAATATCTATTTTTTTTTAAATGTCTTAAAAGTAATTTAAAATTAATGAAATACTAAATATAATTAACTAAAACATACTTAAAAATACTCAAATAACCTTAAAATTAAGATATAATTAATTTAAGTTATTAATAAAAAATGTACAATATTTTACCGTAGGATAGCAGGAGGGTAACATTTAATATTACCACTCCAGTGAGTGCAACATTAGGGAAAGCGTTGGATAGCGTAGGGGTAAAAAATACTATTCCAACTCCAGTGAGTGCAACAGTAGGGAAAGCGTTGGATAGCGTAGGAGTAAAAAATACTATTCCCACTCCAGAGAGTGCAACAGTAGGGAAAGCGTTGGATAGCGTAGGGGTAAAAATTACTATTCCCACTCAAGAGAGTGCAACAGTAGGGAAAGCGTTGGATAGCGTAGAGGTAAAAAATACTATTCCCACTCCAGTGAGTGCAACAGTAGGGAAAGTGTTGGATAGCGTAAGGGTAAAAATTACTATTCCCACTCCAGAGAGTGCAACAGTAGGGAAAGCGTTGGATAGCGGTAGGGTAAAAAATACTATTCCCACTCCAGTGAGTGCAACAGCAGGGAAAGCGTTGGATAGCGTAGGGGTAAAAAATACTATTCCCACTCCAGAAAGTGCAACAGTAGGGAATGCGTTGGATAGCGTAGGGGTAAAAATGAATATTCCCACTCCAGAGAGTGCAACAGTAGGGAAAGTGTTGGATAGCGTAGGGGTAAAAAATACTATTCCCACTCCAGTGAGTGCAACAATAGGGAAAGCATTGGATAGCATAAGGGTAAAAATTACTATTCCCACTCCAGAGAGTGCAACAGTAGAGAAAGCGTTGGATAGCGGGAGGGTAAAAATTACTATTCCCACTCCAGAGAGTGCAACAGTAGGGAAAGCGTTGGATAGCGTAGGGGTAAAATATACTATTCCCACTCCAGAGAGTGCAACAGTAGGGAAAGCATTGGAGAGCAGGAGGGTGAAAATTACTATTCCCACTCCAGTGAGTTTAACAGTAGGGAAAGTAATGATTTAATATATTATTAATAATAAATTAAATATCAATCCCAATAAAACATTAATTGAAATTAATACCAATTTAATATTATGTAATAATTAATTAGAAATACAACTGCATATTAGTTATTAAAAATTAATAACCTATTCATAATTATTTAACAACTAATTAATTTTCAATAACAAAAACTAATTAATAATACAAATTAATACCAATTAAAAATTAACAGTAAATTAATTATCAATACACAAAAAGTATTTTTAACATGTAATTAATTACAATTACATTACTTCCCACCCTATTCCCCTATAAACCTACATCCCACTACAGAAAATACATTAATACAATTATCATAATTATCAAATATTTAATTTATACAAAATAATTACCAATTAATAAAAATTAATTGCCAATTAATAGAAATTAATTACCAATTAAAAATGAATTAACAATAAATTTAAAATCAATACCAATGAATGAAAAAAAGTATTTACTTAATTACAATTAAATTACTTCCCACCCTATTCCCCTATAAACCCACAACCCGCTACAGAACTAAAAAGCAAAATTTAATTAAAAATTAATAATAATTGCTAAAAATTAATATTTAATTTAATATAATTAAATTACTTCCCACCCTATTCCCCTATAAACCCACAACCCGCTACAGAATTAAATCACGCAAAAATTAAATAACATAAAATTAATTACTTAAAATACATTAAACATACATTACAAAAATTAATATACACTTTTCACACATATACTAACATACAAAACACTTTAAAAATTGATATTATTAAAAAATCGATATATTTAATGCCTATATTGTATACTTCGATATTTTGACTTCTATATTTTGAAAATCGATATTACTTACCTTAAATTCGATATTTTTAACCACTATATTGTGTCCATTCGATATTTTGTCCATTCTATATTTTTACTTCGATATTATGTCCATTCTATATTTTGGAATCAATATTATGACTGTTTACCAATTAGGACCGATAGACACGTATTGGTTAACCAGGAACTTTTCACAGGCCCAAATCTGCCTGGAATTTGGACTGCCAAAACAAGTAATAGCCAGTCAAGGGGCATACAAAAGAATGTGTTTTAGATTTAGGAGATCGAATAAAGACTCATTGGACCATTTAACGAGGTGAGAAATCATGAGGTCAGATATAAAATCCCCAAACCAATTTTTTCTGGAAGCCTACTTCGAAAACTGGCAAAGAAAAGAGTTTTTTACCATGCCGCTCTCCCTAAACGAATTAAAAAATATCTAAATAAAAACCTGTTATGCTATCTTGCCTCCAAAATAAAAAACAATTGTCACAGTGTCCACATGCTTGGGTGATCCTAAAAAACTACTGATGATGCAGTGTCACCATCATTTATTTGTGCCTAATGAAAAGTTAACCTGTAACACGCATCGCCCCATCTCATGTGATGTACTCATGATTTGAACATGAACTATTCATTATGTTATACATTATTCTACATTTTGTTTTATATTCAGGCTATTAAAATGGATGTAGTACATATTTTGTTTAACCTTAGTTATCATATGTGAAAATTAACATTATCGTGAGTATGCCTAGGTTCCTTACTCCATTTTAGGATGAAGATTGTATTTCTACTTGCTGTGCGTGGCACCTTTCCTATTTCAGACACCAGGCTAATTGTGTTCTCATTTCTAAATGTTATGTTTTGTTAATTCACGTTTTGAATATCAAAGAGAAGCTGCTAACTAGTTAGGATGATGATTCCCAGCACCTGCCTAGGAGAAGAGGAGAGGAGGTGAATACTTCTTTGTGAGATTTCATGAAGTCCAGGACGAGGAAAAGAGTGGTCATGGTATTATCCACAAGACGGAGGCCGACACCAAGTACAGAGGGAACATTGGGTTTTGATTGGTTCTTGTTCAGTGGGATCCTGAAGAATATATCACTTAGGTGTAACTTATGTTTTAACTATGTGAAGCTTGTTAGTTAGATCGCTTGCCCCTGCTCACCTTTGCAGGCTGACGACTCTCTCCCCCTCTTGAGACTCAATGTTCCTCATATTTTTTCTCATTACTTTAATTGCTAGAGTAAGTACATGTCTCCTTTTCCTCATTAGAACCGTCATTCCGTTCTTTTTGAGATTGTATCTTTGCTGACACCTGCTGCTTGTGAATTCTCCGACCTTAACTGTCATTTTACATTGGCATAGACTCTAGAGTCTTTATGTAAAAGATTCTTCCTTGAATTAATCTAATTTCACATGTTTCTTTGACTTGCTTGGTGGAATTAAGATTATTAATTGATTGATTGAATTTACTGAACTGAGGTTCGAACTTTGCTAATGTGCTAATAAACCTTCATAATTTGAAACCCATTCCCCTTTGCCATGATTGTGGAGCAAATCTCCTTCAAAGGTCCATCCTAGCGGACATTGCAGAATTCAGAGATTGCACTAAGATTGCATGGCATGAATTCCGTCCTTATCTATCCCGCTATCACTCACACGCCACAAAAAGACAATATTATCTCCGCACACTTCTCAACATTTTTAATACATAAATGCATATTTTACAAATTCTGAGGACTTTCCTCGCTAGAATTTATACCAACAAGGTCTAATCAGTGGTCCACCTATATCCCTAGACTGGGCATTCAAGCTTCAAAGACTATCATTCATTTTGTCAGACAGGATTTGATCAAATGTTTAAAAGACGACAACATACTTCGAAATCTACTGTTTATTAAATTCCTGTCTCAAGCCGACGACAAAATTGGAATGACACCAAGTAGACTTTAATAATTTTTCTTTTTTCACCAAATATTATGAAATTGGTTCAGATTAATTCGTTTGTGTTTAAATTAAGATGAGCAGATTTAAAAAAATGCCTTTTTTTCAATCACATGTTTACGAACATTAAATGTTTTCTAGTAAACAGACAGGAAATTCAGGAATTTTAAATTTGAAAATGTGAATGTATTTTGATATAAAGATTGGAAGACAGCTACAGATGTCCCTAGTCGAGACCTGTGGTGGAATTGTCATACTCATTCGCATTGTTTCTTTGCTCGTACTAGGATATGATGACTGAGGCTTCTGAATACCTGTTCACAGCAACTCAAAGAAGATCCTATTTCAAGAGTATAAAAATATTAATACCTTTAACCTGGGAGCAAGATCCCAGTTACTCAAGAGCAAAGACCGAAACATTCGATAAGGTAAGGGTTCATTGTTTTTATAGAAATATGCACCTATCCGTGTGCTGAGTATTTCCACCTTAGCAGCTCTGGGCTGTGCTTTGATGAAAGACCTTCTTCTTTTGTCAGGCTGATGCCATTATTGCTGACCCGTTCCTGAAATATGGCGATGATCCATACACCCTGCAGTATGGAGGATGCGGTGACCCTGGAAAATACATTCATTTCACTCTCAACTTTATAACAGATGACTCCCTGCTCTTAGTGTATGGACCCCGAGGTAAATATATTTACTCATTTCTACTTTTCGCTGTGGTAGCCCTCTAGTGCCATCTGGAAGAGAAGTTTGGTAATGGTATAAAGTAAAACCTGAGCAAAATGAATAATGACTATGTTACAGTCATAGAGTGCCATTTGGCGCTTCACCTATGGGCCCAAACAAGGAGCACTGATACTTACATATGCGACTGATGTTGACTCAGTAATTGGCTTGCCTATTTTTCTCACTTGAAGAGCAATCTGCAATTGGTGCCTTCACGCCCCCACCCTCCTTTCCCCCTCCCGCCAGGCCATTACAGACACTGTTTTTAGTTCTGAACGAGCATGGGATAAAAATGCATTCTGGGTTTTGTAGTTTTTTTTAATGTGAACTATTTACTTTCACCCATCTGAAAACAATGATTTGTAGGTGAAACGTTTAGGACTGAGGAAAGTGTTTATAACCTGGATTGAGGGGGCTTTTTCTCATGGAGTGAGAAATATACAAATAGAGTTTTCCTACGAGCAAAGTATTTCACAATCCAAGCTTTCGATATTTCTATGAAAACCTATACATTATTTTTATATTTACATAGATACGTTTTTGCATGAAAGTTTGCTTAGCTTGCATTTTGTTACATGATTGAAGCATAATGGACGTGCTAGATAGTGCTTGTAATAGAGTTGGCTGTACAACTGTTCCACCAACACGATCAGAGAAACAGTGACTGTCTGTGCTTGCCCTTCTCAGTGTCTCTTGCCCGGCAAATGACAGCCAGAAGTGACAGTGAGCTGCACTGAACTGAAGTAGATTGTTAATAGACTCTTTCCCAGAGCAATCCCGACTCCCCTCTGTGGCATTATCTGGGACCATGTCCGACTGGCCTCCCAATCATGGCATCTCCTGCAGCCAACGTTGCCCTCCCTCCATAGCACTTTGCCATCACTGCAGAGCAAGGCAGGGCTCAAGCAAACGTGCAAGACTCCACCTGGCCACCCCCTCCCTTTAACGCAGACCTATCCCTACTCTGGGCCTGAGGTCTAAAGTTGTGAGAGAAAGAATGGACTTGTTCACACAGATGTTCGCCAGACTCCTGTGCCTCTTTGATCTATGAAACAGAACTGAGGAACAATGGAAGGGGTGGCAGGGGGGACATAGGAGTTGACTAGCTTCTTTTCTGTTTCTTTATAAAGCTTTAAAAAAAATAAAAGAACAGAACAAATACTGGCATAGTCGTTTCATACATAACAAACCATTAGCAGAATAGAAATCAATATGACATGGATTTCTATCAATG
Organism: Lissotriton vulgaris; assembly: GCF_964263255.1. Lineage (NCBI taxonomy): Eukaryota > Metazoa > Chordata > Amphibia > Caudata > Salamandridae > Lissotriton > Lissotriton vulgaris. The sequence continues at coordinate 584,926,608 of NC_141685.1, forward strand.
GTAATCAGCAGATATAGCAAAAAAGGAAATAGCTTTCGATGTAGCAAAGTCAAAAGAATAGTATTAAAGGATATAGTCAAGATATGCCCCAGTTATAGTATGTGAGCTTGTTGTCTTTGAAATTCAGGGGATACATTTCAAAACCAAACCATGGTCTATATATAGTCTGACATATTCAGCAGAGCTATTTATTGGAACTCCCTGTAAGGATTACACATGCCTCTCACACAAAGGGAGGGGGCCTCTCTGTGTCTATTCTGTGTGTGAAGCTGGGAGGGCAGTAAAATATTTTCAGAAATTTGAAATGCCTATAATTGATAGACCATAGCCTAGTCTGAAGGCAACAGAATTTCCTCACCTCAGGGTCAATATTCTACCCAAGATCATGTTTCCAACTTGCCAGGGCCTTGCTTGCAGCTGTGGCAGAATCATTGATGTATAACCCATGTAGTGCCAGATTACGATAAGGTTAGGAAAGCATTCCCTACCAAATCGGTTTGGGAATGGTTTCCAAACGACTCTTACCGGCCGATTATGATACATCCGGATGCTTCCAGATACGATTGGGTTGGGCTCCCATTGACTTCAATGGGAGCCTATGTTCTGACCGAATGCATAGGCTCCCATTGAAGAAAGGGGTGGCTGGGTTAAATCGGGCACCCTGTTATGGGCACCCCTGGTGCCTGTGACACTGTGCATGGCTGGTAAGGGGGACCCATAGGTTCCCCATGGGTCAGATTGGAAAGACTCAGGGTGCAGGGGGGCCTGTTATAGGACCCCACAGTCTGAATCCGACTGCCGATTCGAGTCAGATGGCACGATTCGGAAAGGCTGTCTGAATCCAGCATCGTAACCGGTCAGTGGGAAACGCAGCCCATAGTGACGTAGGATACTGCTCCGTACATCTCGGTCATTCCAAACGCGGTCGGGTTCGGATTGGGATATTCCTCATGCCTAACTTGCATCGTAATCAGTCAGTTGGAAATCTTTCCGATTCGGTCAGAAAGACACGTTCCCATTTCGGAAAGAGCAAATGCCGTTAGGAGGCCTTTCTAACCGCATCGTTATCGAGCCCATCACCTCCGTGATTCTAGAGCATGTGTGTATGTGGATGAAACTCCATGGGTTCATCAGCAAACAAGGGCCATCAGGTAGATAGAGCATGTTGCAATTTGAGAAAGTCAAATGTGTCTATGACAGTCACTCCCCTGTTCCTCTTGAATTTTTTTAGTGCAATAAATACATTATCTATGTAAAATGTGCCCTCCTTTAGCAGGATTGATTTCACACTCCTATCTAGCATAGGTGGGAGGGTTGGATTGTTAACAAGCAAAATGTCTTATGAATATATCTCTGTCATTCAAGTCTCACTGATCATGGTCCATAATGGCCAAGTATTGCATCAGACAGTTTGTATAAGCTGTATATCATTACGTAGTTTTACTTAAAACACTAGTTACTAGGTCTCCCACATTTAACTGATCCCCTCTATCAGTAGATGGGTTGTTTAACACTGTGGGTCAACCAGTACACCTCATAATGGGGATGAGTGTTAATATTAAAAACTCTATGACATCCATTTGCAAGTTGGTCAAAAAACACCCTATCACTGGGAAGCACCAGCTAGATTACCACTGGAGAGGGATCAAAGAGAGTGCCTGGTAAATGTGAAGTATCAGTGACCCATAATAATGTTTCATCGAAGTAAAGCTTAGATCAATTTACGAGAATGTATCCATTCATCCCTCAGCCCATCCTTGTCCAGCATTTTATTTACAACTTTTGCTGAACGTGTGTGGTCTGCCCTATTGGCCTTGCCCTCGCCGCTGTCCCTCGCATCCAACGAGCGACCGCCGGCGGCAGATCCTTCTCCTTCCTCGTCGCCAAGACCTTGAACACCCTCCCTACCCACCTTCGGTACTCTCCTTCAGAAGACTCCTCAAGACCTGGCTTTTCGAGCAGTAGCAGCTCCCCTCCTTCAGCGTCATGAGACCCTCACAGGTAACTAGCGCGCTTTATAAGTATAGTGATAGATTGATTGATACTGTCTGCCCTATTACTATGATCGCCTCAAGAAACTCAGGAGAGTCTCATCATTAGGTGCATACGTGTTAATAAAGATAGCAGGAGAATTATGCAAGATGCATGCCACTAATGCGAACATGCTGCAACATGCAAATGCAGCAGCTTAAAGCATAAAAACTTTGGGCCTTATTTATGAGCCCTTTATGCCACTGTTGCATCACTTTTTGTGATGCTGCAGCGGCGTAAAATATGTGCCACTCAGTGCCCTAACTACAAAGTGGCACATCTAGGCAGATGCGTCCCTATGTAAATCCCTGCGCTACATTATACTTGTGTCAGGTATAATGTATGCAGGTTGGGCATTCCCCCTCAAAAAAGCCTTGTAGAAGTGATACGATGTAATCTATGAGATTTCACTATGCCACTGCATCAAATCCTTACGGCTGCTTGAAGCAGGCGCAAGGAGAGATGCAGGCCCTTTCACATGGGGCTTGGCTGGAGTAGCGTCTGTTTTCACACACAATGCAGCAATGTGACAATTTTGAGCCTACTTACGTATCTGTAAATTCTCGCGACATGGAGTGCAGCACAGTAAACATGGCTCATCCATGGTGTCGTAAGGATAGCGCTATGAAATGTGTTGCATCACTGGTTTCCCCCAGCGATGCAATACTGCTCATGAATTAGGCCCTTCTTTATTAGGACTGCTTCTTTCTGGAGCATGGGATGCATGAGGAAAAGTATCTACACCGTCCCACCAAAGGGGCTGGGAGGCCAGCAGCAAGATGGGTCTCCTACAGCATTGCCACTTTGATGCCATGTTTTTCATGGTACACCACAATCAGGTGTTGCTTTTAAGAGTGGCCTAAGCCACGTATTATGCATGTCATTGTTTTAACAGTCCTTGTTCACCTGCTATTGTCATGTACCCATGAAATGGGCTGCTGTCCAAAGCCCAGCCATTAATGTGATACGTTGGAAAGCCTGCAGACCCAGTAGAAATGTCTGTGCAAACTGTCCCTACAAACAATGCCTCACATTCACCCCCTCTCCTCATCCACACTGATTTCTCCAACATACAGTGGAATAAAGCCCAAGTATCAAACATCCCCTTATACTCCTTGCCATTGGGAGGCACCATCACCATCCATCCACATTCTCCTAATATAATTAGTCCTGCAAAGCAGCTCTTCGTTGTTGTTGATTAAGTCAAACATACAACCAACTCTGCAAATATAACCCTGTAACTTAAATCATCTATCAATTAGTATTTAGTCTTAACAGTAGTACAGTCAATCAAAGAGAGTGCCACTAGAAACAAAGCTTCCTGGCTGAAGAAAGACTTCCAGCCAGTCTCTCGCTGGATGGTCAAGGAATGTCAGTTTCCAAATATTGCTGATTGTCATTATGTGTGAAACTTGTCTCCCTCATGGCACTAATGTACTGTACAGTCCGGCAGGGTACAGCATGACATAATAAATGTCCTGAGCTCTCAGCAGTTTCTTCACTTCAACAAACGACCTTCTAGCCTCTTGTTCTGCTTCCATGAAGTCCAGCAAAATAAATATTTCAGAGCACTGGTGGTGGAGGAGCCCTTTCTCTTTAGGGAGTCTCAGCATTGTGTCTCAATCACACTAGTTTAGCAACTTTGTGATTATATGCCGGTGGGGGGGGGGGGTCCAGGAGAGGTCTAGTGACAAGTGAATGATGTGCTTTCTCAATCACCACGAGTTCTAAAAAGTTTAACGTACCCAATAGATCCACAAGTAATATCTCAGCATATGTCTTGGGCTTGCTGAGGTTGGTTGATTGAGAGAGTCTTGTGATAGGAGCGACCCTTGACCCTTCTTAGGCAGGTCGCTCTCCACGCTGCACAGCACCACCTGTGTGTCCTGCCCTTAGCCCCAGCTGCCGCTGCTTAGGAAGATTTGAGGCCCTCCTCCACCCACAGCCTGCCAGCTGCGCCTCATCCCTGGTAGCCAGTGGTAGGCCGTAGGTAGGTTTTTCCTGCTGTAATTGTACTGTTTCCTATTTCGTTTTTGTAACTGTATTGCCTTATTTGTTCCTGTTTCTTCCTCCTTGCTCCCCGTTTTTATTCTGTGCCCCGTGCCCTTTTGCCCTTTGTGTCCTCCGCAATTGTATTGCTGTACTGCTTCCTATTTCGTTTTCTGTAACTGTATTACCATTGATTACTGTTGCTTCCTCCTTATTCCCCATTTTTATTTTGTGCCCATGCCCTTTTGCCCTCTATTCCTTCGTATTTGCATTGCCTTATTGTTAGTCTTGCCTCCTCATTGTCCTCACCGTTTTATTCTGTGCCCTGTGCCCCTTTTCCTCTGCTTCCTTCGCCGCTCCTGCCCCGTTTTCCTGCCACTGCATCCCCTGTGGCACGCCCCCCTCTAGCCCATTCGTCCACTCCCTCCTCCCAGTTACCTCCTCCCTCCCACCTCCCCTTCTTATGGCAGCCGTGCCGAAGGTATGCCTAAGGCAAGCCCGTCTGCGCCCGTCCGTGCCTGGACCGCGCCCAGCGCCAGAATCCCTGGCCCCCCCTGAACGCCGCGACGCCTGTCTCTGCTACGATGCCAGTGCCCTCCACGCACTCAACACAGGATGTCCACACACCTGCTTCCTGGCCACCCCAAACAGCACCCACGGACCCTTCTCCTGCTGGAACTACAGCTTCACCAGCACCCGACCCGCCAACCCACCCAACAGGAAAGAGCCCAACTACCTCAGATGCATTCTTCTCAACACCCGCTCCGCCCGATAACATGCCATTGAACTCTGAGACCTACTCCACTCAACCTCCCCAGACGTTGCCTTCCTGATGGAGACCTGGCTGAAACCCTCCTCGGCACCCAACATGGCCATAGCCATCCCAGACGGCTACAAGATCTCCTGCAGGGACCGTATCAATGGAGTAGGGGGAGGAATCGCCATAGTCCACAGGAACACTCTCAGAGTCTCGACCTACAACAACGACACCCTCAGCACCACCGAACACCTGCACTTCCAGATCCACACCGATCCCAACACCACCCTCAGAGGAACCATCATTTACAGACCCCCCGGACCCCGACCATAATTCGGCGACGCCATGGCCGACTTCGTCAGTACACAAGCCCTCACCTGAACTCTCACCTTGAGAACAACAACAACACCAACTCCACCACCCTGATCGACAAGCTTGCCAACTTCAGACTCAGACAACTCATTACAACACCCATCCACTCCGCCGGCGACATGCTTGACCCCATCTTCTCCGCAAGCTCCCACGTCTCCTTCAACCACACCACCGAACTCCACTGGAGCGACCATCGCTGCATCCACTTCACCTTCCAGAAACCCACCACGCACCACCGCACCCAACAGATCCGCCACCGCTGCTGGAGCAAAGACACTGAAGACCAGCTAACCACCTCCATTGCACGCAGCCCACGCGCCGACCCCACCAACCCCAACACTGCCGCCCGAAACCTCAGACAGTGGATCAACAACTGCACCAACACCCTCGCCCTAATCAAGAAACCCTCCAACAGTCACACCAGCAAGAAGGCCAGCTGGTTCACTGAAGACCTCCATGCCTCCAAGCAAACCTGCCGAAAGCTAGAAAAGAAATGGCACTGTGAACGGACACCGGACAGCTTCGCAGCCCACAAGAATGCCACCGGCAGACACCACCACCTCATCAGATCCGCCCAAAAGGCCTCCTTCAAAGACCACCTAGACAGCAATGCACACAACAGCAAAGAGCTCTTCAACATCATGAAGGAACTCTCCAACCCCAGCTTCAACACCAACCACATCCCACCCTCGCAAGACCTGTGCAACTCCCTTGCCACCTTCTTCCATTGCAAGATCGCAGACATCCACGACAGCTTCAACACCACGACCACCCGGACAAGCACTGAGACCTCCGCCCCCATGGGCACCATCCGCACCAACCGCCAGCTCTCTTGGACCAGCATAGACAACAATGACACCATCAAAATCATGAACATCATCCACTCCGGATCTCCGTCAGACCCATGCCCACACCACATCTTCAACAAAGCCAGCAACACCATCGCAACCCATCTCCGGAAAGCCAGCAACATCTCCTTTGAGACAGAAACCTTCCTGGAGAGCTGGAAGCACGCCTAGATCAAAGCCTTACTCAAAAAACCCAAGGCTGACACCAAGGACCTCAAGAATTTCCAGCCCATCTCCCTGCTCCCGTTCCTGGCAAAGATCATTGAGAAGACCGTCAACAGACAACTGACCCACTACCTCGAGGAGAACAGCATCCTGGACCCGTCCCAGTCTGGGTTCTGCAGCAACCACAGCACAGAAACTGCCCTCATCGCCACCACCAATGACATCAGTGCCCTGCTAGACAACAGAGAGACCGCAGCCCTCATCCTCCTGGACCTGTCAGCCGCCTTCGACACGATCTACCTCCGCACCCTACGCACACGCCTCCACGATGCTGGGATACAAGAGAAGGCCCTGGACCGGACAGCTCCTTCCTCTCCTGTAGAACCCGGAGCGTCCACCACCCCCCTTCCACTCCGAAGCCACCAAGATCATCTGCGGCGTATCCCAGGGCTCATCCCTCAGCCCAACACTGTTCAACATCTACACGGCACCGCTCGTCCACGTCTCCCGACTGCATTATCTCAACATCATCTCCTATGCCGATGACACCCAGCTGATCCTCTACCTCACCAAGGACCCCCACACCGCCAAAACCAACCTCCACAAAGGAATGAAAGCCGTCACCGAGTGGATGGGGAACAGTCAACTGAAGCTAAACTCAGACAAGACGAAAGTCCTCATTCTCGGATCAACCCCCTTGGCCTGGGATGACTCCTGGCGGCTGACCGCACTGGGAACAGCCCCAACACACACCGACCATGCACGCAACCTAGGGTTCATCCTCGGCTCTACCCTCTCCATGACAAAGCAGGTCAACGCCATCTCATCCACCTGCTTCAACACCCGCCGCAATCTCCGCAAGATCTACAGGTCGATCCCCACCAAAACAAGAAGAACGGTTCACCCAGGCCCTCGTCAGCAGCAGGTTGGACTACGGAAACGCCCTCTATGCAGGAGCCTCGGTCAAACTCATGAAACGCCTTCAACACATTCAGAATGCCTCGGCACTCCTGATTCTCAACATCCCTTGCCGCAGCCACATCACACCCCACCGAAGAGATCTACATTGGCTCCCTGTCAACAAGAGGATCACCTTCAAGCTCCTCACCCACGCACACAAGGCACTCCACAACACCGGACCAGCATACCTCAACAGATGACTCAGCTTCTACACCCCCAACCGCCAGCTTAGCTCCACCGACCTTGCCTTCACCACAGTCCCCTGCATCCGATGAACGACCTCTGGCAGCAGATCGCTCTCTCACCTCGTCGCCAAGGACTGGAACACCCTCCCCATCCCCCTACAGCAGACCCAGGACCTATTAACCTTCAGAAGACTCCTCAAGACCTGGCTATTTGAGCAGTAGCAGCATCCCCCCCAGTGCCTTAAGACCCTCACGGCAATGCACTTTACAAGTGTTCTGATTGATTGATATGGCCATTATTTCTGCATGACTGGGATTCAAGATATTTGTTCTTCGCTGCAGTCTTTGATAGCTCCCACTCCTTCAGTTGTAGTGCACTTTTTATATCTAGTATGTCATCCTCTAGTTTGGAGATACACTTCATCTATTCGGTCACAATGCTAATTTAATTGTTCACTCATCAGGCCCAGTCATGCCCTTAAATGATAAATTTTGGTATCAATCACCCATAGGCTTTTGTGTCAAGAAGGATTAATTTGATGCCCATGAAATACTAGTCAACTGCCTTTCCCTTGTCCTCGTGTCAGACTAGTCAACCGCCATCCCATTGTCCTGGGCTTCCAGCGGAGTTGTAGGTATATATTGTGAGCTAGCAGGTTTTGTGTGGTCAAATCTGACCTTTGATGGTCTGGCACCTATTTTCCCTATTTTCTAGACTTCACATGTACCCTCAGGACAGGTCACCAATGAGAGGAGCCATCAGCAGGTGCTGAGAGCATTAACCCACCAGTTACACAGCCTCATGATGCAGAGAGGAATTGTGCTCCTCCACCAGTGCTGAAATTCACTATATCAGGCACCTCCTCAGGGTGCAACCATCAGGTACTTCCACAGCTCATCGTAAATATCGAGTCACCCTCGACATGCACATGAACCAGCCTCAGAGTTCATCATTGCTATTTAATGGCCATTAGGCCAAAACACAGCCATGAGGTGCGGATAGAACAGGCAATAAGTATGCTTGCCTGTTAATGTGATATGTGCGAGTCCATGAAGAGAAAACAAAAGGTTGGTGCCTTCTGTTTCTTGTCCTGGTGTTCCTTTATACTAGACCCTGATGGCCCTTGTGCTGTGGCTGCCATTTTAGGTCTTGTGTGGGACCAGTCAGTGCTGGCATTCCAAGGGGGCAGGTCTATTATCTTGGGCCCCGTAGAGTACAGGGAGAACCACCATTTATGGTGATTCCTGGGCTTGGGTGCTGCCTTGTAGCATCGCTGCTTACCCCATTCACAGCAACAGCCAGACCCCAGGTCATCAGGCATGACTCAGCCCCCATCTCTCATCCTGGCTGCATCCAAATCCAGTGTTGCAGTCCTGTGGGACAGCCAAAACCATGCCACAGAGAGACCAGAGGGAGATTAGTTTGGTCCTGCAGGTCTCTCCTGTTTTTGACTGGCTCATTCACAAGCAGTTTGGTAACTTCGGCAAGATAAATCAGAGCTAGGGAACACAACCTCTGCGAAGGCTTGCCCATCATGCATGGTAGTAACCCAACCCCACTACTAGCTTGTTGAAGCTGTAGATATTATAAAGGTAAAGGTACACCTATATTTACCTAAATATATACTTACTGTGAGAAGATGCCCCTTTTTGCTGATTTATTTTGCTTGTTTATAGGCTCTGCACACAGGGGCACTACTGTCCAGTTCCAAGCATCTGTGCTCTGACCCCTAAAACAAGTAGAAATCAGCTTATCCCTAACTCTCATACTTAACTCTCCTATAAGATATAAAAATGACGCCCATAGCATGGAAAGTTAAATGTCCCCTGTGAACTGCGCACTTAAGACATAGGAAAACATGGCGTCAGGCTTAACAGTGTACCGGTGTAGCCTGACTGCTGCTGGTTTTTTAACCTAGTTTTGGACCTGTCAAAACAACCATTTCTGACAGGGAAAACTTCCCCTTGAAATGTTAATAGGTCAACCGTGGGTAGCCCTTGTAGACACAAGGTAGGGTGCATGATATTTAAAAGTGGCATATATATAAATTGAATGCATCCATGTCCCTACAGTGGCAATTCCCCAAAGGCTATCTTCAGTGAGGAAGGCTCTGGCTGTCCTATAGGGAAAGCTAGGGTACAGATTAAACTATTAATTCTTCTGTTTTGGGTTTGAGACCAGGGGCTAGAAAAATATTTCAAATACAATTCTAATATTTATTAGAAGCCCAATTCAATGGTGAAGTTGGATTCAATAATAAATATTTAGGAAAAGTACCTTTTCAAAAGTTACCTTTTCCCTGCCTGAAGCTCCTGTTGGCTAATTTGCATTAGTTCACCAGCAACTTCCCAGCCAGTGTAAAAACTGCTCCCAAGGCAAGAATTCTAGGAGTAGGGAGGTGTTTTTCTTCCCCTTGCTGGAATACCAGTTGAGGTGGACCATGAGCTTCATTAACTTGTAAAAAGACCATTACTTTTAAAGGTAAATAGAAGGTGAGACTTGGAGATGAAAACAACCATTCATTCCACCAGCCAGGCTGGCACCAAACCCATCCAGAGGATAGCTCCCCCAACAACTGGTTTTGAGTGGTTACAGAATGGGGTATGTCTCATTTTCCTGGCCACACCTCCATGTGAGCACACATGTCCTGCACATGGGAGGAAGGGTTCCCCTACTTTACATTTTGGAAGTAAGGTGCACCATGGGATTGTTTACAGTAGGGCCAACATGAACCATTATGAAAGGGGTTAGGTTTGCCCCTTGGTTGGGGAGGAGCCACTAGTCACCCCACTCATTAGCTGGTGCCAACCATAAATGAGGCATCCTGAGGCATCCTCCTAATAACATTTTCTGGACCAGTGGAACAATAGAAGAGGGACTGTTTCTGCTGTTTGGGACCTGTGAGGAGACCTGAAGAGGTGAACAAGCTCCCCACTTATAACCAAGACAAAGAAATAGAATCCCAGATCAGTTGGCTAACCCCCTGTGGCTTCAAGGACACAACAGGCAACAGGAGGCCTTTTCCCTGAAGAGCAGAGCTGACCAGTAGCAACTGGACATGGACTGAGCCTGCTGGTGGACTTTGCTGGAGTGATCCTTGACCCCCAAGTGCTGTCCCTAAGGTATTAGGACCCTTGGCTGTATCTGACTGGACTTCTCCTAACACCTCTGAAAAGTTAGCAGTTAGCAAAGTTTTGACTTCTAGACCTCTGGAGGACTGGGACCAACTGCCCAATTCAATCCACCCATGTTGCCTATTCTCTGGACTAATGAAACATATTTCTTCCCCTTATGTCGTAAATTAGCAGCAATGGGTTAGCGTTAGCAGAAGCCATTTTGTCTTTCTGGCAGCCATTTTGTGTGCCATGTGCTGCCATGTGCTCACCATGTGCTTTGTCCTACATTCCTGTTTGCTGCGCCTGAAGTCTGCCCAGTAACAGGATATTTTTAGCCTCCTCCACTTTAGAGCATGCTCAGAAATGGCCGGTAGGGTCTGCAGCTGTTACTGATTAGTTTCAGATAGGAATGTATTTACTACGTTCTGAAAACTGTTAGCTCCTCCCACTTGGTTGAACAAAGAGAACCTGTATGTCCATATTAGGTATTTTTTGTGTGCTTGCATAAGCCAGGACAGCCCCTTGCATTTATGCTTACTATGAAATTCTAAAACATATAAAAAGCCCCAGGTTTCTGTATTCTGCAGACTGCCTCATTCAGTTGCCACAGCTTCTGTGTGACGCAGCCTCAGCTCATGTGAGTTTAACCCCTTCGCTGCTGATGACGAGCTCAGCTCGTCATCAGCCACGGTGGTCGTGTGTGGATGACGAGCTGAGCTCGTCATCTAACGCAGCTTTTGGAAAAAAGCCGCACAGCGCAAAAATAACCCCCGCACGCATGTGGTTAATAAATGTTTCTTTGATATTTCAGCTTCTGTGTCAACTTTTGTTATCAGCAAGACCCCTGAGAAGGAGTGGTGATTTCCTCAAATGGCGCGCCAACGTTGGGCTCATCAGAGAGGTGGCTATCTGAAGGAGAGATCTTGTCAGGAGACAGAAATCTACGGAGGGAAACAAGACGGGTTTCTACTAAGAAGGTAATCTGTGCACAGGATATTCTGGGGATTCTTTATCTGCAGCCCAGTGTGTTTCTGATCTTCCTGATTTTGATTCTCCACATGATGTCACCCCTGACTGAGAACATTTTTGGCGTGAGTATTAAAAAAAAGAGAGACCGTTAGGTCATTCAGAACTTGGCAGTTAGAATCTGAACGCTCTGGATTGGTAAGAACTGTTCTACAGTACTTGCTGCGAACTTTGGTAGTCTTGATTGGCAAGGCAGTTTTAGGATACGCTTGCCGCGACTAATTTGTTTGTTTGTTTGAAGTGACTAGTCATATGTTTGGTTTGAATTTGAATATATGCGTTGCAATTCATGTAGGCAGGTAATGAAGAGACTTTTCTCTACTTTGTATAAAATTTGAGCGGTGCACGTACGAGAGGTACTTTAGGCACTATTTTGCGTATTTTGCAATATTTTGTCATGCCTGTTGTCAAGCTCACATGTTAAAATGTGTAGCTTTTGGAAGGTACCATAGCGAGATGTGAATTAAAATTAGCTAGCTCCCCTAGAGGGAAAACCTGAATAGGTTTGGGTTTTAAAAACATATTTCTTCCTTGGTGACTTTGTATCCCCAGGGAATTAAAATATGGACATAATACATATAAGGATCCTTTGTTCTGTGCAGCTTTATGAATGGAGAAATGCAGAGCGATTTTTGGTGCTCTGCCAGTCAAAACTGGTGAATTGTATAGCAGTCTGTTGGACTGTTTTTTGCAGTCTTTTGAAACATTATTGAAAAGCGTTTTTTGTAAATATGACTTACAACTAGTATTTACAAATGGTTTGGTTTAAGTACAGTCTGAGGGCTGTCCTTTGTTTCAGTATTATGTGTTGATCTGTGGGTTCAATGTGTGTTTAAATGTCTATGTGGTTTTTCCCATTAGTGTAACTTCGGTATGTGAATAGCGTTTGCGCAATTTATGAAACAAATGCCTAATGCGCTGTATTGTGTGTCCTGAATGTTGAACTCTTTCTGTTTCTGTCTGAAATGAGCTCGATGTGTGGTTGTGGGTTTCTTGAGGTTTTCAGTCTGTTCAGTAAAATGTTAGATTAATTAATATTAGGTGGAAATTAAATGAGAATGCATCAATTTGCCATGCGACATGCTAAAATCGCTATATGTTGCTATTTAATTTATAGACTAAGCAAAAACGCATATGTGCAAAATGTTAAATGCTTAAAATAGATAAAGTTAAAACTCGCATTCACTAGGAATATGAAAGGTCTGAAAAATAAATTGTGTGTTTTGTAGAAAAACGAATTTATAGCATTTTTGTACCTACATGCATTGTACTACATGTAAAAAGGCAAACACTTCAGCTAAAGTGAATCTTTGCTACATTTAAATGCATCTTATTGCACACGCATTTTACAACTTGAAATGTCTGTTTTCAGTAAGACTGAAAGCGTGCTCAGATGTGCAGGGCTCTAACTGCCGTTAAGGAAGCAGATGTTGTTTTTCAAAGGCCATGGATAACATCGGAATGTTTATTTAGCCAGGGCTTATCCGTTAGTTAATCACGGTTTGAATTTTGCATTTCAGAATAGTGTTTTAGAAGGTTACAAAAATAAGGTTCATTATTTTGTATCACAGGAAGACATTTCAATTGTGGTTTTCCTCTCTTTAAGCATTTTTTTTTGTAAGCATTCTTGGTACTCCTGCTAAATAAGAAGATCCACTCCGCACCCCTGAGGCAAACTAAGGCCATTACTACCCACCAGACGAGTTTGTGCAGCCCTAGTGAAACAGTTTCAATGCAGGGGAAGACCAAGGCTACAAAGTGAGTCGAAGAACTGCCGAACAGAATCGATGCATAACGAAGGTATCTGACCCCGAAGCTCCCGAGACCCAGCCGAGGAGCGACCCTCAAAATGGCGACCAGCAAGTAAGGGGAAGGCGAAGCCAGCGCGACCTGAAGGAGAATCCACGGAAGAAGGAAAAGGAGGAGAGCCGCACACGAACACCCCGGTGAGCTCCCAGACGCAGCGATAGTGAGCACGGAAGCAGAGGCGCCGGAGGTGAGCAGGGGAGAGGTGCGAAGCAGAGCGGAACTGAGCGGCTGCAGGGCAAATGAGGAAGGGTGCAACCGCAAGAAGAGGGAAGGGGCCCACAGAAAGAGCTGACAAGCGGTAAAACGACCAACTGAGGAAAAAGGCAGCGGCGTACACCACTTACCGACAACAAAGAAACGGGAGTGAAAGCGAAACCTCTACTACACAAGGGGGCCGCCATCACCGGAAGTGAAACAGACAGTAAACAAGGTACGCCGGAAGTGGTGCACGCCCAGCAGGGCGCGCTGACTGCATACACCGCGACCACGACCGAGACCAGTGCGGTAATCAATCAGACCCGAGCTGCAAGGCTAAGAGGCGGAAGCGACAGCTGTGAGGGAAGAGCGGGGCCCACCGCGACAGTAACCGAGGGCGGCAGCTGGCGGATGCAGGAAGGCACAGAGAGGCAGGCAACGGAAGTACGAAGGTAGCGCAAGCCCGCAGAAGCGCGCAAGTGTTTGAACAGCGACAGGAACGCATTAACTGCCATGACCGGAGCACCCGCCCCACCCCCTCCTGACGCAAGGGAAGGCAAAGGAGGACGCACAAATGTAAAGGCGCACAAGCTGGGAAGGCAGAAGCGGCCAATAACGAGGGAAGAAGCAAAGGCACACCAATAGGCACAAGAGGCAAGGCGCTACCCGGCGCAGCTCAAGCCCTCAAACAGAGCGAATAAGACCGCCAAGGCAACTTCGTGGGCCCCCCACCCCGTGACCGAGACAAAGCACATGCTGGCAGGTCCCAAAGCCAAGACCAGAACAAGGCATATTAGAGAGCCCAGCAGATCTAGATCTCAAGGAACTTATGCACCAACATCAAAGGCAACTTTAACAAGTACACCAGCGGCGGTCCAGAAGGGGGGGGCGTCTAGGCAACATTCTGTCAAGAAGAGGCATTGGAACTATGGCTGGCAACGAAGGGAAGACGGTGGGAGACCAAAAGAAGCCCAAAATAGACAATCAGGGATCCCCACTGAAAACTAAAGGCGAAACAGCTAGAGACCATCCTAAGAAGAATCAACGAAGGCAATGAAGTGGCGAAAGAAACAAAACTAAAAGTGGAGAACATGCAACTTGAGCTGGCGGCAATAAGAGCTGACGTTCACAAAACCAACATAAGAATGGAAGCAGCAGAAGGTCGAATAAGCTCTGTGGAGGACGCAACCACTGAGAACACCAAGGCCATAGCAGAATGGCAGAAGGCCACGAAAGCCATACAAAAACAGCTAGCTGAGCAGGACGACAGGGCAAGAAGAGGCAACGTAAGGATCCTCGGCATGCCAGACGGGGCAGAGGACAAAGCAGGCTCGTGTGAAGCCATGCTAGAGGACATGATCCCCAAACTCACAGGCATCACCTTCAAAAGGAGGTTCGAGGTGCAAAAGGCCTACAGAGTGCCAGCAGGGAAACCAACGACAGGCAAAGGTCCAAGACCGATAATATGCAATCCGCTGAGATCGAGCCAAACTGATGCCATTTTTGCCTTTGCCAGAAAAAAATCAGAACCTGACATGGGCAGGCTGTAAGATTGTGCTGACCCAGGATTACTCTAAGCCAACGATCGAAACCAGGAAAGGATTCCTAGCCCTCAGAGAAACCCTGCGCAAAAGAGGCGCCAATTTCAGCTTCTTAGGCCTGGCCAGGTTCAAGGTAACGGACAATTGGAAAACAATGGTGTTCGAAAGCCCAGGAGACTTGAGACGATACCTGCAAGGACCACAGGTGGAGGAGATGGAGGAAACAAAAAGCCCCAGCGCAGCGAAAAGAAGTGCCTCACCAGACGTGAATGGACATTCGGAGTAGGGCACACTACAAACTACAAGACAACATGTCTACCTCACGATACCTAGGACATATGGATAGGAGAAAGGACTAGCCGCACAGGCCTGGAATTCTACCCCATCTGAGACACAAAGAGCATGCTGGCGGACTGCAGAACTGGGAAAGCCAAGCCAAGCTCAGGTGCACTTTCAACCAACAACAGCAAAACGAGCGCCAAACCAACAGGAACAATCGACCCAGTAGAAGCGACAGAGACTGCCTTCTTTCACTTTCTACCAAATAAAGAACACAAACTTTACCTCAGGGACGATGCGGTGCAAAGGAACTTTGTCGTCGCACACCCACTCAGCAAGTAAGGGAGGAAGGGGGGTGGGAGGGGAGGGGAGGGGAGGGGAGGGCGAGGGGGCAGGGGAGGTTGGGGGGAGCGGGGAGCGCATAGATGGATTTACTTTCTTTCACTATTTCTTTCTTCTACTCTCTCTCTACACCCACACCTAGGAGCAACAAGCGCAGGCGTAGGCACAAGGACCCACACACAACCCAAGGACCAGAAGGAGGGGGCCGCAGCAACACACACAGAGCAAGGCCACACGAACCGCAAAATGCAAAGCATCACAAATGACACACAATAACCAGACAAGCCTTGTGACTGACATTAAGATAGTATCCCTAAACGTCAAGGGTCTCAATAGTCCGGTGAAAAGGAGGAAAGTGCTCGAACACCTCAGGAAGCTTAAGAGCGATATATATGTACTCCAAGAGACAAGATTGGAAGCAGAGGACATAAAGCGCCTAGGAGCCGACTGGGTAGGCGAGGTTATAGGGTCACCAGCACAGAACAAGAAAAATGGGGTGGTAACAATCACTAGCAAAAACTCCAAACTAACAGTGGTGGACTCACAGGCTGACACCCAGGGAAGAACTCTTGTGACTAGCCTAAGAAGAGTGGGGGAAACAATTCACGTGGCCAACATATATGGCCCCAACACCGACGACAAACCGTTCTGGGAGGGGGTAGGAGCACAACTACACACTCTACCACTAGGCGACCTTCTGGTCGTCGCTGGTGATATGAACCAGGTTCTGGACCCAGCGATTGACAAGCACCCACACAGACTGAGCCAATCGACAAACAGAGGCAACATCCTGAAGAACCTGTGCTCCAAACTCATCCTGAGGGACCCATGGCACCTAAGCAACACAGACGCCAGAGAATACACCTTTAATTCCAACCCACACAACTCATACAGCCGAATAGATTACATCCTCATGTCAGATACACACACCCACCTCATAGATCACACGGAGATTGGACCCAGGACAATATCAGATCACTCGCACATAAGCCTAACCCTATCGGGGAAGCACAATGAAAAGCCAACTCAAAGATGGCGATTTGATGACAATTTGCTCTCCGACATCTCAGCGAAAGCAGAGATAGAGGTGGCAATAAAAGAGTACATGACAATCAATGACACCCCGGAGACAGACAGGGAACTGCTATTGGACGCCCTAAAAGCCACCATCAGGGGAACCGTTATGACAATCAAGGGTAGGCTGAACAAAGAAAGAAACAAAAAAATTGTAGACCTAGAAGAAGAAATGTAAAACCTGGAGAATAGCCACATAGCCAACCTAGAAGATAAGAACACCCTCACGAGCCTGACTAAACGGAAGTACGAACTTAATAGAATACTGAGTGAGAGAGCAGGGACCAGATTAATAAATACAAATCTATTAACCTGTGCACCGCGAACAAAGCGGGGAAAAACCTAGCATCCTACCTAAGGGGAAAACAGAAACAGCACACGATAGGGGCCATCAAAGACAGACATTACAAGTCCCAGACTGCAAACAAAGACATTCTGGAGGTCTTCAGAGACTTCTACGATGGATTGTATATGAAAGATGAAACGCTAAAGGACGATGGGGGCAAAGAACTATTAGGAAGCATATCTACACCGACACTATCAGAACAGGAACGTGACATCCTCGAGCTAACCATAACGGAGGACGAGATAGGGAGAGCCACGGCAAGCTTTAAAGACAACAAGGCACCAGGGCCAGATGGTTTCACGGCTGGTTTTTACAAGCAATACCTGCACATTCTCAAACCAACCATGAAAGAGGTCTTCACGGAGTGTGTCCGGAACGGACGCATGACACAGTCAATGGCAGAAGCAAATATAATAGTAATACCAAAGGAAGGGAAAGACACAAACCAGGCTAAGAATGTCAGGCCAATCTCACTCATAAATGTAGATTGTAAAATCTATGCAAAAATACTTGCAAATAGACTCAACGCATACCTACCTAAGCTTATACACAACTCCCAAGTAGGCTACCTCAAAAACCGTATGTCCCACGACAACACGAGGCTACTATGCCATATAATTAACCACTCCTCCAAAAGTAGTAACCCAGCAGTCATGATAGCCTTAGACGCGGAGAAAGCGTTCGACAGGGTGTCATGGCCATTCCTAGATCACTGCATGGGGAAATTTGGGCTAGGACCAAACTATAGGAAGATGGTAATGGCCCTCTACAAGGACCCCAAAGCGCGGGTGGTAGTAAACGGAGGCACATCAGACATACTTAACCTAGGTCGAGGTTGCCCATTATCACCAGCCCTATTGCTACTAGCCATAGAGCCACTCCTAACCATGATCAGAACCAACAAAGACATAGCAGGAATACCTATAGGGGGAGAAACCTTCAAGTTAGCGGCATACGCGGATTATGTACTAATAGTCACAGAAGACCCAGAGAGATCCATCAAAGCACTGACTGACACGATAGAACAATATGCCCAGGTCTTGGGTTACAAACTGAACAGGGACAAATCCGAATGTAAACCGATGAACGTCCACACAACAAAAACGGTATTAGGAACTTCCGGACTAACATGGCAACAGAAGCCCATAAAATATTTGGGCCTCCTCTTTGAGAGAGACCTAAGAGCAACACTGGAACACAATGAGCAAGCAACCCTCCAGAAAATTAAGGATAGAGTAGAAGGGTGGTCTCCCAAATCCACAACGTGGTGGGGGGAGAGTGGAAGTGATTAAAATGATGCTCACACCAATGGTTAACTATATGCTGAGCATGCTTCCACTAATAAACACAGAAGACTTCCACAAGAGACTGGACAAAATGCTGAACAAATTTTTGTGGAAGGGGAAAAAACCCAGAATAAGCCTACACAAGCTCAGACTTTCAAAAGACCTGGGTGGCCTCAACTTAACCAATTTCAAACGATTCCAGGTAGCGTGTATAGCCAGACGGATCGAGCCAGACAGGGGCTCCACTGGCTCGATCCGAGACAGGAATACACCCCCGCATGGCTGACTCTTGAGCGAGGACTACTAAAAGGTATGAACCCCATCACCCTTTTCACTGCCACCAGACACCCAGCAATCAAGGACAACCCCGCCCTAAAGAACACAAAAACAGCGCTTCAAATTATTGCCAACAAGCATCAGGAAAAGTCAATTGGAGTCCATATGGCACAACCCCACAATA
The DNA here is from genome assembly GCF_964263255.1 of Lissotriton vulgaris. NCBI lineage: Eukaryota > Metazoa > Chordata > Amphibia > Caudata > Salamandridae > Lissotriton > Lissotriton vulgaris. The sequence continues at coordinate 584,945,390 of NC_141685.1, forward strand.
AAATACAGGGATAAGGTTCTCAACATGCACTCATGGTATAGACATGGCATCTCCACCGCCTACGACCTTCAGAAACAAGGCACGCACACAACTTTCGACACCCTCAAGGAAGAACACAACCTACAGAGCATAGAACTGTACAATTTTCTGAAAATCAAGGTGGCAATCAGGAAGGCAAACCTCAACATTCTATCACCATCACTCATACAACACGCCGATAATCTCAACACTCTAGGACACCAAGTGGCACACCTATACAAAGCCCTACGCCCCAAATCCACTAAACTCAACAACAAAGTCACGAATTTCTGGGGAGCAGTAGCGGGCAGGGTGCTAAGTGAGGACGAGAGAGCGGAGCTATGGAGGTCCACCTCTAGGAAAAAGGTAACGGCAACCCTAAACCAGACCAAATATTGGCTAGTACATAAGGCATACTGAACACCAGCCCACCTAGCATCCATGGGGATCCGAGAGAGCGATTCCTGCTGGAACTGCGACAAGGGGAGGGGGGACCTGGAACACTTACTCCTAAGCTGTCCTATGGTTAGGGGATTCTGGGAAAAAATTGGAACACTAATTAATGACATCACAGGAGTAGCCATACACATAGATTTCCCAAGCCTAGTTCTGGGTTTCACATCCCCATCAATCACAACTATAGAAGACCGTGACCTCATCGACCTACTGCTGATGGCTGCAGTCAAAACAGTCCTAAGCAATTGGAAAGATACATCGAAAGCTGCGCCTCAGGCATGGCTCAACTGGATTACCTTCCTAAGGGGGGCTGACAACATTACAGCGAAACACTCACCGAAAACTCACAGGCAGTCGAACATGTGGGGCTCCCTAGACTTCTACCTATCAACGCATAAACCCCCATAGGCGGCGAATCTAGTCAATCAACGAGGCGGTACACCTCGCCGGTCTATGTGCATACAAGAGGAAAATAATCTGCAACGCTCCTTTCCTTTCCTCTCCGATCTTTTCTCTATCCTCTCTATCCTCTCTATCCTCCGGGGCGTGGGACAAAGATGCCAACCAAGCAATACGAAGGGGCAGCAGACGATAACGACAAGCAGAACTTGAAAGACTGGCAACCGAACCAACCCAATGAGACTGGAAGCCGGCAGCTAACCCCTCCCCCCCCCCCGGCGTTTTTTCTTTTCCTTTCTTTTCCGTCTTCCTCCACCCATGTATATACCATGCTCCATGTAAATATATATATTTTTTTATACAATAAAAAATTACAGAAATAAAAAAAGAAGGTTACAAAAATAAGGTTCATTATTTTGTATCACAGGAAGACATTTCAATTGTGGTTTTCCTCTCTTTAAGCATTTTTTTTTGTAAGCATTCTTGGTACTCCTGCTAAATAAGAAAATCCTTTTATAAAAAGTGGCGCGAAAATCTGTCTTGTTTTAAGTTAGGCTTTTGTGCTTAGGCTCATAAATGACTGCGTCTAAAATAATAGGCAAAGGATGCAGCTTGTTTTTAAATGTGGATTTATCACAAATGATTGGGTTTAGTAAAAATAATCATGAATTATGAAAAAATATTTGTTGAAAATTAAGCGCTTCAAATCCGTTTTTTGATATTTATGAAGCTTAATACTCATACTTTGACCTCCTAGCATTAAAATGTAATTTAAGTTGTGTGTTTCTGCATAATAAGGATATTTACATGTTGATTTTCACTTGGCGCAGGCGTAAAAACTAATTTTTCCTAAGGCATTATATGAGATATGTCTAATGTACAATGTTTGCAATCTGTTAAAAACATTCTGAGGATGATTAATAAGTAATGCAATTGTAGGATTTTTATTTTTAAGTGCCCCAAAGATGTAAGTCGAAATTGAGTTAAATAGCCTTTTAAACAGCATTCTTGCCATTTACAATAGCTTTAAAGTGTTTCAGGCTTTAGTAAATGCATACATTTATGTATAATACAAACTTGTGGGTTGCTATTATTTGAGGTTGTTTTTCATAGCTCAGTGAGCCAATGTGCCCGGTGCAGAGGTTTGTGTTAAATATCAGGGTTGAAGGTTCTAACTTTAGCGGTGCCCATTTAGACGTTCATCCATGCAAGGCTGATAAAATGAGTACCATTGCATAGGGTGGTAGCAAACACTTATTCTAAAGCTGGTATGTTATGTTATTATGTTCTGCGAATTGTTCACAGTAAATGTTTTATAATATAAGAATAAATGAATTTTAGTCCCTAAAAGAAGTAATCTATATAACATGTGTATTCCAATAGGGTTGAATATTGTAGGTTAAAAAGAGTTGGGAAGGCTTTTTGCCTTTGTCAGCTCAAGTTAGGGAATAGGAAGGGGGGTCTAAGGAGCGCGCGGAGTGCGCCAGGCAGATTTTGACCTTAAGGTCAGTGAGATGGGGGTTTAGCAGTAAGTGAAAACAGATGGAGAAATGACTGCTTGGTAAAGCTTCTCTGACTAACAGAAATTCAATCTTGCACGTTAGAAGGATTAACTGGTGATCTGCTGTCAAACTGCCGGTGATGAACGTAAAGGAGGGTATTTTGGTCTAAGTCATATTTTAAGCCTGACAAATTAAGCAGGCAGTGTATAAAGTGTATGCAATGGTGTTGTGTGTCACCGCTTATTTACATATGCTATTGTACTTTGTGCTTGATATACAGTGCGTATATCTTGATATACAGTGCGTATATCTGATGGCTTGGCATGTGTGTGTTTTTATGTTATTGCATGTTTTTGTTTTATGTTGTTGCGTTCCCCTGTGTTGTGAAGGGATCTTTCATGACGATGCAAGTCTCTACACAACAGCTGGGTAAATTTTCGCTGATACTAAATTCCACAGATATGATTTTTTTTCATATTGTGAACAAGACTGACAGCACTTTACCAGTGTATGTCATATTTGGCTAACTATAAAGAAAAAGATATATAAACTCAAATTATGTCATCTGTAGTCACATTACTGCCCTTCTCCCTCAAGGAATAGGCAGGCCTAGATTTATGTATCCTTGATTGGACCTAAGGATGAAATTATAGATTTATGACTCTTGCTAAAGGTGACCTAAACTTTTCATTTTTTCTCTTGAAGAAGGAACTGGACCATTAGCTGAGATTACCGTATATGGTGTAGGGGCCAGCGGTAGAGTTCAAATTTCTGCACCACTGTGACTTTTGTGTACTACCCATACTCTTGGTATTATGTCACAAACTTGACTATCACTTGAGTAATTTTTTTGTTCTTCCTATAGATTTTCCTTTGGCCGCTTCTCCCCTGATGTTGCATTGTGCCTAGTTATTGGGGATTTTAGCTCTGTCCTACTCCTATTTCCTTTTTCCGTATTCCTTTCACCAGTCAACTCATTTTTTTATGATTGATGTATTGTTCAGGTTTACACTTCCAGACTGCAGGGATGTAACAGGGACCACCATATTATGTATAATTCCCTTTTGTATGACCTGACCAGACTGTTTTTTAAAGAGTTTTCTTTAGGCCTATTTTTTATGTTTTCCAGTCTGACTGTCAGGGTAGTGATAGACTGGTTAACTGACTTAATAATATAGTAAGAAATGTTTTCCATCTCAATAGGAGATACCTTATGTTTATTTTTGAATATGACAAATTAAATGCCTATGCTAAATTGGTTCTCAGTTCTTTTTTCTGCTGCTTTAATCTTTGATAGACCAGATGTGTTTTAATAATGGAAACACCAGGACTCTCTGGTTCTTGTCTTTTTGTTTCCACATTTTGATAATTAGCCTTTGTTTACATGTCCGTGATAATCTGTATTGTGTGATTTCGCTTTTGAGGTGTTCTAGATGAGGAATTTAGGAACACTTAGACTTAATAATTGAGGAAAATGTTTACCCCATTAGACGATGTCACTATGTGTGAGGACAACCATTCACAGAGAATTCCTATTAATTATCTACCCTTAGATGGTAGAGGATATGCTCTCATATGGAAACCCAATTGAAGAGGCTAGAGTCATTGTTTTGCCTTTGTCTTTGTATTCTATGAGAATGACAGTGTATTTTAGATCATGATACATATGGCCACCCTTTTGAAGATTGCAGGCCACCTGTTTGCAGTCCCATTGTTAAATATTAGATTGCTTTTTGTACTAAATTGAAGGAAATTAACAATTGTGTCACATTTCCTACATCACTAGGTTCTGCAGGATCTTCCAGAGTCAAAGGGAGAATGATACCCTGCAGAACAAATGACCAAGACGAATCCTAACTCCTATCATTGACAGCTATAGATGAAAGCAGGAGGCACTGGCCTACAGTCCCAGCACCCAGAGAGTAGCAAGGCTCCCGCACGCCATCAATGGTATCTTCAAAGTGTTGTGTTTGCTTCATCGGACAGCGTTGAACATCAGAGAAAAAGGAGGATGTGGTTTTGCCACAGAACCAGAGTTTTAGTGTAAAAGAGCAAAATCTACCTGTCATGTGCTGGCAACCTTTGACAGTGTGCAGTCCCTTGAGCCCCTTGGCCTGAGTTTTGGCCACACACTTCCCTTTTTTCCCTTTGCTCCAACGGAAGAGCAGTGCACCGGAGAATCCAAGATTGGCAAGAGGCACTACATTATGGTGCCCATGAAAGAGCAGCCTGAGCGTCCTCTGACACTGAATAATGAGTGTTGGAGCTTGAGAATGTAGACCTGAGTCTGCACGAGATGGTCTGCACGGGATGGTTTGCACGAGATGATCTGTGCCCATGATCAGTGGAGAGCACAATATTTGTAGTGTCTGCCGCAGATGAGAGACACTGATGCACTGCCTTGAGACATTGAGACTTTCGACTGAGCTGTGAGTGTTTGCAAGGAGAGTACTCCAACGGATACTGAGACACATTTCCATGGGAGGCCTGAATAAAGAGGCCCATGCAACGATGGAAGAGGAATTTGATGGACGATAGAAGTCTTCCAGAGAGGCTTCAAACGGACTCTGGGCACAGTTTTAGTTACTTGAAATGGGTGTTAGGAGACTGATTCTGGCAGTGTTTTAGAGTAGTATTCTGTTTAGTAAAGGTAGAATAAAGTTCATTCTCTGTGGAAGATTATCCCTATTCAAAATGAGAGCATTGAAGGATTGCCACTGTTTCACCTGAGTATATAGTGTTTTCTGAAAGATTTTAGGATTTGCTTTTGCTTAGGGTTGTGAAAATGCTAATTTTCTTTGTAATAGTGGTCATTACTTTCTCCTACTGTCTGTATGTATGTTTATGACCTAATGTCCCATTCTTTTGTATTCCTGCTCATACTCTTAATGAAATGTTTTGAATGGAAAATGCTTATCTAGCAATGAATTAGGAAATTGATGAAATTGTATGAAAATTAATGAGCACATGTTTTCTATGTTCCTACTGGATCATGGGAATGTCTTCAGCTAAAGCTGCTGCCATGTGCTCACCATGTGCTTTGTCCTACTTTCCTGTTAGCTGCACCTGAAGTCTGCCCAGTAACAGGATATTTTTAGCCTCCTCCACTTTAACGCATGCTCAGAAATGCCCGGTAGGGTCTGTAGCTGTTACTGATTAGTTTCAGATAGGAATGTGTTTACTACGTTCTGAAAACTGTTAGCTCTTCCCACTTGGTTGAACAAAGAGAACTTGTATGTCCATATTAGTTTTTTTTCTGTGTGCTTGCATAAGCCAGGACTGCCCCTTGCATTTATGCTTACTATGTAATTCTAAAACATATAAAAAGCCCCAGGTTTCTGTATTCTGCAGACTGCCTCATTCATTTGCCACGGCTTCTGTGTGACGCAGCCTCAGCTCATGTGAGTTTAATAAATGTTTCTTTGATATTTCAGCTTCTGTGTCAACTTTTGTTATCAGCAAGACCCCTGAGAAGGATTGGTGATTTCCTCACTTAGAGCTTCAACAGAGTAAGAAATCAATGTCAGTGGGCTCACAGAAGGAAGCTATCCAGCCTCATGGTACTCATTGTTCAATACAACGTGCAACCTTGCCCTACTGAAGAATTTTGGGCTCCAAAAAAGAGACTATCCGAACATAGTCATCTTGACCATACAAAGGCACCAATGTTTCTGCCAAACGCAAAGACTTGCCTGGATCAAAATTTGAATTTTCTTGCTTTTTCCTTCTAAAGTCAACAGCTTCAGCGAAACCCCATCCATAAGGCTTAGAGACGACTTGCACAGGTACAGCCTGCAACCTTGCCCTGCTGGAGGCTTTTGACTTCCATTTCAAGTTTCAAGGTACAATCTCCAACAAGGACCAGGTTAGTGTATTTGAACCATACTCCGTCACCGAAAGCCTGCAATCATGCCTTGGTCTCAGTCTACTGATTCCATAGACTATCGCTGGTGCATAGTGCTTTTTGGGGCTAGTTTTCCTTACATTTTCTAAAATTCATATCTCCGGGCCCCTTTATGGTATTTTTGTCATTTTGGTGTAATTTTCTTTATTAAATTATATATATATATATTTTTAACTTTAGTGGTGCTTTATTGCGCTGGTTTTTGACTATTGAACTGCTTTGTTACTTCTAAATGCTTCACATATTTTCTTTAACTTAAGCCGGTCTTCTCTGTGGCATAGCTACCACGGGTTGGGCTAAGGTTTAAGTTAGTGAAACATTTGACTGGACTTACCAGTTAGTAACTTTATTACCTGTGGTGGATTTCCATTCACCCTAATCAATGTTTCACTCCCTCATGCTTTCCTTCACAATAGATTGGTAGTTGATATTCTGTGCATGATACTTTTTGTGTGATATATAAAATCGATATTCTGGTATTATTCCTGCTTGGGGGGTCTGTTTATCACCATCCCACAATACTTTGCTTGCCTTTGAACTTAGATTTTCAAAATTATTCACAGTCAGAACCAATTTTCATAATCAATGAAATCACCACAAGTGACTTCACAAAACTTATAACACTAATTTCATCACAGAAATGTATATCAAGTGAGTTGAATTACAGGATTTTAAATTGCGAATTCTGGTTTTGCTGACATTCCCGCTTCGATGATCTTAAATTTGCATACTGTCCTTGCAGTATAACAGGTAGCATAAGTCATAAAACGTGTCCCCAAGTTAGCCAGTTGAGGTTGAAGGACATAGAGCAAGATAAAACAACACTTTGACTGACCTAAAGCGATTTACTTAACCCGATTACAGTTTAATATAAAAGTTATTTGCTGACATCAAAAAAAGATTTCAGACACAAATCTTTTTGTAGTATAAGGGCAACACAAAATGCCAAATTAACCTGGGTAAATATTATTATCTAAAGAAGCAATGGTCATGATTTGCTTAAATATTGCTCAAGTGGACAGCAGAATAGGAAATATTTGATGGGTTGCTCTAAAAGTCATACTGGCACATGCATCACTGTAGGCTTTTGCGATTCCTTAATTGCGATTATTAAGGAATCGCAATTAAGGAATTGCAAAAGCCTATGCATGTAGGAATCGATATAAAATTAGCAATTCCCAAACATTCCTTAATTGCAACTCGCAAATTAAGAGTCGCAATTAAGGAATGCCTTCCCATTCATTCTTATGGGCCTGCAGGCCCAAAGGAATAAATGGGAGATTGCATGCGCAATTTCCGAGTACCAATAGGTACTTGCAAATTGCGCATGCAATTTCAAATGTGCAAGGGTGTCAAAAGGACACCCTGTTGCACCCCTGAAATTGCTCTGTGCACACATGCTGTGCACACACATGCCTCAAGGGCATGTGTGTGTGTAACATACAACTTTAAAAAATGTACTTTAATGCATTTTTTAAAGTTTTTGCAAATTACCATCAAGTTCAACTTGATGGTAATTTGCGCCCCCTAGTAGCGAAACCGCTATTTTAAAGTGGTTCTTGCATTGCATTTAAGGAATCACAATTTGCGATTCTTTAAATGCAATTGCAATTTGATAAATCACGATTAATTCTCTGGTATAACTCCGAATTAGCAACCCTGAAAAAAGGAATGCAAAAAGGCAGAGAGAGGTTGGAGGAAAAACTACGCTGCTAATCTCAAACAGGACTATGTCATGCTTCAAAAAACCTACCATCGTAAGATTTGCAGAACAAGGGCGGCATATTATGCCAATGAAATCAATAACAGCTCTAACACCTCGAAAGCTGTATTTAAAATTTTGAAAGATCTTACCGCAAAAAAAACCGTCAACACCACTATCACTTCCCCTGACCTCTGTAATAATATGGCCAACTTCTTCACTAACAAGATCAAGAAAATTTACGACACCTTTCCTAAAGGCCCGCAGCCATTGGCCATCTTTGACCCTACTAGGCCCTCTCTCTCCTCTTTACCTACGCTTGAGCAAGAGAGTTTCCAAAAAATCTGCAAAAAGATTAAATCAGGCTCCCCGGCAGATCCCCTTAAACCGGATACCTTCTGTGAAGCCCACGAATCTATCACTGAGCACATCCGAGAAATCATCAACCGGTCCCTTTTGACCGCCAAAGTTCCCTCCAAGTGGAAGCAGGCCTGGGTTTCCCCCATTCTAAAAAACCCCACTCTAGACCCCTCGCTTCCTGAGAACTTCAGACCCATCTCCCTGCTTCCCTGGCCTGCCAAAATCATCGAGGCACACGTCAACAACATTCTGTCAGACTTCCTCCTCACCAATAACATCTTGGATGACTCCCAGCACGGGTTTAGAGCCGGTCATAGCACCGAGACCGCCTTGCTCAGTGTTTCAGAGGACCTCCGTACCATCCTTGACACAGGCGGCACGGCAGCACTGGTCCTGTTGGACCTTCGATACGGTGTCACACGAGGTCCTCTTGACGAGATTGGAGGAAATTGGAATCACAGGGTCAGCTCTGGGATGGTTTAGAAACTTCCTTTCCAACAGGTCTTTTAGAGTCTCTACCCCCCCTTACATCTCTGAGGAACATAACATTGGACAGGGAGTGCCGCAAGGCTCTTCCCTGAGCCCTACCCTGTTCAATGTATATGTCCGCCCCCTGGCGGAGGTGGCTAGAAGAAATGGACTTGCACTGGTATCCTATGCAGATGATACCCAGTTGGTGGTGGCACTTAATGACAACAGTGGTCTGGAGGCACATCACTTTAAACAGACACTCACTGACATCACCAACTGGATGACGGCGAATTTTCTTCAATTAAACGCCGGGAAAACGGAGATACTACTCTTGGGCAAAAACACTTCGTCCTGGGGTGACAACTGGTGGCCGGATGCCCTAGGCCCACCCCCTACGCCTAAGGAATGTGTCAAAAACTTGGGAGTTTGGGTGGACTCTGCTCTAAAGTTCACGCACTACACAAAAAAAGTTGCCGCCACGTGCTTTGGCGTCCTGCGTAACATCAGGCCCATTCTGAAGTTCTTTGACTGCCGCACTCGCCAAGTAATCGTCCAGGCGACCATCCTTTCCAGACTGGACTATGCTAGCTCCCTTCTATTGGGGGCTAATCTAGCTGAAATCACTAGATTGCAGAGAGTTCAGAATGCGGCTGCCAGGGCTCTGGTAGGTCTCCCGCGCCATTCCTCGGTATCTGGAACCTTGAAGAAACTGCATTGGCTCACGGTGGGCAAAAGGGTCCAGTTCAAAGCATTGTGCCTCGCTTTCAAAATCCTTAAAACCTCCTCCCCCCCAATGCTTCGCCTGCTTCTGTCAGAGTACATCCCTAGGAGATCGCTCCGGTCAGAGGGGCAGCATCTTGCGATCATCCCCCGCACCAGACTGGCCAGAGTGGGCGGCCGCTCTTTCAGCTTCCTGGCGGCCAAGTTATGGAATAGTCTGCCTGAAGCTATCCGTGGGATACAGGATCTCCTAGCCTTCAGAAAGGCTGTCAAAACTCACCTCTTTCAACAATAGTCTCTTTTTTTTGCGCCTCAACCTCTCTGTAAACTGTCTGTTCGCAGGGCCGGGACGCCCCTTTGCTGGGGCAGCCGTGCGCTATACAAATCACCATAACATAACATAACATAACAAATTGCGAGTGCCTTGAACATTGTTGCATCACAAATGCTCTTTTTGCAGGCGCAAGAGGCCAATTTTTGCGAATCGCACCATTTGCGCTCGCCAAAATCGTTGATGCATTTGCCTGATGGACTTCTACCATAAGTGGCTGCAAAAGAGCAAGGTGCTCAAAGTAATCCCACGATGAAAATAGTACATTGGAACAGTAGATCATGTAGAAGATGCCAGCGCGCGGCAGACACAGCTGATTTGTCTTTCAGCCCTGACCCCTGACACCTTAATACGCTAGAAGCACGGATGAAGGCTTGTCTGCGTGTGCGGAGATACTTGCAGGCCACAGCTGCTTTTACTGCAGTTGTTACCCCCATTACCATGCCACTGTCAGTGTCATTTCAGAGGTGGTGGTGTTAATGCTTTCATGTGTGGGAATTAGAGGATTGCAGCCGCAACCTTGACAACCACGTGCTTCAAAGGGCCGGCCTTTCCTGCATGGCCGGAATACCTAGCAGCTCATCCTGCCTTATGGAAGAGGGAGAGGAAGCAGCAGTAGTACTCTTGGTGGAGGGTTCCATACACATTTCCTGATGCAGTGGTGGCGGCGCTCAACGAAAAAGTACTACTTGGGCTGCTTAGACACCACATTGGTATTCCTGCCCCCATGGGGGACTTTTTGGAGAGATTTGAATGCGGTGCACCCAGGAGCTTAGAACATATCCAACTGAGAGGAGGGAGAGCAAGGTAACCACTCTAGTAGTGCCCAAAACAGTGTTCAGCAAAAAGCCCAAAGATCCCAAGGACCGCAGGGCACCTTACTCCGTTTTTAGGCACCCTGGAAAAGCAGATTCCTCAAATGTGAATGGACTTGTGATAGGCTCACAGAACTCTGCGAACCGTAATACTGCTGGGGAAACAATTGAAACTTAACATCTGTGCAGACAAGTCATGTAGGTGCCCCATCGGGCCCTTTGAAAGATCCTTTGCTTAATTCACCCTCATTGGTCAAAAGCTTAAAAAAACTATGGTGGATTTTTTCTGGCCTAAGAGTATGTGTATGGGCTCAGGGTCCAACTTCCTGTCGCTATTCCATAAGTTGGATCCAGGTTTGGGCATCCTATTTCCTTGGGGATCAAAGAGGCTGCAGCAATTGCAACCAAAATGACTAGTGGCCACAGGTGTCTGTCCCTTGAGTCCCATTCAATCCTTGAGGATTTTGTCAGTTTTAATGCACACCTGCCGACTGCCACGGAAGGGGGCGGAAATGGCGCATCCTGATTATTTATAAAAAATGTATTTTTATTCGACAATTTTAATCTACTATGTGTATAATGAGTTTTAAAGCAATCTTAAAAGTCTAGATCTAATTATCCTATGTGATCTGCTTGTATTTGTTGACCCTATTCGAGGTCTGAATCAAATACAATTTTGACTTTGAATAGGCTCAGGCCCTGGACTCCTGGCCAATAGTGAAAATAATAAAACTATGTTGCATGAAAATCGGGATGCACTAGAAGCTTTTTTTTCCCCCATCTGACCCCTCGGAGACTTGAAGCTTGATATTTCAGACTCGGACTCCAAGTTGATTGGGAGCCTAATGGGGGAGAGACATCAAGGTCCACGTCACAGGGGGCCAATAAGATCAGCATAGTAGCCTCCGGATATTCTGTTACTGAGGTCATCTTGGCTGAAATCAATGATGATGATCTACAATTGGACCCTAAAGGTGTTGAACTGATGCCAACCAAAGTCACCATCCAGGATGCGCCCTTGGCAATTTCTCCACGAGATCAGGTGGTTCAACTGAAGACTAGGTAAGCCTCTCTAGCACCTGCTAGTTCTGAGCAACATGATATGCCGCTTGTACAGGTGCAATTGCAACCTATGTCACATACAGGGGCAGTCAGGGATCCCGCCATTGCCTCAATATATAATTTGTTGCAATTACATTGGGAGGAATACAAAAAGTCCTTCATGCCTCTAATAGCCGCTCATTTAAAAACTCTGATGGTACTTAGCAAAATGTTAAAAAACATGGGTGTATTGCATGGTCATTTGAATGACATTGTATTTCAAACAGCCGGGCTCACGGAATCAACACTAATCATTAAGGATCATGTGAGTCAGCATCAGTCCAGGTTGCATTTTATGTCTTAGAAACTTGAAGGTGTTGAGAATCAGATACATAGGAATAATCTAATTTATTAAACACCTAATAAGTTATACAAATGAGTTTGAATAAAACTTCTGATTGCTTTCACTGTTGTCTGCTTATTGCGATACGGTTTATATCTCCGCCTTGTGTGAGTAGATTGGTCCATACTGAAACAGGGTGTTGTGCATGACGGATAGACTGCTAACGCAACACATCATGCTCTTCGATATCAGTACTAATTGTCTAGTGCTATATGGGGTTCATGCCTGTCTTACACATTATCTGTACTATACTATCTTGGTTAATATGTTACGCTTGTATTCATATTATGGTCTATGTATTTTAATACAATGAATTATACTCTACTATGCATCCGGTATGATGCAAGGCGTATGCATTTTCAAACTGTTCTATGTTATAGATTAGCTGTAGCTGGGCGACTGTACCCGTGAACACAGTTGACGCTGGCCTGAACGCTGACTCGCTGCCACTGGTGGTTGCACTGCACATGAACACTAAGTGTCTCAAGACGGGGGCATTCCTTTGAGGCTCCGCCGGCTGAAGGACTTACACCATCTCTCGTCCAGACCCCCCCCCAGCGTTTCTTTCCACCCGTCATTTCCTTCATCTCTTCTGTTCTGCTGCAGCTGTGCAAGGCTGTAATTCAGCCTGGGCAGTGTTGCTGAGTGGCTGCGCGGTGGGACTCCCCGACCGGTGCTCCCGCCCAAATTCTTGGGCAGTTTGAAGGGCGCGCCGCTCCGCTGCTGCGGCATGTGCCTCAGTGACCACTGCCTGCTGGGGGTGTCTCCCCCGGGGTTGTCCAGGTGAGTAGTGTGACAGCTGTCCCCCACCCATGCGGCACTGCAAGCCAAGACTTCGTACCTGGAGCAGGGTCGCTGCAACCAACCAGCGATTCTCGCCACAGGGGTCCTGGCAGGCCTGGAGTGCACTTGCTTCCACCCTAACTGTCTACTCCGGTCCTGGTAGCTTGTTGTGGCCCTCCCCTCCTGCCCCCTGCAGGGCTGATTTTCCATCCAGAAGACTGCCTCCTTGCTCCCCTGGTAGGCTGTTGCGATGCCCTCCCGATACCCCCTGCAGGCCAAATATTCACCAGAGACTGCGGGCACACGCAGCTGGGCTAGAAATATTGAAAAATTGAAAAGAGAGCAAGTTACCCTAATTCTGACAGAAGGGATGGGTTGGCACTGTAGAAAATCACGAAAGTCCCTATTATAGAGTTAAAAGGTTTTGTGCAGAGATCTCCATATATAAGAGCATGCCTCAATATGGATCATGTGCTGAACAAACCAACAAAATAAAGTGGAGCTATACGTTCAGTTTCATTGAATATATCAGTGTGCAGTAAGTATTTTAACAAAGTGCATTGAAGAAGTGATCAGTATGTAAATATGAAATTTATTTTCTAAAAACATATGTTCAAAGACAAGGGAAAAAAGGACATCACAATTCTTACAAAAAGTATATGTTGTAGACATATATGATTACACATTCAAATAAATAACAAGAAAACTTAAAAAAGTTGAAGTGGCGTTTCGGTGAAACGTTACTCCTTCACCTTCTTCAGGACAAAGTTTACATGAAAAGGTCTAAATGACAAAAAACATTTTATAAGACACTGATTTATACCTTTAAAAAAACTGGCAAGTAATATGCCAGGCTTCTACATTGTAGCACTACATTAAGATAGTTTCACAATAAAACAATATGGGCTAATCCCCTAATGTAAGTCAATAGCATAATAGATGAAAGCGCAGCTATAAAATATAAGATTAGCACGAACACATGATCCATATAGTAAGGGGGATAGACAAATAATACTAGGACCCACCTATTCGAGTTTCATTGAGATCAAGACTTCTCTTAGATTTAGGTCGCTTGATTTCATTATAGTGGAAGGCAGAAGCTCATCCGCAGGTGTTGCGAAAAAAAGGTTGACCTAAGGTAGATCAAAAGTGAATTTTTTCGGGTGAACAGTTAATGTCATGTTGACTTACTTCATCTCTATTTTAATGTGGACTATGACATACCTTTACATTAGGACATAGTCCTTTAAATTAGTTTGTTAGAGCCACTGGAAGTTCAAATTAAAACTTATTTTAATGGTGCAAGCTATACCCAATAATTAAGACCCCTGGAAATGCTTACCAATTGAAAACTAAGCTGCATATAACCGATCAGATGCACCATGAGTTTCAGTTTGGCTTTTAAAGGTATTGGCGTTTTCAACATTGGCGATACCCTGATTTTAAAGAGAGCACATGGTTGCATTTTTTAGGAGTAAGTGCAAAATACATTTTGTACAATCTTGTTTAATAGATCATGACATTCAATGACGTTATCCAGTCGCTTGGAATTGGTGCTGGAGCATTAAAATGAAATCTGCAATATCAAAAAGGGCCATGATATTAATCAAGAATTTGATTTTATTAAAAACAACATGTCTTAAATGTACATTAATTGCATCTGCCCCATATGACAAATGGCATGGTGAGCTTATTTATTTGCCCTGATGTAGAGAATAGTACTGACTTCATTTTTCAATTTTCACATCTTCAACAAAGGTTTAGGACCTATCTTGTATCGCTGCATTTTGTGCTATATCTATCACAGTTTTATGCCCTGTGTGAAGCAGATTAAAAAAAGTTTTACGCGTACTGCCTAACTAGCAATAGTTGAAACATATCTTGTAACTTTATTTTTTGAGTAATCGCCATGTTTAGAGTTGTGTCTATCATAGTCCAAATCCATAGGTATTGGTCAAAAAGGAAAAACGTTTTATGTTTACTATTTGAGTAACGCAGGTACTGGCAGTTTGGTTTTATCAATTTGTTGCGCTATGGAGGAAAATGTTACTCATTGTTAATATGTGAGTGATGATCAATTAAATTCCAGATGATAACGACTATGTGGGTCCAATCACTCTCTTGTCATTGGATAGGTAAATCAAGATAGTCACTGTGTTTTAAGTTTTTAAAAAAACGTGTCGTATTGAGTATTACAAGAATCAGCACTATCTTATTCCAATATATGGAAACGTTGCAAAAACCTTATATTTGGCTACTGTGTGGGTCCAAAACCGCTCTCGCGCAATAGGAACAACCCAAACACCATTATTTCACATAGCAGAAAAGGTCACTTTATTAAGCCAGGCAACAGAAAGTAGAATTTCCCTAAAATAAACATTGTTAAAATAAATACCACATTGTCATTACACTTTGAAAGTTTTGATAGACAACCAAATATTCCTCACAAGACTTTGCATCAAAATACCCCATGAACTGCACAATCCCAATCATCCTTTCCAACCCCCCTCCCCCACCCTAGAGGAAAGGAAAAGCCCGCTCCAGACTATCCAAACCCCCAAGGAAATGCCTGTAGAAGAAAAATAAAACAAATTAAGGAAAAAACTGTTACCTGACCTAACGTGATGTAACAAAAATATATTTGTTTATTTATTTATTTACATCAAAAAGTGTTTACAGTAAACCAACAAAAAAAATTGGGAGTGTGGGTGGGTCAACAAACAACACCCTTCCTAATCTCACAGACTAACCTTTCCCCGCCAACCGTCCCTGCTAAGAACCTGAGCTACAACCCCCACCCACTAGCTGACTAAAGCCCTCATGCGCTGTGTGGATCGTTCCACTGCGCGAAAAACTCCAGGGAGACACCAGCTTGCGCCGCGGTCCCCCTGGGTCCTCATCGCACAATAAGAACAACCCACACTCCATTATTTCACTTAGCAGAAAAGGTCACTTTATTAAGCCAGACAACAGAAAGTAGAATTTCCCTAGAATAAACATTTTTGAAATAAATACCACATTGTCATTACGCTTTGAAACTTTTGATAGACAACTAAATACTCCCCACAACACTTTTCATCAAAATACCTCATGAACTGCACAATTCCAATCAACCTTTCCAAACCCCTCTCCCACCCCAGAGGGAAGGATAAGCCCGCTCCAGACTATCCAAACCCCCAAGAAAACGCCACCCAGGAAAACCAAAGAGTTTTTCTGCCCCCCCACCCAACGATAATGTTTACTGTAAAACAAAATTAACATGTATTAACCGAACACCAAAGATTTTCACACCAAAAATCAGCCGACAAATCCCTCAATTCCATTAAATAGTATGTCTGGCCCATCGGTGATAAGTGTACCCCATCTTGCCTAAATAGATGATATTCTGCACCTGTGATATTATCATGAGCCAAAAACTTAATGCCCATTGCAGAACAAAAAAGTGTCATTTCCCGAGTGAGTTTCCTGAGAACCCTTTCCATCGCTGTGTGATTGCGATCTCCCCTCCAATCGTGCCTGTAAATAAACTCAGTCCAAACTAGAGTTGTTCCTACCCAATTATTCTTGATCACCGCCAAGAGAGAATTCAGTCTCGGCTGAAAGCGCTGCGTGTTGGTAGTGTTTGTTGAGCTGTACCTTAATTTTACTTGTATTTGTCAAGGGGTGTTCAAAAAAAGTATTACTGCTGCCACAAGGTAGAAGGAATTGAATATAATACCGAGGGAGTTAGCGGAACATCGAATTTGTAAATACTATTTTTAAATTTACCTTTTTACCTGTTGGAGACTTCATGACATCGCCCTCTTACTCGCACAATAAAAACTAACTCACAAACGCACTCCGCTGCTTTAGCGGGAGTCGGGGAATACATCTCACCTCTGCGCCATCTTTGTTAGCGCTCTAGTGTTTCGCTTGCCTGCAACTGCCTTCCTATTTAGCTGGGGCAGTCCTGGCGCGCGGCCATCTTAGAGAATTCAGTCTCGGCTGAAAGCGCTGCTTGTTGGTAGTGTTTGTTGAGCTCTACCTTAATTTTACTTGTATTTGTCAAGGGGTGTTAAAAAGTATTACTGCTGCCACAAGGTAGAAGGAAGTAAATATAATACCGAGGGAGATAGCGGGACATCGAATTTGTAAATACTATTTTTAAATTTACCTTTTTAGCTGCTGGAAACTTCATGACATCGTCCTCTTAATCTCACAATAAAAACTAATTCACAAACGCACTCCGCTGCTTTAGCGGGAGTCGGGGAATACATCTCACCACTGCGCCATCTTTGTTAGGGCTCTAGTGTTTCGCTTGCCTGCAACTGCCTTCCTATTTAGATGGGGCAGTGCTGGCACGCGGCCATCTTAGAGAATTCAGTCTCGGCTGAAAGCGCTGCTTGTTGGTAGTGTTTGTTGAGCTCTACCTTAATTTTACTTGTATTTGTCAAGAAGTGTTAAAAAGTATTACTGCTGCCACAAGGTAGTAGGAAGTGAATATAATACCGAGGGAGTTAGCGGGACATCGAATTTGTAAATACTATTTTTAAATTGACCTTTTTAGCTGCTGGAGACTTCATGACATCGCCCTCTTACTCACACAATAATAACTCAAACACAAACGCACTCCGCTGCTTTTGCGGGAGTCGGGGAATACATCTCACCCCTGCGCCATCTTTGTTAGCGCTCTAGTATTTTGCTTGCCTGCAACTGCCTTCCTATTTAAGCAGGGCAATGCAGGCGCGCAGCGACGGACCGGAGATGCGCCAGAGATAAGCCCGTCTGCGCCCGTCCACGCGCCGGCCGCGCCTAGCGCTAGGAATGCTGCCGGTTTGATCCCTGCCAGATTAAACTACTCCAAGGAGGTTCTACTCAGAATAGAAAAGGGGGTAAGGGGCGGGCTTTAGAAAGATCCTCCACAGACCTCTGCTATCTTGGCCTGTGGCCTGATTAACAGTAGATCCCTGGTCAAACACCATCAGGAGGTGTCGGGATTGTTGGAAGATATGGACCTGGATGCTCTCTTTATTTCAGAGACCTGGACCAGTGCTGACTCGTCTGTTGAGTTGGGCTTTGCTTGCCCTGAAGGGTACAAGATGTTTCATAAACCTAGGTCCCAGGGAAGAGGGGGGTGGGTCGGGGTCATATTTAAGGAGAGGTGGAACTTTGCTCCCTTTCAGATCGATGAGGTTGCAGGGATAGAACTGCTGGGGTTCACCCTGCAAGAAACTAAAGGAAGGGTGCTAACCAGTATGGTTTGCTATAGGCCTCCAGGCCTAGATACGCAGTACCAGGCATTGTTTGACATTATCGCCGCCCTGGCCCTGAGCCACTCCAGACTGCTGCTCCTAGGAGATTTCAACCTATGGGACAATGGGACCCTAGGGAGTCATCTGAAGGACCTACAACATATATGTGAGAATTGCGGCCTTGATCAGCTGATTCTGAAACCTACCCACTCAGGGGTAAGTATGAGCTTAAAATCCGTTCCGCTCGTGGATTTTGCGAATTTTCGGTAAATTCGCGATCCGCGAACTCCCACGAATTTACAGAGAATTCGCAAATCCGCAAGCGGCGGATCCGAGGCCAAAAGTTAAAGCCTGGCCTGTTGTAACTATTTTACAATGGCGCCGGCAAGCTGCCAGCGCCATCCTAAAATAGTTACTAAGTTAGCTTCAACAGGAAGCTCTAATAGATAAAATAAAGCAGGTGCTCGATTTTATCTATTAGAGCTTCCTGTTGAAGCTAATTTAGTAACTATTTTAGGATGGCGCTGGCAGCTTGCCGGCGCCATTGTAAAATAGTTACAACAGGCCAGGCTGGTGTGCTTTCTTTTCCCAAATCTACCGTGGAACATAAGCTGTGATGCTGGATAGAGGCCTTTGCATCCTTGACTTTCACGAGCACAATACCCGTGCTGTTCTTGTGACCAGGGGCTTCTTTCTCTTCATCTGCTGAACTGATCTTTCTCTGACCTTTTATGCACACAAGAGGCATGTGAACTCGCATTGAAGCCCGCACGTTTGGCCCCGCCCACACACTCGCGGTTTGCACCGTCTTCCCGCCATTCACCCACTATGATGGACAGCTCACTCAAGGGACCCCTGCGCCCTTCGGGGCGATTGCATAGTAACACACACATGGTCGCTCGAACTAGTTGATGCTCAAATTCAGTGACTCATTCATTAGCCCAAAAACAATTGTGAGCATCGTCGAGGCTGGACAGGTGTGCCTTCTTCCCAACTCTACCGTGGAAAATCAGCTGTGATGCTGGATAGAGGCCTTTGCATCCTTGACTTTCACGAGCACAATACCCGTGCTGTTCTTGTGACCAGGGGCTTCTTTCTCTTCATCTGCTGAACTGATCTTTCTCAGACCTTTTAAACACACAAGAGGCATGTGCACTCGCATGGAAGCCCCGCCCCAAATCCGCGGATCCGCAAATCCGCAAAATCCGCGGATTTTGCGGATCCACGATCCGCAAATCCGCAAAATCTGCGGATCGTGGATCCGCAAAATCCGCCCATGCTTACTCAGGGGGTCATGTGCTGGATCTTGTATTTGCTAATCAGACTGAGACAGAGGTGACTGGCATACTACCCCAATGTTGGACTAACCACTCCCTGATTCACTTTAAGATCACTATATCCACTCATGTGAATAAAAATGCCTGTCCTACAACCTACCGAAAGGGAAGAGACTGGTCTAAACTATCAAAAGATAAAACGGACCCTACCTTCACCAATCAGACACCTTTTGTTCCGGGTAATTCGGTGGGTCAGAACTATCTTGCCTATTGTAATTATATCACTGATACCCTTGATAAACTTGTCCCCCTGAAAAAGATAAGGAACAGAAGGAAACCGTCAGCCCCTTGGTTCAGTGAGGAGCTGAAATTACTTTTTTTAAAATTTTATTTATTTGGCATCTCATAAGTGCGGGTACAGACGTAAAGAACAACATTTTAGTCTCCGAACATATTTAACAAAAACAAAAATAAAACAACAATTAGAGTAAGGAGCAGATATCAAAAAGAAAAAGAAAAAGACTGCGACATTGTTTACATTAGTGGGAAAAGTCTAGTTAACCACTCTGATATTATTACTCCAGTTCTCAATTGGTTTCCAAATCTTAATGCCCCGGGCTTTCGAACTCATACCTTTACAGGCAAAAATCGCCTTCTCTTGATTAAACATACCTAAGAGTCGAGATAACCAAATCTGGAAGTTAGGGGGATCTGTATCTTTCCAGCGTGCTGTTAATATTATACGATACACAGCTGTCCCCAAAAAGAGAGATGTTTCTTCTTCGATGGTATGTGACAGTGTATTATCATAGCCCAAAATGTACAGGGTGGGGGATTCGGCCACTGGATGTCCAAACACTTCCTGCCAAAAAACCTGTTATCATATTTTTCAAAACTACTAATTTTTCACATTCATAGAGCATATGAAGCAGATGTGCCGAAGTTTTTCCGCATCTAGGGCATTCTGAGGTAGCTCTTTTCCCCCAAGAGAAGAGTTTAGCAGGGGTAAAATATAAATCATAAAGAGTCTTATACAACTGTGCTTTCAAGTTGGAAGACATAAGCAATGTTGTTAACAATATAAGTGACATATCAATATCGACATTGGGGTTGTTTAATTTCCTTGACCAGCCCTGCTCGACAGAAGCAACATCATCCCGCTGACTGTCAAATAAAATATCATAGATCGTGCCAATCCTAGTTAGAGGTCTAAATAAACAATCAAATAAAGGGATATTCTCTAATATGGTATCCGCACTTTTTAGGTCTAGAATCGTACTGATCTGAATAAATTTGAATGCACTATTGCTGGGAATAGAAAATTTAAGTTGCAGCTGTTGAAATCTTTGACCGACAGGAAGCAATAAGAAATCACCAAGTGTTAAAACTCCTCGAGTTTCCCATTTCCTAGCAATCACATCATATATAAGTGGTGGTAGTAAAGTAGAGTGCCATAACGAGGTGTACTTATTATACTTAGGAATGCTCAAATGTCTTTGAGTTTTCTTCCAAATACCCCAGGCACTCAATATAATCTTAAATTTCACTTTCTTGAAATATGAATGTTCAAGTTGTTTTACTAGGAGGCCTTTAGCCTTATCCCCGATAACCAGTTCGAATATTGAAGGTATATGATTCTCCCCTGCTTCACTTTCCAAAGATTTTACACAGAATAGTGGCATCATCTGCTGGAGCAAAGCTGCCAACATGTAGAATCCCAAATTAGGAATTGCGAGCCCCCCTCTTATAACTAGAAGAGATACAAAGCGGATAGATCTCCTTATCTTCCCATATCCCCATATAAACTTACTCATCTGGGATTCGAGGGCCTTGATGGTTTTGTCATCCACCAATAACGGGATCGCCCGAAACAAATAGAGGACCCGGGGTAGAATATTCATCTTAAGAAAATTGCCTCTTCCAATAATCGAGAGATGTATGCCATCTATCCGTTTTAGATCTGTTTTAATTTTTTGTATAAGAGGATCATAGTTTATTTTGATGATCTCGTCAATTTTGGGGGATATATGGACTCCCAGATAAACAGCACTTTCTACTTTCCTGGAATCTATAAATTGAGTATTTTGGGTACATATAACCATCGTTTTATCCCTATTTAAGGAATAACCTGAGACTTGGCCAAATGTTTGAGTAATCTGTTCAATTTCAATTATTGCCTCCGTGGGGTGTGATGTTACTACTGCCACATCATTGGCGTAGGCTAATATTTTAGTGTCAAAGGGGCCCAAAGTAATTGGTCTAATTGCCTCAGCATTTAGCAATTTTAAAATTAGGGGATTTATATAGAGGGCAAAGAGGATCGCAGAACATGGGCATCCCTGCCTTGTCCCACAAGACATATCAAAGAGCATCGACTCCTGACCCATCAACAGAACTCTGGCCTTCGGTGAGAAATACATTGCTTTTAGAGACTTCATAAAACATGGTCCCATATTATTTTGCTCTAACACTGCCCACAAGAATGCCCATGAGACCCGGTCAAAGGCATTCTCGGCGTCTAGGAGGACCATCGACATACGGCCCCCCGCGACAGCCATGGCATCAAACAGGGCAATGACACGCCTGGTATGATCCGTAGTGCCCTTGCCCGGGATGAAGCCGTGTTGCCACGGAGAGACCAGACGCTCAATTGTCCCCCTGAGCCGATTAGCCAAGATCTTCGAGTACACCTTCGAGTCTGAATTGATAAGAGAAATAGGGCGATAGGATGAGGGCAATTTAGGAGGTTTATCTTTTTTTGGGAAGACCACAATATTCGTTTCCATCCATGACCTAGGGGGAGTGCCGCTAAACAGGATTCCAATAAATAAATCGAGGAGTAGAGGGGTTATAATATTACTCAAAATCTTTTATAGCTCGAGTGGGATTTTGTCTGGGCCAGCCGCCTTGCCCGAGGCTAGTTCTGCTACAGCAATTTGTACTTCACTCATGGTTATATCCCTTTCTAAATCTTGCCTAGTAACCATATCTACTCCTTGGGTGCTTTCAGACTTGGCTGCCCGTCTAACCACTTCTTGTTCTTTAATTGTAGCAGAGTCAGAGGAGTCCTCATTATTATACAGTTTCTCATAAAACTTTTTAAAGACTTCTAATATAGTCTCAGGTGTTGTATATTCTTGACTCATAACAAGAGGAGTACCTAGGGGTCAAAGCATCGCTGTCACTCAACTATGAGCCCATCCACCAGCACCCTACATGTGACAGTACAGTGGGAACAAACAATACAGTATAGCTAGGTGAGAAAAAAGCCCAAGAGCAGAGGGAATGAATCCCATCAGAGGCCACACTGTACTGCCCTCTCTTGCATCATTTGAGTATCCCTTTGCTCGGGAGGCAGAATAAACGGTCTAGTAGTATTATTATGACCGTGTATAAATGTGCACAAAATGTGATCAAAGAGGGAGGGTATCATAGAGGAGATAGGTGTGCCTACTGAAAAAAAGCAGTGTGAAAATAAGTGAAATGTAAAATTGGATAGGCTGAGTAGATCACGGTACTTTATTATTATCCCTCAGTCTCCCAAGTCTAAAACCAAACGTGAAAACACAGATTTAACAAAATATCCGTGACAAGTAGTGGTCAACATGTTTCAGCATAAATGAAATATTTTCCAATGCATTCTTCAGGACCAGATTCTAATTAACTACTGCTTTCATAAATAAAAAATAAAAG
Organism: Lissotriton vulgaris; assembly: GCF_964263255.1. Lineage (NCBI taxonomy): Eukaryota > Metazoa > Chordata > Amphibia > Caudata > Salamandridae > Lissotriton > Lissotriton vulgaris. The sequence continues at coordinate 584,968,496 of NC_141685.1, forward strand.
ATATCACCTGCGACGTTCAGGTTGTTCAACCACATACCATTAGTTGTGGCTGTAGCGCCTCACCCCACCTGGCAGCAGCTCAGGTTAAGAGGAGCACCGCTCTGTCCGTCGGTGTCTCCCGGCAGTCATCTGAACTGTCTGGGGGGGCAAAATGTATATTCTTGACCTTCTGACTCTATGCACGTAATTGAGTTGAAAGACTGCTTTTAACGAGTGCTGAGAGCAAGCTGCTTCCCAACCCTCTCTCCTGTTTCATAAATCTTATTACGATGGGATTGATTGGTCTCAGCTGCCCTTTGAGTAAGCTTATTATTTATCTCTGCTTTTAGAATCACCATTTCTCTCAAGGTTGAGCCCCCCTCTCCGCCCTGAGCAATTATGGCAGTATGCTTCTCGTCTATTCTAGATAGCTCTTGAAGCTGAAGTTCATTTAAACTTACACTCTCTTTCCTCTGCCTATTTACATAGCTAAGTGTCTCGCCCCGTATTGACGCCTTAAAGCAATCCCACACCGTATTTCTAGATGAACTATAACAATTGCAATCCAGAAATCCTTGCGCCCATGCCTTGATATACTCAATATATTCCCTATTGACAAGCAATTTTCTATCAAAGGTCCAACTTGAGGGAGGTCTAGCCATATTATATATACTAACAGAAAGTACTAAGGGATTGTGGTCCGCTATAATCTTGGGTAATTTAAAAATTCTTGTCTGACTAGCCCAATTACTAGACATCCAGATATAATCAATGCGGACGTACTTGTTGTGAGGATACGAAAAGTACGTGTACCCTGGGTCTTGCGGTTGCTTCAAATCCCATATGTCAGCCAAGCCTAAACTTTCCTTAAGTTGGGAAACAGCATTATAGACTTTAGGCTTACGGCCAGCATATTTATTTCCAGCTTGGTTATGTGCTAGATCCATTTTTGGCAGGGAGATATTAAAATCTCCACAAAATATAAGTGCCTGAGACCAAGATGAAAGTTCTGTCTCGAGTTCGGTAAATATAGAGGGGTCATCTTCGTTAGGGGCGTAAATAGAACATTTTGTGATTCCAAACTTAAGTTCCACGATGACCCACCTGCCCATAGAATCAGCAGCTACACGTATGGCCTCACCCAAAAACGGCTTAGCAAAAATAGCAACCCCTCTAGTCCTAGAGGTATGAGATGTACATACCAGCAGATTGAATCCAGGGACTCTCAATATTCCCCTTTCCGCCCAAGGGATATGAGTCTCTTGGAGACATATTATATCGAATGCATTCTGGATAATTATCCCACACATTTGTTCCCTTTTCGCCCTATCATTAAGGCCAGCCACATTCCAGGAGCAGAGTTTTACCCTAGCCATACTGCGCTGTATTTATTTCCCAAATCCAAATCTGCTATGAAACCAAACTTTACTCTATATTCTATGTTAACGATACAGTTTATTTTTCTAAATCTGCTTCTACAATCATGATTGCCATTTTTAAACATTTTCTCCCAGCTGCACCCCCCCACCCCTTGACCCTTCAACCCCCCGCACTCCCCACCCTCCCAAAAATGAGGCAATTAGACTCCATTAGAGTCTGTGGTGATGGACGTGCATTGTCGCTCCAGCGCTCTCAGACTAAACAATTAACAATTAACCAAAATTCCAGAACGAAAAATTGTGAATCATGAACCATAAACCAACAAGGAAAAAATAAGAGAGCAGTTGTACACACTTTTATCCCCTCTTTTTCTATATTTTTTTCCCCTTCTTTTCCCTTTACCTTTTCGCCCCCCCTTTTTTTCCTTTCCCCAAAACCGTTTCTATCCCTGACTTGAAAAAGAAATAGAAGGAGTTTTTCAAAGGTTTACACATCTACATAACCTGGCCCAAAAAAAAAAAAAGGAGGGGGGAGGACAAAATTTGAATCTCATGAAAGGCTATATAAATACAATTTTGCCTTAACCTCAGAGGTAAAAAACTTTGTCTGGTCACCGTTGATTACTTTCAATCGAGCTGGATTATTTAAGTACGCCTGAAGCTTCTTATCTTGAAAAGGTTTAATGAGTTGGTGCAAGCGCTACCTCCGCTCAACTGTTGTGTGACAGAAGTCAGGGCGTACAAAATAGGTTATGTGACCACTAGATTTTTTTGCCTCTGGCCTCGCTTTCTCCCAAACTGCCTGTCTCAGTATAAAATTGCCAAAGTATACTAATAGAGCTCTTGGATATGCACTGGGTTTCGGGGCATTTTGCATGGTAAAAGGTACTCGGTGTGCGCGCTGCACCTCTAGGTCCCAATTCCACGTTGACAGTTCTGGTATGTAGTCTTGAAATAGTTTGACCATAAAGGTGCGAGCGTCGCCCCCTTCCGCTCCTTCAGGAACACCCAAGACCCGCAGGTTATTTCTACGTAGGCGGTTTTCCATGTCTTCTAGTTTCACATCAGAGAGCTCCTTCTCATGAGTGTCAATCTGCTCACGATTTGCGGCAATCTCAGAATCATTACCCACAACTCTCGTCTCCGTCTCAGTCATTCGTTCATTGAAAGAGCTGATTTTCCTTGAAAGTTTGCGGACCACCCCCTGCACCTTCCGTAACTCTGCTTGGGCTTCACGCCCATCGTGAGAAGTCTCTTCTCTATGTGCAGCGATGGCTAGCAGCACAGTCTCGATCGTAGGGGCAGACTTATCTGTTGAAGACCCTGATTCCAGCTGCTGGGTCGGTCCATGTAGGCTTGCTGGAGCTACTATGGGAAGCATATTACTAGTAGATGGGTAGTCCCATGCCAACTCAGCAGAATCGCGATGGTTCTTTCTGTGTCTCAATACAGTTTTTTGAACAGTTTTCACCGCCTTAATACTAGTTTCATTGTCGCTAGAGTCACTTAGGTGTGAACCTGTATCTGTTGACCAGCCCAGCTCATCCGAAAAAGAATAGAAATCACTTGGGTCCTTATCCTTATCCTTGTCTTTATCCTTGTCTGGGTCGTTATTGCTCGGATTACATGGGCCTTCAAGAAGTATCGCCTTTTGCTTCAACTGCAGAGCACCCTGATTGTCCAACCAAGCCTCGGCCTGGATCTCGGGCCCTTAGATATAGCTGGGGCTGGAACTAGATGTATGCGCTCCAAACTGAGATTTTCAGATTCATCAGGAATTGCAGGGATTGCAGTTTGTGTATTGTGTGGAGTACTAAACCCCCCAAGATTGCCCCATTGGTATCTGCACTCGAGATAAGCAAGGGGGATATAATAGGTTGTTTGAGCTCTGCACCAACCTTCTCAGACCCTTCCAACAGTACTGTTTGTGCAGTTGATATAATGTTTATACCCCCAGGGTTGCCTACAGCAGTTCCTGTAGTTACAGTCAAAAGGGGAGTATTGAGTAGGTTAGCATTCATCAATGGCGGGACTGTTATCAGTGAGTCAGCCTGCCCACTTGCGATAGTCTGCCCATTTGCTACCACCGATGCATCTCTCCTCACACCATCCAAGCTCTGTGCAGTTGATATAATGTTTATACCCCCAGGGTTGCCTACAGCAGTTCCCGTAGTTACAGTCAAAAGGGGAGTATTGAGTAGGTTAGCATTCATCAATGGCGGGACTGTTATCAGTGAGTCAGCCTGCCCACTTGCGATAGTCTGCCCATTTGCTACCACCGCTGCATCTCTCATCACACCATCCAAGCTCTCCACATTAAGCCTGCTCACCTTATTATCCCAGGCTCCCTCTCCTTCTGCCAGTTCTCCTCTGATTGTAGCAGTTTCAGTAATGACAGCCGATTCAGATTCTGTAGACGGCGTCTGAGACGCGTGTTCAGCTCCCGACTGACTCTGTGCGCCCTGACCTGGAAGAAGCTTCCCCGGGATTTTACGGAGGAGCTCTACCACCGAGGGAGCATTCTGTCCGCCTTTCCGAATGGCACCAGCCTGTGCATTTGACTTGCTGGGCATCTTCTCCGGGGTCCCCACAAAAACTGGACTCTTCGCCGCACCTCTCATGGACGCCTCCGTGTTTTCTCAAAGAGTGAGCTTCGCCGCTCTCGTCTTTGCAGCAGCCGCTGCTGCGGCAGCACTCTTCGGTGGCATGCCCACGGAGCACACACTCGGCTTCGGCTTCGGCTCACGGTCCTCGGAGCAACGCAGGTGAGACAGGCAATAATCTTGGTGTCTCTTAGTAAGGCGACAATAATATTGAATAAGGGCGAGTCCGATTGCAGTAGCTAGTGCAGGAATTTGATTCTTCACACGTGCAGTCTGTTCCTTTAGAAGGTTCTCTGAGATCATTATGCGTTGGACAGGTGGGACAGGGCTTCACCACAACATAAGCCAGGCAGGATTATAGATCACTTTACCGATGTTCTCCCATAAAATAACCTTTCGATAACAGTCCATGTAGTACACACTACCACATCTTAGGGCAGAGTTTTCATGACTAAGAGCACTGGATGACCCACACCGCGGTCTCAAGTGGCCGCCATCTTGCCTCCAGTCTGAAATTACGATGTAATCAGTGTAGACAGGCAGAAAGGAAGTGGCGAAGACTAAATCTAGAGTCAGATAAGATACTGCTAAAGAGAGCGCAAACTAAATATAAAGGGGCCATCGCCAAATCTAAAGCTCTTTTTTTATGCCACTTCTATACTTCAATCACTGAACAGTACACAAACTCTCTTTAATATTATAAGGGACCTTTCCAACCCGGACTGCACGAGCAACAGGGTGGTTGCAACACAAAAGCTCTGTGACGAAATCTCTATCTTCTTTGAAGAAAAGATTGCCAAAATTGTGGGGGGGCTTGCTCAGGATAAGGCCAGCAGTCAGGACGCTCTCCTTCAGACAGTATCATCCATTGAGAGTTTTCAAACTCTCACAGAAGAGCTCTTTAACAGCCTTGCTCTTTGTGTATCTTCTGGCTCCCCCTTAGACCCCTTTCCCCATAAGATCTGGAAGGAGTATGGGCCAGAGCTATTTCCCTGGATGTGATTGATCTGTTGCCAGTCACTGGAGGAAGGAGTAGTGCCGAAGGTATGGAAGAAGGCAACAGTAACTCCCCTACTCAAGAAATAGCTCATTTTAGGCCTATATCCCTCCAGCCCTACCCTATAAAAACCCTGGAAAAGGCTGTTAGCAGATCTTTGTCGAGTTATCTTGAAGACAACCGCCTCCTGGATAAGGATCAGTTTGGGTTCCGCCCAGGCCATGGGACAGAGACTGCGTTGGCTACTATGCTGGACACACTGCGAATGCGAGCCGACAATGGTAATTCATCAATACTAGTGCTGTTGGATACGTCGGCCGCATTCGACACGGTAAGCCACGCAGTCCTGTTAGGCAGACTGGAGAAACTGGGGGTGAAAGGCAAAGCTTTGACATGGCTACAATCATATCTGTCAGGTAGACAACAGGTAGTGACCATGACTCCGTATGCTTCTCCCATATCCCTGGTTCACAATGGAGTGCCACAGGGCTCGGCGATCAGCCCTTTCCTTTGTAATATATATTTGCGGCCTTTGATCCCCATTATAAAATCTTATGGGATCGACCTGATCAATTACGATGACGACACCCAACTGGTGTTTTCCCTTGACGGGAAACATGCAGTATCTATGGACACATTCTAGGAATGCATGTGTCGGGTTTCTGGTTGGCCTAATGCAAATTCCCTACAATTTACCGAGGGGAAAACGGAGATAGTCTACTGCTCAACTGCGAAATTGAATGAGCAGCCACAGTGTCAGCTTAGGTTCTCCCTGGGGGCTGATCTCTGTGTCCCAGTTAAGACAGTGTGTAACCCGGGAGTACTGTTTGATGAAGATCTTCAAATGGTATCGCAAACTAACAAAACAATCAGAGTCTGCTTTGGTCTGCTAAAAGCACTTAGACAGATTCTCCCTCTTCTTCCCGTCGAGGCCAGGCCCCTGGTGGTAAGGAGTATAATCTTATACAGACTGGATTACTGCAATTCCCTATACTTAGGTGCCCCCTCATATATCTTGCAGGGGCTGCAGAGAGTCCAGACCTTCTCGGCCAAGTTGGCACTTAATAGACCACGCAGCTCCTCTACCACAATGGCTCTGAGAGACCTCCACTGGCTGCCCGTGAGGGACAGAGTCACATTTAAATCACTGTGCATTGTCTATAGAGCACTGCACAGTACGGGCCCCTTACCAATGCAGGAAAGATTTACATGCTACAAGCCCACTAGGCTTCTTCGCTCCTCCAGTCTGAGTCTAGCAACAACCACCAGATTCAAGAGAGCCAGGATTGGAGGTAGGGCTTTTTGTACAGTAGCATCCCGGCTGTGGAATGAGCTGCCCCAGAACATCAGGGATGACATTTGAGATGTCATCAGTGATGTCATGAGTGATGTCACTGACCATGTCATGAGTGATGTAATATGTGATGTCATCAGCAGTGCATTGCGCGCGCGCAAGTTATTGTTAGCTGAGCTAACTATAACGGAGGAATTTCAAAGGTTTTGTATGAGAGAAATGTTCAGCTAACTATAACGTGTGAAACCTATGGTTTTTTCAATTAATTTGCATGTTTTTTTAAATGCTAATTCCTAACTATAACGTGTGTGAAACCTATGGTTTTTTCAGTGAATATATATATATATAAATAAACATTTGAAAACACAGACCCTGGAGTGCGAGTCTCTTTGTGTGGTTCCAGCTAGGACGTTAGCTGGGAGCCCTTTCTGACATATATATATATATAAAACATGCTTGAAAATGTACACATGACAAGCAATTAAAACAAATAAAAAAAATAAAAATGTCCTAGTATGGTCCTGAAAACATCTCAAGAAATGCTAATGCATTGTTTTAGAGAATCTGCCTGATGTGTAGCTGGATCTTTGGATTCCTACATTTTGTTTTGATAGTGCCTCTTTTCCCATTTTTTAAGCTATTCTCCTTATTACTGTGGCACTAATGCAGAATAAAGATTTAATTAAATGTTAAGGCTTATTTAATTTAAGGTACTACTAATTAGAGACATCGGAGGGTAAAGCCATGAATGCATAAAACCCGAGGCTCACTTCAAAGTGAACTTGAATGTGTTGCTGAAGTGATCATTTTTTTAAATACTGTATGTACACAACTTCACTGAAATAATTCAGAAATAAAATCAACAAAAAGAGCTTTAAAAAAAAAGTAGCAGTGTCTAAACCCATCTGTGCTTCTTAGCATCAAGGAGGTGTTTCATGGATTAAACGTGAGCCGCCTGGGCCACCACAGATGGGTTTAGACACTGTAGCAAATGGGTTCCACCCATTTAAACCCCCTAGATTTTTTTATATTTAACTACCCAGGTGTGGACTTTTACTGTGAGTAAGACTCACAAAGTGCTGAAACGGATTGAGAGTGCTAACCACCAGTGTCCACTTTGTTAGATAAGGTCACCGCTGCGTAGCTAGGTTCTGAGTATTAGGATAAAGATGTAACGCAAGTGCAGATCCACTGTCACTTTAATCATAACTGCATCCTTATGGCACTAGGTGAATTGTCATATTTCCCTGCCTCAGCTCATAATTAGATTCACCTCCCCTATCTGAGCTCAGTTAATGTGCTAGCTAGCGGAAGGATCAAAGGCTTCCCTGAACAATAGAACCATTTTCCAGTAATCAACCCAGTTTTTGGGAAAGGATGGGTTGGGGATAAAATCAGCAGACACTAATTAGCACTTCACACTGCACCTGGCCAGGCCAAGCCCACAGAAACAAAGGAGGAAAGCCAGTACTCGGAAGCCTAACAGAGGAGGGGATCCCCTTTGAAGTTTTGGTGGCAAGGGACAAGACTGGTGTATAAGTTGGGAGCATGGCTGAAATTCTCAGGGAAGGTCTTCCTATAGACTTCTTCAAGCCGCAATGTTTAATGTTTGAGGCAGGGGTGGAGTGATGATGTGGTTCCCTTACATTGGGCAGATGTTATAAAACTTTCCACCCCCACTTAAAAACCCATGTTCTTTGGAGAGAAAGTTGAGAACCCATTGGACCTGGGATCTACAATGGCGGCAAAAGAATGTCCATCTGGAAGGAGATACCACCTGTCTAAACTGCAAGAATAGACTTCTGGACTGGTACCCATGGACTAGGGTGTTTCTCCAGGGCTACTGGCCCGCCCCCCTGTAGCCTACTAAAATTCCCTAGAGAGTTACCCAGGATCTTAGTGGACTGGACTTGCAGCTGAGTGACCCCCATCAGAAGGGGGCAGCTCATTCCATTGCAAATGCCCTGCAAGATGGTAAAAGCCATAATGCTTGAAAAGTGCATCAGGGAAGGTATTTTGCTGGAGTGATGTGGAGGAGCTGCAGAGGAAGCTATCAAATGAAAGCAGGTGCCAAGAGCCCAGAATGAGGACAGTTTGAGAAGCTGAAGCAGAAAACCAAGTTCCAGGAATAGAAACATAGGGGCTTATTTACAAGCCTTTTGCACCACTTTTGCATAATTTTTAACAGGGAAAAAGTGATGTACGGGTAGTGCAAGGGGCTTGTAAATCGGCCCCCAAATTTAGAGGTCTGAAGAAAATGAATCTGTAGTTAAAGTGGCCACGGCAAACAGCATGACACCACAACTGTGCCAATAAGCCAAAAGGGGCTGAAGGAACCAGCCCAGAAATGTTTCTACCTCGTGGACTGGGCAGAGAACAGAGTGTATAATGTAAAATTCAAATTTTCCCCCAGGGTGGGCCAGGACCAGGGGGTCAGCACAAATCTCTATTACTCATTTTTATGGGGACATGCATGGGGCCTTCCCCCTAAGATTTCTTAATTCCCTGAGGATCCCGTCTCCTGGGCCGGACATGAAGGATGATATAGCAGAGATGTTACCATTCATCTGATTATGGCGATTTTACACGAAAATGGCTTGACACAATTTTATATAAAAATGACAAACAGTGTAATAGTCTTTATTTTTCAAAACTACATGCAATGAAATTCTGACTTATATACTGCATCGTAAAAAAAAGCATGAAGAATGTTACAAGTAGTTTTCTGATAACACATAACAGTTAATAAGTAGATATAAATTCTGACATTTTAGTGGTATGTGTTCTTATGCTTAGATAAACGTGATAAACGACAACACAGAAAATTGCTATGTGAAAATAAAATGTGTCATGTGCTAGAACACGGAATTCAATATTAGAATGTATAAACATGAGCACAGACATTGACAAGAAAAATAGGTACTACACAAGGTTATGTTATGATTGAAGTTTCATAAAGATTATCAAAGATGTGCCTTTAAATCCTGTATACTGTAAGAACAAACAAAATGCAAAAATGACTTACAAAATTACATGTGAAGTGATAGTGAATACTAAATTTTGTTTTAATAGGTACCTTACACTTATATGATCTAATTGCAATTCATAATGGAGTAATATTAACATGCTTATTAGAAGAAATAATGCACTAGTCTAAGTGTTGCAAGATTCATATTTTAGGACAAGTTCATCATGCATGAGCTGTATTTCATGAAGGGCTCAAACTTTTTTCCTTTCCTAGTATGAACTTAAGAACTGAATAGTTTGAAGCCTATGAGAACCTTTTGTAAAGTTACCACGTGTGTTCTAATACTCAATCACCATCTATGATGTTTGTAGCTTGCTTGACTAGACTTGTGAAAAAATGTTACTTCATTGATCAAACGCTTGACAATGGACAGACAAGGGACGAGAGCATAAAATTGGCCACTTTCTAAAATGCAACTAATAATTGAATGACTGAACTACAGTGGCTCTAAGGAAAATGGTGAGTACTGGATTACTTAATTCTTCCGGATTCGTATAATTTTACCTACTACATGATCTCATCCTATTGTGAGCAACCAATGGGACAGAGTGGTCCGATAAATTTGGGGATGTCAAGGCGTATAAACCTAGAATCTATGGAATGTAATTGCTTACATTTTGAACTAAGGGGTAGTTCCCCTCTGCCCATCTTGTGGAACAGAGACTGACGATTTGGAATTCCAGAAATGACGCGAACTGTAACAACATACTGCAATTTGCTGCTGGCTGGTATGCTAGTGTGGCGGAATCTTTTCAGCTGGAAAGGTTCACGCCAGAGCAGCTGTGGCATTGACGCTGCAGTACGGACCGAAGCAGATGATTTTGTCCATGAACTGGAACTGGTCATTTGAGATTTCTTTGTAAATGGCATTCAAATATTTTTATTTGGAGATCATAAAATGTTAAAGAGCTTAAAAGCATTAATACATGGAGCTATGCCTGTATCTACTAGAGAAGGAGGACTGATAGCACGTGAAGACACGCCTGCTTTGTAAATGAGAAAGGATATCATACATGTACTTGGTTAGAGAACTGGAAACGTAGACTGAGAAAGATGGACCTTTAGCTCTCCCTCAATATGGTACCTTCAGTGTATGAATTCTTGATAATTTAAGGAGACAGATGAATGATAGTAAGCCACCACTAAGACCTATGCAATTCAAAGCTCCAGGAGAATAGAAATATGTTGTTCATCAGAAAGAGAAATACCGGGCAAAGTATAAGAACACTCTAAATACATATGTAAAGGCTAAGTGGGATGCACATTGGAAAATGTGGGGAAGGGATATTACAGAGGGAGCATGAATGTATCCAATATGAGTTGTAGAATAGATTTGGGAGAAAAATGCAAAGAAAAGAAGAAACATCTTGACAACTCTCAAGCTCTCACGATAACTGATAAGAGTGGTGATGAGATTGATGATGAAGAGTTTTTGTGTAAATTATTATTGACTAGACCTCCACCATATCACGAGGAAAAGTCAATGACAGTGTCAAATCCATTTGTGTGAACTTAATCAGATGCACCCACGTTGCCAAATAGCTTAAATCCTGTATATCCTTTCCTTATAGAAGAGCAAGCGCCTAGAGGAGTAGGATTTAATAACACTGTGATACCAATTTCTGTAGATGCTCTTTCAGTTCTAGTAACTATAGGACCTGTGGTCCTTTATTTCAAGCAGGTATTTGGAGGACAGCAACTACGTGCTTTAACTGTTCCCACTGGATTGGGGGGAGCAAATACTGTTTCACAGGAATTGACTAGAGATCAAATACATTTCAATTTGGCATTCCCAAATGTAATTAGTTCATAACAAAGGAGGAAATCAAGAATTAGTGCAGGTACTATTCGGACTACTGTATCCCATAATCAAGTGAGACCAACCCCTTTATCTGGGACTGCAGAGGGAGTCACAGAAAGTCCTAACAGAGGACTACAGGCTATGACAGGAAAAACTTTACAAATCGGAACTCGAGGTTCTGAAACACATGTCTCTTCAAGGGTGGAGCGAAGCAGTTGGGGATCACAAGAGAGTGAATTAAATAAAACAGTAGGGACTACCCCAAAGGAACTCGATGATTGGATTAAGGATATAGCTCCTTCTACTTTTGATAAGGGTGTGGAAGAACAGGGAACTACCAGGACAAGAGAATTAAGTAAAAACCCACTTGATTTAGCCAAACTTGAGGTGGAATTGAAATAAATGATTTTGGGAACCATGAGCCCTGGAAAGATTATTAGTTATAAGGATGATGAATCATTGTTTGTATGTAAGGATTTTACAGCGAGAGCTAGAAATACTCATGAGAAACTGGCTGAGGTTGTCCAGAAATATGGGGTGGACATACACAAATCAGAGACATTGCAAAAAATGTATCTAGTGGATTTCTGTGACAAGGATGTTGAGAGTCTAAAACCAACAGGAAAAAGATTACAGATTAAAGAGTTACTGTCAACACTTAGGAAATGGGGTGAGTTAGAAAGATGGGAAGGTAGGTGGGATAAAAAGAAGGAAACTAAAAAGGCAACTATGCCATTGTATCTAATGTTTAGAGGGGAAACCGAAAATGCAGAAACAAAAATATTTTCAATGAGGGAAGTGCCAGGAGGAGGATATGATCATGTTTCATGGACTAGACCAGATATATTGTCCTTTACAAATGATTTCCCGAAATTGAGAGAAAAACAGTTGAATGGTATAGACAAGATGAGAGATTTGTAAAAGTTTCAAAGGTTTTGGTAAAAGATTTAGCTATCTTGTTTGACATTGTGGTCCCAATTGATCTATGAACCGATTGCAGTAGTTTGGCCAGAGACAGAATGGGAGATCCGCAAACTGGTGCACCATCACCTGAAGAAATAACAAAATATAACCAGGTCATTCGGTATTTAAAGAGAAAAATTTCTCCAAAGGAAACCGATTGGGTAAAGACTGATAGAACAACCCAAGAATACACAGTGCATGCATATTATGAGAGACTTCTGCAGGGATTTAAGAAATATTTTGGAATGGAAAACATGTCAGGGAAAGATATGGGACATTTTGTATATCAATTTGTACATGGATTAAGACAAAAAAAAGTGCAATGAGACAGCATTTAATTTGTTGGCAAAACAAACCAATAGATGAGTACTTCGGTATTCAAAATATTTCAGAGATAAAGTGGATTCCAAACATAAGAAATTAAAGGAAATTTTGATGTTAGTTCAGATGTTGGCAGCAAAAAAAGGTTATATGGGAGTTGACGCTGGTTGTTCTGTTTTTGTACAGGGAAATGCCCAAATGAATACTGATATGCGGGGAGTAGCAAAACGTCAACAACAAAATGCAACAACTCAAGGTAGAGGAAGAGGGGCTTCAATAGAAATGTTGAGACAGTCTAACCCACGTCATATTTGTAGCAAGTTTGTGCATTGAAAGTGGAAGTGTAGGTTTTATCCGCGGATCAGAAGATTTGGCAGGTAATACAAGGTCAACCTATACTGACCCAAGCAGTTGATATGATGCAAAATCAGAAGACTCTGTCGCGTTCTAATCTAGGACCCCGATCCATACTGTAACCTTATGCCCCTATACGGCTATAATCCATTTATTCCCATATAATGGCATAAACGATCAAGAGCGATATTTCAGAAACTCGCCTCTGGCCTAACACGATCAGAGCCACATTTCAGAATCTCTTCCTCTGGAGCTCATTAGAGAAAATGACACAGCAGAAGCCACTATCTAAGATTCCTAGATTACACTCTGAGTTCTTCGGTACACAGACAAAATATCGGGTTTTAAATATCGATATACCAAAATATCGAAGTTTAAATATCGATATACAAAAATATCGAAGGTAAGTAATATCGACAGTCTAAATATCGATATTGGTATGATATCAGTAATATCGAAGTTGTAAATATCGATGTTAACAATATCGAAATTAATAACTTTGATGTTACTAATATCAATTTTTAAATAAATTTAGTGTATATTATATTGTATTTATTATGTTTTATTATTTATTTTTAATGTAATTTAATTAAATATTGTCTTTTACTACTGTAGCGGGTTGTGGGTTTATAGGGGAATAGGGTGGGAAGTAATTTAATTATGTTAAATTAATTATTAATTAGTAGGAATTATTAATTAATTAATTGAGAATTAGTTTTTAATTATTTTTAATTAATTGATTAATTGATAAATATGTTCTGTAGCGGCTTATGGGTTTATAGGGGAATAGGGTGGGAAGTAATTTAATAATAATTAATTAATTGATATATGTTTGTACATATTTTAATTAATAATTAATTGGTAATTAATTTCTATTAATTAGTTAATTAATTATTATAATGTTTTACATTTTTGTAATTATTAATTAGTTGGTAATTAATTATTATTAATTATGTTATTACATTAATTATAGTAATTTTTTTATATATAATTTATTGTTATTCTTCATTAATTAATTGGGCAAAATAATATTAATTATTAAATTAAATTAATTACAGCAAATTTGCTAATATATTTACTTTATTGTTATTGTTAATTAATAATTAATTGGTAATTAAATAATATTAATTAATTTTGGGTACAGGGGTATTTTTAGGGTTCAGGGTCAGTTTTCAGTTCATGGGTACAGGGGTATTTTTAGGGTTCAGGGTCAGTTTTCAGTTCATGGGTAAAGGGGTATTTTTAGGGTTCAGGGTCAGTTTTCAGTTTTTGGGTAAAGGGGTATTTTTAGGGTTCAGGGTCAGTTTTCAGTTTTTGGGTAAAGGGGTATTTTTAGGGTTTAGGGTCAGTTTTCAGTTTTTGGGTAAAGGGGTATTTTTAGGGTTCAGGGTCAGTTTTCAGTTTTTGGGTAAAGGGGTATTTTTAGGGTTTAGGGTCAGTTTTGGGTTTTTGGGGTACAGGGATATTTTAGGGTTCAGGGTCAGTTTTGGGTTTTTGGGGTACAGGCGTACAGGGTAAAAACAAAAAAATATTACATTACATCAAATAAATTAGATGAAAAAAATTAAAATTACTTTAAATTTTTAAGTGTTTTATTTATTTTAAATGTATATGAATTAGTTTTAATTTTGTTTTAATATTTTTATTTAATACTTGTAAAATTATATGTATTTAAATATTATTTTTACATTATTATTAATACATTTAAAAAAACGATATTTTTGATTCCGATATTTTTGTACTTCGATATTATTTTTTCGATATTTTTGTACTTACCTTAATGAAGATAGGATTCCGATATTTTTGCTGTCGATATTTTTGCTCCGATATTTTTGTATCTCGATATTTGTGTATTCGATATTTTGTCAGACATTCGAGTTCTTCAACAAGAAAAACTCAGCAACCTGGGAAAACCCCGCTTGCTATGTTTTGATTAGTAATAGAACTCTAATGAGCCCTGAGAGACGATCACTTCCTAGTGACATCTTTATTGACGTCTTATGTCCAAAAACTTACGTCAAACAAGGCACCTTACAGGTATAAATATTACCAACGTTGCCTTAAGCAAACGCTGCCTCAACGACATCGATGATAGCGATGGTGTGGTGAACATAGGAGCAGAACAGCTGTCCCCTGCAGAGCCGAGCAGATACAAGCTGCCCACGGACGCTGCCCCTCCTCCTCCTCGACGAGCTGAGAGAGACGCTGTCTTTTCTCCTGCCGAGAAAATCCAGCTCCGGCGTTTCCAGCCTACTCTTGCGAGTGACTGGGATATCGAGCCCTGAAAGGAGATACAAGACCTCCAACATTCTATTTCAGAGGTATGGTGTTGAGTAAACCCTTAGAGAGAATTCTTGACGTAAACCTTGGCAAAACCAACTTAACTAAAACTGCTACTTACTTTCCCTCCCAAGTATTAGGCGTAGGTCAGGTACACTGGGGTAGGCGTAGCTAGAAGCACCAGTTGAGTAAGTTAGCTGAATGTATATATGAATGTATATATTTTATTCATTTTAAACCATTGTATGGCTAAGAAACCATATCAATGCTTTTACAGTATTATTTTGCAATCCTCATTTTACTGTACGCACTTTTTATAATAACAAGTCTTGCAATTGTGGCAATTCATTTCTCTTGCATGAGAAGAAAGACTGTTCAATAAATAATACCTTTTTATTGAAAACGCCAGTCTCTCTATTTCTCTGCTTCTTGGTGAAAGTAATCTGCACAACTGACTGAGGAAAATAACTGTCTATTGTTTCACACAACTCTAGAGATTGACTCTTATTCTAAGGAGCAAAGTTGTCATGTTTATGCGGTTGTTGGAAAACTGAATCCCTTCTTGTCTGTACCAGGGAAGCTGATCACTTCCTATTCAGCCGAGCAGATACAAGCTGCCCACGGACGCTGCCCCTCCTCCTCCTCGACGCGCTGAGAGAGACGCTGTCTTTTCTCCTGCCGAGAAAATCCAGCTCCGGCGTTTCCAGCCTACTCTTGCGAGTGACTGGGATATCGAGCCCTGAAAGGAGATACAAGACCTCCAACATTCTATTTCAGAGGTATGGTGTTGACTTAACCCTTAGAGAGAATTCTTGATGTAAACCTTGGCAAAACCAACTTAACTAAAACTGCTACTTATTTACTCCCTCCCAAGTATTAGGCAAAGGTCAGGTACACTGGGGTAGGCGTAGTTAGAAGCACCAGTTGAGTACGTTAGCTAAATGTATATATGAATGTATATATTTTATTCATTTTAAACCATTGTATGGTTAAGAAACCATATCAATGCTTTTACAGTATTATTTCGCAATCCTCATTTTACTGTACGCACTTTTTATAATAACAAGTCTTGCAATTGTGGCAATTCATTTCTCTTGCATGAGAAGAAAGACTGTTCAATAAATAATACCTTTTTATTGAAAACGCCCGTCTCTCTATTTCTCTGCTTCTTGGTGAAAGTAATCTGCACAACTGACTGAGTAAAATAACTGTCTATTGTTTCACACGACTCTAGAGATTGACTCTTATTCTAAGGAGCAAAGTTGTCATGTTTATGCGGTTGTTGGAAAACTGAATCCCTTCTTGTCTGTACCAGGGAAGCTGATCACTTCCTATTCAGTCGAAAAAGTTTCCAGTGACCTCTGAGCTAGTTGGTAACAACCCCAATTAAGTTTAGCATAGTCAGTAGAGACCTGGAAGACCCGCACTTCTACGTCCATACTATTGTTTATGTTATTCCAATGCGCAGGGCCTATTGGCAAAATAGGAACTACACTACATGGCGCCCAACGTTTGGTAAGGCGATAAAACTAATGCAAGACGTTAGAGTAACTCAGTTGTGCATTTTTCACACAGACCCCTTTCTACCGTAAATACTCCAATAGACGTCTGGAGTGGGTGAAAGGTTAAAATCCGCCCGAACTTAGTAGGAAGAGATTCCTATGTAAAGCTCTGGTTTATTCAACGTTGAAGGATACAGTGTTCCAAAATATTGTGCACCTAATCTTTGTCTCCTTGGAGACTAGCTCTGCAAACCTTGCATTTATACAATGCCAGGAGAAAACGGAACCGCTGCACCCGCAGTAAATGCGACTGAGCAGGGTCCCGACGGTACTACTGAACCGGGTGCAATAATCATCCCGGCACATTTAAGAAAATCTATAACATCAAAAATTATAGAAAATGGACTGACCACACAAGGTGGCACAGTCGTCTTCGTGATAGAGGCACACGAATATCGGCAGACAGAGGTATTCTATTATTGGATAAAATTTCCAGCGGCAAACACCGCAACACACGAGTTCCACTATTACAAAATAGGTGATCCACCGGAAGAGTACGCTCCTTTCGAGGAGATTGAAATCCCATTAAAATTCCAAGAGCACCTGCTCTGGTTTAAAGGCGCCCTAAAACATAATGATCATATTACCAGTCTCGGTCCACTAGGTAGACCAGGAGCAACGTGGCCGGTTCTAGCCAGCTACACACCACATCCGGACATTGCAAAAATGTCAAAAGAAGAGCTGTTAATACAGCTAAAAACATTAATTAAAATACATTGACAATTAGTCCAATATGTAATGCGGACTGCTACAGTCCAAACAGCTGGTAACATTTCACAGCTGACCCCTCATCAGGGGAACACAAATAAAATTACACCACAGAACATACAGTCATGTCTTGGTAAAACACCCATAAAACGGGAACAAATTCCTTTCAGGTTAGCGCAGAAAATTACTCAAATAGAGGCAGTATTTCCGAATACTACCCCTATTGAGAAACACAGGATCCTGACCATCTGCCTTCCAATGGGGGGTCGCACCACACGTGGAGGACTGTGACTCTAGGGGTACAGTCTTTGCTTCCATTTACACAAAAACACATGGTGTTCCGTCAATGGCGGTAATACCAGAAGTGCTAATACAGATTCAGAATGAATACGGTCCAGAACCTGCTTTAACTCTTGGTATGAAATTACTGAAAGACTTCAAGCAGGTCTCGGCTATATTACTAGCCAATATAAAAGGAGAAGCAGCATCTGTGGCGATCCGCCAGAAGTTGAAGGAAACAGATATAACAGATCAACCAATTGAGCTTGCCAGAATTATAGAAAAATTTTATGAAGAACTAGGTAGAGACAGCTTGGGTGGAAAACCAGTAAAGTCCCAACTGCTCGAAAATCCTGAAAAATTATTTATTAAATATAATTCAAACACTCCTAAAAAGAACTGGGATGGAAATAAACAATCCACTCCCAAAGAAAAAGTTTTCCAGTCCAGAGGAAGGTCTCCTCGGCAGAGAGAAAGAACTCCGACTCGAGAACACCAGTCTCCCCAGAGGGAGCCCTCTGAGAAAAGGTACAACCTTAGAAATAGGGATAATTTGAAGAAGCCTGATAGATATCAAAGTATTGATACACGTCCCTCTCGATCTTTTTCACAGAAATCGGAAAGAAGAGGACGGTCAGACCCAGGAGAGCACACCAAGTCCAAAGACAAGGAACCTGCTCAAAGTAAAAAATCTCAATTTCCAATAAAGAAGGTAGCCAGTATTAGAGTAATCGAACATGCCGAGAATACTGAGGACACAGTTGAAAAACGGGGAGTGGGCACAGACAATGCTAGACAGTGCAGCAGAAATCAGTGTAGCTCGCAAGATCCTGATGAGCCATCTGGAGACAGTGGACACGAATGAATACATTCAAGTAGAAACTGCCGACACCAGAGTTAGCGAGCCCCATAAGATATATGAAATAACACTGCGTATAGAGGGTGATAAGACTAGGAAAATAAAGGGTCTATTTTGGGATAAACTCTCAAAAGGCTATGACACTCTGTTAGCTGAAAAAAATTGGCCCCCAGAGTTTGTCAGGGAGTGCCCTCGTGGCAAAGAAATGATTATGCCTGTCTTCTTGAATCACATTCCAATTCACACTAAATATATATATGCGAGGAAATGGGCAGTAGCCCAGGCACCAGCATTATATAAAAATCATGTAGGATGGGATGAGGACTCTCCTCCTCACAAAATCCAGTTAAAAAGTCAACCGACTGCACAAAGGCAGTATCCCATTAAGCAAGAAGCTAAAAAACAAGTCAGGGAGATTTTAGATCAACTTGAATACCAGGGGGTGATTGAAACATGCACCTCTCAAATGAACAATCCTTTGTTTCCTGTCTCCAATCCGGACGATTCATATCGTCTTGTTTTGGACTACAGACACCTTAACGCATGTTGCAAAACATTTGCAGTACAAAATTCGCATAGTGCTGCACTAATGAATAACATAGTTAGTAAAAAATATAAAACAACATTAGACATATCAAATAGTTTCTTTTGTCAAAACATTGCACCAGAAAGCAGATACTTGACCGCTTTCTCAGTAATGGGGTCACAGAAAAATTTCTGTAGGCTCCCACAGGGATTCAAGAACAGCCCAGGACTATTTTCAGCCAGAGTAACAGAGTTACTACAAATATATGATGATGAGGCATTATCTTATGTAGATGATATCTATCTCACAGACGACGACTTGGAGACTCACTTGAAAAGAGTGAACACCATTATACTTGGGTTCGCAGCAGAGGGTTACAAATTCAACTTTAAAAAGTCCCGAATTGCCCATCTGACAGTACTATTTTTAGGATACGAATTATCAATTGAAGGAAAAAGCCTAGCGGACAACTTCTTAGAGAAGTGCGCTGTGCTCCAAGCTCCAAAAACGCTGAAGAACTTACAATCGATTCTAGGTTTCCTGAATTTCGGTAGAACTTACATTCTAAATTATGCGGAGAGGGTTAAACCTCTCTATGAACTAATTAAACCTGATTTTAAACCAATCACTTGGACTGAAAAACACACAGAAATTTTGAGATCACTGCAAACAGACATGTTAGCAAAAACAAAATTAGATACACGTGACAACACACGCAATCTTGTAATCAAAGTAATCCCAGGAAGATGCGGATTCACGTACCTGACCTCTAATGAGGGAGAAAAGGTACCAATTTCAATTAAATCTCACTTGTACACACAAGCGGAAAAAACATTCAGTCTAACAGAAAATACTGTGAAAGCAGTACTAACTGCATTAGCAAATGAACGAGAACTAGCACATGGCAAAAGGATCAATATCCTCACAGCGGAATCCGCCTTCGAGGCGCTATTCAGCCCAGTAAACCTGCCTACAGTGTCACTGGATCCGAAATGGATACAGTGGGTAAATTCTCTTAGAGCGGAAGATGTGAAATACTATTTTGCCCGACAATTCGAAAAACTGAATGATTTAAAATATGAACAAGAATATCCTCTGCCAATCGAACTTCTGCCTCTCCCACAATACTCCTGTATAATCTATACAGATAGATATGTACAGCATTTCAATGTAGAGAACAAATCCTACGATGCAGCCTGTGCGATTGTTAAAGGTTGCTGGCTGTGCGGTAAATTCAGACCGAAAATAACAAAAACTGAATCAGTAAGGAACTGTTCGGCTCAGAGAGCTGAAATCAGATCTTTAAAGATGGCGCTTGAAAATGCAGAACGTGAATTCCCGACACTAATCGTGTGCGATTCGCATTTTTGCGTCAACTCTTACAATAATAAGTTGCAGAGCTGGATTCAAAATGATTACAAAGATGACACAGGTGCCACAATCAAGCATAAAATGCTTTGGAAACAGGTAGCTCTTTTACAGAAAGAACTACAAAAGACTCACGTGATACACACTCTGAGTCATCAACGTGATGGCGTTCACGTTGCAGGAAATTCATTGGCTAATACAGCCACAGCGGAAGCAACTAAACCGGCTTCCGTAGCCACAAAAAAGCGCTCAGAAAAATACATAGACGGGGAAACCATGCTGGCAGTAAAAACGTCCGTAAGAGGCGACTGTGCAGCGCTACCCGTGAACTATCCACTCAATTATGCATACGTAATGGATGCAAACTCCGTTCCTTTTGCTCGAATCCCTGGAATAGGGGATAGGGTAATTCCAAACACGAACCGGAGAAAGTTATTAATAGCAGACGCACACATGGGTGAAGGTCCTAGGCACAAAAGGATCAAGGAATCTCTGACTGAATTACAATCAGTATACTGGTGGCCGGGGATGAGCGTGCAACACCAAATATTTGTGAAGAACTGTCCCAATTGTGACAGGGATCGCAGTAGTGAACTAGTCCAGTCTGTTGCCCGACTACCAATTAGAAACAGCGTAATGCGGTCTACATGTCATCCAGCATCCTATTAATCATTAAGACGAAAACTCACTTAAAAAATGTGGCCCCAGCGCTCGGGCTGACGCCAAAACGGTTATAAAAGATCTGCGAGTCTTTATCGGCACATACGCAATTGCCATGTTCCATTCTGACCAGGGTCCTGCTTTCAGCTCTCGAGCTTATAAGCAGGCCATGGCCAGCATTGGCGTTGGCTTGCGATACTCTTGTCCATCACACCCCGAAGGGAACAGTGAAGTGGAAAAAAAAAACGGTACATAAAGCAATCTATAACTGCGAAGGTATTAGGTTTGGGTGATGGGTGGGTCAAACATTTAATAAGTGTCCAGATCAGTCTTAACAATTTGCCAAGAAATTCTCTACAAGGTTTCAGCCCATATGAACTATTGTTCGGAACTAGAATGTACATTCAGGACTTAGTTAGTCAGGTATCAGTGGTAAAAGATAAGAATAAAGACTTTGACATCAAAGACCGTTTGGCTGTTTTGCAAGACTTGAATGAAACAATAAAATCCTTAAGCAACATAAAGTTAAAGCAACAGCCAACTACCACTGACGAGGCACCACCAGCCCCAGCAAGGCCTGACTGGATTCCAAAGATTGGGGATCTAGTCAGAGAAAAAATAGCGGTGAAGAATGAATTTGGGCCTTCTTACAGAAAAGCAGTACCTGTCTTAGCAATCAACGGAACAAGATCAGTAGTGCTACCGCCCCTTGCTGGTAAAAAGGAGAACAGAGTTGTATCAATCGACCTGGTAAAACCACAAGCATGTGGCCTATAATCAACAGTAGGCCCAGTGGGCTCCCGAGAAACAACAGAATACCCAAACTTGCAAAAATCCAAGAGGTTCAAACTGAAAGACTAATCGCATTTGATAAGCCTGCAGTACACAGAGAGGGACTATGCAATAATGCCATGGAACTCGTGCCACTTGGAACACAGATTGTCAAGAAACACCAGTCTACAATGATGTGGCATCAGAATGTGCTACCGAAAGACAAATTGAAAGAACAATTCCAACAATTGACAGAACTGCCTCTGGCTACTTCATTAACTTCGACAACTTTTCTGAGGATCAAAGCAATGCCGAAGTGATGCCAGACACAAAGACTTTTAAAGAAAAAGCTACAGAACTATTTCATCAAATCAAGGAAGTATATCTGGATGCACCATTGATTGAGCATTGGATTATTTCAGGGGTATTCATACTCCTACTATGCCTAATTTTAGTTTTAATTCTAGGAAGGTTTATTACAGTTCAATGGACACAGCAAGTCAGAACATCAACTTAGTCCTGAAACCACACAGATCATCCCACGTGAAGAAAAGAGAACTGTCAACAGTAAATGTCACAGCCATTCCAATACCCGGGGGGTAGTATGGGACAAAAATGACTATGAAATATATGGTCTGGTCGAAATCCTGAAATATCCTCAACAGTTCAAGGTTTCCTTAAGTGACTTTGTAAAACCAAGTACATTTTCTGATGATTGGGATTTTGAAAGTATTAATAATATGATGTCTGATTTAGTTTTGTCAGCAAGATTTACAGAACATGATTATTTGCAAGGTTTGTCTAGTTATGAACAGATGTACTGCTTCTCACCTTATGGGGATCATTACTTACATAAATCTGCACAACCTAGAAATGTTTTTAAATATAACCAATGGGAACATTGTGCTACTCCACCAAAAAGCAGTTCTAAAACATTCTATGAGAAATTTCAGTACTTCTCAGGGTTTAACACCAGTGATGCAGAAACGTTTTATTATAAACTGTTAGATAAAACAGGGTTGAAAACTATGCTGACAAATACTAAATTGATATATTCAGAAGCAGTTTATGAAAAAATGATGACATTTGGTTTTGATTATTGGAGAAATAATATTGAAACAAAAACAATCTGAGGTACAAAAGATTGGCAGGTACAAGGCATAGAAGCATTATTTCGATCCTGCATGATCCCAGAACAAATATTGTTCTTAAATGACACAATTCAACAAACAACCTGTCTTGGCCTAGCTAAGATTAAAGACCTTAACAAACCGTCTATTCCAAAGCCAATACCTGATAATGCAACCACAAGTATTGAAATAGACGTATCAAAAATTTTACATCTAAACAGAACACATCCTGATTCTTAAAAGTTGCTAATCTGGCCTACTGACACAAACAACTGTCAAGATAGATTCCTGAATAAAACACAGGGGTTAACAATGAGCAGACCAGACCCTAGATACTCCCAGAGACAACATCCAGGGATTGTAACAACATACAGTGTAGGGAAGCTGTGCCTTGAACACTTATCTTTACTTAAAGATGGTGCTGATTTGCGCGATTTCATTTTGGGACCCAGCAAACAGCGTCAAAAACGTTTCATAGCGACCAGTATATATGCAGCTTACAACGAGGCTTGGAAAGTCACACAAATTGAAACAGCTGAAAAAATACGAGAAATTGATTGTATTCATTTGGAGAAATCACTTTCTGTAGTGGACAATGGGTTAATGACTCTGTCCTCCAGAATATATTCACTTGACAGTATTGTATCATCTGCCATAGATATAATAGACAAAGACTTGCTAATGTTACAGCATGGCCAGTCACAATTGCGTTCTATTGTACAGTTAGGCTGGACGCTGCAAAATCTTCGTTCAGGCTATGTGCCTTGGCGTTTAATCAACACAACGTCATTGTTTTCCATCTTTAACCTTATTGATAAACAAATCAGCTTGGCACAGAAAGGAGCAGACTATACAATCCTGAGCATCGAAAAACTTGAGAGATTACCTTTGGCAATGTCAGAAAGTCCTGTCATTGAATGGCTAATACACGGGATTATCACAATTCCGATAACAACTTTCCGATTTAAAAATTGCCTTGAATACATACCTACTGGCCAGTATGAACGATTGGGTAAAGGATACATTAAGTCAGCATGGAAATTACCATACACACACACATGCTATAGTGACAGCAACAAAAATGTATTTCTTAGTGGTGAAAACTGTAAACATTCACTAAGCGGTATACTTTTGTGCCAGGGTATTAATTTACACGGAGCCTGTGAAGGAAATTCTAACAACCTTTCATGCCACCAACATGTCACACCTGCAACGCAGATAGAGCCTTTCTTTAAGCAGCTCTCGAATGGGAGTTACATTCTAATAACGGATCACAGCTGTTGTGGCCTTTTGCCAGGGAAAGCCTATCTCGTAAGCGTAACTTCCATGGTCAAATGCTGTATGCATGCATTGTTTCCAAACGGCCCTGGAGACACTGAGACTCCCATGTGGCCTCGTTTGAATTTCTCTTCTATACGAATTGATACTTTAAGCAGAATGAAGTCTGTGCTTTTGCATACAAAACAGTGACCATCACGTCATCAAAAGAGACGTATGATCTCCTAGTTGCAAGGACAACATCAGAGATTCATGACCTTTTATCAACAAATTGCCCCGTGCATTTCACAGAAATGCTTAGCCAAATCCTGAACATGTCTAGTGCCATTGGCATCCCAGGCGTATTTAAGACTTTTAACACCATTCAAAGCAATTCTAGGAATCATTCCTAATTTTGTCCATTCAGTCTTTGGCGGCATACCCCTATTTTTGGGACTTGTAGCAGGCATTTTATTTTTGACCCTCCTGCTCCGATATGGCAAGCCAAAACTCAGACATGACTCTGACAAGGATGGAAGAAACGATCCTAGCAGTACGCTACCGGGACCGCATAACTAGAGTCCTTGTATTGGCAAGGCTGAGAGATCTGAACATGACCTGGTTTCTTTCATTCAGACCGATATGGCAGACCTGCATCTTACCTGTGCTTCGATGTATGCTATGCGGAGATGAGTGCGTGTTGGACATCTGTCTTGCACTTCCATCAGCAGTACCAATGGATATCGATACTTTGCTAAGTCCTATAACGGCTCACGCATTGTGTTGTCCCCAGCGGCTACCAATCCGGTTTCAATAATGGACCACCTCCAGATTCTTGGCCTCTGTGATGGTGAACATCAGGCAGGAAGGGCCAGGTGAGCTCACACTCAGCTCTCAGGTTTTGGGCATAGAGTGTTTGATAGTAGTCAGCATATGACCTATGGATCAATGACCAGGGACCCAGTAGCATCATTATTAGGAGAAATACATTAGGTACTAGTGTCTCTGATGGCCAATCTATACAGGGGAGTACTACGTGTATCACCATCTTCATATACTTGGTGAAAGAATGCTCTCCAGTACTGAAGGGCCTCATGATAGGCAAGATGGCAAAATGAGGTCCAGTCTATTTTCATTTGTTGGGTCATGAGCTCAGACACTTTGGATGCCACTGCCACCTCCAACCATAGAATATTTCTCCCTAGTTCTGTCATATATCTGCAATGGTCCCTGATCGCATCGGTGAGGTAAGTTTTTTCCATGCCCAGGAGTGCAGCTTTGCTGCTTACCCACAGGCTGCTTGCCTCAAGGATTGATCCTACCTTAGTGTGAAGTTGGAGCAGAACTCCCACAACAAGTGGTCAGGAAACTTATCATCTGCAAGGGACTAGGTGTTAAGACGCCACATGGGTCTCTTGCACCTGTGTGGTGTCCCATAACGGAGCACCATGGGAGAGTGGTCTGAACTACAATGGGGCAATACGCTAACAGCAGAGGTGGAGGTCATATCTGTGGCTGGGAGGAGCATTCGGTTAATACTTGAGAGCGACTTAGAGGAGTCAAAGGAATAAGTGTATACATGTTCTTGAGAATGCCAGGTTTGCCACACATCGCACATCCCCAGTAAGTCCATCCAAGACACACGGGTCCTGAAAAAATCCCTACAGTTGGCCGAAGCGGGGTGTGACAGAAATATCAGGGTTCAGGTTAGTGTTGAAGTCACCCCCAATGAGCAGCTTTGCATATGTTCATGCAGTTATAGTCTCAGTGAGGTCTTTGAAGGTTTGGTTATATAGGTGGGGAGGGATATACACACTGAGAATGTTGTAGGGTTTTCCAGTGTCCCCACCACTCCCACGTTTAGGCCCTGAGCATCGTAAAAGGGCTAAGTAGAAGTGTTTGTGGAGAAGTATTGCTGCACCCCTGGAGCCTCTACCGAAACGTGAATGAAATTCACAGTCATATACAAATCTGCGCAACATAAGACACAGAGTGCTTGTGAGGTGAGTCTCCTGTAGGAGCACGACCCCTGGTTGCAGACGCTTGAGAAGTCTAAGAAGAGATGTGCATTGCATACAGTCCAGGAGACCATTAACATTCCATACAGAAAGATGAATTCAGTCTTTAGATATATGTGTGGAGTCGAAAGAGGACAAACAAGTCTGCCATATAGAACACGGCATCGAGTGCAAGGTAGGCAAAGAAGCATTCAAAACTGAAAGATGAAAAAGTGTAAAACAAAAACCCCAGAACTCCCCCCATCAGCAACAACTGCCCCCCACCTCACACTTCATCCCAGAAGTATCAGTAACACAGTCATACACAACAAAACAGGCGAGACACATAACTTGGCATTCAAGGCGGACCTCCTCCTATAATATACACAAATATGCTGTGGCTTGGGGTCATAGATGGAACTGAGTCGACAAACGTTTTACACCTGTCCCTGGCTTAGCGGTTCCTCATCAGGGTTAGTTCCCCTGTTGACCTCAAGAGGACACTCCACATCAGAGGGTGTGGGAGCGATCTGATGGTGTTTGGCACTTGTCCGGCTCAGTGTCAGCCCTTGGGCTTAGGGCATCTGCAGCTCTGGGATCGGGCAGTGTTTAGGGCTGGTGTTCCCCCAACCTCTCTGAAGCGGGGCCTGGGGGTTCACATTGACAGGGGGACTTCTGCTCAGCTCTCCACTCCCATGCCTAATTCGGGACATCGAAGAAGTAGGAGCGAGATCCGTGAATCACCTCAGCCATGCTGGGAAGAGCAGCATCTACTGGATGGTAATCGCTCTGAGCTTCTGTTTGACTGTATCAAAGGATTTGCACTGTTTCTGAGTAGCTTTTGTGTACTACGCGCCTGTCGAAAGACTTCATATTGGTCCTGAAAGGTAAGTATTTTAATGATGAGGCGGAACCCAGAGAGGTTTCTGTGCTAAGGCTTGGTGCACCCATTCAACCATGAACCAGAATGACAGAATTCCTTCCAGATTCTAGGAATTGATCAGGTTTTCCACAAAGGTTTCATGGTGGGATGTCTTAGCCCCCTTGTGGACTCCCACAAGCTGCAAATTACTATGTATGAAATTATTTTCGCAGTCCTCCGCTCTGGTTTCAAGGGTGCAAATAGTAGACAACAATGTGCTTACTTTTGAATTGAGGTCATCGAGTCATTCTCCAGAGTAGTTCTCTGTAACCTTCCCAGAAACATTACAGAGATCATGATGAAGAACCACAACATCTGACTCAACTGCACTAATTTTTGATTCAAGGGCCTCCCAGGAGGTGTGCATGGCCTATAAGAGTTGGTCACGGCTGTAAACAGGGGGGTAGTAGAGTCACTTCTGCAGCAGCCTGCTTCCTGGTAGAATCCAAGAAGTTTGTTGTGTATTTAGCAATCTTGGATTGTACCCAAGATGGAGGGGCTATATCTTTACCCATCTTTGTCACAGATATTGGAAGGCATCGGATCACTTTTTGATGGAGGGGTGAATGATGGGAATCATGCCCTCAAACAGGATCACAGGTATTTTAGGCGCATCGGCCGTAGCTCTGCCAAGGGACCAGATCGATGCCTTTGGCTTCAAAACCAGTCCTGCCGATGTTTGACCCGCATAGCCAGATGTCAGGGTGCAGCACAAACAGCCACAGTATGGGTATATGAGTGAGGAGGGAGGCCCCCTTCAACAGGATGCCCTTGGCATGGAGATGAGCACCCCAGGACCCTACACCACCCCACTAGCGATTGAAGTACACAGATCAATTGCCTCACAGTCTCCAGGGAGGCAGCATGAGCAGTTGGCGGCCCCCGCAAGCACAGCAGTATTCAGTGGGCTAGGTCAACACATAGGTCCAGCAATGGGGTCCAAAGGGCGAGGCCTCTGTCCACAGTGGCAGAAGGAATAAAGTTTGGTGTGACAGTCACAATGTCTAGGAGCCTCTCACCAATCCCCAGCCAGAGGTTTGGGCATGCAAGTGTTCAGGCACCCGCAGACCACACAATCAGCACATCACAAACCCAGGGGGGCAGGGGGAGAAGAGGATTCTGTTGCCACCCTTGCAACTGGCTCACTGGCCACAGTTTCAGCAGTTATGCCCACTGGCAAATCAGAGGATGTATAGGACCCAAGGGTGGAGCGTGCTGATCCCTCAAGACCCCTGCAGGTCCCAGCACCTCCTACCTCATAGTAAGTCCCAAGCACCAAGAGGTGGCCCAACAGCAACTCCCGGGGCTGGCACTCTCACAGCATGACTCCCTCTCCAGGTAGGGATGGTTCCAGGGTGACAGTCCCCAGCAGTGAGACAAGGCCCAGGGCAGCTGAGGAGCTGCCCCAGGCATATTGGGCTGACTCCAACATCCCCGCTCAGCATTAGAGGCTCCAATAGGACAGGCTGGCTCAGAGATGCTTTTCATGCCTTAGCACCACCTTGGGGTCACAGGCTTCATCCCTCACCACCTTATCAGAATTAGTCTGAGCCCAGGTTGATGGCCCCAGCAGCCACACAGGGTCCTCACAAGTCAGGGAGTGGCTCATCAGGCGGAAATACAGGCCTGGGACACAGGATGCGGCTGGATGACAGGAGAGGTCTGAAGAGCATCAATAATATGTGTGCACCATTTTGGCTGCTCTGGCCACATTCCCTCAGCATGGCAGAATTTAAAATCATCTCATAGGGAGGACTTCCAACTAGTGGTGCAGGTTACCCTTTTGATAGCAATCTTGACTCTGATTTAACCAAATGTGCACTTATTTTAAATCAAATGCTCTAAACAAACTAATACTTGAACAAATACAATATAACTTCACCTCAATATCTCAAAATGCAATCATTAAATAAGACAAAACACTAACACCTGGGTCATGTAGGTGGGGTCATGGCCGTGCACCTAAATTTAAGGAGTGGCTAGGCGATATGATACTTTGGCAAGATCAAATTTGCACATATGCTGAATTGCTTTCCCGTTCCTCACGACCCCATGATATATGGGGCCCGCTGCAGTCATACTTGTTGGAACACCCTGTTGTTGCTGAATTATGAAACCCATGAGCTTTGATGCTTTGAACACTTTTGGTTGTGGTTGTGAAAC
Organism: Lissotriton vulgaris; assembly: GCF_964263255.1. Taxonomy (NCBI): domain Eukaryota; kingdom Metazoa; phylum Chordata; class Amphibia; order Caudata; family Salamandridae; genus Lissotriton; species Lissotriton vulgaris. The sequence goes on from NC_141685.1 coordinate 584,997,697, forward strand.
CTGCTTTGGAAGTCCCCTCCTGCTGTGCTGCTTATGTTACACTGAACAGAATGCTTTGCCATCGCCCATTATAGTACTGTTGTATACTTGCAATTTATTTTGTGACTCATTGACATCCATCAACTTTAAATGACACAGTCCTCCATTTGATGATTGTATTTTCCTAAACTGCTCATGATTATAATGTATCCTTACTGTGACTGTTGAAGGTTTGCTTGTACATTGCTGACGGCTGTTTCAATAAAACAATAAAATTAAAATTAAAAAAACAATACCACCTGGGTCTATGTACTGGGAAATGGGATGGAAATCAAACTCACCACAAAGAAAGTAGTTCTGGAACTAGTTTAATTCACTTCTTGTGAACAGAATAAACCATCACTATTCCAATCCAGAATAGAACATTCACAACTATTAAGAAAATCAAAAATTCAAAAAACCTTGGCACTATCTTGAAATCTTCCATAGATGACGTAATAATAATAACTACTATTTGTAGAGGTGAACATATCACCTCCATAAGTGTTTCAAGGCACTCGGGCCGTCGGGAAGATTAAGTGAACTATTGCCCAGAGTCACATGATGCTGCTATGAGCTGCCGCTGGCAAAAAAGCCAAAATCTTGACGTAAAATACATATTCAAAACAATAAACCACATCAACACTTCAACCCTCACCTTTATTAGCAATAATGTCGACAAACCACGCAAACACAATACCATAGGATAACACTTCTGCAATCATTCATATCACAGCACGCATCGCAAAACACACCGCACTATACATATTATACCCTATCAATCCTAACCAATTCCCCAGAAGAATGGATTGAACAGCCAAATCATCTCCGTCAGGCTCCAACACATGGCAAAACTTAACCACAGGAACACTTCACCATGGGACACAAAGAGATAACATTTCCCAATTGAGGGTCTAATTAAATAACTACCCCCACTAATTAATTGCCAAATTAGTTTAATTAGATACTAAATATTAGAATGCCCATCCTCCGCCAAAATCTGTAGATGCCAAAACACATGTCATTTTATGTTGGCCAAGTTGAAGGAAATGGAGCAAAATTGCCAACACATATTTCGCCAATAAGGTTGAGAAAAAGGCTTGAGACACGAATCCTAGTTTAGTTAATTTATTCATATATCAAAATAAACATTACAGAGAGTAAATGTTTGTTCATTAGGAAATCAACATAATCAAATCAAATAAAAAGCATAGGCTATCCCTCTCTAAGTATCAAGCAGACTTACATAAGGTCTGTCTCATTCAATGTCAAAAGTTAGAGTCCAGTGCATCTAAGTTTCAACCCTCACTGCTGATGAGCAAGAGATCCAGTGACCATGTAGCCCTCTAACGCCTTTTCATACAACTCTTGATCTGTTCATAATCCTATCTTTTATGCAGGCCTGGTTTTGTGTTTCCATGACAGCATATGTGTTTTGTGAGATAGGGTATGTGTCTATATGCATGTTACGTCTCTGTGTGTATGTAAATCTTTGTGTTTTGGTTCCTAAATTTGTGCGTATTAGGTTGTGTGTGTACAGTCATGTAAAAGCATGTTGTTCTGTGTCCACTTGTATGCCTGTATTAATGTTGATATGCTTGCAAACGTGCATGGATGTGTGATATATATTGTATGTGTGTGTGCATGGATTATGTATACTTTGTCAAAGCTTATTCTTACTCTTGTTTTAAACTGTTTGCAGCACATGTATACAGTCCCATATTTAAATTATGAATTCAACAGTGCTCTTAGCGAGTTGTCTCTGTTGGAACAAAAAGAGAGTGGTGACCATTTCAGAACTGACGCAACTGGTAAATATATGCTCAACCTTCATGCTTAAGCAAACACAGTATACTTAACAAGAACCTTGTAGTGTGTGAAACAGGGCACTTTAAGTGAGTCAGAATATTACCTTGTGGCTTCTGTTTTTATATTTCCAGATATATAGAATGGTCTGTCATTGTTATCTTCATCAAACACGCCCCATCGAAGGTGAGCCCATTCATGGACAAACAGTCTACCTGTACGGAAAAATTGTGAATATCTAAGCATAAACACATATAAAAATTTATTCAACTAGGTCATATACATATCAGTACCTCAAAACATGCCACACTTTAAAGCTAAACAGTGCTAAAATGACTGTGCTCTTTCCTCAAAACATGGTAGAATTGGCTTACACCTAATTGTCATATTTAATTTACATGTAAGTCCCTAGTAAAGTGGTAGACGATGTACACTGGATCTGTAAACTAAATGCTACTAGTGGACCTGCAGCACTGCTTGTACCACCCACTTAAGTAGCCCCTTAAGCATGTCTCAGGTCTGACAATGCAGCCTGTGTGTGCATTTGGAAACTGCCACTTTGACCTGGTAAAATAAACCTTTTGCCAGGCCAAAACCTTCCTTTTCAATACACAAATGTCACCTCTAGAATAGACCCTAAACAGCCATCAGGGAAGGAAACAATGGGGCATATTAGCAAGGAACTTCATTAAAATTATCGCAGTTTTAACGGCAGGAAACTGCTGATAAAACGGCGATAATGGGCTTGCTAATATGGTTATAGAATTCCTATAGAATCCCCGGTTAGATGTCCTGCACATCAAACCTGGGATTCTATAGGAATTCTATAACGCATATAAGCAAGCCCATTATCACCGTTTTATCGGCAGTTTCATGCCAATAAATCGTCGATAATTTTAACAAGGTTCCTTGCTAATATGCCCCAATGTATTTAAAAATTAGGAAATGCGGTTTTAGGTTTTACATGTCCTGGGACTGAAATACTCTTAAAGTTGTTTTTCACTATTGAAAGGCCTACCTCTTCAATCAACTGACATTGGAGTTATCTTATTACATTTAATAATCTGTAACTTCCAAATGGGAAAAGATGTCTTTGGATTTGAAATGAAAAATTCTCATTTGTGTTAAAGGCGGATTTCAAATAACAATTTTGAAAATACAACTTTTAGAACGTTTTTTTGTCTAGTAAAAGTGCCTACACTGGATTTTATTTCGATATAGTGAAACAATATGTATCTGTATCATGTAAACATATGAATTGTATAAATCAATTTATATTTTCAAGAGTGAATAAATGAAAAATAAATGAACAACGGGTCTATTCATTTGTAGAAATGTATAATTCAATAAATTAAATTAAAGTGTACTAAACAGTATTCACATATACAGAAGTGACATAGATTAACAATCATTGAAATGAAAAAAATATCTGCTAGTCACTTATGTAAATATCCCATTTCCAAAACCTGTTTACAGAAAGAAATGTTTCTTTAACATGCAGTAAAAAATGTCTGTACAACAATATTATTTTATTAATGAAAATGGGTTTGGCTGGTTGACGTTTGGTCTTGTCATGTGATACATCTAATAGACCATCTTCAGGACAGAATGATTCTTATGTAGAAGAGGACCCCTCTGTAAAAGGTATAATCACAGAAATTGTGTTTGTTTGCAAAATAATAAAAAGGATCCTAACATTTTTTTAAAAGGATGATTTATTGTTGTGACCCATAAAGGAACCTTTAGCATATCATCTAGCTCATCTATTTTAGAGATAAAAGTTTGGAGAGATTGATACATTAGCCCACACCAACCTATTGTGAAATAAAATATTGAAAAAACGTACTAGAAAATAGATCGATTTAGGAATTTAAAGTAATTAGTCCAAAAGGGGGGGGTGAAATGTTAAAGAAGATCTGAAAAAAATATAAACTAATTATCTATTAATGGCAAAGAAAGTTGAAAGACTTTGCAGTAGGAAAGGAAATTCAAAAATTCAGAATTGTAGAAAGTCAAAAATAGCTCTCGAAAAAAAATTGGTATGTACTCGAATTTAATTGGTAGGGACATTTTATACGTGTCAGTTATAACTTAAATAGACTTTAGAAATGGACAAAAAGTCACTATCTTCAAATGATAAATAATTACAGGTGACGTGAAAAGAAACAATCTATTCCAAAAACTGGAGGAATTTCACAGTTTGCCTTCGGGCAAAGGATGGTTAACACTTCGCTCCTTTATCTACATGTTGAGGAAACAATGTATAATCAGTTACTTGTGCCACCAGTATGCCAAGAATAAGTGGCATAACTTGAGTCAAAGCAGTGTGGAAAGTGTTTACGGAGTGTAGTATTGCCACCTGAATTTGGAGTGTCTACCGTGGCACTTACAAAACATAAAGGAACTGAGGGACAATCAATAAACGGGCGGTACAATGAGTGAACAAATAACATTGTGATATGGATTACAAATGATATTTAAAAGATCTTGTAATATATGAAAGGTGCCATCTTAGTTCAGTGTCCCGGCAGAGTGAATCACAACAGCTGCTCTGCGGATGGCACAGGAAGCGTATTTATGCTTCCGGGTATGTATGTCAGAGCAGTGCGAAGTCTAAACTAAAAGATGGCGGCTATCTTAAAGTGGCTTGCTCATGTGTTAATTAATAGTTTTATTATCGGTCTACGTGAATTGACACAATAGAGTTTAGTTGGTAAGAAGGAAGAAATAATAATATGCATGCAGGAAATTGTTACTTGTTTATGAAGACAGGAAAAGGAGACAAAAGAAATCCTGCTCATGCATGTGCTCTAAGAAGGCATTAAAGTGCATATTATTTGGACAACGATGTATCTATTGTTCATATGTACACATTCAAATCAACATTTTCAATTTTACATTTACTGCTGAGACATTAACACATTTAGTGTTTAGATAGTAAATCAATGTTGGTAAACTAATCAAAATTCTAGAATTGACAGTGAACACAATTGGAAACTACTATACATATATGTATAAGTCCAATAGCACAATTTTATATATACATTGTAGGATCATCAATGTTAAAAATTGCTGCAGACAGACAAGTATTAACACCTGAAGAAACCAGAAAAATGCTGGTGTTGTTAACTTCTAGTTAGTCAGATTTTCAGACCAGGGAAACTAGTGTTTGCCATTCAACAGTAGGTTAAGGCCTTTTGTCACGTTATCAGTTTTGCAAATCCAGTGATTCTCCTTTATTGTTAGGACATAATCAATATTTGACATTGTTTTAGATGATCTGACCACATCTATGATGCACCAGGACACATCTTTCTCTGAATGTTTTTGATTGATGTAATGTTCGACCATAGGGGCATGATCCACTTCACATCATATTTGGGGTTGATGTTGTAGCATCCGTTTCTTAATCTGTTGAATGGTTTTGCCTATGCAATAAAGTCCACAAGGGCATCAAATACAGTATACTACATTACTTGTGTTACAATTTGTTGAAAATTGTTTTAGTATATATAGCTGGCCATTGATGGTGAATGTTTTGGTGGTCTTTGTTGTGTTGCAAACTGCAAACATATTACATTTGAAATGGCAAATCCCTGGTAATAGTTGTGCCATATTATCAACTGTTACTGTGTTGGGTATATCATAGGCATGGACTAAACAATCTCTTTTGAATGCAAATAGAGGTCTTTGCTTGACCTCTGGGATCCTTTTTATGATTATCTTTTTGTTCCTGTTCCAGAGGGTGCTGAAAATGGAAACGCAGACTAGTCAAGATTTAATTGATCAATTTCCTACTTCTAAGAGAGCCTCTATGTTGTTATACCAGGCTCCTTTAAGCAATTGTTTGAGAAGGTTTGCTGGATAACCATGAACTTTCAGTTTCTCTTTGAGTTTCTGTGCCTCGAGAAAGTAATCTTTCTTTTTGAACCAATTTTGCCTCCATGACAACATAATGCTTACTGGTTTACAAATTCCTGAAGATCCCTGTAATTTTTACAGAAGACGAAGAGTTTAAAGTTTGTTTTAGCATTTCTGCAAATAAATGCTCATGGACCTGAATGGTTCTGAGCATAGAGACAGCGCTTAAGCATAAAACTACTCTTAGAGGAAATAGATACTCTGAAAAAAAAATAAGTACAGACTCCACTATAACCAACTCCAAGACACTCTTAGATAATGTTGCGCTGCAATAAAAGAATTTGAAGAGTTTAATGTACATAAAAAACAGATACATTACAGAAGGAAATAAAAAGATACAGTAAAGAACAGACCTGTCTATATCTCAGGAAAGATTTTTATCAACTCTCAGGTCCAAAAAACACTTCCTTCAAGAGGACCACTTTTTCAGACACTAACTCAGATACAGATAGACAACAAAATACAGCCAATGCATATCAATCTGACTATGATAATCAGACCTCTAGCCACATCAAGCTTTTTTAGGGCAAGTTCACAGAGGTACAGGACCCCAGAGGAGACAACAGGGGGCCAGACGAAGATGGTATTGGAACCAGTACACCCCTGGTTTCAAACAAACAAGGAGCCAATATCATGAATGGTAGATATTAATCAAACTATACCGATCTTCAATTTGGAAGAGGGCGGATCCGCCGAACATCGCAGGATGGATAAAATCGGCAGTTTATTGTAAGGATCAATTAACATCGTATTGGGAACTAATGCCTCAGCGCTCCAGACCTGTAGATATATGGGGGCCTTTCGTAGGCTGGCTAGTAAATGAGGGCTCAGATCTGTGTAAGTAGACTATGAGTATGTGGCGTGAGAATGGATAGAAATTTGAAATGCAGGGGCAGTGCTAGATATTAGCGGACTTGGACAAGTGTGCCAAATATAGGAGGGTGGGACGGAGTGAATTCAATGGGTTGTATAGATTGTATCTTGCTAGGATAGGAAACTAATTAAAGGCTTTAGATGAGAGTGGATATGGATAGAATGGGAGATAGAGATGTTCACATAGGGACTACTATGATTGTGTATAGTGTTTGGTATTCTTCTCGTACAACTGTGTATGAACTACTGCTACATTTTGATTTATGTTGATATAACATGCTGCAGGATAGTTTGGAATGCTAACAACCTGGATATATGATGTAGAAACATGTGTACAGACAATACATTGCTGCCTGCCTCCAGGTTGTTGGCTTAAGAGGGGTGTTAATATGTGATCACGAATAAAGGTTTGACATTTTTTTTTAAAGAAAAAGATTCACAATATATGAAATATAATTTCTCTAAATTTGAATTTTTTTTACAGAAATTGCACACACTCCCAAATACCATCATAAAACCCACAGATGAGGGTGGGGGCATTGTCCTTTGGAATACAAACTCCTATGTAGATGAGCTCCTTAAACAACTATCAGTTACTGAACACTATAAGAAACTTTCCAAAAATCCTACAGGTGAATTATCTAAAGTGATTCTACAACTTAGTAAAAGTGGATCTTAAGGTGGCTGGTTAAGTGAATATGAAGCTGCATTTTTAATCAATACAGCTCTAACTGTTGAAACAATTTATATCTTACCCAAAATACATAAAAATTCAAACAACCCTCCTATACGACCAAGTGTTTTGGGCTATAACTCTATCATTAAACCACTTGCGCAATCTGCAGACTTTTTTTATAAAACCTTTTGCAATTAATAATCCCAGTTATATCAGGGACACCACAGCAATAATCAACATAATCCATAACCTAACATTTAACTCCAATAAAGAGCTATTGGTTAGCATCGATATAGAAGGTTTGTATACCAGCATAGCAAATGAAGAAATTGGTGGCTAGGTTACAGTTGCGCTGGGTAACAATGATAATAGTGAGGATAAGAACAAGTAATGAAGCTCCAAGGATAAGGTTTAGACCACCAAACTAAACACAACAGGCATGAACCAGTCAATGCCCTGATACACAACACAACATTTATCCTGAGCTAACACAAAAATCCACTTTGCAACCAACGAACAAATCACAAGTCGCTGTTTGTTTTCTTCTTTTCTTTCTTTTATTTCATGCGTTGATTGTTCATAAAACCTCCTAGCCGACACGTGTTTCGTCTGATTGGGTGTTAATCCACAGACTTCTTCAAGGCTTGATTAGTCAAATTCGACCTCTAGTCTCTTGTTCAACACCCCTGCCACAGCGTCATTGGGGTTCAGTTATCCTCTTAGTCTATTTTTCACGTTGTTTTGGCCCGTAGATAGCGGTTAAAATCAGTCTCTCTCCATACTGTATTATTCGGGTATTTTCCTCCTGTGACGATATCTCGTCCTCTGTAAAAAAGTTCCTGGCGTTCAGGAACTTTTTTACAGAGGACGAGATATCGTCACAGGAGGAACCCCAATGACGCTGTGGCAGGGGTGTTGAACAAGAGACTAGAGGTCGAATTTGACTAATCAAGCCTTGAAGAAGTCTGTGGATTAACACCCAATCAGACGAAACACGTGTCGGCTAGGAGGTTTTATGAACAATCAACGCATGAAATAAAAGAAAGAAAAGAAGAAAACAAACAGCGACTTGTGATTTGTTCGTTGGTTGCAAAGTGGATTTTTGTGTTAGCTCAGGATAAATGTTGTGGTTTGTATACCAGCATACCCCAACAAGATGTATTGAGACTATTTAATGAAAGTTTGGATTCAAGGCCTCGTCGTCATAATACGCCCACTACATTCCTTTCGGCATGCATTGAAATATCATTATGTAAGAATTTCTTTCTATTTGAAAATGAATTCTATCAACAATTGAAAGGTGTAGCAATGTGAGCAGTTTTTGCTCCGGGCATTGCGAACATCTATGTATCCTGCTTTGAGGAGCTACACATTGAATGTATCACCAATCCATATCAAGATAATACCATCAAATGGATGAGATACATCAATGATGTTTTGAGGATATTGAAAGGTAATCGTGAAAGCTTATTGACCTTCCATACATGGTTCAATTTATTAAATCCTAATCTAAAATTCATGATGGAATTTGATCAACATCATTTGAACTCAATTGATATCACAGTGAAGATAGATGATAATAATTAGGTATATACAACAATGTTTACTAAACCAACAGCTAGAAATACATTACTTAAATACTATAGCCATCACCCACAGGCGATAAAATATGGGTTACCTTTTGGGCTAATTGCTCCAAAAAGGAAGGTTACTTTCTTGAGGCAGAGAAACTCAAAGGAAATCTGAAAGCTAGTGGTTACCCAGCAAATCTTCTCAAAAAGTGCTTAAAAAGCCTAGTATAACAACAGAGAGGCTCTCTTAGAAGTAGGAAGTCGACCAATTGAATCCCAACTAGTCTTTGTTTCCACTTTCGGCACCTTCTCGAACAGGATCAAAAAGATAATCATCAAACATTGGACCCTTAGTTTACTGTATTCAATGTCCTTGTGGGCTTCATTACATAGGCAAAACCAATCAACAGATTTAAAAACGGATACTACAACATCAATCCCAAATACGATGTAAAGTGGATCACACCCCTATGGTCTAACATTACATCAATCATAAACAATTAGAGAAATATATGTCCTTGTGGGTCATAGATGTGGTCAGACCATCTAAAAGAATGTCAAATATTGATCATGTCCTAAAAATAAAAAAGAATCGCTGGATTTGCAAAACTGATAACGTGACAAATGCCTTAACCTGGCTGTTGAATGGCAAACACTAGCTTCCCTGGTCTGAACATCTTACAGACTAGGGGCCAGATGTAGGTAATTTCCATTTACCGAATGGAAAATACCGACTCACACCGAATCGGTATTCCCCAGTCGGAAAATGGTATGTAGGTAAAAAATCGTTAAAAGTTACCGACTCGGTATGACCCGGTAAGCCACATGGTAAAATACCGATTCGGAAATGTCCGATTCGATAACATCCGAGTCGGTGAAACACAAGCCAACCCATGGCCCACATCGCCCATAGGAATCAATGGGAATCACCGATTCGGAAAAATCCGACTCGGATTAAACCGACTCGGATTTTACCGACTCGGTAAATACCGATTTGGGAGTTTCAAACTGCCATGTGAGCCTGTCAACCAATCAGGGAGAGCCCACACCCACCCCAGCCAAGGCCCTGTGAATCTAACCAATGAGAGAGAGGCACCACACCCCAGTACCTGGGATTGGCCACACCCATGCAGGTGGAAACCAACTGTTCAAACAAATCTGCAGAGGAGAGAGGAGCACAGCATTCACAGGCCAGCAGACTGAGAATGGAGGCACAGGAAGGTCAGAAGGATGCTGTTGAGAGGAAAAGGAAGCAGAAGTTCAGCCAAGAGGAACTGCAGGTGACTGTGGATGAGATTGTCACCCACTACAGCCAAATATTTGGGAGGCAGTCTCTACATGTTGCAGAGACTGTGAAGCGCAACATATGGCTAGCTATCCAGGGCAAGGTGAATGCCATAGGAGTCACCCACCGGGACATTGAGGACATCAAGAAACGGTGGTATGACATGCGTATAGTCACCAAGAAAAAGATAGCAGGACAGAAGAAGGATGCCGGTCTGACAGGAGGTGGCAGGGCCAAAGCCCCAAAACTCACAGCAATAGAGGAGCAAGTTGCATCCACCATGGAGTCTGAATGCATCCACGGGATTGGAGACCTGGATAGCACCGCCAAATCAGCCAAAAAACAAGGTAAGAGGCATGTACCCACATGCATCCCCACCCATCCCAACCCTGCACACCACTGTGTACACACATGACACAGCATGAGAGGCCAGAAATACTTGCAGCAATGCATCCTGGTAGACGTAGTCATGTACACACAGTAGCATAGTACAGCACACATGACTCAGCAAGGCATGCCACACACACCCCCATACAAGCAATGTGGACTGTGCAAAGGTGTGAATTAAATTTAATTAAGAAAAACACACAGACAAACTACAACATTGACACTATGTCAATTTCATTCCACAGGAGAGTCGTCACGCAGTTCTGCACCGCCGAGGGAGGAGAGGGCACCGACATCTAAGAAAGGGGAAAAAGAAAAAAGTAAACAACGTCACAGCGCAGGAGAAGGTGGAGACGACACTACCCAGGACCCCTCAACACCAGACCCACCCACTACACCAATCCCAATGTCCCCTCTGTTGTTTGGGTCTCCAGAGCTCACAAATACGCCCATGCCGGTAGGGGAAAGTAGCCAGGCGGAGCCCCCGCATAGGATCCTGCAGACCTCTGAGTCAGAGGATGAGGAAGATGTCCCCCAGAAGACAACACCAGTGCCTGACAGGCCAAGAACAACTACGTCTGCTGGCTCTGCGCGCACTACTGTCCTTGGCAGGAGGGCACGTGATGGTGGGGAGGGCCAGGATGGTGAGAGCGTGTTCTGTGGGCTGGAGGGCACGATGGTGAAGGTCCAACGGCAGCAAGCAAAATCGCTGCAAGTCATGCAGCGCCAGGTGCGCGGTTTGAGCGCAACAATGTCCAACATGGACAAGGGAATTACACAAATGGCTAGTAGCATGGACCTGATTGCACAGGGGGTCTCAGACATTTCAACCTACATGGGGGTCCTCTCGGACAAGCTTGATAGGGAACATCTTCAGCGTGCAAGGGAACGGCAGTACATGCGCGACCAGACCAAGGCCATGAACAGGTTTGCTGCCAACACAGCTCTCCTCTGCAGACGCTCCATTGCTATGCAGGAGGCTATAGAGCACTGCTGCACTAAGTTAACACGGGGCATGGGCAGAGTTACCTCTGCAATGGAGCAGATGTTGTCCTCAAACGTATGTCATGCTGGTGACACGGGTGTGGAGGAGACTGAGGGGTCAACCAGCAGGAGTGGCTCCAGTACACCTGTCCAGGAGGTGCGCAGGAGCGGCAGGCACAGCCATGGGGAGTCAGGCACCATCAGGGAACGTGAAGGACAGGCACCTAAGTCCCGCAATGTGGTGCGAGGGCGCAAGAACTGAACAATGCAGGGAACTGACTCTGATGCACCCAGTGAGAGCAACTGAGTATGTGCATCCAGTGACATTCACATACTGTCTTGTGACCATCAAGGAGTAGTGAGGAATAAACTACTCATGTCTGCAAGTATACCTGTGTGTGTGTCATACTTTACCTAGAAATAGCGTTGTGTAATTTCACTCCGTCTCAATCTGCCATCTACTGCGGCTGGCCCTGTAGCCTGGGGATCAGCATGTTCTTGGTCCTCATCTATGTTCTCACGATGTGTCAACTCCACCTCTGTGCCTTTTTTTGTAGCAAGATTGTGCAATATGGCACAGGTCACTATTATTTTGCAACACAGGAGGGGGGTGTACTGTCGCGCACCTCCACTTTTGTGGAGGCAATGGAACCTGCTCTTCAGGAGTCCAAAGGTTCTCTCCACAACATTGCGGGTGGACCTGTGAGCAACATTGTATCGCCTTTCTGCTCTGTTGGTTGGGTTCAGGTACGGTGTCAGCACAAAGGAACGCAGTGCATATGCACTATCACCTGGGAGAGAAAAATAGGTACATGGGTTTCATACACATTCCACATGGAGCAGTAATACTTTTCAGGGTGTGTGCTACATAATTACCTAGCAGATAACCATCTCCAAAATCACCATTCTGAAGCCGTCTATATATTCCACTGTTCTGAAATATGTAGGAGTCGTGCGTGCTCCCAGGAAATTTAGCTACTATGTCGGTGATGATGTTCCCTGCATTGCATATCACCTGCACGTTGATGGAGTGCGTAGACTTACGGTTTCGGTATATGTGTTCCGTGGCTGCAGGTGGGCATAGGGGAATGTGGGTGCCATCAATGCAGCCTATCACATGTGGGAAGTGAGCCAGTCCATAGAAGTCTGTCTTAGTATTGGCAAGTTCTGCAGGTGTGTCAGGGAACTGTATGTAGTCTCCCATTCTCTGAGTCATGACATCCAGGAAGTTCCGGAAGAATCGGGACAGACAGCTCTGGGATACTCCTCCTACTGCAGCTATCACACTCTGGTAGCTCCCAGAGGCAAGCAGGTGTATGCTGCACAGCACCTGGACATGGGGAGGTATGGCGTGGGCCCTGGGTGTTGGGTGATCCAGGTATGGGTGGAGGTCCCTTATTAAGTCCATGATGGTATTGGGGTGCAGCCTGTACCTCTGGAGTATCTCTGGCTCAGTCAATTGGAACAGAGTGATCCTTTGCCTGTACACCTGCTCCTCCCTTTGCCATACCCTCAGTCCTGCAGCCTGTAGCCTTCGCCTCCTCGCTATCACATAGAGTGCAGCCATCTTGACAGGAGGGTTGCATTTTGGGAGCCTTTTTATAGCATCCACATGGTTACCACCACCTTTCAGTCCATGGTAAAATCCGACTCAGAAATACCGAATTTGGATGATTTCGGTATTTTTTCCCTTTCCTACATCTCGATGGCCATGTTTTCCGATTCCTTAGTTTCCGATTCGGTGTATACCGAGTCGGTATACATCCGATCGGTGAATTCCGACTCGTTAAATATCGATTCGGTTATTTCCGAGTCGGATTTTTACCGCTTGAAATTTACCGATTCGGTTTTTTTTGGCCACCTACATCTCATTCTCGCAATACCGCTCGGTAACGGCCGATTTTACCGATTTTGGGCCGTTACCGACCGGCATTGGTCGACCTACATCTGGCCCTAGATGTTAACAACACCATCTTTTTGCATCCGATGTTGACCGCCCGCCATAAGGGCGGGAGTCCCGTGTGGGCAATTAAAATGCGCCCGCCAAAGTGGCGGGTGCATCCAGCCTTCCTGGCATTGTGGTGGGCGGTGCACTCAGCACCGCCCGCCACAATCCCATGAAGGCATGTTGTGCACTCCCATGCACAACATGGCAGGCACCGCGCAGTGCCCGCCATGTTGTGCATGGAACTGCTCGGGGGTACCATAGGTACCCCCCACCCCCCAACATCCTAGGGGCCCGCAATGGGCCCCCAAACACAAACACGGCATTGCATGCCTTTCCGCCATGAAAAGGCACTCTCCCACCTGCATCCTGATATGGATGGCGGTGTCTAGCAGACACTGCCACCATATGAACCCCTTTTCTGCCCGGTCAACTCATTGACCTGGCGGAAAAGCGGCGGACGGTTTTCCTGTCTGCTGCGCTCTCCCCACCATATTAATATGGCAGGGGGAAATGGGTGGCGGGCGGGCTAGGATGTAGGGCAGATAGGGCAGATTGCCACCACTGTGCGGGCGGTGGCGATCCACCCTACATCCTAATGGGCCCCTAAATGTTTGAATGTCTCAGCAGTAAATGTAAAATTGAAAAGGTTGATTTCAATGTGTATGTATAAACAATAGATACTTCGCTGTCCATATAAAAGGCATGTTGATGCCTTCTTTGAGCACATGCATGAGCAGGATATATTTTATCCCCTGTTACTATCTTGATAAACAATTAACAATTTCCTTGAATTATATGCACGTATAATAATATTTCTTTCTTCTAACCAACTAAACACTATTGTGTTAATTCACATATACCGATAATAGAACTATTAATTAACAGGCAGGTGAGCCACTTTAAGATGGCAGCCATCTTTTATTGTAGACTTCACGCTCCTGACATAAATACCTGAAGCATAATAACGCTTCCTGTGCCATCCGCATAGCAGTTGTTTTTGGAATAGATTGTTTCTTTTCACGTTGCCTGTAATTCTTTATTTGGAGATGGCAATTTTTTGTCCATTTCTTAAGTCTATTTATGTTATAAATGACATGTATAGAATGTCCCTACCAATTAAATTTGAGTATATACCAATCTTTTTTCAGGGTTATTTTTGATATGGGCAATTTTGATTTTTTGTTAGAGTTTCCTACTGCAAAGTCTTTTAACTTTCTTTGGCATAAATAGATAATTTGTTTATACTTTTTTCAGATCTTCTTTAAGATTTCACTATCCACTCTGGACTAATTACTCTAAGGTCCTAAATTGATCTATTTTCTAGTAAGTTTTTTTCAATATTTTAATTCACAATAGGTTGGTGTGAGCTAATTTATCAATCTCTATAAACTTTGATCTCTAAAATAGATGAGCTAGAGTGTTTGCTAAAGTTTCCTTTATGACTCACGACAATAAATCAGCTTTTTCTTCACTTCTTTGGGTGTATATCTTTTTTATTATGTCTTTGGCTGACAAACATATTTTCTGTGATTATACCTTTTAAATAGAGGTCCTCATTCTACATAAGAATCTTTCTGTCCTCAAGATGGTCTATTGGATGTATCACATGACAAGACAGAAACGTCGACCAGTCTAACCCATTTTCATCAATAAAATAAAATTGTTGGACAAACATTTTTTAACAAATGTTGAAGAAAAATTTCTTTCTGTAAATAGGTTTTAGAAATGGGTTAGTTACATAATTAGCAGATATTGTTTCATTTTAAAGATTGTTAATCTCTGTCACTTCCGTACATGTGAATACTGTTTTGCACCCTTTAATAAAATGTATTGGATTATAAATCTCTACAAAATAAGAATAGACCTGTTGTTTATTTATTTTTGATGTATTCACTCTTTTTTTATTTTGTATTTCAAAGTATTTTATTAAGAAATTTTACACATACAATTATCATCGCTTTCCCATCGCAGGGTTACATTACAAACTGGCTGTACATGACACTAATACAGGTAAGTGGTCTTCATGTTGGGATGTCCCCCTTTCTGGTGTCCTACTATAGGAATGACAGTAAGTGGGAGGGGAGAGAAAGAGCAAGAGAAGAAAAAGAAGAGGATAGTGCACTAGGAGAGTTCATGCTTGTGGTTCTAACTTGGCCTGTGGGAGAGTAATTTGTGGGTGACTGCCCTTCTTTGGTTCAGTTCACGGGGGCTCATAGTGTCCAAAGTGATCATCCAGTGATGTCCACGTACCCCTGGTTGCCGGTCTCCAGGGTGAGTTACGTACTGCGGTACTGTCTGCGCCTCTGAGGTGTGTTATCCAGTTGAGCCACCCCTTGAATGTCCCCTTATCTGTTTCCTTCCATTTGGAGACCACCATTCTACTGCCGAGGTCAGCAGGAGGTCTAGCAGGTCCCACTCTTGTTGTGAATCTAGGTCAGTTGTTATAAACGCCGTAGCAAGGGTGGAGAATAATGGCCTTAGTGTGCACCCCAGATTTGTTTTATAAACATGAATATCTCCTCCCAGAACCTTCTAACTTTAGGGCAGTAGAGATGGAAACGTCCCAAGCAACAACAAGCAAGAGAAGAGCCTCACCGGAACGGACAGGAGAGTAAGCATATAGAGGCCCCTTGAGAAACCAAGGACTGAACCAAGCACAGAAATTTAAAGTCCACTCAGGAATAAGGACCTAATCTACCTCAGATATGCCCAAGCTACCTCAGACGCGGTGTGCAACTGACGTGCAACTTCCTCAGAGTCAACTTTAAGGCAAGCGACAAGACTTAGGAGAACAACCACAACTACCTCAGAGACAGAACCACAAAGGAATTAAGACATTCTACCTCAAGACTCAAACAAATTCAAAAGGACACTCCATACATCCCACCACCAAACAACAGGAGTAGACAGTCCGGAATCAGAAGCCAGCTGGGTCACCAACAACAAAAGTCAGACTACATATCCTTTTGCATGATGAATGGGGAGGAGGATGAAGGGGGTACAGGGGATAACAAGCAGAGACTCTTACTTCGTATATATAAAGGGGACACTATGATACACAAAATATATCCCGAAACGATAAAGGGATACTCGTGGGTTGTGTGATACAACACCATGCTACAGAATATCTCCCGGGGTGACGGTTCGGCGATTTTCTCGTCGCACGTCCTACACATGAGAATATGCAAACGGTGGAGGGGAGGGGGTGGGGAGAGTGTTTGTCATGTTTAATTGTCTTACTTCTTTCCTCTTTTTTCTATACTATCTACACCCATCTATCTCTACACATCGGCACAGGGGTAAGCACTGTAACCAGTGCAGGTAGGAGTAACACCACCACAAATCCGAGACCCTATAGGCAGCGGTCAGCGCCACCAAAATACTTAGAGGTCCCAGGCAGGGGGAAAACGCGCACTTGGCACGCAGGGGAGGTATAGAACAGAGAGAAACAGCGCTCACACACCAGCACCAATGACACAATCTAACAAACGCACCCGGGCAGCTTACCTAAAGATAGTCTCCCTTAATGTTAAAGGTCCCAGTCACCCAGTCAAAAGGAGGAAGATACTTGACTACCTAGCTAAGACTAAGGGGGATATTATCCTACTGCAGGAGACAAAGCTATTCATAGAAGACTCAAAAAGAATGAAAGCCAAGTGGATAGCCCAAGTAGCCTGCTCACCATCAGTAGGCAGGAAACACGGGGTGATCACTCTAGTAACGAGGAACTCCAACCTAACAGTAGAAACACACCATCACGATGATGAAGGGAGAAGTCTGATAACCCATCTAAAGAGGGGGGAGGAAAACATACACGTGGCAAACATATACGGCCCGAACACAGACAACATCGGATTCTGGGAGGGAGTAACTCTCAAGCTAGAAGACATCCAGCAAAACGATCTCATGTTGGTTGCCGGGGATTTCAACATTGTGCTTGACCACATTCTGGACAAGACAATCACACAGCCACTCCCAGCCCTCAAGGACTCATAACACGTTAAAGAACATGTGCACCAGACTCAGCCTCAAAGACCCATGGAGACTCCAGCATCCGGACACTAGAGACTACACCTTTTACTCTAACCCGCACAACTCATATAGCAGGATAGATTACATACTGATCACAGACCCAGATACACACCTAATAGAACACACAGACATTGCACCTAGACTAGTCTCAGACCACTCTTGCATTAGCCTGAAGCTGAGTGGATGCCACAACGAAGTCACCCCCCATAGATGGAGGTTCAATTATGATGTCCTGAAAAACCAAGTAAATTAAACCAGAATAGAAGAGGCAATAAAGGACTACCTTATGCATAACAGCACCAAAGACACGGACCCCAGGATCATATGGGACACATTGAAAGTGACAGTAAGGCAGACAATAATAAACATCAAGCCCAAAATCAATAAAGACGCTAACCAACATCTGACCCAGCTTGAGTTAGACATCAAAGGACTAGAGAGGGCACACGCAGGAGACACACAGAGCACAGGAACACTACTAGAGCTCACTAGGAAGAAATATGAATACAACAAAATAGTGAGCGAAAGGGCCGGGCTATGGGTGAATAAATACAAGGCAATTAATCTCTGCGAGGCGAACAGAGTGGGGAAACAACTAGCCTCATACCTAAAATATAAGCAAAGACAGTTCACCATCTCAGCTATCACAGACGCATACAGCAAAACACACACAAAGCACAAACAAATCCTGCAAACATTCCAAGAGTTCTACCAGGACCTCTATGGGAAAGATCAGGCCCTAGATCATGAAGGATGTGCAAAATATCTAGACAGACTGGGCCTCCCTAAAATTACGAACGACAAAGCGCAATCGTTAGGGCAGGATATAAACCCAGCGCAAATAGAGATGGCGTCAGATCCCTGAAAGATAACAAGGCGCCAGGCCCAGATGGGTACACAGCCGCCTTCTACAAGGCACTTCTACCATCCCTGCTGCCAACAATGAAAAAGGTGGTCAACCACTGCGCGGATGAGGGACTAGTATCCCAATCCATGTCAGAGGCAAACATAATTGTGATACCGAAAGATTTACTCACTCTTGAATATACACATTAATTTATAAAATTCATATGTTTGAGGCCATTAGTTTGGGGCCTCATAAATGTTACTGTTAAATATTGGTTCACTGTATCGAAATAAAATCCCTTGTAGGCACTTTTACTAGACACAATATTTTGTTACCCAAGCCCCCAAGGGTAAATCAGGTTTCCCAGCTAATTTACTACTTTTAGAAAGTTGCCATTTTTCTGTCTGAGCCATTTAGTGCCTGCAGCCTATCTCTGGGTCACAGGACTGGGTGTAACTGACAGATGGGCTTTGTGCATTCCTCCCAGACAACCACACACAATAGAGATCTTATCTGTGCCTGGATGGGCCATCACTGGTAGGATTGGAGGGCAGAGCTGGGCACATCCCTACTTACACTTGAATACACTTTGTCCTTCCTCCACAGAAAAGGCTGCATACCCCTGCAGTTAGTTTTGAATCAGGGCAGGGAAGGCAGAAAGCCTGTGGACTTTACATGGCAACCTCTTCTCCCACTTCAAAAGAAGGCCCAGGTATACATTTTAGACCTCAGAAACCAACTCTTCAGTACACTTCTGGATCTGTGGATACTCTGCCAGGAAGAGGGTCTGCTGTGCTCCTGAAAAGACTGCGACTCTGCTGAACAGCTGCTCCGAAGGACTGCTGCCCTGCTTTACTGACCTGCTGCCCTCTTGCCTGGTTAGAAGAGCTGGACCTGTATCTATTGAACCCAGGACCACCAAGGTGACTCCAAGGACTAGCAGGTTGTCCTCCGGATTAGGGCCCTAGGGACAAAAGGCGCCAACAACGTTGAACCCGGCACCTGGACTCTGCCAACCGTGAGTCCTACCCTGCCAAGTTGTGCCACACCAGTCCTAGACTCTTGGAAGTGGGCTTGAAGGTGCTCAGTTAGCCCATCTGTGAATCCAGCAGAACTGATGCATCTCTTCTGCTGTGCTCCAAAACCCAGAGCAACACTGATACATTGCTTCTGATGTGTGGACTTTTCTGGTGAAAGGTCTTCACATCGCAGTCCGCAGTCTCATCTGAATCACAGCTGTGCAGCACATTCTCAATGTGAGGCCCTTATATCGCAAGCCTCTCATCGATGTCAGTCTCAATGATGATGCAGGACTTTGCATCCCAAGCCCTGTAGCTTTTTCTGTACCAGCTGGTGCGCTGCACCTATTTAATGCCGGACTTTGCATCGCAATTAGGTGTGTGTGGATGTGGCAGCGTTTTATTCCACTGAGTTTAATTTCCGAGAATTCTTTCACACGAAGCATGGGAAGATGGAGTCTATTGATGACTATGTATCTGCATTAAGGAAACTCTCCATAAAATGTAACTTTGAGACTCACCAGGATGAATTAAAAAAGCATACAAAAAAGATTATGCATGAAGAAATATTCTTAATTGAAGCATGTAAATGCAGTTTTGGACAAAGCACAAAATACCAATCATTGTGCAAAAGTAGGTGTGCGTGGGAGTGACTCTGATTACAAAGAAATAGTAGGATAAAACCAAAACAGCAGTGTGTGTAGCAAATAGGATATTAAAGCAAATAGGACATTGCAAACAGTGGTAGTACTTACAAATAAAATGAATCATGTGGATGGTAGGAAAAGAAGAAACGCAAAACAGGTTTGATGGAAGTGTGATAAAGGAAACAGGATAAAAATTGAAATTTTAAGTCATGCCAAAGTTGAGTAAACGTCTCAGTCTGGTAGTTCTGAAAAGTGTAATATGGACACTCTAAAACTAAACCAGTGTGTGAGAGGTAACATGACGGAGTGAAGATAATGATTTTTGCTCACCATACATGATTGCTGACTAGAAGGTTTGGAAAGATGGATTTGTAGTGGTGTTAGACTCAAACTTGAGCCTCCTGACATTTAATCTGACAGCTTTACAAAATAGCCAATTCCTATGGTTAGATAAAGAATGGTCATTTTTGCATTTAAAAATTAGAAGGCTGAAGGTACTTTACATGTAGCAGAGGAGGTACCATCCACTCTTGGATGGATAGATCAATGGGCTTTAGACATTATTTTAGACTGCAATAGCCTGGAGAAAGTGCTAGTGGTAGGAGTAAGCCTATTTACTAGCAATAAGATGCGGGAAGGAATTCCCAAGTGTTTTCCTGTGTAAAATGTGTATTTTGAAATGATTTTCATATAATAAATTACTAAAGGTGGATGCTACTCCCATAGTACATACATTGAGAAATGTACCTATGATTGTGGGGGAATACATCAATCAATAAATCAATACGCGATTCGAAGCTGGTATCACTAAGCCTATCAAGGCATCAGGGTGGCTAGCACCCCTAGTCATAGCAGGCAGGGCAAAATCAAGGTCCATCTCTGTGTCAACGTTAGAGACCTCAATAGTAATATCAAATTGAAAGATTTGTACTACATATGATAAAAATGTAATGATTGCTATGACAAAAGGTATGAAATGTTTTTTGTAAATTAATTTATCCTTGATGTACCAACATATGTGGCTAAACCTCAAGAATAAGACATTTAAAAAATTTCTAACACCAGATGGGTGCTTTCAACATGTTCGCATGTGGTTCAGACTTGCATCGGTGGCTGTGTTTAATGTTTCATTTGCTTAAAGATCAAAATGGATCATGTTTCTCCAGGATAAAATCTTGGTTATTGGTACTGATATGGTCCAACATGATGGGAGATTACACGAAGTTGTGAATATGCTGCGAAAACATGGTCTGATAGCAGAACATACAAAGTGTGAAGAAGGATCAAGCCCAAACCTGACTTGTTGAGTGCAAAAAAGAAGCACCCCTTCCTCTGAGAAAGGATATGTTGAGACTGCATCTTGGCCTAGTCAAATTCTACATGAAGACTGTAAAGACTTTTTCCAGAAAAGGTTTTTCCCAGACAACTGTTGAAAAAGAAGGAATAGGTTATTTGGAAGTCACAATGCCAAGAAGAGTTTACCAAGATCAAAGAAGTAATTTGTGTGGCTAAGCAACTTCCGGGTTATGATCTCGCTGTGTGGAACATTATTATGACTAAAGCTAGTAGTAATGCAAGTAGAACTTTAGTATCCCAGATGGATAAAAACAGGCAGGAGGTTACAATCACATTCACCACATGAGGGGTAACTCGAGTGGAAGAGTGCTATTCTGTAATTCAGAAAGATAAATTAATGGAAACTTCTGCCAGTTTGTGTGTGGAACTAACATACTAATTAGTTTGATCACTAGCCTTTGAAAACAGTGTTGAACACTGATAGACTATACAAAAGTATGCCTAGAATTGCCCGAATGTGTGAGGTTACTGAACTATATATATATATATATATATATATATATATATATATATATATATATATATATATATATATATATATATATATATATATATATATATATGTATATATATAAAAGATTCAATTAGACCCGGGCCAAAATCTCCTGCCCATCCCTGTTTCAAGAAACACCTGAGAATGAGAGGAAAGAATACAGGTTACAATAGTTGAATAATGAGCCAGAATGCACTATTAGTAGAGAAGAATGCAATAAATCCTACAAGGGAAACATGTTGTTGAAGGAAGTACAAAGGTATGTAATGCAGAGATTGTCTGTAAAGAAAACAAGTGAGATTGTAGAGCCCCTACAAGATTTTTGGAAGATTACTGAAGAACATACTGTAGAGAACGAGATGTCATTTAGGATTTCAAGGGTGATTCCCCAATGATGAGTCTGGCCTGCTTATCTGTGTCATTTTTTCTTGTCATCCTAATTTCACTAAGAGGTCTTAACTTGCTCATTTTTTGAGAGGGTTATATATTATCTAATTTATCAAAAAAGTAGCAACTCTGCACACATGGAAGTAGTACTTGAACAGCTACAAATGTACTGGTTTTTAGAATTCACAAGCATTGACAATAGCATACTTGGAAAACTAAGCCAATCTCAGGTTTTCAGGCATACTACTGTCAATCAAGCACCCAAAAGGTGATGGGATGAATGCTTGAAAGTAATCTAGTCAGTGACAATTCCTCAGGTTAACATTGCAAAACACTGTTAGACAAAGTGCCTGATTTAGGGTATGGCAGGCGTAGTAAAGGCAGACAAGGTGGCAAAGTACTTTATTGCCTTTATTCAGCTGCCAAATTTAGCGCCCACCAGGGCTAGACTGGGAACCTAAAGCAGCCCTGGCACATTTGCACTGAGAGCCATTTGACTTTTTGTTTTTAAGACAACTGCCTTCTTTGAGGGTTTGTCTCTCAAAAACAAAACATTTTCTGTCCATCATGGCCAGAATGGGAAACCAAAAGCAGTGATGACAAAAATAATAATATCGAGACCGCTTCCTTTGTCTCCCTCTGCGATATCTTTCTTTTCATCCATCAATGCTTCTACTCTCCCCTCCCTCTTCTGCATTCTGCCTCCCTCCCTCTATTTCTCTCTCCCTTGTAGCCACCATGTGCCTGTAGCAATTAACCTCAGGGAGCTGGGGAAAGTGACAGAGGCACCAGGAGTAGCCCTGGACTTTCAAAACCAGCATCCAAGGACTCCAGTCCACTAGGGATATGGCCACTGGAATAACAGGGCTGGCCAGCCTTAACATCTGCTCATCAAACTTTTCCGCCTTCTGTACAACCGGTGCCCAATCTCATGCACAAGATGCAACGAGATCCCACCAGGCAGTTTAATGGAGGCTGGTCGGACAGACATCAGGAATCAGGAAAAATGCAACATGGAGGGGGAGATCGAACACATTTGAAGCGACAGCATAGACCGTATTTTGATGGAGGCGGTATAGAAGCACCAGAGGGTGATACCGAAAGCAGTGCATCTCATTCCATTTAGATGCAGAAACATTGAAAATAGACTCAACCCTGCAGGATGCTTCATATGAAGAAACAGGACACAGCTTCCACTGCTACATTAGTGATCTCATTTCAGTTTGCTTTTCTATGTGGACCTTGCACTACCAGTCTTTCCCTTGAAGATGGAAACACTGCAAAGTCTACTAAAATCAGCAACTCAATACTTTTCCAATGCTGTCTTCGATACACCAGACTTTATAAAAAATGTTTTTGACCCGCAGATGTCACTGGTTAAAACGTTCATAATCAGCATAAGACTTTTTATAGCATAATAGATTTCATACTGGATACTGGAGACCCATGTTAACAAACAGCTCTCTCTATATATAGAGAACAACAGCCTGCTGGATATTTCACAATCTGGCTTTCGACCACCACACAGCACTAAGACGGCTCTACTTGCAATAGTATATGCTATTAGGCTTTCCCTGGATGCTGGACATCCTGCCATTCTGTTCTGCGTGGCTAATCAGCAGTGTTAGATACTATCTTGCACTCTATTCTGCTGCAGCATCTTCAGCAATTAGGTATCCAGGGATCCGGCCTCAACTGGCTGGTGGACTTCCTCAAAGATAGGGCCGAAACTGTTTCTATGGGTACATTCCACTCCAGCACCATCCCGATAGACTTGTGGGTTCTGCACGGCTCCTCCTTATGCCCTACACTTTTTAACATCTATGTTGTTCCCTTAGCCCAACTAAATAAGTCCTTTGGGTTTGAAACACTTTCATACACAGATAACACCCAGTTGGTCATCTCATTTGGGAAGGGCATGTAGAATGTCAATCTGAGATTCTGTAGTGAGGTCAGTGGATTAGCTGCAGACATTGCTAAGTTATCATAAGTTAGTATATGCTTGGCTGCTATTTTGCAGCTTTTGCACGCATTACTATATGGCTTTATTTTCGTAGATTCTCTACTCTTGCATTGTCACATGAGAACTGTCTGACATTCACACATCTAGCTGTACACTGTGCTCCTCATCTGCGCAGCGTGTTCAAGGTCGAAAAACAATGTATGCTGTTGATTCACTTTGGTCAGTCCCACGCCCATAGACACAGCATAGAACACAGCTGCACTACTGAAAATCATGTGCTTTTAATATGGCATTGTATGCTTATAAAAGCCCTTGGAGAAAATCATTCCAACGAAGAAAAGCTGTCTTTGTCCAGGGATGTAAATCCTTGCATCTAAACTTGGAGGTATGGGATTGATGGAGCAAGGATTCACACGTAAGGCGACTTGCTTGTAATCAGTCCTCTCAACATAACGTTAATGGTAAACATCGTTTACCACAAAGTTTTTACAACGCGGTACCTTTAGCACGCATCCCTTACAACGCAAGTCGTTACCACGACTTGCGCTGGAGGGCGCTAAAGGATTAAAAATAGTAAATTTACTATCCCAACACCTTCCCTAGGGTCCACGGGGACTGGTGTTAGAATAGTAAATTATACTATTCGAAATCCGCACCCCCAACGCAAGTCGTGGTAAAGACTTGCATTGTAAGGGATGCGTGGTAAAGGGATGCGTTGTGACGGTACGCGTTGTACCGTCATACATCCAACGTTAATGTACCAATCAACATGTTTGTTTTATTAATATCGCATTACACGACATCTGAGAGAAGCTTGCATATGTGCTTTTACTAATGTTAATCTGCTTGCAATAATATGGCTGCTGCTACGCGGGATTTCTTACTGCGCATGCGCCTGTCACACTCATGTGACATGACGTATCTTTCTCTTAGAGGGAACCATTCGCTTCTGTGCTATAAAACTAAAATGGCTGCTCCGTGTTACAGCATGCATGAAGCTTGCACTGCTGCTTTTTCTAAGCTGTTCGTTCTGCTTAACACTAAGGCAAACATTACTATTCATACAGAAAAGTTTCATTTTAGCATGGTGTGATGACCTCTCCTCATTATTTTGTCCACTCAAAATTTGGAATCCTTACACTTGCAACATTGGGGGGTGGTACACTGACCTGGAAAATAGTATAACTAGGATAGGCTTAGCTAGTTAATTTTTGTCCGACTCGTCCGAATAGCTGACCTGTCACTGACCCAACGCACTCAATAGGTAATCGGGAGCAGAGGTGGTGCTGGCGGAGCACTCTGTCAGAAGGTTCGAAACCCATATCGGGGTTTGCAAGCTGAAGTGCTGGCGAAGCACTTTGTTGGAAATATCGATAAATCTTACCTGGTTCTGGCTGTTAGCTGCAGAGAGGGAGTAACACAGGCGTTGCAACTTTAACTGCGGGTGCCGGTCTTAGCCTGTGGTGGTCCTGTCCTGATCCAATTTGGTTTTACCTGTCCTGATTCTGATCTGCACCTGCCTGCCTTTATGGTGCCTGCACTTTCAGGGTTCTATCCTTTAAACTGACCCGTGGCCAGAGTTAGTTCTTCACACCATTCTAGGTAAATATACTATGTGGGTATGTCATTGTTCTGATTCCTTCTCTTTTCCCACCCTAATGTTAATTGATAAAAGTTTTACATATTGTCATATATCATTGTTCTGATTCCTTCTCTCTCCCCACCCTTTTGTCAAATGCGTAAAGACTGCTTTATAAGAATTCTACATCTTTTCATTCTAATCATTAATTTCCTAATTGAGAATTTTCTATTATTCAATGCTTGGATTATGACAATTTAAAGATTTTAGATAAAGAGTTTAAACCTTTCCTGAGTTTGTGGTTCTTATATGAGTGCAAATGTTTTTTTTTCTACCTATTATTCTAACATCTTTGATCCCTTAGGACTTTAAGTACCGGTGACATGGATTGGTAAGTCAATGGTATAGGTCCTAAATGAAATTTATAAAACACTGATTAGAGTAAGTGCACAGGTTACCTGATTAAATCTCATCATATGTTGTTTATGGGCCCAGGTGGGTATGGTAATCCGAGTCAGGTGACCTGCGCGCTCTATCAGTATTTCTTTTGGTAGCAGCAGTATGGTTAGGGTTTAGTTAAGATAGGTAGGTAGTTATAGTTAGCTGGTTAATGAAAAATATTTTTGCATATTTGAAATCATATTATTGATTGTATTGATTTATGTATTAACCAAAAGTGTTTGTACCGGTTATATGTTTTGTCTGGAATCCCCGGGGGCAGAATAGTGGGTGGTAAATGGAAGCCACACTGCAGTGAGGTCACTTACCTAGAGGAGATAAGTACATGGTTAGGTAAAACCGGAAGCACTGTTTAGGGATTTTCTGTATAAATGTGTGAATAAATGATAGCAAAGAGTTTGCTAGCAAAACTTTTTGTGTGATATCACCTAGAAAGGGTCACACGGAAGGAGTAGCAGGTTCGTCTGAGCTTGATTGATAGCAAAGGGGTTCGCTGGTGAAACTTTGGTCTTAGTACATCCCAGAAGGGATAATTCTGAAGGAGTAGCAGGTTCTCTAATGCTTATGTGAAGGGTAGGCGGAAGGGATCTACTCGTAGTATATGAAGAGTAAGCGGAAGGGATATACTCGTAGTGTGTGAAATATAACTTTCCTTTGAATTAGTCACTTAGGTAGAGTGGCAAATGTTTTTACGTTGTTGAATAATAAAATTTACATTAAAAGTGAAAGAAACTAAGTTTTCGTATTACCTTGCAAAGGAGGGAGTCAGTCACGGAGCTGCGCTGACGTCACTCAGAGCCACGCTGGTATTGGTTGAGACAGTGGGTGTGTAGCTGAGGTAATAATTGTAAAGGAGGGGTAAGCACAGGAGTGTGGGAACTAGTCTCACGAGAGAAGCCGCGCAACCATTGGTTGAAATCATTTGAATTCTAAATTCTGATTGGTTACTGGAAAATAAAATATGAGCTGGTATTGGAAATAATTGAGAATATCCAGAAGATTTGTGTTTGAAATATATGTGGCATAAAGGTCCGCTTGTAGGAAATAGATCTGATAGGAGATATTTAGGGTTTGCCCAAGAAAGAGCATATAAGAGGAAGACCTTTTAACATGTACGGAGGAAAAAGAAAATGTCATTCATTAAAAAATTAAGAACTATTTCAAGAAAGATAAAGCAATTAAAATCATAGAAGGGATTATTATTCCACCACCAAATACACCCGCATCATACAAGATGGTAGAAAGGGGTTATCAAACTTGTGTGTGGTTAGAAAATTTGATGGAGTACACAAAAGAGCTATGGTGTTTTAGCATTTCCAGAAAATGGTACATTTAATGGCAGAGTTGTGCAAAATTTGAGAACTCGGTTGAATGAATTAGATCCCAGACCTAGATTAATGCAGTATGAGGCATTGGAGGAATGGGAAACTGAGACTTTTGAGCGAGATAGACCCAGAAGTAATGGTAATTGGAGTAGGTTTTATCCCCGATTTCCAAAAGATACAAGAGATAAATTAATGAAACAATGGAGACAGTCTATGTTAGTGGAAGGATTGTATCCTGTATTAACTTTAGAAGAGTCCACTGGAAGTAAAAAGAATGAGAAAAATAAACATTTAATGACTAGTGGTGAGTCAGATGATGATTATTTGGAGGATTTGTTATTGAAAAATCCACTACCTTAGAATGAGGAACCAAGCATAGTTAATCCAAATGCTCAGTTTCTGAAACCACCACTGATTCCGCAAGTGGTACATGAGACTTCATTAGAAAAAGTACTGCAGGACAGGGAAAGAGAAGCATTGAATAAATGAAGAAGTGAGTTGATTCAGAACATTTCTCAATTAAATACAAGTACTGAAGCCCTAACAATTCCGGTAACTATTGGCCCAGTTGTACCTTTGAATAGAGATAAGCAGGCTAGTCCTGAAACTCCTGTTCTGACTACACCTGTAGTTCAGCCAAGAGATGAACCCTTAATAGTTGATGATCAGGCGAGTGAATGTGAGTCAGTGATTTCTCTGATGGATTTGCCAATAAGAGAACTAGTGAGTGACTCGGTCAGGAAAACCACTCCTTTAAATTCGAGAGAAGTACAAATGGAGACATTCTCAGGTACGAGAAATACTACAGTAGTAACCCCAGAAGAAATAGAGAGATGGACACGAGAAATAGAGAAGCCAAAGTTACAGCCAAAAATATTGGATATATTTAAAGTAAGAGTCGAATTAGAGGAAATGATGGCTGGAAATGTGGAATTGGACAGATTAAATACATTCAGTGAAGATGAGTTATTATTCATATGTAAAAGTATTACTAGAAATACAAGAGTGTTTCATGAAAAGTTAATGGACATTGCAGTTTACATGGGAATTGACATTGGAAAATCTAAAGTATTACAGAAACCATATCAAGCTGAATTTTCTGACAAAGACTAGTAAAATATGAATGTGTCAGGTAGAAAAGTATAAATCAAGGAGCTTATGTCATTTTTGCAGAAATGGGGTGACCTAGAAAAATGGAAAACTAGATGGGCAAAGAAAAAGGAAGAGGATCGATCAAAACAAACTGCTTCTGAATATGTATTAAAAGAGACAGAAAAGGTGGAAAGGTTATGTCCCATGAGAGAGGTACCAGGTGGAGGTTACGTACATGTCCCATGGTCCCAACAGAATATTTTGTCATTCACGAATGATTTCCCAAAACTTCGAGAAAAACCTGTAGAGTGGTACAGACAAGTCAAGAGATTTGTGAAGGTTTCGAAATGTCTTTTGAAAGATTTAGATGGATTATTTGACATTGTTGTTCTTGTGGATGTGTGGACAGAATGTAAAATTGCTATTGATTGGCCTAGTGATGAGTACCCTAGAGACCCAAAGACAGGGGAAAATTCTGATGAAGTTATGAAAGAGTACAACCAGGTAATACTCTGCCACAAAGGGAAGGTGCCTGCAAAGAGACAGATTGGACTAGGATAGATAGAACCACTCAGAATAAAGATGAATCTGTGCATGCATATTATGAACCACTGTTACAAGTATTTAAACAGTATAGTGGTCTAGAAAATATTGATATGAAGGACATGACGCATTTCATCTATCGGTTTGTGTCAGGATTAAGACCAGAAATTTCGCAATGAATTACGGACCATAAAATTTCCTTGCAGGCCAAGCCAATTGATGAAATCCTTAAACATGCAAAATATTGCAAAGAAGAACTCGACAATAAACTAAAAGAGTTAAACGAAAAAGTAATGTGGGCACAAGTGAAAATAGCAGAGCAACAAGAGCTTCAATGAGCCAAGTAAACAATAACCAAAATCAGGGTGATGGTAATGGGGGTAAGCCAAGGGGAAAATCCAATGGAGAGGAATAAAAAAAGAAGTTCTCTTGTCACAGGTGTGGCAAGTTGGGACACTGGAAGAACGAGTGTAAGGCTGTGCAAAATGGTAATATGCCAAATAATGATTTGAATCCACAGCCGCAGAATGAGGTGCCATGGAAGGAACAGCATGAGGTAATACAAAACCAGTTACCCCTTGCACCTATGCCAAATTTTAGGAGCAAAGCACATCAGAGTGTGGATACCACAAATTGGGAGGAAAGTGAAAGAAGAGACACAGCAACATCACAATTTCTTTTGAGTGATACATTTTTCAGTGAGGACACCTACTGACGGTGCCTGAGAGGGGAGGACGAGGATTGCGTACTTGGCACCTCCTTGCCGGTAGATCAGTCAGGTCCATACATTGAAGGAAAGGTTGAAGGAAATGATGTCCCCTTTCTATTGGACACTAGTGCTACCTGTTCTACTGTGAGAACAGCAGACATTCCAAACCTACCCCTCTCAGGAGAAGTGATCCAAGTAGTGGGTGTTTCTAATAAACAAATTAGTACCTCAGTTACAGAACCAATGGAAGTTGGAATAGGCAATTTTAAAGAAATGCATAGATTTGTTGTATGTGATTCAAGTCCAGTGAACTTGTTAGGTAGAGACTTGTTGTGCAAATTGATTTGCACCATCTTTTGCACCCCAAGTGGTGTTGAAATTCAAACCCTAAATAAAGACGGAGTTTATAAATTAACCCCTTGCATGCTTCCGCGATTCTGCGCCTGTGCGGCAAAATCGCGAGAGGGCGGGTTCATGATGGCCACCAGCCGTCATCAGCAGACGAGCACCGTAGTGCATGACGGATGGGGGCCGTCATCAGCATGCAAGGGGTTAATGTTAGCAAAACAGGAAACTGAAAATAAAAAGTGAACTATAGAAGACTTACAAGAAGAATTATGACAGACTGTAAATCCTAATGTATGGGATTTTACCGGAAAAGATGTAGGATTAATGGGAAATGACGATACAA
This sequence comes from Lissotriton vulgaris, assembly GCF_964263255.1. Classification (NCBI taxonomy): domain Eukaryota; kingdom Metazoa; phylum Chordata; class Amphibia; order Caudata; family Salamandridae; genus Lissotriton; species Lissotriton vulgaris. Next base: position 585,028,308 of record NC_141685.1, read on the forward strand.
TAAAAGTGACAGTAAAAGAAGGTGCAGTTTACCAAAATACTCAACAGTACAAAATGAGCCCAGAAATAAATGCAGGTGTTGCAACAGAAATAAAGCGTTTGGTTGAAGCAGGCATTTTACAAGAAATAGTGAGCAGTCCATGTAATTCGCCCTTAATTGGAATAAAGAATCTGAGTGGCAAGTATAGGGTCATACAAGACCACCGCAAAAATGTATAAGATTGTTGTCCCATGCTGTCCAGTTGTGCCAAATCCTGCAGTAATTCTGTATCAGATACAGTAGGAGGCTGGATGGTTTACAGTGATAGATTTGTGTCACGCATTTGTTTCGATTCCGTTGCACCCAGATAGCAAATTTCTTTTTTCTTTTGAATTCGACAGTCTTGTGTTCCTCAGGGGTATACAGAGAGTCCATCGATTTTTAATCAGATTTTGAAAAAGTGCCTTGAGTCTTTGGTGCTGCCCGGACAGTCAGTCCTGGTCCAGCATATAGACGACCTATTGGTTGCATCTAAAACTCGAAATGACTGTGTTGTTGATACCATTGCTTTATTGAATCATTTGGGTGAAGAAGGGCATAAAGTGTCACCTGAGAAATTACAATTTTACACCAAGTCAGTGAAATATCTAGGGCACCAGATAGAAAGAGGTGTCAGAAGGGTTACCTCAGAAAGAATCAGAATAATTAGAAACAAGAATTAACCTCAAACTCAGAAAGAGATCAGAATGTTTCTTGGAGTTGTAGGTCACTGCAGGCAATGGATTGTGGGATTTGCAGTCCTAGCAAAACCGTTGATACAGATGACAGAGAAGAGGAAAAGACCTAGTAGAATGGGATGATGAAAGCATGACTGCTTTCTTGAAATTACGAGAATGCCTGTGTACTGCTCCAGCATTAGGGATGCCTGACTATTCAAAAGATTTTGCATTATTCTGTGACACACGAGATAATTGTCAAGGTAGCGAAGCGCTTTGTAACAGGAGCGCGTTGCGTGTTTACCGCGTTTTAATTGTATTTTGTGTGCTGAATTGTGCTGCGTGTAGACAGTTGGGCTTTTTAAAATTCCCTCTTACCCTCACAGTAAATTGTGTCCCCCACCGCCACTTGGCGGGCTTGGTTCCCGGGGTGGGCGCCATCGTTGAGAGGGGCAGAGCAGCTTCCTTCGCCAGCGCTTGACTGCGCATGTGTCAGCGAGGGGACGCCTACTAAAGGCGAGTCCCTGGCGTTTTCCAGCAGACAAGGTAGCGAAGCGCTTTGTAACAGGAGCGCGTTGCGTGTTTACCGCGTTTTAATTGTATTTTGTGTGCTGAATTGTGCTGCGTGTAGACAGTTGGGCTTTTTAAAATTCCCTCTTACCCTCACAGTAAATTGTGTCCCCCACCGCCGCTTGGCGGGCTTGGTTCCCGGGGTGGGCGCCATCGTTGAGAGGGGCAGAGCAGCTTCCTTCGCCAGCGCTTGACTGCGCATGTGCCAGTGAGGGGACGCCTACTAAAGGCGAGTCCCTGGCGTTTTCCAGCAGACAAGGTAGCAAAGTGCTTTGTAACAGGAGCGCGTTGAGTGTTTACCGCGTTTTAATTGTATTTTGTGTGCTGAATTGTGCTGCGTGTAGACAGTTGGGCTTTTTAAAATTCCCTCTTACCCTCACAGTAAATTTTGTCCCCCACCGCCGCTTGACGGGCTTGGTTCCCGGGGTGGGCGCCATCATTGAGAGGGGCAGAGCAGCTTCCTTCGCCAGCGCTTGACTGCGCATGTGTCAGCGAGGGGACGCCTACTAAATGCTCCTCCCTTCCGTAGCGGGATCGCGGAGCGGGCGCGTCCTCGCGTGGCCGGAGTCGTGCCAGAGTCCTGCCCGTCTGCGCCCGTCCGCGACAGGACGTGCTGGACGTGTCTGGACTCTGGCCCCCCGCCTGGCCGTACTCCTGTTCATCATGCGGTGCTACACCAGAGACAGTCTGGCTGCCATCAACCGGTCCTGGGTGACCTGTACTGCACCTCGGGTGGATCCCTTATGCGGCCCGTTTTCGTGTGGTTGCGGATGTTTTACCTTGTCTGCCCCCGTAAGTAGGAACTGCAGGGAAGCCACCGGTGCGGCCATTAGCCCACAGCCTTTTATCAGCTTATGGAATCTCAATGCCAGGTCGCTTGTTAGGCATCATCTAGATATTCGCGATCTGCTAGATGAGGAGCTGCCTGACCTATTCTGCGTGACGGAGACCTGGTTGCAAGATGCCGACACGGCTGTTGTCAATCTGGCCTTCCCGCCTGAATACTCAGTATTCACTTTAAACCGAGCTTCTAGAGGCGGAGGAATAGCTCTCGCTGTTAAATCCTGCTATTCTTGTACGTGGCATGGTCAAAAAATCCCGGGTTGCGAAAGCGCAATGTTCAAGGTAGCTATTACACCTAACCTCACCCTGTCGGGGCTATTGATTTATCGGCCCCCGGGGAGCGAAGTGGCCTTTAGAGCGGCGCTACCTGACGCCATTAGTGAACTGGCTACGGGGTGCTCCAATTTCTCCATCATTGGAGATTTAAATCTGCACTTTGACAACTTAACCAGCCCCTCGGTGACCAGTTTTGTGGCAGATCTTAAGGCGCTCCAGCTGATTCAGCTGGTGGCACAGCCCACCCACTCAGGGGGTCATACCCTTGATCCATTTTTTACTAATCTTACGGAAGCCTGCATTACCAGCTACACACCGCTAGCATGGACCGATGTTATGTTATGTTATGTTAATAACATTTATTATGTTAATAACATTTATTAGGCGCAACAGCTGCCCCAGCGAAGGGGCGTCCTGGCGCCAGATCATGTGCAGCAACATAACAGATCAAAGCTGAACAAGGGGGATATTTAGCTGACAGAGGTAAACAGGTGGGTTTTGATGGCCCGTCTGAAGAGGGTCAGGCTGTTAAGGGTGCGAATGTGGACAGGAAGAGAATTCCATAAATCCGCCGCCATCACACGGAAGGAACGGCCTCCCATCCTGCTAAGCCTGAACCTAGGCTTATTCGCCAGATACTGGACTTCGGATCTGAGGGATCGCGTAGGGACATACAAAGAAATAAGGCCTGTCAAGGCCGGGGGAGAAGACAGCTTTAAAATCTTGAATGTCAGGCAGAGAGCCTTAAATTTGATTCTCTGTCTGACCGGAAGCCAGTGCAAAGAGGCCAAGACAGGAGAAACAGAACATCGTCTCGGGAGGCCTACAATGGCCCGTGCAGCAGCGTTCTGCACCCTCTGGAGCCTAGTCGCCTCAGCCTGGTTGACTCCAAGGAGTAGGGCACTCCCATAGTCTATCCGTGAGAGGATAGAGGCCTGAACCACCAGCTGACGTGTGGGAGGATCGAAAAATTTGAGGACTGGTCTGAGTCCTCGCAGAATGCCATGGCAGGTAGCTGCTGTCTTTTTCGTATGACTGGTGAAAGAAAGGTTAGAGTCCAGCCATACTCCCAGATTTTTAACTTCGTCCACTGGAATGGGCATCGCCCCCAGTTCGAGAGGCCACCACTGGTCTCCCCAGAGTTCCGCCTGCTTCCCCACAACCAGGACCTCGGTTTTCTTGGCATTGAGCTGTAAGCAGTTGTTACGCATCCAGCTAGCCACAGCTATCAGTCCCGCCTGGAATCTGGGCGCAGTCACCTCAGGGTTCCCACTGAGTGTCACCGCCAGCTGCGTGTCGTCGGCATACGATGTCATCGTAAGGCCATATTGCCTGACGACGGCAGCCAGCGGTTTCACATACAGGTTGAATAATGTGGGACTGAGAGCAGAGCCCTGAGGGACTCCCAGATCCAAAGAATGGTACGAGGACTGGCCAGGTGGAATGGCTACTTTAAAAAAACGGTCCGAGAGGAATGAGCGGAACCACTTAAGGGCCTTCCCGGCGATCCCTACCTCCTCCAGACGCCGCAGCAAGATGTCATGAGACACCGTGTCGAACGCGGCGCTCAGGTCCAACAATAGGAGCGCCGATCATTACCTGATACAGATCCATTGCCCTACTCCGGCTATTCAACCTAAGCCAGTGGTGTGTTCGATTCCAAGACGACGCTGGAACAAACTTAAGCTGGATGAGTTTCTCCACCTCCTATCGGCTGACCCATTTGACATCTCGGGGTCACCTGATCAGGTCTTTGTAATTGGGTATCCAGGGCTTTGGACACTCTTATTCCCTTGGTAGGCTGTAAAACTGGGACCGGTAAAGCCAGCCCGTGGTACGACGACTCGCTACGTGCATTGAAGGTCTCTTGCAGGCGTGCAGAGCGGGCTTGGCATAAAGCCTACAACAGCACGAAGAAAGTTCTCTACCTGTCTACTGTGAAAGTGTATCACCGGGCGGTATGCAGAACTCGTGCCGCATTTTATGCTGCACAATTTAGGACTAGTTCGAACCCGTCTAAGGCTATCTTTAAGGTATTGAAAGACCTTACTGCCAAAAAGGTAACAACGATGTACCAGAGCTCTGTTGAGCACTGTGAAAAATTGGCAGAGTTCTTCCTGGAAAAGGTGAATGCCATTTATCGGGCCTTTCCTTTGGCCACTCCCTCGGCTAATCCATCTCTTAAGCCGCTACCATCTGAGGGATTGCATTCCTTTCCTATTTTAACATCTGATAGCCTAGACACATTGGCCCGCCAAGTGAAGTCTGGGTCCCCAGAGGATCCACTTTGCCCAGATGTGTTCAAAGACCTAGCGGTACATGATATCTCTGATCAACTCGTCATTAACATCCGGCGATGTTCCACTGAAGTGGAAGCGAGCCATGGTTCGGCCTATCCTCAAGAAACCTAGCCTGGACGGCAGCAAGCCGGAGAGCTATCGGCCGATTTCACTCTTGCCGTGGCCGGCTAAGGTTACGGAGGCGCATGTAACAGGCGCATGTAAGGCGGTGTGGGACACCCCCGCGCCGCACGGCCACCAGCTGCTGCGTGTGCCCCATTGCCTGCCTTCTGCCTCGCCGCCGGCCTCGCTGCCGCCTGGTCGCTCCCCTTTGGTTTTCGCCAGTTGTTTTGCCCTAAATTTGTGCTTGTTTCTCTAGTGCCGTGTGATCGTTTCTTCAGCTGTTTTTCCATTGTTTTGCCCGCCATTTGTGCCTGTATTTTTGTGCCGTGACATCGTTTTCCTTCCTGTTTTGCCTTTTATTTGTGCCCTCCATTTGTGCCTGTTTTATTTCATGCAACCTCTGTGACGTGTTTCAGTTTCCTTCCTGTTTGCCCGCCTAACTCGCCGCCCTCCGCTCTCCCTCCCCGCTTCCCGCTTCCCGCCACCGCCATTTGCCCCGCCCCTTTTCTCTTCTGTTCCCTCCCCGCTCCCTCCTCCCAGCTGATCCGCCCACCCGCGCACTTCGCCTTAAATGGCGACCGTGCGAACGCGCAGCGGTCACGCGCAGCGGGCGCGCCGATTGTGCGCCGAAGGCGCGCCAAAGGTAAGCCCGTCTGCGCCCGTCCGCGACCGGATCGCGACCAGCGCCAGGACCCCTGGCCCTCGAAGACCCCGACCGACCCGCCTGACGTACTCCGCCGCCACCCTCATCGCACTCAACTCCGGCCGACTCCCAGATTGCCATCAAGCCACTCCACGACGTACCCACGAACCTTTCAGCTGCCACGCCTGCAAATTCACCTGCATCCGGACCTGCCTCGCACCAGCACCCGCCAAGTCGAACACCAGCAGCACCCACCTCAAGTGCATCCTGCTCAACACCCGCTCCGTCCACAGACACGCCATCGAACTCTGGAACCTTCTAGACGCCACAGCCCCTGACGTTGCCTTCCTCACGGAGACCTGGATGAACGCCTCTTCAGCTCCCGACATCGCCATCGCTATCCCAGAGGGCTACAAGATCGTCCGGAGGGACCGCAACGCCAACCAGATGGGAGGAGGCATCGCCATCATCCACAGGAACACCATCCGCCTCACGACCAGCACCGACAACACCCTGACCACCGCCGAACACCTGCATTTCCAGATCCACACCAACCCGAACACCACCCTCAGAGGCACCCTGATCTACCGACCCCCTGGACCACGCACACAATTCAACGAGGACATCGCCGACTTCGTCAGCCCGCATGCCCTCCCCTCCGCTGACTACATCCTCCTGGGGGACCTCAACTTCCATCTGGAGAACAACAATGACCGCAACACCAGCACCCTGCTCGACAACCTCGCCAATCTTGGACTCAAGCAACTGGTGTCCACCCCCACCCACCTCGCCGGACACACACTCGACGCAGTCTTCTCTTCCAGCACAGACATCGACTTCAGCCACGCCACAGAGCTTCAATGGACGGACCACAGCTGCGTCCACTTCACCTTCAAGAGAACGACGACCCACCACCACCAGCAACAGGCCGCCCGCAGAAGCTGGAACAAGATCACAGCAGACCAGCTCGCCACCTCCCTGAGCCAGCACCCTCCTGCCAGCTCAGCGAACCCCAGCCAGGCCGCCGACAACCTCACGAAGTGGATCAGCATCTGCACGGACGAGCTCGCCCCGCTGAGGACCCCGCCCAGCAGACCCGGCAGCAAGAAAGCCCCGTGGTTCACCGACGAACTCAAGAGCTCCAAGAAGAACTGCCGAGCCCTCGAGAAAGTCTGGAGAAGGGAACCCACACCGGACAACAGGACCTCCTTCAAGCTTACCACCCGGAAGCACCACCAGCTGATCCGCGCCGCCAAGAAAACAGCATTCAAGGACCGGTTGGACAACAACGCACACAACTGCAAGGAACTCTTCAACATCGTGAAAGAGCTTTCCAACCCCAGCGCAGGAAACAACGACATCACCCCATCGCAAGACCTCTGCAACTCCCTCGCTTCATACTTCCACAACAAGATCGCGGACATACACAACAGCTTCAACAACCAACCAATGCACACCATGTCCGAACAACCACCCCCCACCACCACCCTCCACGCCTGGACCCCGATCAGCACCGAAGACACCATCCGCACGATGAACTCCATCCACTCCGGATCACCGACCGACCCCTGCCCTCACCACGTCTTCAACAAGGCCGACGCTGTCATCGCACCCCACCTGCGAGACATCATCAACACATCCTTCGACACCGCCACCTTCCCTGAGAGCTGGAAACACGCCGAACTCAGCGCTCTACTCAAGAAACCAACAGCGGACCCCACCGAACTCAAGAACTACCGCCCCATCTCGCTCCTCCCGTTTCCAGCCAAAGTCATCGAGAAAACCGTCAACAAGCAGATGGCCGCCTTCCTCGAGATGAACGGATCCCTCGACCCCTCACAGTCCGGCTTCCGAGCCAATCACAGCACCGAGACCGCCCTCATCGCCGCCACCGATGACATCCGAGCCCTGATGGACAATGGAGAAACAGCGGCCCTCATCCTCCTAGACCTCTCCGCGGCATTTGACACTGTCTGCCACCGCACCCTAGTACAGCGCCTCAGCAACATCGGAATCCAGGACAAGGCGCTGGAATGGATCATCTCCTTCCTCGACGGAAGAACACAGAGAGTTCGCCTACCACCGTACAAGTCAGAGGCCTCCGAAGTCATCTGCGGCGTCCCTCAAGGTTCATCTCTGAGCCCCACCCTCTTCAACGTCTACATGAGCCCCCTCGCGGCCATCGTACGCAAACACAACCTCAGCATAATCTCCTACGCCGACGACACCCAGCTGATCCTCTCCCTGACCAACGACCCCGCCTCCGCCAGAGCCAACCTGCACGAAGGGATGAAAGAGGTAGCCGAGTGGATGATGACCAGCCGCCTGAAACTGAACTCTGACAAGACGGAGGTCCTCATCCTGGGCTCTTCACCCTCCGCCTGGGACAACTCCTGGTGGCCTCCCGCCCTGGGCACCGCACCCAAACCGACAGACCATGCACGCAACCTGGGCTTCATCCTGGACTCCTCCCTCTCCATGACCAGGCAAGTCAACAACGTCTCCTCGGCGTGCTTCAACATCCTACGCATGCTACGGAAGATCTTCTGGTGGATCCCCACCGAGACCAGGAAGACCGTCACCCAGGCCCTCGTCACCAGCCGACTGGACTACGGCAACGCCCTCTACGCCGGTACCACCGCCAAGCTCCAGAAGAGACTCCAGCGGATGCAGAACGCCTCAGCCAGACTCATCCTCGACATCCCACGAACCAGCCACATCACCGGACATCTGAGAGACCTTCACTGGCTCCCCGTCAACAAAAGAATCACCTTCCGCCTCCTCACCCACGCACACAAAGCCCTACACGACCAAGGCCCAAGCTACCTCAACAGCCGGATCAACTTCTACGCTCCCAAACGCCACCTCCGATCAGCCAACCACGCCCTCGCCGCCGTCCCCCGCATCCGAAGAGCGACTACAGGAGGAAGGTCCTTCTCCTACCTGGCCGCCAAGACCTGGAACTCCCTCCCGACCGACCTGCGCCTGACCCAAGACCACCTCTCCTTCAGTAAGAAGCTGAAGACCTGGCTGTTCGAGCAGTAGCGGCACCCCCCCCCCCCCAGCGCCTTGAGACCCTACGGGTATGTAGTGCGCTATATAAGTGTCACTGATTGGTCCTCTCGGAACATCTCCGCCGCGCAGATATCCTCGACGTGACGCAGAATGGGTTTAGGGCTGGTCATAGCACGGAGACGGCTCTGCTTTATATGGTGGAGCACCTTCGCTCCGTGCTTGACGCGGGACAAACGGCAGCGCTTGTGCTATTAGATCTGAGCGCTGCCTTTGACACCGTCTCGCACCCGATCCTTCTGCGGCGCTTAGAGGAGGCTGGTGTCGCCGGTATCGCTCTCCAGTGGTTCCGGTCGTTTTTAGCCAACCGGGCCTTTAGCGTGACCGTCCCACCTTACCAGTCCAAATTCCATCCGTTGAACCTGGGGGTCCCCCAAGGCTCCTCGCTGAATCCTACGTTGTTTAACCTGTACGTAAGGCCGCTAGCTGAGGTTGTCAGGCAATGGGGTATGACGATGGTGTCATACGCCGATGACACCCAGCTAGCGGTTACGATCAGCGGGGATGCCGAAGTTGATGCCCCCAGGTTTCAACAAGGACTGCGGGCGATCGCCAGCTGGATGACGTCCAACTGTCTCCAGCTGAACGCTAGTAAGACCGAGGTCATGGTCTTTGGCAGACAGCCGGATCTTTGGGGAGAGAGATGGTGGCCTGGGGATTTGGGTCCGGCTCCCATCCCAGTCGCCGAGCTTAAGAACCTCGGGGTCTGGCTGGACCCTTCCCTTACGTTTGTGTGTCATACCAAACGCACGGCGGCCTGCTGCTTTGGCATCCTGCGCGGGCTCCGTCCAGTGCTTAAGTTCTTCGATGCCCCCACCAGGCAACTCATGATCCAAGCCACTGTCATCTCTAGGCTGGATTATGCGAGTTCCTTACTGGTTGGTCTGAATCAGGCAGAGATCGGGCGTCTGCAACGGATTCAGAACGCCGCAGCAAGAGCGGTGGTAGGCCTCCCAAGATTCTGTCCTACCTCCAGTACCCTGCGGTCACTGCATTGGCTCCCGGTGGCCCAGCGGATCCAGTTTAAGGTCCTCTGTGTCGCCTATAAAATTCTGAAGGGGTCCCCAGCAACGATTTTTACGGCCCTCCTCGCTCATTACACCCCAGCTCGACTCTTAAGATCTGCGGACCTAGAACTGGCTGTTGTGCCGCGCTTCAAGCGGAGTAGAGCTGGAGGCCGTTCGTTTCGAGTGCGCGCGGCGGTCCTGTGGAACTCCCTGCCCCCGGCGATTCGTGCTATGAGGGATCTGCTTTCCTTTCGCCGTGCGGTGAAAACCTTTTTATTCCCTTAGTTCGTTTACACTGTTTATCTATTGTTTAGTTGTGTTGTGCAGCTGCCTTGTCGGGCGCCAGGACGCTCCTTAGCTGGAGCAGCTGTGCGCCAAATAAAAACGCATAACATAACATAACATAACAATTGCGCACTTTCAGTTCTGACCCAGACTCATGGTCTGATGGGACGTCCTGTGGCATATTTTTCTTCCACACTAGACCCCGTGGCATCTGCATTGCCCGGATGTCTGAAAGCAGTAGCTGCAGCCTGCATGAGCCTTGAGCAAAGTGAGTCCATTATTATGGGACATCCTGTGACAGTGTACGTTCCACATGCAGTTGTGATTTTGTTAACCCGGACCAAGACCCAGTATCTCACTCCTAGTCGGCTGAGTATGTATGAGCGAATCATTGTAGGTGCAGGGAATGTAACCATTGCTAGGTGTAATATTTTGAGCCCAGCAACACTGCTACCTAATTCACACTTTGCAGAAGTGAAGGGAGAAGTCGAACATGATTGTATCGACTTGACTGAATACAGTACGAAACCACGTCCAGACATAATAGAAGAGCCATTAATTGATTCTGAATATGAGCTATTTGTAGATGGCTCATGTATGGGGCATGAGGAAGAAGGTTTGAGTGCTGCCTATGCAGTGTACACGTTGGGGGGTCCAATTGAAGCATCCTATTTACCTGGAGTCAAGTCTACACAAATAGCCAAATTAATTGCAATAACAAAAGCCTGCAAATTTGGGAAACATTGGAAAGTAACCATTTACACTGATAGCCAGTATTGTTACGTGGTTGTGCAGGACTATGGCCAGCTCTGGATGCAAAGGGAGTTTCTGACTTCTTCAGGTACTCCTATTAAAAATGGTAATTATGTAAAAGATTTGCTTGAAGCATTCAATTGCCAAAAGAAGTGGCTGTGGTCAAGTGTGGTGCTCACAAATCTGGAAATTACAAAGTGCCAGCAGGTAACCGATATAATGACCAGTTGGCCCAACATTGTGGCAAACTTAGAATGGCTGTAAACAAGAAAATTGAAGTAGGTGGAAACAACTGCCAACTTATGTTGCTTGAAGGTGTGAGAACGTGGGAAGAAGTGAGAGACTTGCAAAATGAAGTAGAACCAACAGAAATGGAAGAGTGGAGAAAGATAGGTTGTCAGAAAAGGGTTGAAGATGGTGTCATTGTTTACCTTGATGGTAGGCCTGTGTTACCAGACTGTTTGTTTGCTCCTATGGCTAGGATGTTCCACGGAGATTCTCATTTGGGAAGAGATGCCATGATACGTCTGTTCAGACAGTCATGGTTCAATGCAAAATTCAGGAACATAGCAGAAGCACTTTGCCAAAGATGTTTAATTTGTCAACAAATTAATCCTGGAAAGAAAACTGTAGTTTTACCAGGAAAGATTGGGAAGGCAGAGGGTCCCTTCATACAATTGCAGATTGATTTCATTCAGTTACTCCCTTGTCGAGGACTAAAGTACATTCTTGTCATTGTCTGCCTATTTTCAAAATGGGTGGAAGCTTAGCCCACACGTAGGAATGATAGTATCACTGTAGCCAAACTTTTACTCAAAGAACTCATACCTCGTTTTGGTTTTTCAGTACGATTGAATCAGACCAAGGCTGCCAGTTTTATAATGAAATAATTGGCATAATCTGTGAAGCATTCAATGTTAAACAAAAGCTGCACTGTGTATACCGCCCAGAGGCTTCTGGAGTGGTAGAACAACTGAATGGCATAATCAAGTAAAGATTGGGAAAGATGTATGAGTCTACCCAATTAGAGTGGCCAGATGCTTCACCTCTTGTTCTGATGGGACTCAGAAGTATTCCAGACCGGAACAGAGGCTTGAGTCCTCATGAAATACTAATGGGAAGACCAATGAGGCAAGCATGGGTGCCAGGACACAAGCTGATAAATATATCTGATGATTTAGTACTGGAGTACTGCAAAGAACTGGCTGACCATGTGCGTTCTGTCTCTCACCAGGTTGGGGAAGACGCTGTCGCCAGACAAGCAACTACAGCACAAGACCTGAACCCGGGTGACTGGGTAGTGCTAAAGAAACATACTCGAAAATCTTGCCTTGCACCGAGGTGGGTAAACCACAACAAGTGATTCTGGTTACCACCACAGCTGTAAAATGCGAAGGAGTTCCACACTGGATCCATGCCAGTCATACAAAAAGAGTGACTGAACCTGATGAAACTGAAGCTGAAGGTTGTGCAGCTGAGGGGTCTCAAGATATCGAACCTGAAGTAGCTGAAGAGGAACAACCAAGCACCAGTCAAGATGATTGGATTTAAGTAGTTGAGATACCTGCAAAATAAGTGAGAACCAGAAGTCAAACCTATCTAGACAGTCAGAGTGATAGTGAGGATGAGATAGGTCTAGAAGAACGTACTAAGATTACAGAACTTCAAGCCAATGGTAATCTGGAGGAGAATCAGATAAGGGAAAATCGATATACTTAGACATTCCAAATATCTGTGACAGCTCCAGAGTCTGAGGAGGGACAGATAGGTAATAGGGGGGAAGCTTGAGCAGAAGAAAATCAAGGGTTCGAAGAGCTTGAGCAAGACCAGATAGGATAGAAAAATGTATTCAGGAAGAAGAAGGTGAATCAAATCAAAGTCAAATTCAGCAGAAACCTAAACAAGGCCAGATTACTAACCAGGCAGAAGAACCGGAAATAAGACCTGGACCTAGTCAGACAGAGAGGGATACAGAAGATAGCATTGAAATAGATGTGCCACAACTGAATGAAAATAAGAGAGCACAGGAAGAAAGCCAGAGCACAGTGCCAGCTAAAAGACTCAGAAAAGGAGACAAGTGGCCTAGGTTTGTCAAAAGACTGAGATTTCGTCTAAAAACAATAAATGAAGAACCAGAACAAGTAAATGAAATAACTAGTCAAACTGGATAGTCTGTAATACAACCAAAAAGGAGAAGTCCACGATTGAAAAGGCTGAATAGTAAATTCAGAGGCCCTGAATGGACTTACATTGTTCTTGAAGATTTCGAAAACTTAGAAATAAGTGATGAAAGTGATGACAAATTGATAGCTGATCAGACTGATGGAGAAGTGAGACACACTTGAAAATGTCACAGGATAAAAGACTGTGTAAAAGCTACAAAGAGTGGTTAAGTCTCCTTGGTCAGAAATGGCTGATCGTACTGTTAATGGAAGACCGAAAAGAAACTGTCTAAAAACGTGCTGTAGAATATGCACATGTAGTATAGCGATAGTACTCATAGTATGGTTAGGACTGACAACAACTATGAATATGGTTGAGAAAAGGAGAGAGAATTTCCAAAGAAAGGCAAATGATAAGAATCATAAAATTCTTAAATGGGCCGAAAATATAGGGTTCACCCCAAATGGCAAGACTCATGATGCTATGTTGCTGGATTTCGAAAAGAAGGGGAAACTCTGTCTCCATAGGGAAAGAACTAGTTATTATAACAATATATTCATTGGTTCCAGTGAATGTGGAATGGGGGTTAGGGTTTCAAAGATGGAACTGAACCTGTGTTTCCTGGAATTTATTTTATATGCGGAAACAAAGCTTATTATAAATTGCCCGATCATTGGTATGGGAGTTGTTATTTTGGAATAGTCTTCCCAAAGATATATCATGTAAACAAAATCACTGGAAACAATGAAAAAGCTAATGGATTAATACATAGCAAAAGAGCTAGTTTTGGATAAATAGTAGGTGATATATTTAGTGCATTGATACCTACAGTGGGAGTGGCTCTGAATACGCAACGCATTTGCAAATTGTCAACAGTAGTGGATCGGTTATCAACTGATACTGCTGGAGGGTTCTTGATGGTCAATACCGAATTGGTTGCGATCAGATCAATGGTTTTACAAAATTGACTTGCTCTTGATACATTATTAGCAAGAGAGGGCGGAGTCTGTAGAATGTTGAAAGTGCAACATTGTTGCACTTACATACCTGACAAAAGTGTTGAAATTAAAGGGTATGTAAGAAATATTACACATTTGGAAAAAGAGCTTAAACCACTGGAGGTTGTTAGTGCATGGAAGAGACTTACTGATGGTCTCTCCATGTAGGAAATGTAATGTAGGAAAAAGTTTTGTAGGTATAATACTGATGCCAATGGTGAGAATAAGCTTACTGATTTTAGGGATAATAATGTGTTGCAAATGTTGAAAGCACAAAAAGACATATACAGTAAATAAGAGGGAAAAAGAAAAATGTTGATGAACTTGAATTAGAAGAGTTGAATGGAAATATATACAAGAAAGTGAAAAACTTTCACACAAACAATGAAAAGAAACAAAATAGAAAGTTTGAAGAGATTGAGTTGGGTGAATTGTGAAAAGTTGGCATCTGTTTCATCAATTAGTGATGATATAAAATATCATCAAAGAGGGGATTGATGGAGCAAGGATTTGCACGTAATGCAACTTGCTTGTAATCAGTCCTCTCGACATAACGTTAATGTACTAATCAAATTTTTTTTTATTAATATCGCATTACACGACATCTGAGAGAAGCTTGCATATCTGCTTTTACTAATGTTAATCCGCTTGCAATACTTTTTTGGCTGCTGCTACGCGGGATTTCTTACTGCGCATGCGTCTGTCACAGTCATGTGACATGACGTATCTTTCGCTTGAAGGGAAACTTTAGCTTCTGCGCATGAAAACTAAAATGGCTGCTCTGTGTTACAGCATGCATGAAGCTTGCATTGCTGCTTTTGCTAAGCTGTTCATTCTGCTTAACACTAACGCAAACATTAATATTAATTCCGAAAAGTTTCATTTTAGTATGGAGTGATGACCTCTCCTTATTCTTTTGTCCAATCAAAATTGGGAATCCTTACACTTGCAACATTGGGGGGTGGTACACTGACCTGGAAAATAGTATAACTAGGATAGGCTTATCTTGTTAATTTTTGACTGACTTGTCCGAATAGCTAACCTGTCACTGACCCAACGCACTCAATAGGTAATCGGAGCAGAGGTGCTGGCAGAGCACTCTGTCAGAAGGTTCGAAACCCATATCGGGGTTTGCAAGCTGAAGTGCCGGCGAAGCACTTTGTTGGAGAAATCGATAAATCTTACCTGGTTCTGGCTGTTAGCTGCAGAGAGGGAGTAACGAAGGCGATGCAACTTTAACTGCGGGTGCCGTTCTTAGCCTTTGGTGGTCCTGCCTGATCAAATTTGGTTTTACCTGTCCTGATTCTGATCTGCACCAGCCTGCATTTATGGTGCCTGCACTTTCAGGGTTCTATCCTTTAAACTGACCCGTGGCCAGGTTAGTTCTTCACAACATTCTAGGTAAATATACTATGTGGGTATGTCATTGTTCTGATTCCTTCTCTTTTCCCACCCTAATGTTAATTGAGAAATGTTTTACATATTGTCGTATATCATTGTTCTGATTCCTTCTCTCTCCCCACCCTTTTGTCAAAGGCGTAAAGACAGCTTTATAAGAACTCCACATATTTTCATTCTAATCAATATTTTCCTAATTGAGAATTTTCTATTATTCAATGCTTGGATTATGACAATTTAAAGATTTTAGATAAAGAGTTTAAACCTTTCCCGAGTTTTTGGTTATTATATGAGTGCAAATGTTTCTTTTTCTACCTATTATTCTAACACCTTTGATCCCTTAGGACTTTAGGTATTGGTGACGTGGATTGGTAATTCAATGGTATAGGTCCTCAATGAAATTTATGAAACACTGATTAGAGTAAGTGCACAGGTTACCTGATTAAATCTCATCATATGTTGTTTATGGGCCCAGGTGAGTATGATAAACCGAGTCAGGTGACCTGCGCGCTCTATCAGGGTCCCCCTGACAAAGCCCAGAGGTTGCCTATAATTATAATAAACTAGCTCTTAGCATGGGGAGGGTGGTAAGGCGATGTAGTCCTGTTTCCGCTGTCATTATAATATGGTTTCCCCGTTCGTATTATATGGAACTGTAACACTGTTGATTATATTGCTCCTATGCATTTAGCTGCTAGTATTGGTTCATGTACTGCATTATAGAGCATGTTAGTTAAAATAAACATTTTAAACTATACAGTGACTCTGTTTATTCACGTTGTGGACCAGTATGAGTGTTTGAACGAAAGAGTGTTCTTGTTCCCGCGATTCCTGAGTGGTTCAAAGTGACATGTTCTAGGATGTCTAATCATTGGCAGCTTTGCTGCAGTACGGAGAACAAATGAGACACTATAGCTAGTCGGATTGGGGTTCTGGGCACCGAGGTGTTTTTTTTTATACACCACTACACACCGAGGTGCTGGTTTCCTGCGCATAGTTCTGTGTATGTGCAGAATCCCTGCAAAAATTCCTAACATGCACGAGAGAGATTGCCATCTGTATGTCCCTCAACTGACTCCAACTTAATGGGGGAAGACAGATTCTACTGTTTGGCAAAGCTCAGCTCTACTGGAAGAAGGATTGGTGGCCTGCAGAACTTGGTTGTCCCCCTTTTCCCAGCCGAACAGCCAGAAACCTAGACACACTCATAGATGACCAACTATCAATGCAGGACTATACTACCTCCATATGTGGACCCTGCTTTGGTACCATGCGTCTCCTCTTGAAAATCTTTCAGTGACTTCCGCTGAGCTTACGTAAAACTCTCATTCAGGCCCTAGTCATTAGTTGCTTAGACTATGGCAATGACCTGGTCCTCGTCTCAAATGAATATCTTCTATCAAAACTGCAGGTGGTCTAAACCACTGATGCCTGTATAGTAAACAATCTGCCGCCGAGAAGTAATTCAGCCCCTACACTCAGAGCCCTACATTGAATATCCATCTGCAAAAGAGTGATGTTTAATCTGCTTTGCCTTGTCAGGCTCTGGCCCAAAGTACCTTCAGAACAGCCTCACTCCTTATGTCCCAAACAGAAAGCTTCGATCTAGCAATCAGCCAGCTGGGGGGGATTTCGAGAGATGACCACGAGGTAAGTTTAATTATTTATTTAATTTCCCCTTGTGATCGTCTCTCAACCTCCCCACCCCACCACCTCCCGCGGGCCCGACTGCTCTTACCTGCAGCAGCCATGGCTGCTGAGATGTCCCTCTAGGGATGAGTCTTGCGCTATATCAAGATTCAAATAATATAACATAATAGATTTTATAATAATTGAAATCTAGTTGCCCTTTCTGATTAAAATGATCAGAGAAAAATATCTTTGAATATCAACCAAATTATGAATCATTCACCCTCATTTTCTGATCTTGTTTCTAGATCCAACCATGACTTGTGGTCTAACAATGGTAATCACAATAAATTATTCTTGCTACCACTAGGCACACATCAGAATAAACAATGGTTTACTGTACACATTTGTATATACTCAACCATTGAGTGGCCACTGAATTACCAACATCCATAATTTGCTTAAATAGGTTAGCTTAATAGAAACCAATAGTTGAGAACAGTTTGTGTCTATACAGAAATTTAAACAACAAGTGTATTCATGCCCATATTATTTTTTGGGAAATTAGTGTAGAAGACTACTGTGCAGTGAGTTTTGAACTCGAAATAAAATTCTTCATTGTTACATATTTATGTTTTGCTCATACTAGCCTGGTTTTGTCCTCAAAAAATAATTATGTCCTAATGATGACCTCTGAAGCAACTTTGATGTTCAACATGCTGTCAACACTTTGCAAATGGATCAGTTTTGCATTTCTATTTTCCTTTTGTATTGACAAAGAATATAGCATATAAATACAACAGTCGATATGTAACAAAGATGACTCAAATACATTTATGACAGCCATTCCAACAAGATTCATGCTTAATATTATAAAAACAGGGGGGCTGATTCACAGAACTAATCTGAGATTAAATCCTAGGAGCCAATTTACAGAACTAATCTGAGATAAAATCCTAAATTTACTACTTTTGGTATTCTCAGAAGACAAATGCCTAACTTTGGAGTCCTAACTTTACTACTACTAAATGCCTTCTGTGAATACCAAAAGTAGTAAGTTCAGGATTTTATCTTAGATTAGTTCTGTGAATCGGCCCCAGGGTGTTTATCATACAGTTAAAGCATAAGGTACCTCATTTATGAGACTCCTTGAGCCTCCGGAATGTCACTTTTTATGACGTTCTGTGGCTCAGAAGCCTGCGTGATATTTATCAGGCAGCACCAAGCCACTTTTTCTGGCTTAATGCTGCCTGATAAATATCAGTCCCTTTAACTCAGTGTTCTGCGTTAAATGGACATGCAATTGGTGTTGCTGAGGGATGTTCCCAGCAACATCCAGGGACTTTTGACACTGCCCCAGATTTACGAGGAATCGTACCTCTGAGGCAGTGCCAAAAGCTTGCACCTCTACAGGGGAGGCGTAGGGAGGCACAACGAGGACACATAGAATGAGGAAAAGCCTCTTGTGATTATTTTTGTACAGAAAGGTTTCCCTTCCTGTACAAAAATAATCATCCCCAGAATGCAGGCACACTTGCACCATGGTGCAAAGGTGCCTGCGTTGGCGCATGGCCAACCATTGTGCGCCCGCGCTGGGGAAAAGGACAGGAATGAGCTGTATCTTATAGATACGGCCTATTCCTGCCCTTTTCTTTTGCTGTAGGGTAGTGCAGCAGGAAGGCCAGCTGCGCTGCCCTATGGCAAAACCTCATACATGAGGCCCTAAAAGTGTTAGAAAAGCAAATTTATTATATATCCTTAACATATCTCGAAAGCATAACCAGGTGTGAGATCGGGTAAGCCCTGTCTAACCAGCTCCCAAATCTTACTTAATTTGGTGCACCAGGGATGCATTTCAACGATTGCCAGTTCAGCACCTCAGAGAAACATAAACTCCTGCCATCAGGACATAATCTCCGAAGCCTCCTCAAAAGCCAAGCTTGAGCAATCACCAATCTTGCTGTAGTTACGACAAAGAAAAAGACCCTATCCTTTTCCGTAGGGAAATTAGACCCATGGCCCTGTATTTCTATTCTAGGGTGATACCAGTGTGCAGTTTAAAAAAATGTTACTATCATTTAAATTAACATATTGATCAATCAAGAGACTTGTAAAGCGTGACTACTCACCCCAAAAGGTTCACAAAGCGCTGGGGTGGGGGACGGCTGATCCATCGTAGGCTCTTTGGTTCAGTGGAAGAGCCAGGTCTTGAGGAACTTCCTGAATTGGGCAGTGACGGTTATTGCCTTAGGCTAGGGTGATCCAGGTCTTTGCTGCGAGGTAGGAGAAGGAATTTCCCCCGGCCATGGTCTTGCAGATATGTGGGATGGCGGCAAGGGCCAGATGGGCAGAGCAGAAGTCTTTGGTGGGTGTGTTGAATGCGAGGCAGTGGTTAGGGTATGCAGATCCTGTGTCATGTAGGGCTTGTTTCCAGAGCCATAGGGAGGATAAAGTCCTGCACAAGTGCCTGTCTCGTCCTACGCAACTGTCTGGTGTACTGATCTGGGGAAACCAACCGTTTCACCACCATGGTCTGGCTTGTACCAGTATTCCTCAAAGCAGTGACATGGATCCCATTCACTGTGATCTGAGGGAAGTGACACCTCTCACCAACAGGGATCAATGCTTCCCCTCTGAGTCTATCTCCCAACTAAGGAAGATCAGGGCATGCTGTACCACTTCTCCCTGGGAACTACTTCCCCCTAATGCCCAAATGGCCACCCCTGTAGAGTTACCACCAGTGTACAGAAATCTATTTGTCTATAGCATCCTCCACTACATAACTAGGCACCAGATATTGGGGAAAGCGGATGTCCAACTCTCCATGGGACAATGGATTGCTGATACCATTGCTTAGATTTTAGGCCTTGCTCCTTCAGACTCACTCCAATTGCCAAGCCCAATTTTCTCTCAGTCTAAGCTCTCTTTGCCTCAGATGTTTCCTCCTCCCATGCCAATATTTTCTCCTTCAAGGCCCTCTTGGCTGCTGCCTCCTCCACCAGGAGTTTGGCCAGCGGCAGCCTTAATTTTCTCTCAGACTTCCTGTCTGCTAGCTCCTCAGGGGACAGATTTTAGGAGGACACATTGCTACCTGCCTTGGAAAGGGGCCCTATTCCTGTAAACAACCTCATCCTCAGGTTGCTGCATCCCATCCCTCCTCATGCTCTAGAGACTAAACATGACTACCTGTTTCCAATCAAACATTAGCACTTGATAAATATAATATGATAGCTTAATGTTATCTTGTGGGAAAAAGAGGTAGGCCTCTGAGAAGTGAAAAACAAATTTGGAGTTTTTCACTACTAAGACATATAACACTTAAAAGTACACATCCAACCTTCTAAATACACTGCAACCTGCCCTATGAGCTGTTTAGGGCCTGCTATTGGGGAGACGTCTATGTATTAAAAAGGGAGATTTAGGCCTGAGAAAAGGTTTATTTTGCCAGGTCGAATTGCATTTCTAAACTGCAGGAAGGCTGAAATGACAGTCCTGACACATGCTTTAAAGGGCTACATAAGTGAGTGGCCAGGCCCAGGGAACATGCATTACCACTTTACTAGGGACCTATAAGTACATTAAACTTGCCAATTGTGTGTAAGTTAATTTTACCATGTTTAACACTTGTTAGAAGTGGTAAAGTGCACAGAGTCCTAAAGCCAACAAAACCAAATTCAGAAAAACAGGAGAGGTAAAGGCAAAATGTTTGAGGCAACTATGCAGCGAGGGTCAGGTCCAGGAGTCTTTGCCTGCAAACTCTTAGTTTCAACAGAGCAAAGTTGACAATATTTCTAAATATTCATCCTTGTGGTAATATGCTTATGACTTTGTTTAGTGAAGCCAATAGTTGTTATAGTTCAAACATTGTGTTTGACAATTTTGTAGGCAGTGTGATTGTCAAGTCCCATTCGGGGAAGCCACAAACAAGCGGGAACTACTGGGCCACAACTCTGGTGGTTTCGGTCATTTACTTCTGGCAGCCTTGTGCTCCGTCCAACTATGACTTTGGACACTTGGCCAAGTACACTCGATCCGCACTTGACTCTCATGGTAGCAAGGGTGGGCCATCAAAGACACCTGAGAGTGGTAGTGCGGGGGCAGAAACTCAGAACTCAAACAGTGAAATAACAGGTATAAAAAATCATTTTTCTGCCTTTGCTTTTCTTCAGTAAAAAGAAAATGTCTTTAATCACACAAAAACAAGATACTACATACAAGGAATGATAATTACCGTAAAGCTGTATACTACTGATGCTGCAGGATTTATCTACACAGAAATCAGTATAAGTAGATTAAAATGCAGGTGTGGACTCAAAATGGGTGCAGGTAAACAGCTTTCCAGATGTCTGTGATCTGTCGTTCAGTCCATATTCCCTTTATTAGACATTTCTCTTTAAGTTTGGTTATTGTTAGAGCATGGATCCCACAAACATCTGTAGTAAAGTGCACAGTCAATGTTCAGTTCAGCTGATGGTTTTACCTGAGATACTGGGTGCTTCTTAGGTTTTTGTTTGTACATGTGAGCTGGCACAACACAGGTGAGTATAAGTACTTGTGCGTGCAGTGACTTGGCCGGACAGCCTCGCCTACTTCTCTTCACACAGGGCCCTGTGCAGAAGCATGGGCTCCTAGGGAGTAATTTCCAACCTGGCAGGTCCCCACGCTCCAGGAGATTGACATCCATTCTCTGGTCCATGGTGTCGGTTCCTGATCCCAGTATGCAGTGGCGCTGGAAAGGTCCCATGTGGTGATAGGAGGGGATAGTTCTGCATAAAAGTAGAACTTCTCAGGGGGGGGGGGGGGGGTGCAACATCTTTGAGCAGACTCAGGAGAATGTTGGTGACTCTCCCACAAACAGTCCATTCTTCTCGGACAGCTCTTTTCTGGACTCAGCTACTGGGATTCTCCTTTCTCTGTCATCAACTTCCGTGGGGCTGGATAATTCTCCCTCTTCACTGTAGGTCAACCAGAGTCCCAGTTCATGCAAACACCCATAGCGCTTTGAGCAAGATATGCAGTTGTCAGATGCCTTCCTATTACCTCTAGGAGACTGATTTTCTGCTAGACACCGATCTAGACCTCGGCAGTTATTTAAGAACTCTCCAGAGTTTGTAAGTGGAAGTGAGCACGTTTGTGTCCGGTTCTTTTCACACACTTCCCAGAGAGTGAATGTTTATTCCACTGTCAATGCCCAGGAACTGATTTGGGTGGTTCATTTCACATTTCGAGTTCTTTCTGCAGAGCAGATAGTCTTCGTGAAAAGTGAAGGCTCTCACAGCAGTTAGTGATGACACTGGGCCCAGGCAGAAGTATCCAAAACCTGAGCACAATGACATGTGAAATCGCTTCACTGGCTTTTATCAGCCTTCCTGAAGTACCCTCAAGGACAAACGAAAGGGGCAGGACAAGCCTAGAAGCTTCACTCCCTCTAACAACATAATATAGTGATTCACCCCCATTTTCCCACAGTGCTCAGGAAAGACTAACCAGCAATACCCTTCATAAGAGTTCACTGTAGCATTTGTAAAGGCAGCATATCTCCATCCTCCCACACATCAATATCTGGGGTTACACTCTTCCGCTCAGGAATGTTCTGCATAGCAATGCACTTCTACTCTCTGGGAGCTTACCATGCATGGTTCACACAACATGCACTTGAAATACACACAGGATGTTAGCCGACCGGTCTGGGGTTTTCATAGAGGCAGAACTTTACACAAATGGGGTCAGTGAGTGACAAACTCCTTCTAAGCAGAGATAAAGGTCTGATCAGTGATAGAGTAACACAAACAGTATGCTGCCAACACTGCTTCTTGTCATCAACCCTGGCACGGACAGAAGTTTAATGTCAGCCCTTCTAGGCTTCAGAATGAGTCTCTGGACCTCAGACAAAGGATCGGTCTAGGCTTCAGCACAGATGCTGGATTTGCATGTGAGCTAGTCTACAAAAAATCAGAATATCAGATATCACATGCAGTTGGGTCACCCAGGGCAGGTTAACATGTCCGTTTACAATTCATGGGACATTCCCTTCCCAACAGTGAATCAGACAGGAAACTAAAAGATAAAATCAAGCAGCACATTCGAACCATAAACAGTGACTTTTAGGACAGCTGAATATTTCACATATAGAAAAAAAGTGAATGCACAGAACCCAAAATGCTATCGATTTACATGGTTGAGTGTGAGGAGGGGCCACAACTCATGAGAGGTGGAGCTAGGAGAGGGTCAAACTGCCTACTTGTAGGCCATTTCTCTATAAGCTTCTGCATTTATGGTTTATGGCATGCTGATCAAGTGTATTAGTTCTATCCATATTTTATATCGGCGGACCAAGAGCACAATCTAACTGTAAAGGCCTATAGGATGATTTATATGATGAAAGGTTTGATATGGGTATATTCTATGCTATTTGTTCAGAAGACATTCCTGTCACGGCAAAAATAGGGATTTTGTTCCATGGTCTGCCGTAATAAATGTCTGAAACTATATACTTGTGGCCCAATGACATGTTACTTGTATGGTTTATTTTTACTTGCTAAACATACATATATAAGAGCAGTCTGATGGCCTAACAAAAACAAAATAGTGAAATGGTTCACTAACACAATATTGTGGTTAAAAATTTTTTTGACAAACGACATTGTGTCAAAAATATTGTTTACTTATATAGTAAGTAACAAAATATCAGAAAAAATAATATTACTTTGAAAAAATATATATTCATAGTAATGCATTTAAAAAATAATATAATACAATTAAATATCTTGAAAAACGTCAAATAATTAATTATATATATATATTATTTGTCTTATTTTAAAATGTATTTTAATATTTATAGTATTTTTCAAAAATTATTTTTGGGGTTTCAAATGTTTATATTGTATTTATTGTTACTTTAATCAATATATTGTATTCTTTTTGAATAGTTTACATTTTTAAGGATTTATGTGTAGGCATTTTATATATTTATTATGTGCATATAAAATGCCCAAACAAAAAATCCATAAAAATGTTAACAATTCAATAACAAATATATAAGAAAAAATATATTAATTAATGTTGACAATAAATAAAATATGAAAATGTAAAACCCAAAAAACACATTTTTAATTTAAACCAATATTATTTACTTTAAAAACGATATTCTTGTCAACGATATTCTTGCATCACGATAGTTATGTATCACAATATTGTATTTCATATGAATATTTACAACTCAATAGTTTGTCCAAACACCAAAAAAAACTAGGTGAAGATTGCTGGAACTCACTTAAGCAACTTGAGACAAACTGCATCATTTAAACTATAATTGTACCTCTCGTTTTAGCTGCAGAGTATGACATCAGAATGAGCAAAAATCCCTTGGAACTAAGAGACAACTTTGAGAAGATGACCGCTGTGAACGTCTCCGCTCTGACCCCTCATCCTGCTGGCTTTGCAGAAACATTCTCTTTCGTTCCAGAGAACCTAGCCCTGGCAAATGGCACCATCATCTACTTCGCAGTGCGCGCCATTGATGGAGGTGCCCTCAAAGCTGATGTGTCCAATACAGCCCAAACAGCTCTGTTTAGTGTTGCGCCGACACCAGCCCCTTCAAGCTCTGGCTCCTACAATATTGGTGCTGTGATAATAATACTATGTTCGAGTATTGTGCTTGTTTGCCTAATTTTAAGCGTAACTTTGTTTAGTTTAAACAGAAACAGGAGACCAGAAACAGGCTTGTAAAGAAGATGACCGAAGGTGAAAATTATTATTACTTTCTGTAACCGTTTTCAAATTTCATTCAGAAGAAAAAAAATACTTTACAGATTAGAAAAAGGTCTCTCTGCTAATTGTATTTTATTGTGAGGCAGATTTTTCCTTTCTATAAAATGGTATATCCGAAAAGAAAGGGTATTTTGGAAGTGGTGATGTAGACAACGTTTTTAAATAACAATTATAGGAATGCGATTTCTGGGATACTGTTATTTTTAAGTTTACATTGGTTTTCAGTTAACTTGAGAGTATTGCTTTCATCCGAACTTGATAATTGTCTCAATTTCGAAGGTTGTTTACGGATTTTACAATGCAAGTTAATTAGACGCCATAGTGTAACCTAAAGAAAAACATTAGCATATTGTCACAAACTTATCGTATCTTTAATAAAGCAAGATATGCTATGAAAACACAAATAAATACAATATTAGGGTAGGAGGGAACCTCAGCATGGCCTGTGGAATTCCCTCCTGTGCAATTAGGATGTGACATCCTCTATTTTTACCATTGCGGCGGGTGCGGCTGCAAGCTGCATCCGCAGCAATGGTAAAAATGCATACATTGCATTTGTATGCAGAAAGCGGCAGGCACCGTGCGGTGCCTGCCGATTTCTGCATACAAATGCAGGGGGTTACCATAGCTACCCCCATGTGCACCCCCCACCTCCCTCCCCCCTTCACCCAGGGGGCCTGCAACAGGCCCCCGCAGTGAAGTTACACATGATTTTCCACGGCGGTAAACCTGCTGCAGAAAAGCATTTTTAACAGCCGATCCTAATATGGCTGACGGTGTCTGGAAGACACGTCACCATATTAGAGCTTTTCCGCCGCGGTTGTAAGCCAACCGCGGCGGAAAAGCTGCGGACGGAAACCAGGACCCACCAGCCATCCTAATGTGGCGGTGGGTCTTTGGTGAGTCTGCTGCGGTTTTTCCGCATCCTCCGGGCCGGCGGTGGCTTCCGCCGGCCCGGAGGATCGGGAAAAACCGCAATCGTAATAGGCCCCATGGTGCGGTATTTCTCTATGGGAGCTTGTGCTGCGGGCGGTTTCTTCCAGCAGCACAACCTCCCGTAGAGTAATGGGAGTTTTTGTAAATCCCTGCTACGGCCCCCAAAGTCGCTTTCCATCAGGATTTTCATGTCGAACAGCCCGACATGAAAAGCCTACGGGAAAACAACATCAAAAAGCCGACGGTGGAAACGCCGTCCTTAAGGGATTACGTCCCCGTTTCGACTGGCTGACGGGCTCCTTAATCCTGTTGGAAGTCAGCCAAAATGACGGGCTTATTTGACTTCTGACCGCCTACATTGTTAGGCGGTCGGAAGTCAAACCTTGAATGTTGGTCAGAAAGCTTCTGACAGAATGAGGCCCAAAATGTGCTGCGCAAAAGTTAATTTTTTGCGCTTGTAGAGTAATGTTTATCAGACTTTTGATGTTTATCAGGGAGTGTAAGATCAAAAGGATGGTTTTGAAGTATGCAGGGGATCGCATCTCTTGGGAACAACAGCCTTGCCTGGAAAATAAGTAACATTGAAGGAGATTATGCATTACTACTGATTCACTGATTTTATTTGTAACATTAGCTGTAGGATTATAACTTGTATACCATGCGCTACCCATCTGGGTCTCAAGAAACTAGTTAAAAAAATATCCTGCAGAAGTAGTCTTCATCATTTTTTTCAAGGTAATGAGTAAACTAAGAGTCTAATATGTATTTTATATACAAGCCAAGCTCATCGACCTCCAATACAACATGTAAGCAAGAATTTGGGGAGTACTTACCAGGCCTTATCTGTCCTCCTGAGATTACAAAGAGGAAAATACATTGGAAGATGGCCTCTAATGCATGTGCACACCCCGGCAGTCATCTTGTAATGGTTGTTATTTGACTAAATATCTTTCTAAGAGGACTGCTCATGAGTACAGTGTAACAAAATCCATTCAATGATAACTGAGTGTGCATCAGAACGCCTGGGGGGCCATCTTCAAATGATTTTTGACATACCCAATCAGGATGGCTGGCAGCAACTTGGAACAGTAAAATAATTACAAAGTGTACACAGGAAGCTACACACATAAACAATGGCGTTGGGAAGTCCTCGTTTTCAAGCTAACATTGGGGTTGCCGCTCTAATTGATGACATGATAATCAGGTTCCCTCTAAAACATGTATTAGGTTTCTACTGTCCTCTTTTTCCGCAGGTAAAAAGCGCAAAAAAAATGAAGGACATACAGTACATGGCTGAGGGGTGGAGGTCAGAGGTTGCTAAGTAAATCAGTAAGCTGCATTTTGAAAACATGGAAAAAAAATCACAAAGGTAGCATGAAAAAGGGCAAGCAGGAGAGAGAAATGTAATAAAGAGAAAATAAGATGTGTATAGAAAGAGTGATGAATAGCTATCAACTGGGGCTGTTCTGCAGAAATGCAGAGGTGATGAAACTTTAAGACTGAGGGCCTGATTACGAGTTTGGCTGTGTGGAAGCAGGCTGATCCCACACTAACAAACTTGTCCGCACACCACCCGCCAGATTACGAGTACATTTGTTGTCTGGCAGGCAGTGTTTAGACTGTCCCAGGTGTAGGGTCAGGCTTTAGGCCCTCATGCTGGAAATAACTGAGACACAGGACACAATGGATACATGGTGCAACTGGCCACGAGCACGTGCGCTCGGCACCTTTTATTATAGCTGTGTCACCTGACCAGTGACATCAGTGGTGGGTGGGTGTTCAGTGTAGTTACAAGAGAACACTAGAATGCTAACTGTGATTCTGGGTCCTTACATCCCTCCCAAAATTGGTGAAAATCAAACCAAACGGGAAAAGTCCAACACCCTGTGGGGAAAACAAAAGACACGAAAATGTAGCGTTGGATTTATGATTTCAACGAGTCTCTTTGGCTGCTTGCAAACCGCAGGTAGTGTAGTTCCTGCATCCAGGACTAACAGTTCACTGTGTTACGGCTCGTAGTTGTTCGGCGGGTTCATTCTTTATCTGTGCCGTCTGGATGTTGTCATTAGCCTTGCCTTTTGCTTTGCTCTCTTGGTGACGATAGATAGTTAAAGAGAGAGATGGATGACATGGGTGTTGTTTGTCTTCTGGCTTCTTTTCTCCATGCTGGTTCTGTGATGTTTCCGGGCAGGCTTCAGTGAGTCTCTTGGCAGGTGAAGAGAGTAGGTGCAAACATCCCTCTCACTAGGATACCCCTCTCGCCGGTGTTCTTCTCTCACAAGATGTCCGGGAGGACCTCTTTGCCAGGTTTCTACTGGACTGGTGTTTTCGGTCATGTTGCTCCACCATAGCTTTCGGGCCGTGAGCAGGGCGCTCCACGAGCCTCACCGTTGTGTCCTAGTTCCACCTGAAGGTTGAGTTGTCGATTCTTTTTCCTTGCTTGCGAGGCGTTCATCCCCGTGGGTCCTGCAGACGCGCAACTGAGAATCTGTCTCCTTTGCGGGACTTGCTGCCACCAGAGTCCCTTGAGGCCTCTGCTTCCTGGGTTGCCACGGGCTGGTGTGAGGTGGTCAGTTCCTCAGCTTCCGGAGGCCTGAGCAGTCTTGCCATCCAATCTTCCGCTCAACCCCCAGAGGTAGATGTCCCCAACAGTCTAACTTGCTCTCTTCTGCGATCGCCATGTGAATGGATGGCTCGTAGGTAGCTGTCTTTGATCTGCGCAGCCGGTGCTCTTGCCAGGCCTTGTCTTCCAATGCACTCAGATGTTCTAGTGCCTGTCACCTTCCTTCTTTTCGCAGGGGCGGCTTCTTCTTGCAGTGGCAGTGTGCCACTCTGATTTCTCCTTCCTTCTTCTTGAAGCGGCAGTGTGCCACTATGACTTCTCCTTCCTTTTTCTTCCAGTGGCGGTGGCCACTCTGATTTCTCCTTCCTTCTTCTTGCAGTGGCAGTGTGCCACTCTGGTTTCTTCTTCCTTCTTTTCTCAGTGGCGGTGGCCACTCTTCTTCTTCTCGCGACGTAACCTGGCCCGGTCTGCTTTCATCTTCTTTGGCCAGGATTCCTCGTGCAGCGCTAGCACTCTGCACGTGTCCTCCTGGTCTTGTCCTAGTCCTAGGACACTGTCTTCTTGTCACTCAACCCCCAGGGTTAGCGTCACAACCTTCACTTTCTCTTTCAGTCGCCTCCATTACTTGTGAAGTTGAAGTTCGTTGGTCCATGTTCGCGGACCGTGCCTTGGCTGAACTTTTTGAACCTCTTGCTGGTCCCTTCTGCCGATGTCTGGCAGGTAGGCTTCGTGGTGCGACCATCTGGCTGGTCGACTTCTTGGTGCAACCATCTAGCTGGTCGGATTCGTGCTTTGTGACCAGGCTGAGTGGTCAGGTTGCTCTTGTGCTGAGTCTTCACTGCTGCGGGTTGTCTGCGCAACCATTTTTCCTTCATCGCAGTTTGATTGCTTTGGTGCACATCTGGGTGCGCTCTTCAGTTGTTCTCTTGTGGTTTGCTGCTTTGGGCTAGTGCTATCGGCACTGCTACGCATTTGTGTCATGCGGCTTTGCACTTCCATGTGCCGGGTTCCAGAACCATTGTCGGTTCGTGAGGGGGGTGCTCCTGTCTCTGCCATACTGCTGCAGCGATGGTCTGTGGCCACCAGGCATCGCTGCACTCTCTTCCGAGGTGGCGTAGGTGCTACTGGAGTGTTGCTTTTGGAGGGTTGCGTCACCACTCCGTTGAGATTCTTCTGGTCTTGCTTCTTCTGTTCGTTGCTGGTTGCGATCCTTGTGAACTCCTTTGGGCGCACTTGCTGCGTGCTTTCGAGTTTCTTCTGAGGAGTTCTTGCACTCCTGTTGCGTGATCCGCAGCAAAGTTCCCTTGACGTGACGGCAGGCAGGTTGCTGCTCTTTTTTTAGTCTCTTCGCTGCAGTCCTTCCTTGTGTACCGGTTTGCGTTGGACGTCTTGTGTTGTCTCCCGGACAATGCTGCTTTTCCTTTGGGCGCTGCTTTGCTGCGCTCCTGTAGAGGCGTCACCATCCCTTTTGTGCACCGATGCTACTCTTGATTATGTCTTAGAGGTGCTACAGGGATTTTTGGCTTGTTTATTTTCATTTGCTGCAGTACTGAAAAGGTCCACTAGATGGCAGGGTTGCCTTTTCGGGCTTACTATCACTATCTTCGGTAGTTTTTTTTTCTCCTGTTTCTGGTTTTGTGCTTTCACTTCGAGCCCACAGTGCACCGGGCTTATTCAGGCTTGCTTTTTGGACTCTCGAGGATCTCACATTCACTATGGCGTGGGTGGGCACATTCTCAGACTGCTGCCCGCTGCAGGATTTGCTCTGTTCTGTGGTGAGTCTATTTATTTTGCTTTATCTTCCCCTGGGCTGTGTGAGCATAGCATCTGCTTAGTGAGTGGGGGCTGTTTTCATTCTGTCTGCGTGGCTCCCATGTCGTGTGTGTGTGTGTGGCTCGTGTTGTCACCGCTACAGGAGGGCTCCGCTTTGCATATTTATGCCCGGCAGTGCACCACACGCTGCGGACCTCCCCGTGTGTTTCTTTTCCTCCTGGCCGCATACAGTCTGTAGGGGAGGGGGGTGCACTCGCTGGTCACCTTTGCCGCTTTTACGAGCATACATACACTTATGGGCACTGGAACGTGAGGCAGGCTGACTCTTTCCACGCTAAGTCCTGGGGCAGACACTACTCCAACTCTTGCTTCTCCTCCACCCCTTGTCACCGCAGCTTCTCTCCACACATGCTGCACGGGGGGGGGGAGTCGCGCTACTCGGGGCTGCCTGCCTCTGTCTCTTCTCAACCCCTCTCCCTCCGCGGCAGCCTCACTCAGCTGCGCGCAGGAAGGAAGGGGGGGCTGTGGCCGTACTCGCTCCTTGACAGGGCAGAGTTCTTTCTCTCCGTGGGTGGACTCCGCTTGTGTAGGGGCTCTGCACATGCCCCTAGACTGTCAGGGCACTTGGCGCTTCGCTGTGGGGTGGGCACCCGCTTGCTTCAGGCAGTGCCCGGCAGCTCTTCACACCCTGCGGGTCGGTCCTTTTGTAATTTCTTCACCCCGCCGCCGCAGCCTCACTTCAAATACGCTGCCCGGCGGGGGACGGGGACGCTGCAGGCAGGCTGCGGGTGGGCTCCGCTGGCCTTGCTTCACTATATAGTGGTAATTGTCGGCCTGCTTGCGCTCGGCAGGGTGCCATGGCCATGCGGGTGGGCTCCGCTTAATATAACGTCATAAGGGGGGTCGCTTCTGGCTTGCGCAGCCCCCCAGGTATCTCCCAGCGCCTGGGCTCACCTCCGGCCTACGGACCTGTTCAACCACGTGGGTGGGCTCTGCGTTGGTCTCCTCGTGACGGGGGTCAGTGGCGGCGGACGCCGGTGGGCTCCGGTCGGTCCGCTTATCTTCCTCGGGGCACCGCCACGGCAGGGCGGCTTACAGCAGGTCGGAGAGGTGCGGGGTGGGCTCCCGGTCACCTTCTCATTCTCCTCCAGGCCCGGGGCTCGTCACACGCCCCGCGGGCCTTTGGGCGGACAGCTCCTTTCTTAGGGGGTGTGCCTTCGCTGCTGGCAGCTCTCTCTCCCCCTTTTCCTCAAGTTTTCTTTTAGCTGGCACGCTGGGCACAGCTCCGTCCTCATCACCATTGTAAGGTCGGGCCTTTAGGCCCTTATGCTGGAAATAACTGAGACACAGGACACACCGGATACATGGTGCAACTGGCCACGAGCACGTGCGCTCGGCCCCTTTTATTATAGCTGTGTCACCTGACCAGTGACATCAGTGGTGGGTGGGTTTTCAGGTTAGTTACAAGAGAACACTAGAATGCTAACTGTGATGTTGCCTCCTCACATCAGGCGGTGAGCCTTAGAGAGGCCCCGCAATGGGAACACCAAAGCCTGTTTCTGGATGGCATGGACTGGTGCAGTCCCATGCCTTGCAGGATCTGGGGTGCATGCACACAAGGGGGCACAACACAACTTGACCCTGTAGGGCCCCCTAAGTTACCTCACCACCAGCATTTTCATGGAGTGATCATTGCCATGAGACCACTGGCGATGAGGATATTCCTAATATGCTGGCCACTGTAGTACCGGCAGCAAATTGTGGGCTCAGACTGGCTTATAATACAGCAGACAGGAGGTGCATTTGCAGAGTAGTTGAGAAAGGGGGTATGGCTCCAAGTTCTTTCAGCAATCCCGCTGTCGGGGACTTACTGGAGGTAAGAGGTGGACTTGTTAGGCCCCAAGGGCCCACAGCATTCAAGGAGAGTTCATTCCCTAAATACCACTGTGCCAGGAGGCGCGTTCGCAGAGTGGTGATGAAGGGGGTGCAGCCTTCGGGGACTTGCTGGCTTTTTTTTAATGTATCTTTTCTTTTGTTAGAGAAGGGCTACTTCATAGCCAGCTCCCAGGGCCTATTACGGCCTGGGGACCCCATACCCCGGGCCTGGCTTTTCCTTTTTTTATATATTTGTTTTGTACATACAGGATTCGGGCTGCATGCCTCCCCTGCCGTGGACCTATTTGGGCCCTGATGACCCCATTTCCCGGGCCTGCACCTTTTTTAAATAAAAAAGAGAGGGGGCTGTATGGCCTCCCTCCCGAGCCTATTTCAGCCCTGGTGACCCCATCTCCTGGCACCTGATGTCTCTACTGGGTTCCCTGGTCCCACACAGGGCATCCACTTTTTAAATGTTAGGGACCACGGGGAGCATGGAGGCCCCCACGGTCCCTTCTGGTTTCCTACATCCTCTGTCCAAAAGCAATTCTGCTCTGCTTCTAGTAAGCAAGAGCAGAAAATGCTCTTGCTTACTAGAAGCAGAGCAGCCTTTGCTATGGCTTAGCGGGAGCGGTGCTCTCGCCAAAACATAGCAAACAGCAAAGTCCTGAGGGTGGGCACCCTGGGTCATTGCAGGAGATGGCACTGGGGAGTGGCAGTCCCCAGTGACATTACTGGCTCCTTGAGGGTGGCCCCCTCCAATGCTAATTTAGCCTCAGGGAGGTGGTGGTCCCTGGGGCTGAGGGGTAGCGGAGCTGTGAGCACCCCTTAATCTTAAATTGTTGCCCCGGGGAGGTGATATTCCCTGGGAATCCTGGGAAGCATGCAGGCCCGTACATTAAAGTTTTATTTTCCCCGGAGAAGGTGGCCACTGGGTATGCAGAGGGGTCCCCCATATTGAAATTAACATTTTGTCCTGGGGAGGTGGCAGCCACCAGGATGCGTTGTTGCCGGAAGGGCAACCTCTGCATTATTATTTAAATGAAGCCCCAGGGAGGTGGTGGTCCCCAGAGCATAATAAGCCCCTGATGGGGGGTGTTTGTGCACCCTCTCTTTATTATTTGTACACTGTCCCTAGGACCTGGCCCACCCGGGGGCCAATTAATAATGAAGCGCGGAAGACCGTGCTTTGTGTTTTAAAATTTATTTTCAGCTGTATCAGTGGATCCTGCCCAAAAAGTTTTTTTAAAATGCTATTTTTGGCCCGCAGTGGTCCCACTGAGACCCCCCAATAGGCCTAGCGGATC
Organism: Lissotriton vulgaris; assembly: GCF_964263255.1. Lineage (NCBI taxonomy): Eukaryota > Metazoa > Chordata > Amphibia > Caudata > Salamandridae > Lissotriton > Lissotriton vulgaris. The sequence goes on from NC_141685.1 coordinate 585,061,266, forward strand.
AGGGTGTTTCTACCCTGCCCCTTTATTTCTTTTTAAACATTTTTGTGCAACTCAGTTTAACTGAGTCGCAAGATGGCTGCCAACACTTCGTAGTTAAAGTGTTGGCAGCCAATCTAATTTCTGAAGTGTTTCAGTATGCTCTGGACCAACATCTAGCTGTCTGTCAAATTTGGTGTCATTCCATTCAACGGTTCGGGCTGAGGCCGTGTTCAAAAATGAAAAATCCCAAAAGAAATAACATAGGTGAAAATGCATTTTGGGACCCCCCTTTTCTTTCGCTACCTACTTGACGGATCACCTTAAAACTTTCAACACAGCAGCTGAACCAAAAAATGGAACGTTTTTGAAATGTTGTCAATATTCCTTAAGTGGAGCTAAAGTTATTGACAAAACAAAAAATGCATTTCCTATCGAAACTTTGGAGAAGCGGTGAGATATATCACCTACTGGCGGTCACCAGTAGGTAGTTATAATTAGGACATATTTTCCATAGGAAATCCGCAACATTCTATTTGGAATAACTTTGGCGCCGGTTGATGAATTTTCAAAATGGTGTGGTGCTCCGATCCGCTCCTATCCTGAAAGTCTTGGGGATATTCGTGAAGTGGGGGCTGAGAAAAAAAGGGAGTCCCAAAACAGGTTTTCCCCATGCAATTTTCCATAGGTACAGTTCATCGCAGCTACAGCCCGAACGGCTGAACGGTATTACACCAAATTTGGCAAAGTTGTAGTCCTTGGTTCAGACTCGTGACTATTGATTATATGGTGTAAATCTATTCAGTAGTTCCTGAGAAAATTACAATTAAAAGTACATATATATTTATGGCCACTGTGGATCCGTGCATCTTGCGTGGATTATAAGCGCACCGTTCCGATCACGCACAGAATGCTGATTGGCTGTGAATTAGTTGTCAACATTCAAAGTGTTGGCAGCCATTTTGTGCCTCAGTAGAAGCGAGGATTTAGAAATTAGTGGAACAAGTGTTCAAAATGTATAAAGGGGGCAGGTAAGACATATTTTGACCCTCTAGACCTGCTTAGGGGGTCCTACAAGGACCCATAGGGTCCAAAAAAGAATGGTTATTATTTTTTTTAATTGAGAAATGTGAGCTGCGTGCATAGCTAAGTGGGAAGGAGAAATCCCAAGGTCTAAAGCATTGCATTTGAAGCGGGGGCCGAGAAAAAAGGGGGGTCCCAAAACGTGTTTTCCCAATGCAATTTTCCATAGTAATCGTTCATCGCGGCTACAGCACGAACGGCTAAACGGAATTACACCAAATTTTGCAAAGTGGTAGTCCTTGGTTCAGACTCGTGCCTTTTGCTTAAATGGTGTAAATCCGTTCAGTAGTTCCTGAGAAAATTAGAATTAAAAATACATATATATCAATGACCTCGGTGGAACCGCGCATCTCTAAGTCCGTCCCGATCACGCGCTGAATGCTAATTGGCTGTCCAATGGTTGTTAATTTTCAAAACCAGGAATTGTTGGCAGCCATTTTGTGCCTTGCTTGAAACGAGGATCTAGAAAATAGTGGGACAAATGTTCAAAACGTATAGCGGGGGCATGTAAGAAATATTTTGATCATCTAGACCTGCTTAGGGGGTCCCACAAGGACCCCTGGGGTAAAAACAAAATTGTTTTTTTTTTGGGACAAAACAGAGAAATGTGCGTTGGGTGCATGGATCTGCAAAATAAAAACAAAGCGGGGGCTCCTGTGCTTAGCTACCTGGTAGGGCCAAATGCAGAGGTCTAAAATATTACATTTGATGGGGGTCCAGAGGGGCCCTGTAGATCCGGGGACCGCCATTCCTCGGTGCTACAAAATAAATGGGTGAGGGAGCTCAAAGGTTTGACTAAGCCCTGAGGATTACCACCCTCTGGGGCTTTGTATATTTTGAGAGGGGGGCCGCGTGGTCTCCCTTCTGGAGCAGTCAAAAGCCTTGGGGAATACCACCCCCCAGGAGCGGCTCCTGCTGTGTCTCGGGGTGTCTACCCCGGGATACTGCTGTGTGGTATGGCAGGGCAGGAGTCGAGCTTCCCGTTGTGTCATAGCAAACTTGAGGGCATATTAACAAGTGCCATTTTGCCGCAATTAAAAAAAAGCCAAAAATGCTGTGAGAATTATATCCCCCTATTTACTAGGTGACGCTAAGATGCATTAATGCGTGTTAGCACCGGTTTGCTAGGGGCTCGTCTCATATCTTGAATGAGTTGCAATGTAGGTGTTCTCAGTGGGAAGGTAGGTGTTTCTTTCAGAATATAAAAAGGAAGAGGGCGGTATGACAACAGCGTTGTATTTACAAGGCGGCCCTGGATTTGAGGACCGATAGGAAAACTCTCACTAATTTCGGTTTATCATGGATCCTAACATCTGTTCTGAAGTAGACTTAAGTATGTTTAATATGCAAGGTGGATTGATATGTTGAGTCCACAGTCTTATAATAATAAGCTTTTTACTTGCGAACATACATTATCGCTGTATTTCTTGCTATGTTGGGGGCATATTTACAAGGACAGCGTTCAAAATCATCGTCGCTTTAGTGTTAGGGAAGTGTCATTAAAGCAGCCATAATGGCTTAATAATAGGCTTTTGAGAATTCATGAGAATTCCAGTAGAAGCAAGTTTGCAATGGTAGGGCGAGAGCCTCGGATCTCACTCTTGCAAAGCAAAGAGCAATGTTGCAAAAATCTTCCGGTAAGATAACAAAGGAGTTTTAAGTCCATTATCGCCGTTTTAGTTGTAGTTTGCTGCCGTTAAAGTGGCAACAATTTTATCGCCGTCCTTGTAAATATCCCCCTAAGTTTTGTAATGTAGACAGTCCAGTCTCCCATTTAAATAGGCACGAAGTATTTAGTGAAGTGCATTGTGAATCATGAAGCAACACTGTCTAATTATTATCGATAAAGAATTCAAAGAGTTGTGTACTTCTTTTCTCGTAATGTACATAGGGGCAGATTTACAAGTCCCTTGCGTCATGATTGCATTACTTTTAACATGGGAAAAGTGACACGAAAGTGGCGCAAGGGGCTTGTAAATCTGCTACACAATGTTCTGTCTTAGTTTGCTTTCCTCTGTGTCATGTAGGGGATCCTAGGTAAATATATCAGTTTCTGTACAGCCAGTACCTTTCAACCCTTCCCCCTAACTGCTCACTGCCTGTTACCATAGTAACAGTTCATGGAATACTTAAGTGAGAACACAGTTCACCACACAATGTTGCTAATCCAAACAGTTACTGTGCTGGAGTTTTTAACATTTTCCATAGGAACCGTTAATCGCAGCTACAGACTGTAAAAGAGCTGGTAAAGAGTTAGCCTCAGTAATATACTTCTAGTTATCAACATAATTTCTATTTTTAATTGTTTATTGTTTTCTAAGTGATTATCACACTAAATAATAGTAAAATGTCAGAAAAAAAGACGTATATACTTTTTTATAAATAACTTTTATTAAAACAGCAATACATAACTAGAAATATAACTTTAAGATAACAATATAATAAATAATTAGAAACATAACTTTAACATAACAATATAGTAAACAAAATGTGAAATGGACTCAGAATAGAAGAAGGGTAGGTAACCTGCAAAACAAAAATGAAAATAAGTGTTTAAAATTAGATTCATGTGACTGAATGAGGTCAAAGATCACAAATTAAAGTAACACTTGGCAATGTTTGGTAATCTGCACTTCTACAGATTGCCTGATAGATTTCACCTCTCTTATAGGCCGGGGTTGAAGAGGTGTCTGTACGGAAGTGCCTACTGCATCAGATTTACAGTTTGGACCTGCAGGTCTATAAAATAATTCAGAGATGAGACAGAATTAGGTGAGAGATCACGTCATTATGTAGGACAATATTGTTTATTTCGAACGCATTTAATCAGAGACATTATGTATCTAGGCAGCTCCGCTTACCTTGTGTAAACACTGAGGCGAACAGAGTTCACAACTTGATTATTGCTTTGGTTCTACACTGCAGACTGTATTAAATTCAGCCTTGATTTTTTTATCGGCAGAGTGGACAGCAGTGTCCATGACTTTAAAAGAGAAAGAGAAACAATGTGAGAGAGAGAAAGAGAAAAGAAATGACATTAAAAGTGTGAGAGAGAGAAAGTAAAAGATGGAGCAATTGAGGTAGTGTTAATACTGGAGAAAATCTTTGTAGCTCACCTTTTTGCCTCCGTTGTGTGTCCAAGCCCATGCCGGTTTATAGTGCACCCTCAAGTTTAGTGATCTGAAAGATAGTACAGAGTTAGTAATAGCAGAGTACATACAACTGCACAAGTATATTTCTGCTTTATGTCTTTGCACAATCAGGATACTGTATTACATCAACTTCCACTTCAAGGAGGTGTCTCTGCGCTCTTTTTCTCCCAAAGTAGTACTATAACCCATGCACTTGTGGTAAATATTTTAGTAATTTACCTTGATCGGAATTTCTATAATATCAATAAGGTCAAGCATGAAGAGCAGAGTCCGTGGTAGTTAGAATTCAAGGGACTTTATTCAGTAACTCGAGTTAAGGGAGAGCTCCGTCATCTAAGGAGTCTCTGGAATAGTCTCTACTTTAATCAAAGAAAACATGGTATTTATAAATTCTTGACATAGAAAAGAGGAAGGAGCTCCCTTTAAGCAAATTTCAGTTTTTCGTGTGGTAATCATACAGAAGTCATGACAGGAGCAGCGTAACTGTGTCATAATCATGAGAAAGAGAAGTCATGGCAGGAGCAGCGTAACTGTGTCATAATCATGAGGAAGTCACGGCAGAAGCAGAGTGTTGAGAAATAACCCCAGGCTGGTTCCTTAGATAAGAGAGAGAGAGAGAGAGAGAGAACTGGTCGTGACAGGATGTCTGGTGTCGTGTCTTAACAAACAGGCGCTGGTTTCTCGGAATTGGTCGTTGTGTCTTGGCAAACGGGGGCTTATTTCTCGGAATCGGCCAGACCATAAGAGTGTGTGGTTGCAACAGGGCTCATTTCTCTGAATCGGCTTGGACATAAGAATGTGTGGTTGTAGTTAGAGGAAGAAGTGCGTTGTGTGCAACCTTACGTTTATGTGCCCGGGTTTTCTAGTTACCATCATGGTGAGCTCGGGACGTGAAAGAGAGGGTGTATAATGGGACATAAATAACGAAAAGTATTAATTTTCCACATTCCCTCCTTGTCCCATAGAATACCCTTTTAACATTGTCTTTCTTAATCTACCTCTATGTTCATTAGGTTGTCCACTTGTTCCTGTAACATGATCTCTTCCTTCTTTTTCTTTCTAGTTTGGGGTCTGGGAATGCAGATAGTGATACAGAAACTACAGAGTGCTGGGCCACATTGAATACAGAGGCAACAGGTGAAGAGAATGGCTAGAGCGAGACCTATGACTGTAAGTGCCTTCCATCCCCATGAGGACAGGAGGCCCCAGAGCCATCCCGTCAGGGACCAGGCATCAGTGTCTGCATCTAGTTTTCTGGAAAGTACATGAAGGCGGGAAATAGCAGAATACACCGAGGGTGCATTATCTGGAATATATATACAGCAGCTGGACCCGATCAGTTGGTATATGCCACCACGGTCAGCCAATATAATATCTAGAACCATACGGTTCTGCAACGTCATGAGTCTGTCGGTAGCCATCTCAGCCATGATGTTGCTTAACGCACCAGCGGTCTCGTTTATGGCTCCCTGGACTACACGAGTTAGTTGTCTTATGTGGCGGCTGTTGATCATAGGCCCCCAGAAAGGAATGATTCCATTAAAGAAATCGCCAGCCTCTTGGTCCGCTGTATCTTCAGCATCTATGACCCCCCTTCGCCATCTATTAATTACGGTCGGAGGATCACTTAGATGGTAATCTGCTGGGGCGGTGTAGGTAGGGGGAAGGAGAAATGCAACGTAGCACTTCCCGGACCAGCCTTGAGGTAGCCAAGTACGTGCGTGAGATCCACAGATAAAATAGGTGTTGGGGGCAATAGCCATTGTTGGGAAATTTAGGACAGGTAGGGTGTATGTCTTATTACACTCGCTGTCTTCCATTTTCTGAACCTTGCCCTTTCTCTTACACAAAATAGGCCCTTATGGGGCACAGCCCATCCTCCCTGTTCTGTCTTTTTTGGACAGAAAACGTTTCCCTAAAGGAGGTAGTGTCGTTAAAAAGGGAATAACTGGAATTCTCATTATTATCTGCTCGTCCCCATGTCGTGGTAAAATTTACCATCTTTTCAACGGCTCGTACTGTCTTTGTTTTTATCTCGTTCCAGGTACTAGTGTTCTTGGCCTTGATCTCAGGAATGTTTCTAACAGAAGTGGAGAATATCATAGAGAATGCATTGGTAGATCCAGCATAGCCGAAAGGGAGAGGAATAAAAGGCATTCCTCCGTGTATGGAATGTGGTATTAAACCACAGACCCAACAGTTGGTTTTGTTAATAACCATTGATGTTGGTGGAGTGTGGAGATGAACGTGTTATTGAAAAATTCTTGTCTTCTATTCTCGAGATGTGGAGGGAGATCTACATGAGTATGCATAGCTGTGTTATTCAAAAGCGTGGGGGAAGCAGGTGGGAAAGCAAGATGAAGGAACCAACCTAGGCAAGCCGTGATACAAAAAATAAGAATCATGATAGAGAGGAAAATTTAAACTTTGTTATGCAATAATTTTACGATTTTAAACATATTTTCCATGGTTTGTCGCTAGTCTGAATCAATTGTGCATACGTGACCGGACACTTACCAGTAACCACTTCACCAAGACTACGTTTTGGACTTAATCAGCCACCGGTAGGTCGAGGTCAGATGCAGTGTCTCTAGCTTGTTTCTGATGGGATCGCAGCCGCGATCTGTACTCGTTTTGGCGGGAAAGTTCAGGAAGGGGTGAAACAAAGTCTGTCGCTTCCGTGTCTATAGTCTTGGGGTAAGCAAACATATCAGTAGGAGTTGGTCCGAAGAATTTTTTGCAGTGGCTAGCATGGAGCCATCCTTTTCGTCCTTCGACCTTGACTGCAGTCCTCGTCGTGAGTAGCACCAACTTGGGAGACGTCCATCTTCTTTCCAGGGGGCTGGCACGGTCAAACTTCCTTATGAAGATCCAGTCCGCGGGTTGGATGGTGTGTTCCTCGGGCGTTGTTTTGTCTGGAAAGGCTGCAGCCACCTGTGAACGACAAGAACGTAGTGCAGACATCAAGGAAGCTAGGTAATCCGTCAAAACATTTGAATCAATATCGGTTAGCTTTCTAGGGGATGGGACGCCCCAGATATTCGGAGGTCTCCCATATGTGACTTCGAAGGGGAACAGACCCGTCCGGGAATGTGCCACCATTCGCATGTAGAAGAGAGCAACCGGAAGAGCTGTAACCCAGTCTTTTTGTTTGTCAGCACATATTTGAGCTAGTTTGGTCTTTAGAGTCTGATTATGTCGTTCAACTAAGCCTGCTGCTTAGGGGTGTCGAACACAGTGGAATTTCTGGGTATATCCTAACAGTAAGGAAACAGCCTCCATTAGTTTAGAGGAAAATGGTTGTCCGTTGTCAGAGTATATGACTCTTGGCAACCCATATTGAGGGAAAAATTCTCTAACTAATTGTTTAGCTGTCATTTGGGCACTGTAGTCTGGGACGAGGTATGCTTCAGTCCATTGGGTCAAGGTACAGACTACTACGAGGACATACTTATGTCCTCGACATCTCCCAATTTGTGTGTAGTCAATTTGGAGGACTTCAAAGGGGTGATTTGGGGGATGGAACCCTCCTTGTTCAACTGAGACACTTTTCCCTGGATTGAACTGACAGCAAATCATACAGGTTCGTACTTTTTGTTTGGCCACTGAGTGCAGATGCTTGTTATGCCATACCAAATTTAGGCTGTCCTACATTCCTTTTTCTCCTCGATGTGCAGGACCATGGGCAGTTTCTATGATTACAGGAACCATTATGTCAGGGAGAAACCATTTGGACTTATCCTTTGTTACTCAGCCCTGGTCTGTGTGAGAACCTCCCTCTTCTTCCCATTTTCTCTTTTCGGTCTCTGTAGCTTGGTTTTGGATGTCTACTACATCTTTGGTAGGATCGATAACTGGATAAACAGTCTTAATGGTAGTTTCAGTTTTCAGTGTTCCTGTTTGAGCAGCGTTTTAGCTGTGGCATCCGCCAGAGCATTACCTCTGGTGATGGAGTCCATGACTTTTGTGTGTGCCATGCATTTCAGTATAGCTACTTCTGTGGGTCTGTGTATTGATTCTAGTAGCTGAAGAATAAGATCCCCATGTTGTATTTTAGTTCCATGAGAGGTCAGAAAACCTCTCTCTTTCCACAAAATTCCAAAGTTATGGACTACCCCGAACGCATATTGCGAATCGGTGTAGATGTTAACCCATTTCCCTTTGGAGCATTCACATGCTTGTGTAAGGGCTATGAGTCCTGCTGTTTGAGCTGAATGCACGGGTATTCTGGCTGCTAGGAGGACCGTATTCTCTGTAGTGACAGCATAAGCTGCTGAAAGTTCGCCTGTTTGGAGGCGCATGCAGGAACCATCCACGAACAGTGTGTATTCGGGTGTACTTAGAGGTACGTCTACAAGGTCAGACCGGGGCTTTGTGACTAGTTCGACTATCTCTAAGCAGTCGTGAGTTTGGTTGTCTTCTGGAACAGTGGGTATCAGTGTAGCGGGGTTGAGGATATTGCATCGTTTGATGATAATGTGGGGTTGGAATAATGTGACTTCATAACCTGTGAGACGAGCTATGGTCAAGTGTTGTGTCTGTGTCCTATTCAAAAGTAGTTCTACTGCATGTGGGACTTGTACCTCAAGAGGATGTCCTAGCACTATGAAATCACTTTGTCGAATTGCCAGAGCCGTAGCTGCAACGGAGCCGTAGCTGCAACGGATTTTAAACAGGCAGGCAGACCTTGTGCAACAGGAGTAAGAGTGCTGGAAAAATAAGCACAGGGACGATGTTTATTGGCCTGTGTTTGTGTGAGCACTGACAAGGCTGTACCTTCCCATTCCGTGACGAAAAGGACAAAAGGTTTGGCATAATCAGGTGTAGCTAGGACAGGTGCAGAGCATAATGCTTGTTTGAGAGTGTCAAAAGCAAAGGTATGGTCAGGTGTCCATGGTAATGGAGAAGAGGTGGCAAAATCGGAGGTTGTTAATTGTATCAGGTGTTTGGCCAAATAGGCGAACTGGGGAATCCACTGCCTACAATAGGAAGTGAGGCCAATAAGGGCACGGACTTCTTTCTGTGTCTTAGGGACAGGAATGTTAAAAATGAGTTGGATTCTTTCAGGTGTGAGTGCCCTACCCTCCTTTGACAGCAGGTGTTCTAAGTATGCCACCTGCTGTAAACACAATTGTAATTTAGAGGGTGATACTTTGTGGCCATGCAGTGCAAGAAACATTAGGACAGTTTGTGAGGCTTGTTCGCATTCTGGTTCGGAACGTGCAGTGATCAGTAAGTCATCGACATATTGCAACAATGTAGTATTGGAGGGCAGAACAATGCCGTCTAACTGTCTTTTAAGTGCCTGACTGTAGACACTGGGACTTTCTATGTACCCTTGAGGACTGAAACAGAAACTACGACCTTGCAGTGAGAATCTGAATAGATACTGACTGTCTGGATGAATGGGTATACTGAAGAAGGCATTTTTAAGGTCAATCACTGTAAAATGTGTGGCATCAGGATCTATCGCTGTCAGCAGAGTGCTGATGTCTGAGACCACAGGGTACTGTGGTACCACACATTTATTGAGTTCTCGTAAATCTACCACAAGTCTGTAAACTGGTGGTGCACCGTCATCTGTCTTCTTTCGCACTGGTAGAACTGGTGAATTACATATGTTGGAAGGTACTTCTCTGACTACTCCTTTTTGTATCAAGTCCTCAATAATATGAATAAGGGCTTGTTCCACATCTGGAGGTAACTTGTATTGGCGGACCCGAGGTAGGGCAACACCTTCCTTCAACGTGACTATGTGTGGTGTAATATCCATGAACCCTACCTTAGTTGGATCCGTAGCCCATAATGTAGTAGGAATGTCCCTTAATCTGCCATCTAACTCTTGTGTCATGAAATGACCTTTGAAATCTCGGAGGAATAGTCAGATTCCTTCCGGGGAACAGCATATCACAGCACCCAGCTCCTTTAATGTCTGGATGCCGAGTAAATTTTCGGGACAGGACTTAGTAAGTACCAAATTGGTGGAAGCTGTAAGAGGGCCAACCTGAAGTGATACTGGTTCAGAAACTTTGTTAATGACTGGTGTACCTGAGAAACCCAAGGAAATACTATTTGAGCCAGAGAGGGGTACCCTGGGAACTTTGTTGTGTTGTACTGTCATCCTACTAGCCCCGGTGTCAATCAGAAATTTTGTTTCTTTACCTAGGAGCTTAGCATGTACATAGGGACCCTGTTGGTCGACCGGGACCGGGATCAGTGGACGACTATCGTGTTCCTCCCAGCTGTCTTATGAAATTGTAGGGAATTCAGGATAGGATGCCACTGGATACTGATTGAGTTGTGTGGCTAATTTAGTATCAGCTGGGGGAGTTGATGTTGGAGCAGAGAAACGAGTGGTATAGGTGCGAGGCTGTGTCTTTCCAGTAGCAATATTGTGTTGTAAGACTGGACAGTCACCTACAAAATGGCCAGGCATTTTGCAATAATTACAGGTAACCTTTTCTTGTGTTTCTGGACGTTGCTTATGAGTCTGAGGAATTGTGTTGGTCTGTGCTACCAGTACCTTCATTTTAGTATCTTTTGTCCTCTTTTTCTCCTGTTCCTGTTCATCTCTAATTCTGTTCTGATGGTACTGGAGCATCTGAAGTGCTTGTGAAGGGGAACTTGCTTTCCAAGTGCTTTCAACCTTTAATACCCTATCTTTGATTTAAGGTAAGGCATTTTCTACAAGTTTTAAAACAAACAATCGACTATAGGCGACTCCACATGAGGAGAGACCGCTATTGATAAGGAAACATTTCTCTAATCTTGTATAATAGTCCCCTATATCCTCATCTGGTTTTTGCTTGCACGCAGAGATAGCATCCCAATCTTCCTTTTTGGTGGCCAATAACTGGGAGAGTATTTTCGGGAGAAGGCGAGGGAGTTCCAGGACTAGAGGTCCCAAGCCTTGTCCAGGAGTACGAGTAGTTTCTTCTGTTTCTAAAGCTGTCCATGCTATCTTCTTCCCTTCTACCTCCCACTCTTTCCCTTTTAATTTGTCGTATGTTCCTTGAGGCAGTAGGACTTTGAAGAGAATATTGAGGTCCTTATAAGTGAAGGAACCCATTTGAAGGATATCTTTGAGTTCCCTATGGAAACCCGTTGGATCTTTTTCATGAGAAGGGACCATTTTCTTCATTTCTAATATCTCTATTTTTGTCAGGGGAGTGTAGACAAATGTTTGTTGTAGCTTTCCTGCAGAATCTACAATGGAATGTACTTCTCGGAGAGGAAATTGACCTTGGCCTTACTGAGGGGGATTGGAGTCATAGACATTAGAAAGGTATTGAACATAGCGTTGTCGTTGATCTAAGAAAATGTTTAGGAATTCTTGTCCCCTGGTCACCCACCTCCCTTCTAGACAGTCTCGTAAGAGAGGATGTAACATTGTGGGTGGGTAGCTAGTGTCTTCATACAATGTAATGAGGTGTTGAACCATATAGATACTGGCTAGTCTTTGAGATGTCTTGGGGAGCGATAAAAACATCTGAGCGACTATGTCAGGGCAATATATAGAGTATTGGGACACCCAATGGGTGCTTGATCGAACGAGTTCTTTTTCTCGTGTGGTGAGTGGAGGTTCATCGTCCATCCAATCATCCAAGGCTTCTTGTGTTAGTTGGAATGATCTATCTGAAGAAGCTGACAATTTTTTAGTCTTATTCCTAAGTTGTCCGCTACTTTGGTAACGAGGGATACGGAAACGTACTGACCCTTGAAAAGCAGTTCCTTCTTCCCTGTCTTCGTCTGTACCCCCATTCTCGGTCTCTTGGGTAGGGGCACTTTTTTGGAGAGAGTCGGAAACCTTACTGGTAAAGAGAGGGATGAAGAAATCTATTTCTTTTATTTTATTATAATTCCCCGCTATCACTGCTTGATCTAGCTGAAGTAAGTTGTCGGGAACCTTTTTCCCAGCACTTGAGATCATACGGATAAAACAGGTAATCATAAATCGTGAGAGACAATTTTTATGAGCGATAGGTCTATTTTTAATAGCCTCTTGTAGGACTTCTAAATTTTCTCCTGTTCGGAGAGCTTCGTAAATTTTATGAGGCAATTTGTGAAATTTGGTACCTCCCGTATGCCTTCTAAAGCTTCCCGTAAGCAATAGGAGACATCTGCTTGTGGATCTTCTCCTGGAGTCGGGTCGTATTCACATTCTAACATAGGTAGAACACCATCTGAAGTATCAGGGATGGGTTCCGTCTGGGTAACTATCCGTCTGACCGTTGTTTGATTAGTATAAGCAGGAGGTGGTTCCATTAAATAGGTGGTAATGAAGTCTTCGGATACGGAAGGAACTTTAGGACATGGAGGTGCTGTGGGAATACTAGGGTCTGGACTACCATCGGACTCTGTCCTTTGTGAAAGGATGGGATATATACCCGTCAAGGAGGCCGAGATCTCCCTTTTTCTTTGTTCGAAATTAATATCATCATTCTGATCCCGTAACTTTCTCATCTTACTTTCTTCTGACATTCTGTTTGCTTTCTCTACTTTCCTTTGCTCTTTCCGTTCCCTTCGATGTGCTTCCTTTCGCCATAATTCGATACTCTCTAACATCGAGGGTCTTGCTTTCTTTTCCCAACATTTCTTTTCAATTGCCATGATACAATTTAAATCCCATTTGCCACTCTTTGGCCATCTAATCGCAATTTCTAAATCTTGAGTGTAATCTTCCCAAAGATCTAAGTACAAAATGGCACCAATTCCATATTTCGTATACATGAAGAAACCAGGAGTATCCTTTGGGGGGACTGGTGCATCTTGTTCCAGTAACCCCCTCCGGGTACCCAGTTTACACAACTTAGAAAACAAAGGCATTGCGTCAACAAATAATAAAACTTACACTTGATAACTTGATATACCCTGAGTATCAGAGTACAAACATACCATTTTCTAGAAACCTAGAACCCGTCTTGACCGTGCTCTGAAAAATCAGAACCCCCAGCAGTACTCACCGAGGTGCAGAGAACTTGAAGACCTTGAAGATCTGGACACTGGACTAGTTACGCGGTGCTCTTGATCAGGGACTTGTTGGGGTTCTGAAGAACTCGGACTCGGCAACTTCACAAGATTCGGGCTCTGGGTCGAGACCTCCGCTGTCGTCCTCCCCGCCTCGTATGGTGGCTAGGCCGTGGCTCGGTCCCTCTTTGACACGAAGGAGTTCATGCAGGAACACCCTGCAGTGTGCACTTTGAAGTCTGTCGGTATCTGGAGAGACAGGTTTGTGTCCGCATCACCGGCGTGTGGGGAGAAAGGGAAGTTCCTGTTCGGGCGCCAATTTACTGTGGTAAATATTTTAGTAATTTACCTTGATCGGAATTTCTATAATATCAATAAGGTCAAGCATGAAGAGCAGAGTCCGTGGTGGTTAAAATTCAAGGGTCTTTATTCAGTAACTCGAGTTAAGGGAGAGCTCCGTCACTTAAGGAGGCTCGGGAATAGTCTCTACTTTAATCAAAGAAAACATGGTATTTATGCATTCTTGACATAGAAAAGAGGAAGGAGCTCCCTTTGAGCAAATTTCAGTCTTTCATGTGGTAATCATACAGAAGTCATGACAGGAGCAGCGTAACTGTGTCATAATCATGAGAAAGAGAAGTCAAGGCAGGAGCAGCGTAACTGTGTCATAATCATGAGGAAGTCACTGCAGAAGCAGAGTGTTGAGAAATAACCCCAGGCTGGTTCCTTAGAAAAGAGAAAGAGAGAGAACTGGTCGTGACAGGATGTCTGGTGTCGTGTCTTAACAAACAGGCGCTGGTTTCTGGGAATTGGTCGTTGTGTCTTGGCAAACGGGGGCTTATTTCTCGGAATCGGCCTGACCATAAGAGTGTGTGGTTGCAATGGGCTCGTTTCTGGGAATCAGCTTGGACATAAGAATGTGTGGTTGTAGTTAGAGGAAGAAGTGCGTTGTGTGCAACCTTACGTTTATGTGCCCAGGTTTTCTAGTTACCATCATGGTGAGCTCGGGACGTGAAAGAGAGGGTGTATAATGGGACATAAATAACGAAAAATAATCATTTTCCACACACTCCCACTGCATTGCGGTGAGTTCTTATTACTGTATAACCAGACTGTTGCACCCAATAGACTCCCAGAGTCGGGAGGTGAGTGCCTTTTCTTGCGCACTCAGGGGCAGATTTACAAGCTTCTTGCGCCACTTTTGCATCACTTTTCCCATGTTAAAAGTGACGCAAAAGTGGCGCAAGGGGCTTATAAATCTGTTCCTCAAACTGATGCAACCTATCTATTCTCACTGCCTGGAGGTAATTGTACATTCCTACAAAGTCAAGCTGCTGCACACTACCCATTCTATCGGCCCAAAGGTGACTTCTTGTTGCTTCGGAAACATTGGCGTGATTCAAAGAGGGTGCACCACGTGTCGAAACAGCCTTCTCAGACGTTGTTACGATGGCCACGCATCATCGCAGAATCCTTGAACGTTGAGCTTTGGAGGTGTTGGGGGGACACCAATTTGTGAAACACAGCCTGCTAGATAAAAAGGAAGTTAACATTGTGCGTCATTTCTTTATCAAAGGAGAGAGAAAGTGAAAGAGTGACTGAAAAGAATATTCGCAGCTCACCTTTCTGTCACCGGTGTGTCTTTCACCACGTGCCGGGACATAATGCACACTGAAGCTCTGCATCTAAAAGATAGTGAAAGAAAGATGTTATGATTGGTAATTGTTACTATCTTAATGTGGAGTAGAATTACATCTCCCTTTCACACACCTTACCTCCTGCATTTAAAAAACAACTATTTGTTCAGTTCCAACTTGTTTAATGGCCTTCAATGTTTGAAAAATGTGTATAGTAGTAATGTTTTTTATCCGGTTGTGAAAGCAAGTGGTGCGCAGTGATATACACGGTTTCGATCATTACGAGCGACGGACATTTGACCGATTCTAAAAACTTTCCTGCTATTGGAAAAAAAAATGCAATAAGATATGGTATGTAGGACTGCGTACGCCTAAATCGCTGCACCATCTTTTTGTATCCAGTCTGCTGCACCCCATCTACTCTGTCTGCTGCGCACCCAGGTCTCATTGCTCACCTTTTTGCGGACAGGGTACGTTTTAATTCATGCAGTCCTGCTCTGCCACCAAGAAGTCTCACATTTGGTGCTGAGTCTTGATATCACTATGGCAAAGGACATACTAGTGCACCTATCTTCATCGCAGGTTCCTCACACGCTCAGTCCTTGCGGTACCACTAACTCAGTGACTAAAGAGACCACGCACGTGGTAGTGGGCCCCCCTGTTCGGTATTTCAGGCCTACATGAGGCATCTGAACCATTAGGATGGGCCATGACAGCGCTTGCGATGGGAGCAACTCTAAAATGGCGTAGAGCACGTGTGCCCCATCTTTTTTATTGGTAGGGTCACATGTCTAGTGACGTATGAGCAGGATGGGTGTGATGTGGGTGTATACCAGCCATGAGGGAGTGTGTGTGTGCCGTTCTGGCAAGTAGACCTGGAAGTAAGAAATCACTACAATGGAAATCTGGACCATGTACGTACCGTTGTTGTGTTTTCCTGGAAGCGAAAGCGGAGTGGGCAGGACTGACATATGCCAGTGCTGCACGAGGCTGTGAATGATGACTCCGGAGCTATGGGTGTGGTTCCGTCGTGAGCTATATGAAAATTCTACTGATTTGGGTGTCTGTGTTGTAGTGCTGCATTCACCCGGGTCTTACACGTAAATGTGTCATTATGTCTGTAAAGTCCCCCAAAATGGCTAATATCGAAGGTACGGGGTATCACAGACCCTATATTCATCCATAGATGCACACATAAAAGATGGTGGACATGACGCATTTCTGCGAATATGAATGTTTGTTGTACATTCAGTGGAGTGTTGTAGCTGTAGGAATACAGGGCTGTGAAAGGTTTAGGTTGCAGTTTTTGGCACATAAAGGACAGATAATAAATATATGAATGTGGTGATTCGGGTATACTGTCGAACTTGGTGCTGGAAATCAGTGTTTCAGGCCCGGAGTCGCGTCCACATCCTGGTACTGTAGAGTAATAACGTAATCAACGGGTGCCTGAAAATGTACTGTAAATACGGTGGTCATGTAAATTGTTGATATAGGTTTAGGTCGACTTCGCGCTATATAGATATGCTAAGAAAAAAAAAGAAACAGTACACATTTATAAATTGACTATACAGTTTATTTGCAGTATTGTAATGATCCACTTTGTAAGTTCAGATTTGTAGAATAAGCGAGAAAAAGTTACATAATCAAAGTTTTTGTTATTGGCAGAGGTAAGATGGTTGCATACGCTGTTTACCGTACAATAAAATGTGGTAGGGCACAGGAGCAGCATTTTACAAACATAATAAGTACACAGACACAGATAGTTGAAATGGGTATAGGAACGTGTGCTAATCTCCATTTTATGACCTTGCTGTTGGTAACAAGTATAATAGTAATCATGATATCATACACAGATATTCAATGATAAACGGTTTATGACTTCTGCTGTACAAAGGTAGGAGCGCTACATGTGAAATGATACACAGAAGATTCTATCGTAAAGGGTTCATGAGTTGTGGTACACTGAGGTAGGGGTGGTTTGAGGGGAGCCTGTGATGATGCGTGGTTAAGAAACAGCTCTGCAAACTAGGTCTACTGATTGCTCCCCATAACAAATTAAACAATTGCATTTCACGAAGTGCATTCTAACTTTCTCAAAATGGGGAGGTATGTCTGCTGGCAATGTTGAAGGTGATGCCCCAGAGGTACTTGGTATTGTTAGTGGTGGAGGTACATTTTGGCGCTGTGTTCTACATTCTTTGTGAACATAGTTCACAAGATGCAGGGATTAAAGGTGCTTGAGCATACTAGTAGTGCCACAGGAGTATTTTTTGCCTTTGCCTTAAATAAGTCCATCACCACCCCCTTTTGTACCGTTCAATAAATCAAGGCTAAATTTCCTACTGTCTGTAGTGTAGATACAACGCAGAGTTCAAGTTGTGAATCCTACTGTCCGCAGTGTACATCGAAGCCACTACTCAGCACAGTTATAGAAGAATGCTTTTTTTCACTTATTTTAACAAAATATGAATACATACAGTATAATTGTCTCTGCATTAAGTAAATCAAGGCTGAATTCCCTACTGTCTATAGTGTAGCTGTCGGGGACTTACTGGAGGTAAGAGGTGGACTTGTTAGCCCCCAAGGGCCCTCAGCATTCAAGGAGAGTTCATTCCCTAAATACCACTGTGCCAGGAGGCGCGTTTGCAGAGTGGTGATGAAGGGGGTGCAGCCTTCGGGGACTTGCTGGCTTTTTTTTAATGTATCTTTTCTTTTGTTAGAGAAGGGCTACTTCATAGCCAGCTCCCAGGGCCTATTACGGCCTGGGGACCCCATATCCCGGGCCTGGCTTTTCCTTTTTTTATATATTTGTTTTGTACATACAGGATTCGGGCTGCATGCCTCCCCTGCCGTGGACCTATTTGGGCCCTGATGACCCCATTTCCCGGGCCTGCACCTTTTTTAAATAAAAAAGAGAGGGGGCTGTATGGCCTCCCTCCCGAGCCTATTTCAGCCCTGGTGACCCCATCTCCTGGCACCTGATGTCTCTACTGGGTTCCCTGGTCCCACACAGGGCATCCACTTTTTAAATGTTAGGGACCACGGGGAGCATGGAGGCCCCCACGGTCCCTTCTGGTTTCCTACATCCTCTGTCCAAAAGCAATTCTGCTCTGCTTCTAGTAAGCAAGAGCAGAAAATGCTCTTGCTTACTAGAAGCAGAGCAGCGTTTGCTATGGCTTAGCGGGAGCGGTGCTCTCGCCAAAACATAGCAAACAGCAAAGTCCTGAGGGTGGGCACCCTGGGTCATTGCAGGAGATGGCACTGGGGAGTGGCAGTCCCCAGTGACATTACTGGCTCCTTGAGGGTGGCCCCATCCAATGCTAATTTAGCCTCAGGGAGGTGGTGGTCCCTGGGGCTGAGGGGTAGCGGAGCTGTGAGCACCCCTTAATCTTAAATTGTTGCCCCGGGGAGGTGATATTCCCTGGGAATCCTGGGAAGCATGCAGGCCCGTACATTAAAGTTTTATTTTCCCCGGAGAAGGTGGCCACTGGGTATGCAGAGGGGTCCCCCATATTGAAATTAACATTTTGTCCTGGGGAGGTGGCAGCCACCAGGATGCGTTGTTGCCGGAAGGGCAACCTCTGCATTATTATTTAAATGAAGCCCCAGGGAGGTGGTGGTCCCCAGAGCATAATAAGCCCCTGATGGGGGGTGTTTGTGCACCCTCTCTTTATTATTTGTACACTGTCCCTAGGACCTGGCCCACCCGGGGGCCAATTAATAATGAAGCGCGGAAGACCGTGCTTTGTGTTTTAAAATTTATTTTCAGCTGTATCAGTGGATCCTGCCCAAAAAGTTTTTTTAAAATGCTATTTTTGGCCCGCAGTGGTCCCACTGAGACCCCCCAATAGGCCTAGCGGATCAGAGTGTTTCTACCCTGCCCCTTTATTTCTTTTTAAACATTTTTGTGCAACTCAGTTTAACTGAGTCGCAAGATGGCTGCCAACACTTCGTAGTTAAAGTGTTGGCAGCCAATCTAATTTCTGAAGTGTTTCAGTATGCTCTGGACCAACATCTAGCTTTCTGTCAAATTTGGTGTCATTCCATTCAACGGTTCGGGCTGAGGCCGTGTTCAAAAATGAAAAATCCCAAAAGAAATAACATAGGTGAAAATGCATTTTGGGACCCCCCTTTTCTTTCGCTACCTACTTGACGGATCACCTTAAAACTTTCAACACAGCAGCTGAACCAAAAAATGGAACGTTTTTGAAATGTTGTCAATATTCCTTAAGTGGAGCTAAAGTTATTGACAAAACAAAAAATGCATTTCCTATCGAAACTTTGGAGAAGCGGTGAGATATATCACCTACTGGCGGTCACCAGTAGGTAGTTATAATTAGGACATATTTTCCATAGGAAATCCGCAACATTCTATTTGGAATAACTTTGGTGCCGGTTGATGAATTTTCAAAATGGTGTGGCGCTCCGATCCGCTCCTATCCTGAAAGTCTTGGGGATATTCGTGAAGTGGGGGCTGAGAAAAAAAGGGAGTCCCAAAACAGGTTTTCCCCATGCAATTTTCCATAGGTACAGTTCATCGCAGCTACAGCCCGAACGGCTGAACGGTATTACACCAAATTTGGCAAAGTTGTAGTCCTTGGTTCAGACTCGTGACTATTGATTATATGGTGTAAATCTATTCAGTAGTTCCTGAGAAAATTACAATTAAAAGTACATATATATTTATGGCCACTGTGGATCCGTGCATCTTGCGTGGATTATAAGCGCACCGTTCCGATCACGCACAGAATGCTGATTGGCTGTGAATTAGTTGTCAACATTCAAAGTGTTGGCAGCCATTTTGTGCCTCAGTAGAAGCGAGGATTTAGAAATTAGTGGAACAAGTGTTCAAAATGTATAAAGGGGGCAGGTAAGACATATTTTGACCCTCTAGACCTGCTTAGGGGGTCCTACAAGGACCCATAGGGTCCAAAAAAGAATGGTTATTATTTTTTTTAATTGAGAAATGTGAGCTGCGTGCATAGCTAAGTGGGAAGGAGAAATCCCAAGGTCTAAAGCATTGCATTTGAAGCGGGGGCCGAGAAAAAAGGGGGGTCCCAAAACGTGTTTTCCCAATGCAATTTTCCATAGTAATCGTTCATCGCGGCTACAGCACGAACGGCTAAACGGAATTACACCAAATTTTGCAAAGTGGTAGTCCTTGGTTCAGACTCGTGCCTTTTGCTTAAATGGTGTAAATCCGTTCAGTAGTTCCTGAGAAAATTAGAATTAAAAATACATATATATCAATGACCTCGGTGGAACCGCGCATCTCTAAGTCCGTCCCGATCACGCGCTGAATGCTAATTGGCTGTCCAATGGTTGTTAATATTCAAAACCAGGAATTGTTGGCAGCCATTTTGTGCCTTGCTTGAAACGAGGATCTAGAAAATAGTGGGACAAATGTTCAAAACGTATAGCGGGGGCATGTAAGAAATATTTTGATCATCTAGACCTGCTTAGGGGGTCCCACAAGGACCCCTGGGGTAAAAACAAAATTGTTTTTTTTTTGGGACAAAACAGAGAAATGTGCGTTGGGTGCATGGATCTGCAAAATAAAAACAAAGCGGGGGCTCCTGTGCTTAGCTACCTGGTAGGGCCAAATGCAGAGGTCTAAAATATTACATTTGATGGGGGTCCAGAGGGGCCCTGTAGATCCGGGGACCGCCATTCCTCGGTGCTACAAAATAAATGGGTGAGGGAGCTCAAAGGTTTGACTAAGCCCTGAGGATTACCACCCTCTGGGGCTTTGTATATTTTGAGAGGGGGGCCGCGTGGTCTCCCTTCTGGAGCAGTCAAAAGCCTTGGGGAATACCACCCCCCAGGAGCGGCTCCTGCTGTGTCTCGGGGTGTCTACCCCGGGATACTGCTGTGTGGTATGGCAGGGCAGGAGTCGAGGTTCCCGTTGTGTCATAGCAAACTTGAGGGCATATTAACAAGTGCCATTTTGCCGCAATAAAAAAAAAGCCAAAAATGCTGTGAGAATTATATCCCCCTATTTACTAGGTGACGCTAAGATGCATTAATGCGTGTTAGCACCGGTTTGCTAGGGGCTCGTCTCATATCTTGAATGAGTTGCAATGTAGGTGTTCTCAGTGGGAAGGTAGGTGTTTCTTTCAGAATATAAAAAGGAAGAGGGCGGTATGACAACAGCGTTGTATTTACAAGGCGGCCCTGGATTTGAGGACCGATAGGAAAACTCTCACTAATTGCGGTTTATCATGGATCCTAACATCTGTTCTGAAGTAGACTTAAGTATGTTTAATATGCAAGGTGGATTGATATGTTGAGTCCACAGTCTTATAATAATAAGCTTTTTACTTGCGAACATACATTATCGCTGTATTTCTTGCTATGTTGGGGGCATATTTACAAGGACAGCGTTCAAAATCATCGTCGCTTTAGTGTTAGGGAAGTGTCATTAAAGCAGCCATAATGGCTTAATAATAGGCTTTTGAGAATTCATGAGAATTCCGGTAGAAGCAAGTTTGCAATGGTAGGGCGAGAGCCTCGGATCTCACTCTTGCAAAGCAAAGAGCAATGTTGCAAAAATCTTCCGGTAAGATAACAAAGGAGTTTTAAGTCCATTATCGCCGTTTTAGTTGTAGTTTGCTGCCGTTAAAGTGGCAACAATTTTATCGCCGTCCTTGTAAATATCCCCCTAAGTTTTGTAATGTAGACAGTCCAGTCTCCCATTTAAATAGGCACGAAGTATTTAGTGAAGTGCATTGTGAATCATGAAGCAACACTGTCTAATTATTATCGATAAAGAATTCAAAGAGTTGTGTACTTCTTTTCTCGTAATGTACATAGGGGCAGATTTACAAGTCCCTTGCGTCATGATTGCATTACTTTTAACATGGGAAAAGTGACACGAAAGTGGCGCAAGGGGCTTGTAAATCTGCTACACAATGTTCTGTCTTAGTTTGCTTTCCTCTGTGTCATGTAGGGGATCCTAGGTAAATATATCAGTTTCTGTACAGCCAGTACCTTTCAACCCTTCCCCCTAACTGCTCACTGCCTGTTACCATAGTAACAGTTCATGGAATACTTAAGTGAGAACACAGTTCACCACACAATGTTGCTAATCCAAACAGTTACTGTGCTGGAGTTTTTAACATTTTCCATAGGAACCGTTAATCGCAGCTACAGACTGTAAAAGAGCTGGTAAAGAGTTAGCCTCAGTAATATACTTCTAGTTATCAACATAATTTCTATTTTTAATTGTTTATTGTTTTCTAAGTGATTATCACACCAAATAATAGTGAAATGTCAGAAAAAAAGACGTATATACTTTTTTATAAATAACTTTTATTAAAACAGCAATACATAACTAGAAATATAACTTTAAGATAACAATATAATAAATAATTAGAAACATAACTTTAACATAACAATATAGTAAACAAAATGTGAAATGGACTCAGAATAGAAGAAGGGTAGGTAACCTGCAAAACAAAAATGAAAATAAGTGTTTAAAATTAGATTCATGTGACTGAATGAGGTCAAAGATCACAAATTAAAGTAACACTTGGCAATGTTTGGTAATCTGCACTTCTACAGATTGCCTGATAGATTTCACCTCTCTTATAGGCCGGGGTTGAAGAGGTGTCTGTACGGAAGTGCCTACTGCATCAGATTTACAGTTTGGACCTGCAGGTCTATAAAATAATTCAGAGATGAGACAGAATTAGGTGAGAGATCACGTCATTATGTAGGACAATATTGTTTATTTCGAACGCATTTAATCAGAGACATTATGTATCTAGGCAGCTCCGCTTACCTTGTGTAAACACTGAGGCGAACAGAGTTCACAACTTGATTATTGCTTTGGTTCTACACTGCAGACTGTATTAAATTCAGCCTTGATTTTTTTATCGGCAGAGTGGACAGCAGTGTCCATGACTTTAAAAGAGAAAGAGAAACAATGTGAGAGAGAGAAAGAGAAAATAAATGACATTAAAAGTGTGAGAGAGAGAAAGTAAAAGATGGAGCAATTGAGGTAGTGTTAATACTGGAGAAAATCTTTGTAGCTCACCTTTTTGCCTCCGTTGTGTGTCCAAGCCCATGCCGGTTTATAGTGCACCCTCAAGTTTAGTGATCTGAAAGATAGTACAGAGTTAGTAATAGCAGAGTACATACAACTGCACAAGTATATTTCTGCTTTATGTCTTTGCACAATCAGGATACTGTATTACATCAACTTCCACTTCAAGGAGGTGTCTCTGCGCTCTTTTTCTCCCAAAGTAGTACTATACCCCATGCACTTGTGGTAAATATTTTAGTAATTTACCTTGATCGGAATTTCTATAATATCAATAAGGTCAAGCATGAAGAGCAGAGTCCGTGGTAGTTAGAATTCAAGGGACTTTATTCAGTAACTCGAGTTAAGGGAGAGCTCCGTCATCTAAGGAGTCTCTGGAATAGTCTCTACTTTAATCAAAGAAAACATGGTATTTATAAATTCTTGACATAGAAAAGAGGAAGGAGCTCCCTTTAAGCAAATTTCAGTTTTTCGTGTGGTAATCATACAGAAGTCATGACAGGAGCAGCGTAACTGTGTCATAATCATGAGAAAGAGAAGTCATGGCAGGAGCAGCGTAACTGTGTCATAATCATGAGGAAGTCACGGCAGAAGCAGAGTGTTGAGAAATAACCCCAGGCTGGTTCCTTAGATAAGAGAGAGAGAGAGAGAGAGAGAACTGGTCGTGACAGGATGTCTGGTGTCGTGTCTTAACAAACAGGCGCTGGTTTCTCGGAATTGGTCGTTGTGTCTTGGCAAACGGGGGCTTATTTCTCGGAATCGGCCAGACCATAAGAGTGTGTGGTTGCAACAGGGCTCATTTCTCTGAATCGGCTTGGACATAAGAATGTGTGGTTGTAGTTAGAGGAAGAAGTGCGTTGTGTGCAACTTTACGTTTATGTGCCCGGGTTTTCTAGTTACCATCATGGTGAGCTCGGGACGTGAAAGAGAGGGTGTATAATGGGACATAAATAACGAAAAGTATTAATTTTCCACATTCCCTCCTTGTCCCATAGAATACCCTTTTAACATTGTCTTTCTTAATCTACCTCTATGTTCATTAGGTTGTCCACTTGTTCCTGTAACATGATCTCTTCCTTCTTTTTCTTTCTAGTTTGGGGTCTGGGAATGCAGATAGTGATACAGAAACTACAGAGTGCTGGGCCACATTGAATACAGAGGCAACAGGTGAAGAGAATGGCTAGAGCGAGACCTATGACTGTAAGTGCCTTCCATCCCCATGAGGACAGGAGGCCCCAGAGCCATCCCGTCAGGGACCAGGCATCAGTGTCTGCATCTAGTTTTCTAGAAAGTACATGAAGGCGGGAAATAGCAGAATACACAGAGGGTGCATTATCTGGAATATATATACAGCAGCTGGACCCGATCAGTTGGTATATGCCACCACGGTCAGCCAATATAATATCTAGAACCATACGGTTCTGCAACGTCAGAGTCTGTCGGTAGCCATCTCAGCCATGATGTTGCTTAACGCACCAGCGGTCTCGTTTATGGCTCCCTGGACTACACGAGTTAGTTGTCTTATGTGGCGGCTGTTGATCATAGGCCCCCAGAAAGGAATGATTCCATTAAAGAAATCGCCAGCCTCTTGGTCCGCTGTATCTTCAGCATCTATGACCCCCCTTCGCCATCTATTAATTACGGTCGGAGGATCACTTAGATGGTAATCTGCTGGGGCGGTGTAGGTAGGGGGAAGGAGAAATGCAACGTAGCACTTCCCGGACCAGCCTTGAGGTAGCCAAGTACGTGCGTGAGATCCACAGATAAAATAGGTGTTGGGGGCAATAGCCATTGTTGGGAAATTTAGGACAGGTAGGGTGTATGTCTTATTACACTCGCTGTCTTCCATTTTCTGAACCTTGCCCTTTCTCTTACACAAAATAGGCCCTTATGGGGCACAGCCCATCCTCCCTGTTCTGTCTTTTTTGGACAGAAAACGTTTCCCTAAAGGAGGTAGTGTCGTTAAAAAGGGAATAACTGGTATTCCCATTATTATCTGCTCGTCCCCATGTCGTGGTAAAATTTACCATCTTTTCAACGGCTCGTACTGTCTTTGTTTTTATCTCGTTCCAGGTACTAGTGTTCTTGGCCTTGATCTCAGGAATGTTTCTAACAGAAGTGGAGAATATCATAGAGAATGCATTGGTAGATCCAGCATAGCCGAAAGGGAGAGGAATAAAAGGCATTCCTCCGTGTATGGAATGTGGTATTAAACCACAGACCCAACAGTTGGTTTTGTTAATAACCATTGATGTTGGTGGAGTGTGGAGATGAACGTGTTATTGAAAAATTCTTGTCTTCTATTCTCGAGATGTGGAGGGAGATCTACATGAGTATGCATAGCTGTGTTATTCAAAAGCGTGGGGGAAGCAGGTGGGAAAGCAAGATGAAGGAACCAACCTAGGCAAGCCGTGATACAAAAAATAAGAATCATGATAGAGAGGAAAATTTAAACTTTGTTATGCAATAATTTTACGATTTTAAACATATTTTCCATGGTTTGTCGCTAGTCTGAATCAATTGTGCATACGTGACCGGACACTTACCAGTAACCACTTCACCAAGACTACGTTTTGGACTTAATCAGCCACCGGTAGGTCGAGGTCAGATGCAGTGTCTCTAGCTTGTTTCTGATGGGATCGCAGCCGCGATCTGTACTCGTTTTGGCGGGAAAGTTCAGGAAGGGGTGAAACAAAGTCAGTCGCTTCCGTGTCTATAGTCTTGGGGTAAGCAAACATATCAGTAGGAGTTGGTCCGAAGAATTTTTTGCAGTGGCTAGCATGGAGCCATCCTTTTCGTCCTTCGACCTTGACTGCAGTCCTCGTCGTGAGTAGCACCAACTTGGGAGACGTCCATCTTCTTTCCAGGGGGCTGGCACGGTCAAACTTCCTTATGAAGATCCAGTCCGCGGGTTGGATGGTGTGTTCCTCGGGCGTTGTTTTGTCTGGAAAGGCTGCAGCCACCTGTGAACGACAAGAACGTAGTGCAGACATCAAGGAAGATAGGTAATCCGTCAAAACATTTGAATCAATATCGGTTAGCTTTCTAGGGGATGGGACGCCCCAGATATTCGGAGGTCTCCCATATGTGACTTCGAAGGGGAACAGACCCGTCCGGGAATGTGCCACCATTCGCATGTAGAAGAGAGCAACCGGAAGAGCTGTAACCCAGTCTTTTTGTTTGTCAGCACATATTTGAGCTAGTTTGGTCTTTAGAGTCTGATTATGTCGTTCAACTAAGCCTGCTGCTTAGGGGTGTCGAACACAGTGGAATTTCCGGGTATATCCTAACAGTAAGGAAACAGCCTCCATTAGTTTAGAGGAAAATGGTTGTCCGTTGTCAGAGTATATGACTCTTGGCAACCCATATTGAGGGAAAAATTCTCTAACTAATTGTTTAGCTGTCATTTGGGCACTGTAGTCTGGGACGAGGTATGCTTCAGTCCATTGGGTCAAGGTACAGACTACTACGAGGACATACTTATGTCCTCGACATCTCCCCATTTGTGTGTAGTCAATTTGGAGGACTTCAAAGGGGTGATTTGGGGGATGGAACCCTCCTTGTTCAACTGAGACACTTTTCCCTGGATTGAACTGACAGCAAATCATACAGGTTCGTACTTTTTGTTTGGCCACTGAGTGCAGATGCTTGTTATGCCATACCAAATTTAGGCTGTCCTACATTCCTTTTTCTCCTCGATGTGCAGGACCATGGGCAGTTTCTATGATTACAGGAACCATTATGTCAGGGAGAAACCATTTGGACTTATCCTTTGTTACTCAGCCCTGGTCTGTGTGAGAACCTCCCTCTTCTTCCCATTTTCTCTTTTCGGTCTCTGTAGCTTGGTTTTGGATGTCTACTACATCTTTGGTAGGATCGATAACTGGATAAACAGTCTTAATGGTAGTTTCAGTTTTCAGTGTTCCTGTTTGAGCAGCGTTTTAGCTGTGGCATCCGCCAGAGCATTACCTCGGGTGATGGAGTCCATGACTTTTGTGTGTGCCATGCATTTCAGTATAGCTACTTCTGTGGGTCTGTGTATTGATTCTAGTAGCTGAAGAATAAGATCCCCATGTTGTATTTTAGTTCCATGAGAGGTCAGAAAACCTCTCTCTTTCCACAAAATTCCAAAGTTATGGACTACCCCGAACGCATATTGCGAATCGGTGTAGATGTTAACCCATTTCCCTTTGGAGCATTCACATGCTTGTGTAAGGGCTATGAGTCCTGCTGTTTGAGCTGAATGCACGGGTATTCTGGCTGCTAGGAGGACCGTATTCTTTGTAGTGACAGCATAAGCTGCTGAAAGTTCGCCTGTTTGGAGGCGCATGCAGGAACCATCCACGAACAGTGTGTGTTCGGGTGTACTTAGAGGTACGTCTACAAGGTCAGACCGGGGCTTTGTGACTAGTTCGACTATCTCTAAGCAGTCGTGAGTTTGGTTGTCTTCTGGAACAGTGGGTATCAGTGTAGCGGGGTTGAGGATATTGCATCGTTTGATGATAATGTAGGGTTGGAATAATGTGACTTCATAACCTGTGAGACGAGCTATGGTCAAGTGTTGTGTCTGTGTCCTATTCAAAAGTAGTTCTACTGCATGTGGGACTTGTACCTCAAGAGGATGTCCTAGCACTATGAAATCACTTTGACGAATTGCCAGAGCCGTAGCTGCAACGGAGCCGTAGCTGCAACGGATTTTAAACAGGCAGGCAGACCTTGTGCAACAGGATTAAGAGTGCTGGAAAAATAAGCACAGGGACGATGTTTATTGGCCTGTGTTTGTGTGAGCACTGACAAGGCTGTACCTTCCCATTCCGTGACGAAAAGGACAAAAGGTTTGGCATAATCAGGTGTAGCTAGGACAGGTGCAGAGCATAATGCTTGTTTGAGAGTGTCAAAAGCAAAGGTATGGTCAGGTGTCCATGGTAATGGAGAAGAGGTGGCAAAATCGGAGGTTGTTAATTGTATCAGGTGTTTGGCCAAATAGGCGAACTGGGGAATCCACTGCCTACAATAGGAAGTGAGGCCAATAAGGGCACGGACTTCTTTCTGTGTCTTAGGGACAGGAATGTTAAAAATGAGTTGGATTCTTTCAGGTGTGAGTGCCCTACCCTCCTTTGACAGCAGGTGTTCTAAGTATGCCACCTGCTGTAAACACAATTGTAATTTAGAGGGTGATACTTTGTGGCCATGCAGTGCAAGAAACATTAGGACAGTTTGTGAGGCTTGTTCGCATTCTGGTTCGGAACGTGCAGTGATCAGTAAGTCATCGACATATTGCAACAATGTAGTATTGGAGGGCAGAACAATGCCGTCTAACT
This sequence comes from Lissotriton vulgaris, assembly GCF_964263255.1. Lineage (NCBI taxonomy): Eukaryota > Metazoa > Chordata > Amphibia > Caudata > Salamandridae > Lissotriton > Lissotriton vulgaris. Next base: position 585,089,449 of record NC_141685.1, read on the forward strand.
GTCTTTTAAGTGCCTGACTGTAGATACTGGGACTTTCTATGTACCCTTGAGGACTGAAACAGAAACTACGACCTTGCAGTGAGAATCTGAATAGATACTGACTGTCTGGATGAATGGGTATACTGAAGAAGGCATTTTTAAGGTCAATCACCGTAAAATGTGTGGCATCAGGATCTATAGCTGTCAGCAGAGTGCTGATGTCTGAGACCACAGGGTACTGTGGTACCACACATTTATTGAGTTCTCGTAAATCTACCACAAGTCTGTAAACTGGTGGTGCACCGTCATCTGTCTTCTTTCGCACTGGTAGAACTGGTGAATTACATATGTTGGAAGGTACTTCTCTGACTACTCCTTTTTGTATCAAGTCCTCAATAATATGAATAAGGGCTTGTTCCACATCTGGAGGTAACTTGTATTGGCGGACCCGAGGTAGGGCAACACCTTCCTTCAACGTGACTAAGTGTGGTGTAATATCCATGAACCCTACCTTAGTTGGATCCGTAGCCCATAATGTAGTAGGAATGTCCCTTAATCTGACATCTAACTCTTGTGTCATGAAATGACCTTTGAAATCTCGGAGGAATAGTCAGATTCCTTCCGGGGAACAGCATATCACAGCACCCAGCTCCTTTAATGTCTGGATGCCGAGTAAATTTTCGGGACAGGACTTAGTAAGTACCAAATTGGTGGAAGCTGTAAGAGGGCCAACCTGAAGTGATACTGGTTCAGAAACTTTGTTAATGACTGGTGTACCTGAGAAACCCAAGGAAATACTATTTGAGCCAGAGAGGGGTACCCTGGGAACTTTGTTGTGTTGTACTGTCATCCTACTAGCCCCGGTGTCAATCAGAAATTTTGTTTCTTTACCTAGGAGCTTAGCATGTACATAGGGACCCTGTTGGTCGACCGGAACCGGGATCAGTGGACGACTATCGTGTTCCTCCCAGCTGTCTTATGAAATTGTAGGGAATTCAGGATAGGATGCCACTGGATACTGATTGAGTTGTGTGGCTAATTTAGTATCAGCTGGGGGAGTTGATGTTGGAGCAGAGAAACGAGTGGTATAGGTGCGAGGCTGTGTCTTTCCAGTAGCAATATTGTGTTGTAAGACTGGACAGTCACCTACAAAATGGCCAGGCATTTTGCAATAATTACAGGTAACCTTTTCTTGTGTTTCTGGACGTTGCTTATGAGTCTGAGGAATTGTGTTGGTCTGTGCTATCAGTACCTTCATTTTAGTATCTTTTGTCCTCTTTTTCTCCTGTTCCTGTTCATCTCTAATTCTGTTCTGATGGTACTGGAGCATCTGAAGTGCTTGTGAAGGGGAACTTGCTTTCCAAGTGCTTTCAACCTTTAATACCCTATCTTTGATTTAAGGTAAGGCATTTTCTACAAGTTTTAAAACAAACAATCGACTATAGGCGACTCCACATGAGGAGAGACCGCTATTGATAAGGAAACATTTCTCTAATCTTGTATAATAGTCCCCTATATCCTCATCTGGTTTTTGCTTGCACGCAGAGATAGCATCCCAATCTTCCTTTTTGGTGGCCAATAACTGGGAGAGTATTTTCGGGAGAAGGCGAGGGAGTTCCAGGACTAGAGGTCCCAAGCCTTGTCCAGGAGTACGAGTAGTTTCTTCTGTTTCTAAAGCTGTCCATGCTATCTTCTTCCCTTCTACCTCCCACTCTTTCCCTTTTAATTTGTCGTATGTTCCTTGAGGCAGTAGGACTTTGAAGAGAATATTGAGGTCCTTATAAGTGAAGGAACCCATTTGAAGGATATCTTTGAGTTCCCTATGGAAACCCGTTGGATCTTTTTCATGAGAAGGGACCATTTTCTTCATTTCTAATATCTCTATTTTTGTCAGGGGAGTGTAGACAAATGTTTGTTGTAGCTTTCCTGCAGAATCTACAATGGAATGTACTTCTCGGAGAGGAAATTGACCTTGGCCTTACTGAGGGGGATTGGAGTCATAGACATTAGAAAGGTATTGAACATAGCGTTGTCGTTGATCTAAGAAAATGTTTAGGAATTCTTGTCCCCTGGTCACCCACCTCCCTTCTAGACAGTCTCGTAAGAGAGGATGTAACATTGTGGGTGGGTAGCTAGTGTCTTCATACAATGTAATGAGGTGTTGAACCATATAGATACTGGCTAGTCTTTGAGATGTCTTGGGGAGCGATAAAAACATCTGAGCGACTATGTCAGGGCAATATATAGAGTATTGGGACACCCAATGGGTGCTTGATCGAACGAGTTCTTTTTCTCGTGTGGTGAGTGGAGGTTCATCGTCCATCCAATCATCCAAGGCTTCTTGTGTTAGTTGGAATGATCTATCTGAAGAAGCTGACAATTTTTTAGTCTTATTCCTAAGTTGTCCGCTACTTTGGTAACGAGGGATACGGAAACGTACTGACCCTTGAAAAGCAGTTCCTTCTTCCCTGTCTTCGTCTGTACCCCCATTCACGGTCTCTTGGGTAGGGGCACTTTTTTGGAGAGAGTCGGAAACCTTACTGGTAAAGAGAGGGATGAAGAAATCTATTTCTTTTATTTTATTATAATTCCCCGCTATCACTGCTTGATCTAGCTGAAGTAAGTTGTCGGGAACCTTTTTTCCAGCACTTGAGATCATACGGATAAAACAGGTAATCATAAATCGTGAGAGACAATTTTTATGAGCGATAGGTCTATTTTTAATAGCCTCTTGTAGGACTTCTAAATTTTCTCCTGTTCGGAGAGCTTCGTAAATTTTATGAGGCAATTTGTGAAATTTGGTACCTCCCGTATGCCTTCTAAAGCTTCCCGTAAGCAATAGGAGACATCTGCTTGTGGATCTTCTCCTGGAGTCGGGTTGTATTCACATTCTAACATAGGTAGAACACCATCTGAAGTATCAGGGATGGGTTCCGTCTGGGTAACTATCCGTCTGACCGTTGTTTGATTAGTATAAGCAGGAGGTGGTTCCATTAAATAGGTGGTAATGAAGTCTTCGGATACGGAAGGAACTTTAGGACATGGAGGTGCTGTGGGAATACTAGGGTCTGGACTACCATCGGACTCTGTCCTTTGTGAAAGGATGGGATATATACCCGTCAAGGAGGCCGAGATCTCCCTTTTTCTTTGTTCGAAATTAATATCATCATTCTGATCCCGTAACTTTCTCATCTTACTTTCTTCTGACATTCTGTTTGCTTTCTCTACTTTCCTTTGCTCTTTCCGTTCCCTTCGATGTGCTTCCTTTCGCCATAATTCGATACTCTCTAACATCGAGGGTCTTGCTTTCTTTTCCCAACATTTCTTTTCAATTGCCATGATACAATTTAAATCCCATTTGCCACTCTTTGGCCATCTAATCGCAATTTCTAAATCTTGAGTGTAATCTTCCCAAAGATCTAAGTACAAAATGGCACCAATTCCATATTTCGTATACATGAAGAAACCAGGAGTATCCTTTGGGGGGACTGGTGCATCTTGTTCCAGTAACCCCCTCCGGGTACCCAGTTTACACAACTTAGAAAACAAAGGCATTGCGTCAACAAATAATAAAACTTACACTTGATAACTTGATATACCCTGAGTATCAGAGTACAAACATACCATTTTCTAGAAACCTAGAACCCGTCTTGACCGTGCTCTGAAAAATCAGAACCCCCAGCAGTACTCACCGAGGTGCAGAGAACTTGAAGACCTTGAAGATCTGGACACTGGACTAGTTACGCGGTGCTCTTGATCAGGGACTTGTTGGGGTTCTGAAGAACTCGGACTCAGCAACTTCACAAGATTCGGGCTCTGGGTCGAGACCTCCGCTGTCGTCCTCCCCGCCTCGTATGGTGGCTAGGCCGTGGCTCGGTCCCTCTTTGACACGAAGGAGTTCATGCAGGAACACCCTGCAGTGTGCATTTTGAAGTCTGTCGGTATCTGGAGAGACAGGTTTGTGTCCGCATCACCGGCGTGTGGGGAGAAAGGGAAGTTCCTGTTTGGGCGCCAATTTACTGTGGTAAATATTTTAGTAATTTACCTTGATCGGAATTTCTATAATATCAATAAGGTCAAGCATGAAGAGCAGAGTCCGTGGTGGTTAAAATTCAAGGGTCTTTATTCAGTAACTCGAGTTAAGGGAGAGCTCCGTCACTTAAGGAGGCTCGGGAATAGTCTCTACTTTAATCAAAGAAAACATGGTATTTATGCATTCTTGACATAGAAAAGAGGAAGGAGCTCCCTTTGAGCAAATTTCAGTCTTTCATGTGGTAATCATACAGAAGTCATGACAGGAGCAGCGTAACTGTGTCATAATCATGAGAAAGAGAAGTCAAGGCAGGAGCAGCGTAACTGTGTCATAATCATGAGAAAGAGAAGTCAAGGCAGGAGCAGCGTAACTGTGTCATAATCATGAGGAAGTCACTGCAGAAGCAGAGTGTTGAGAAATAACCCCAGGCTGGTTCCTTAGAAAAGAGAAAGAGAGAGAACTGGTCGTGACAGGATGTCTGGTGTCGTGTCTTAACAAACAGGCGCTGGTTTCTGGGAATTGGTCGTTGTGTCTTGGCAAACGGGGGCTTATTTCTCGGAATCGGCCTGACCATAAGAGTGTGTGTGGTTGCAATGGGCTCGTTTCTGGCAATCAGCTTGGACATAAGAATGTGTGGTTGTAGTTAGAGGAAGAAGTGCGTTGTGTGCAACCTTACGTTTATGTGCCCAGGTTTTCTAGTTACCATCATGGTGAGCTCGGGACGTGAAAGAGAGGGTGTATAATGGGACATAAATAACGAAAAATAATCATTTTCCACACACTCCCACTGCATTGCGGTGAGTTCTTATTACTGTATAACCAGACTGTTGCACCCAATAGACTCCCAGAGTCGGGAGGTGAGTGCCTTTTCTTGCGCACTCAGGAGCAGATTTACAAGCTTCTTGCGCCACTTTTGCATCACTTTTCCCATGTTAAAAGTGACGCAAAAGTGGCGCAAGGGGCTTATAAATCTGTTCCTCAAACTGATGCAACCTATCTATTCTCACTGCCTGGAGGTAATTGTACATTCCTACAAAGTCAAGCTGCTGCACACTACCCATTCGATCGGCCCAAAGGTGACTTCTTGTTGCTTCGGAAACATTGGCGTGATTCAAAGAGGGTGCACCACGTGTCGAAACAGCCTTCTCAGACGTTGTTACGATGGCCACGCATCATCGCAGAATCCTTGAACGTTGAGCTTTGGAGGTGTTGGGGGGACACCAATTTGTGAAACACAGCCTGCTAGATAAAAAGGAAGTTAACATTGTGCGTCATTTCTTTATCAAAGGAGAGAGAAAGTGAAAGAGTGACTGAAAAGAATATTCGCAGCTCACCTTTCTGTCACCGGTGTGTCTTTCACCACGTGCCGGGACATAATGCACACTGAAGCTCTGCATCTAAAAGATAGTGAAAGAAAGATGTTATGATTGGTAATTGTTACTATCTTAATGTGGAGTAGAATTACATCTCCCTTTCACACACCTTACCTCCTGCATTTAAAAAACAACTATTTGTTCAGTTCCAACTTGTTTAATGGCCTTCAATGTTTGAAAAATGTGTATAGTAGTAATGTTTTTTATCCGGTTGTGAAAGCAAGTGGTGCGCAGTGATATACACGGTTTCGATCATTACGAGCGACGGACATTTGACCGATTCTAAAAACTTTCCTGCTATTGGAAAAAAAAATGCAATAAGATATGGTATGTAGGACTGCGTACGCCTAAATCGCTGCACCATCTTTTTGTATCCAGTCTGCTGCACCCCATCTACTCTGTCTGCTGCGCACCCAGGTCTCATTGCTCACCTTTTTGCGGACAGGGTACGTTTTAATTCATGCAGTCCTGCTCTGCCACCAAGAAGTCTCACATTTGGTGCTGAGTCTTGATATCACTATGGCAAAGGACATACTAGTGCACCTATCTTCATCGCAGGTTCCTCACACGCTCAGTCCTTGCGGTACCACTAACTCAGTGACTAAAGAGACCACGCACGTGGTAGTGGGCCCCCCTGTTCGGTATTTCAGGCCTACATGAGGCATCTGAACCACTAGGATGGGCCATGACAGCGCTTGCGATGGGAGCAACTCTAAAATGGCGTAGAGCACGTGTGCCCCATCTTTTTTATTGGTAGGGTCACATGTCTAGTGACGTATGAGCAGGATGGGTGTGATGTGGGTGTATACCAGCCATGAGGGAGTGTGTGTGTGCCGTTCTGGCAAGTAGACCTGGAAGTAAGAAATCACTACAATGGAAATCTGGACCATGTACGTACCGTTGTTGTGTTTTCCTGGAAGCGAAAGCGGAGTGGGCAGGACTGACATATGCCAGTGCTGCACGAATCTGTGAACGATGACTCCGGAGCTATGGGTGTGGTTCCGTCGTGAGCTATATGAAAATTCTACTGATTTGGGTGTCTGTGTTGTAGTGCTGCATTCACCCGGGTCTTACACGTAAATGTGTCATTATGTCTGTAAAGTCCCCCAAAATGGCTAATATCGAAGGTACGGGGTATCACAGACCCTATATTCATCCATAGATGCACACATAAAAGATGGTGGACATGACGCATTTCTGCGAATATGAATGTTTGTTGTACATTCAGTGGAGTGTTGTAGCTGTAGGAATACAGGGCTGTGAAAGGTTTAGGTTGCAGTTTTTGGCACATAAAGGACAGATAATAAATATATGAATGTGGTGATTCGGGTATACTGTCGAACTTGGTGCTGGAAATCAGTGTTTCAGGCCCGGAGTCGCGTCCACATCCTGGTACTGTAGAGTAATAACGTAATCAACGGGTGCCTGAAAATGTACTGTAAATACGGTGGTCATGTAAATTGTTGATATAGGTTTAGGTCGACTTCGCGCTATATAGATATGCTAAGAAAAAAAAAGAAACAGTACACATTTATAAATTGACTATACAGTTTATTTGCAGTATTGTAATGATCCACTTTGTAAGTTCAGATTTGTAGAATAAGCGAGAAAAAGTTACATAATCAAAGTTTTTGTTATTGGCAGAGGTAAGATGGTTGCATACGCTGTTTACCGTACAATAAAATGTGGTAGGGCACAGGAGCAGCATTTTACAAACATAATAAGTACACAGACACAGATAGTTGAAATGGGTATAGGAACGTGTGCTAATCTCCATTTTATGACGTTGCTGTTGGTAACAAGTATAATAGTAATCATGATATCATACACAGATATTCAATGATAAACGGTTTATGACTTCTGCTGTACAAAGGTAGGAGCGCTACATGTGAAATGATACACAGAAGATTCTATCGTAAAGGGTTCATGAGTTGTGGTACACTGAGGTAGGGGTGGTTTGAGGGGAGCCTGTGATGATGCGTGGTTAAGAAACAGCTCTGCAAACTAGGTCTACTGATTGCTCCCCATAACAAATTAAACAATTGCATTTCACGAAGTGCATTCTAACTTTCTCAAAATGGGGAGGTATGTCTGCTGGCAATGTTGAAGGTGATGCCCCAGAGGTACTTGGTATTGTTAGTGGTGGAGGTACATTTTGGCGCTGTGTTCTACATTCTTTGTGAACATAGTTCACAAGATGCAGGGATTAAAGGTGCTTGAGCATACTAGTAGTGCCACAGGAGTATTTTTTGCCTTTGCCTTAAATAAGTCCATCACCACCCCCTTTTGTACCGTTCAATAAATCAAGGCTAAATTTCCTACTGTCTGTAGTGTAGATACAACGCAGAGTTCAAGTTGTGAATCCTACTGTCCGCAGTGTACATCGAAGCCACTACTCAGCACAGTTATAGAAGAATGCTTTTTTTCACTTATTTTAACAAAATATGAATACATACAGTATAATTGTCTCTGCATTAAGTAAATCAAGGCTGAATTCCCTACTGTCTATAGTGTAGCTGCAAAGCTGAATTCAAGTTGTAAACCCTGCTGTCCACAGTGTAGATCTTATGCTGGATGGCATCATCTGAAATCAGGATTGAAATGAAAAATAGAACATGTATAGAATACAATATTGAAATATGTACGTTTCAGAGACATTATAGTTCAAATTGTGATCTGTGCTGTCCTTAGTGTAGACTGACATGAAGTGTATCTTTGCACTTGCAGCGTGAATTTCATTATTCAACTAACTCTATAAGTGATATAAAAGAAGTTTTTGAAGGAAGCATACTAAAGAGATATTGTACACATTTGATAGGTGTTATACTTAGTTTGGTTTGCACTGAGTTAGTGGTATCTGACACAACAAGGTTCTGTGGAGCCTGCAATGATGCGTGTTCCAGCTATACTGATAGTAATGTTTTTTGTCCTGTGAATTCAGTCTTAGTAACGCCACGTGACAATGATTTTTCGTACACTGAGTTACTAGTACCTTTATCGCTTAGTGTGTACGTATCCTGCGATAATGCGTGGTCGGGGCACAGTAATTGGAGTAGTGTGTTTTGTCGATTGGATTCTGCATGGATTCCATTTAAAAGGGACATTATGTCTCACTTTGACATAAAACTGTTCACTCTTCTTTGCGATGATTTATGGTGCATTGAGTTAGTAGTATCTTTGGCGCTGAGCTTGTACGTATCCTGAGAAAATGCGAAGTGCACGGAGACTGCACTGGGGACAATGTTTTTTGCCTAGTGAATTCTGCCTTAATAAGGCTATGGGGAGATGACTTGTGGTGCAGTGAGTTAGTGGTACCGAAAGAACTCAGCGTGTGCGCACCCGGCGATGATTCGTGGTTCGGGGAGTCGCCATTCTACCTGAATCGTGAGCCCTCACAATGTAGATCGAAGGCAGCAGTCATCACTGACATCAAGAAATTCTTTTTGTAGTATCTTTTAACAAAATCTGAAGACATAAAGTACAATTCTCTCTACCTTAAAAAAAATCAAGGTTGAATTTCATGCTGTTCGTAGTATAGATTCAAAGGTGAATTCAAGATGTGAACCTTTGGTGTTCACGCTGTAGATCAAAGGCAGTAGTCAGCAGAGACATCGGCAAATGATTTTTGTCAGTTATTTTAACAAAATCAGAACACATACAGTACACTTGTCTCTGCATTAAATAAATTGAGACTGAATTCAATGTTGTCTGTAATGCTGATACGCCACTGGTATCAAGTGGTAAGCTCTGTTAATCGCAGTGTACATTTGAAGGCAGTAGTCAGTATAGATATTAAGGAATTTTTTTGTGGCATCCTTTAACAAAATTGTCTCTGCCTTACGTAAATCAGGGGCCAGGCTAACTTAACTTGAATGCTGTACAGTGTAGATGGAAAGCTGAATTCAAGTTGTGAACCCTGCTGTCCGCAGGGTAGATCGAAGGCGGTAGTTGACACAGACATCGAGGAATACTTTTTGTGACTTATTTTAACAAAATCTGAAGACATATAGTACAATTGTCTCTACATTAAAAAAAATCAAGGCTGAATTTCGTACTGTTCATACTTTAACAAAATCTGAGGACATAGTACAATTGCCTCTGCCTTAAATAAATTGAGACTGAATTCAATGTTGTCTGTAGTGCTGATGCGCAACTAGTATCAAGTTGTAATCTTTATTGACCGCACTGTAGAGAGAAGGCAGTTGTCAGCACAGATAGCGACGAAGAATTTTTGTCACTTATTTTAACAAAGTCTGAGGACATAGAGTAGAATTCTCTCTGCCTTACATAAATCAAGGCTAACTTCAATGCTGTCTGTAGTGTAGATCCAAAGCTGAATTCAAGTTGTAAACCCTGCTGTCTGCAGTGTAGATCAATGAATGATGTAATATGTGGCATCATCAGCAGTGCATAGCGGGGGCACGAGTTATAGTTAGCTGAACTAACTTTAACGGCGGAACTTCTCTGGTTTTGTATGAGTAAAATGTCCAACTATGACGTCCCTGAAACCTATGGTTTTTTTCAGTGAATTTCTAAGATTTTTAAATATTTAGTGCAAACTCCTTTTACCTTTCCTACCGGCCGGTCGTGTCCTTTTTTCCTGAACCATGCATAACAATCCCATACTCCCCCACCAGCCTCCCTGGATGCTGCACCCACATACCAAGTTTTTTCAAGAACCAGAAAACTTCATGGTGATGTTGTTCACTTTCTCTACAGCGCCAATTAACTACTTCTACTGTTTCCCCCATATGACATTCTTTCTGATGCTGTCTTCAAAATCTGATACACATACAACAATGTTCCTCTGTAAAAAATCTTATACTAATTAACTCTTCTTCCATGTAAAATCTGAAGACTAGGTTATATAATGTGGAATCAGCCACAAAATATTGCCTTCAGATTTATGATCTAAGTGAATCTAATAATATTGACCTCTGTTGCATAACTGAGTCTTGGTTACAGTAAAATTCAAATCACTCACTGCATGAACTATTACCGGATATCAATTAGATCTTGAGAAGTAGGCCTCAATACTCCTGCATTAAAATGACTCCAGTAATTTTTGAGAGTTTGCGCCCTTACAGCATCTGACTAGAAGAAAGATTAACCTTATTATAAATAACAACAATTGCACAACTGTTCACTAAGAACTGGGGTTCCTTTATTATTATAACATCACAATAACTAGCAATCTAGGCATAGCCTGAAAAGTAAAGGGGAATAGACACATACACAGATCTGCGGGGTCTCTTTATTATAATGGAAAGCTTTATTACTAACACATAACTGTAGATAGCTAAAAAGGGAACTGGATTATAACAGACTGCACACCGCTGAAAGAAAAAGGATTAGCAATACAGTAGGGTATCTAGCCTAGGAAATAAAAGACAAGATTAATGTATATGGGCACTAATATAACAGGACAGATATCACCTGATTAGTATGAAGTCTTGTTCTAGCTGTCATCTGGGTTCCTCTCTCGTCTGTGCCTTGGCTCATCTCAGATTCTCCCCTGCACTCTTGGACACACATCTGCGCTGATCACTCTGCACTGGATTCCTCTCCCCCACGAACTGTCTTCATGTTCCACCTTCAGTCTAATGATATAGTTTCTGCCGCTCTGATAACCGTACGCTCCACTAGCTTCTTCCCTCTGTCTGATTGCTCCAGCTCCAATGTGCAACTCACTCCAGCTGCTCCCATAGACTAATCCACGATATAACTTCAGTCTCTTCCAAAAGGCATCACTCCAGATTCCAGCTGTTAACTGCCTGCTCCAGCTGATCACAACTCCTTCTGATAAGTAACTGCTTCTGGCTGCTTTCTTCAGCTCCAAAAATCATCTGACTTCTCTCTTCAGCTCCAAACACCATCTGCCTTCCCTCTACCATTCCAAAACACCAACTCACTTCTCTCTCCAGCTCCAACTGACTTGAACCATCCCATAAACCGACTGACCACTCCGCCTCTTCTGCACTTCGCTAATATGGAATGCTCTCCCCTCATGGAAATTTCCAACAGAGAGCTGCCTCCCACCGAATTCCTGTGCCAGCTCCGAGGCTCCCTGCGCAGCCTGCAGTGACCATCTGCATGTTACGTCTGGGCCCAAGAGACAAACACATTATTTTCGATAAGATCCAGTCTCTGCTGGTTTTCCCCTAGCACATAACAGGATTAACTATAAACATCACCTTTACCCTGCAAGCATCTCAGTCTGGAGTAGTCAGAAGCAAAATGGAGTATCTCTGGTTCTGGGCCTTGTAGGCCCGAAATGGACTTAACACTATCAGATTACATACACAAACCATAACAATATGTAATATAAAGTCAGGACTACAGGATCCACCCTCTACTATAGGTAGGATGATGAAAGGACACATAATTATGTCAAAGCCAATAGGCAATAGATGGATTAGAGTCAAGAATAAGGGATCTATCATCATATAAAGCAGCTATCCTCTAGTTTATGCTTCTAGGTCTAAAAAGGCGCCTAAAAGGACCAAAACAAGCTAAGAATAGGGATCCAGGATGGTATAAAGCTTAAAGTCACCATCACTCAGAAATAGAGCCAAAAACCCGGTCAGGACATTGCACCCTTGACTTTAAATTGCTAAGATCCGTAAACAACAACAAACAAATAAACAAACATCAACATAATCTATCAACAAAATCAAAAACAAAAAGAATCCCTAAAATGAATGACAACTAAGGAAAATACCACCTAAAACTTGATGTAGGGAATGTAAATCTAACAACCAATTGAAAACAAATCAAAGCACCCTTGACCTGAATGTTGAAATGTAACTAAAATTGATCTGATTACAACAGAAACTAACCAAAGCACCCTTGAACTAAATGTGCCTCAACTTCTAGTGATAACTCATGAAATCTATTGATGTGGGGAAATGTCTGTGAAATAAAAACAACAAAGGGCCTAAATGAGGCCTACCTACTTCAGTCAACCTAAGAAAGGATTTGGTAAAATCTGACAAATAAACATAACAAAGGGTCCTCAAAGTCTGGGCAACTATTACTAATAGGTCTAGGACATAACCTGACTAAAAGAAACACCTCCCAGGACAACTTAAAGTCTAAGGTGACCACCCTTGGAACTAATCCCACTGTTCTAATTAAGAGTTGATGGATCAAAGTGATAGTGTAATAATAGGAAAACAAGGACAACCCCATCTCTACAAAATAGCTGGTGTAGCACTATGCATATCAAGCAAGAAAATCAAAGAAAGTTATCTAAGTGTGGTGTATATATTCTTCTAAAAGATAATTCAGACATAAATAGTCTGTCCAGAAATCCCTATAGCTAAAATAGCTAAATCATAGACTTAAACTTAGGAAATGTAAGTGATAGGAGTCCATGCCAAAGGCAATAGTCAAAGGTCATAAGTCATCTAACTTAGGAAACAGTTTGCACCTAATCCCTCTGTATCCATCTGTGGAACACATGTGTGCACCATCATGCAGAACACTGCTTCCCTTCATTGGTAAAACGGTTTTACAGAAAACAGGAAAATTATGAAATAGGTGAAAGATAAACAAGTGTAAAGTCAATTTGTATCAATAATAAAATAGCATAGCATACTAAAATCAAAATATCATGTATCACAGGGCATCAGATTATTAAAGCAGCTCACTAATTATATACTGCACCCTATGACTTTCAAACAGTATCATTTGCATATATCAAAAGGAATCATTGAACCACAGGCCAAATCATTAACGTGGCACTGCATCTTTTAAACTGGAAAATCAAAACCATGAACAGGACTGAAAAATAAAATTTAGGATTGGGGCCTGTTGGTGGTAATTGCAAAAGTGGCATAATGTCCATCTGAAATAGAAACATGGGAAAAATGCAAGACTCAAGAATGCAGGCCAAGGAATTACATTGTAGATTACTTTTGTGAGAAAATATTATTATAACCAAATAAAAATGGGTTCTTTTAGATCATCACTTGCAAAAGTCAATTAATAATTTTTTTTTTCAAAAATAGAACTATTGGCTTTGTCCAAAAATAAAAAAAAATTAGGAAATCCAGATATGAGATTGTAATTCTAATTTTAAAAGTTCAGTCAATGTATTTAAGTGAAAAGTTCTCTTCTATAGAAATCCATCCTTGGTTTCTCCTTAGGAAAACAGTTCATTCGTGTAGGCCACGACCCGCCATCTTCATCTGTATCCTTTGCCAAGGAAGCATGCCCTCCAGTCTGGTCATCTCCAGGCATGTCAGCTTCCGGTCTGGGACCAGGCTTGGGGGTTTTTGGGGAAGGGGCACTCACTCCGAAAATAAGAAAAACACACCACTCCAAAATAAGAAAAATACAACACTCATACAGGGCCCACACATATCAGCCATCTGAAACGAAAAACAAGCATCATCAATCTTGCAAAAACAAATTTTCCATTCAAAAAGCACTCCAATTGCTTTTCATTTCTGTAAGAAACCTCCTAATTCATGAAAAGAACTCTTCTAAATCCAAGGAATGATTTAAACATTCTACCTTGTACCATATTCTTTAAATTTGTTTGGGCAAAATCAATTTTTTTCTTACTCCTTCGAGAAGCAGCCCTCCCCTTCAGAAAGATGTCCGCGCTCAGAGTTTTGAATTAGCTCCAATCATAACAAGCAGGAGACGGGCTACACTACGATCTAAAATTGAATCACTGCCAAATGCTGATCTCATTGCAGGAGCAAAGCTCCTGCCAAGTTTTTTTCTCTACACTGCCTTCCCCTCATCGTGATGTCACCCACGGGGCAGGTCCCCCGCCCTTTCAAAACTCTGTCTGCGAAAAACTCCTGAATATGTGCCAAAAACAAGAAGGCAAGGGCAAGTCTGCCTCGCTCCAAAAAGGACCCCTCCTTCCAAAACGCTCCTGAGAGCCTGGCTGAGCTATCATATCAGCCAAGGTCAAAAAGCAAATTCCTTCTAACTACAAACATACCAGTTCTCAGGCTTCAGAGAAACCCTGCCTTTAATTTGAAACACTGCACAATTATTTCTAACTAATTTAAGCAAAGTAGACATGGTGAAAAGCATCCTGAAAACATGAATTAATAAAGACATTTTTGTAACCTAGACACATGCTAGCATTCTCAAGTAAGAAGCAAAATATTACTTCAGGCTTATGAAAAACTAATTTAAGACAAACTATATACCATAATTCACTGTTACTTGCTGAAAAGGAAAACATTAAAAATGACATACAGCAACATAGAAAATCACGACACATTTCTTAAAATAACATTTGGGACACCATCAATTTAAACAAAGGGGAAAAAAAGTTATACATGTAATTTTGCACAGCATAACCAGGAATTCATAAATTTGTGCACAAGCATTTCTGTTCTAATTATTAAAAGGGTCAGATTTATTTTTGCAGATAGCCTTTATTCCTAACTGAGTGGGAACATTTCATCACATTAGTCTCTCACGCTGTTCTGCTTCACATCAGTGCAAAATACAGAATCATTTGCATTTGAATTTTAAACAAAAGGGGCAGCTTGCTTTAGGGAAATAATCACTTATATTTTCTGCTGTTGCAAAATACACTACAGAGCATTTTTTAAAAGCACACGGTTGCATTTCACTTTTATTATTTCAAGCACATTCTACATTGGATCTGCTTTATTTCCACAACCGGTGAACACTAATTCTAAAATACTGGTTTGTTTATCTTTCTGCAACGTCCATTCTCAGATGAAAACCCTCTTCTAATGCTCATTTTAAAACACCCCCTCGCAGTCGGACTGGTTGATTTATAACACTCCGACCTCAGAGTCAGACACATTTAATCATGTGTTCAAAGGCAAACCCACACAGACTCGTGGACGTATATCAAACAGTATGTTAAATGAACACAGCTTTTTTCTCTGTGCAAGATGTTACCCGTCAGCTACCTGTCAAAGTACATAGGTGAATCCAAAAATTCACTGACTTCTAGTGTCCGCTCACGTAACCATGCATGTTAAACAGCAT
Source organism: Lissotriton vulgaris (assembly GCF_964263255.1). Taxonomy (NCBI): domain Eukaryota; kingdom Metazoa; phylum Chordata; class Amphibia; order Caudata; family Salamandridae; genus Lissotriton; species Lissotriton vulgaris. The sequence continues at coordinate 585,104,830 of NC_141685.1, forward strand.
ATTAAAATAAACACTGCTGTCTCAATCCAAGATATTAACCCTTTGGCAGCTCAAACACAATCGTTCCCCGATGTCTGCAGATACATGGGAAATTCCAGAACTTATCTCTCCACGTTTTCATATAATATTTGTGCACATTCTCTAAATATTTTCTCTAATCACTTGAAAGAGATCCAGCTCTCTCCTGCCTAACGTAATTAGAACATGCTATGTACAAGCCATATTCACAAGGCGCCACAAGCCATATTCACAAGGCGCTATTCACAAGGAACTCAATGACTCAATGATAACATGCTATTTACAAGCCATATTCACAAAGCGCTACAAGCCATATTCACAAGGAATTCAACAAGTCATAATGATGACATGCTATTCACAAGCCATATTTACAAGGAACTATTTACAAGGAACTCAACAACTCATATTACACTGAATACATTTCACATCATAAGCAAATGCAGCAAGCCATTTAATAGGCAATTTACAAGCCTCTTTCATACACATATTTACAACTGCATCATCACCAAGATGTAATTGGCTCCATCACGTACTGTTACCCTTCAAGCCTGTCAGTTCAAACACAAAGATGAAAAGCATTTCTTCTACACTGCATAAGTCAGATGCCATGATGTACTGCGATCTCCTTACACTCCAACTCTTCAAGCCCATAGGTCAGGGACCACACCTCCCCATGCAATTCACAGACTGTTCCCAGATGTCAAATTTTAAGGGGTTTTAAGTCCAAATACATGTCAAGGGCCCCCCCTCTGTGCTTTATTCGAAACTGCCAGACTACGCCAAATGTGACCACCGGATTTTCGGACCAGATAGAATCAGCTCACAAAACACCACCAATCCAGCCGAAACGTAACCATCTCCCTCCTCAGGACCCATTTATCCAGGCACCTGGGTACCTACCTGAGGACGGGGAATTAGCAATATACAAGTTCATATCATCAAAAACACCACTAAATCTATAGGATTACTAGGAATACTCACTGATTACTAAGGACGTCCATGCTCTACACCACACTCATACCTTATAGTCTCACGGCAACTCAGACCAGACTATGCTACCCTCCTACTCATAGTGAAGGGAGCAGTTCCAATAACTTACCATTACACACTGACCACAATCAGTGCTCACGCAAGCCACAATCCGGTGGGTATACACACTGACCACAATTAGTGCTCTAGTTATTTCCTACATACACAAGCCACAATCCTGTGGGTATACACACTGACCACAATCAGTGCTCTCATTATTTCATACATACACAAGCCACAATCCTGTGGGTATGGATACACACACTGACCACAATCAGTGCTCTCACTAATGCCACTCTCTCTCTAGTGGCAATCTCTGTCCTATGAATACCTTCAGCTCTCTCTCTCTCTGTTGGGAAGTTTCTCTCATACATCTAATATCTACTGGGGATGTCTCATATAAAATTGTTATATTTTATGACAAGAATGGCCAAATCACAATATGCAAAGGTTATTATCAAATACAAGTGCTCCTCTACTCCCTTGCTCAGTTACCATTTACCTGGACGGGAGATGCATCCGTTCACATAACAGCATCTGATTATAAGAAAGGTTAACCTTATTATAAATAACAACAATCGCACAACTGTTCACTAAGAACTGGGGTTCCTTTATTATTATAACATCACAATAACTAGCAATCTAGGCATAGCCTGAAAAGTAAAGGGGAATAGACACATACACAGATCTGCGGGGTCTCTTTATTATAATGGAAAGCTTTATTACTAACACATAACTGTAGATAGCTAAAAAGGGAACTGGATTATAACAGACTGCACACCGCTGAAATAAAAAGGATTAGCAATACAGTAGGGTATCTAGCCTAGGAAATAAAAGACAAGATTAATGTATATGGGCACTAATATAACAGGACAGATATCACCTGATTAGTATGAAGTCTTGTTCTAGCTGTCATCTGGGTTCCTCTCTCATCTGTGCCTTGGCTCATCTCAGATTCTCCCCTGCACTCTTAAACACACATCTGCGCTGATCACTCTGAACTGGATTCCTCTCCCCCACGAACTGTCGTCACCTTCCACCTTCAGTCTAATGATATAGTTTCTGCCGCTTTGATAACCGTACGCTCCACTAGCTTCTTCCCTCTGTCTGATTGCTCCAGCTCCAATGTCCTACTCACTCCAGCTGCTTCCACAGACTAATCCACAATATAACTTCAGTCTATTCCAAAAGGCATCACTCCAGACTCCAGCTGTTAACTGCCTGCTCCAGCTGATCACAACTACTTCTGATAAGTAACTGCTTCTGACTGCTTTCTTCAGCTCCAAAAATCATCTGACTTCTCTCTTCAGCTCCAAACACCATCTGCCTTCCCTCTACCATTCCAAAACACCAACTCACTTCTCTCTCCAGCTCCAACTGACTTGAACCATCCCAAAAACCGACTGACCAATCCGCCTCTTCTGCACTTCGCTAATATGGAATGCTCTCCCCTCATGGAAATTTCCAACAGAGAGCTGCCTCCCACCGAATTCCTGTGCCAGCTCCGAGGCTCCCTGCGCAGCCTGCAGTGACCATCTGCATGTTACGTCTGGGCCCAAGAGACAAACACATTATTTTCGATAAGATCCAGTCTCTGCTGGTTTTCCCCTAGCACATAACAGGATTAACTATAAACACCACCTTTACCCTGCAAGCATCTCAGTCTGGAGTAGTCAGAAGCAAAATTGAGTCTCTCTGGTTCTGGGCCTTGTAGGCCCGAAAAGGACTTAACACTATCAGAGTACATACACAAACCATACCAATATGTAATATAAAGTCAGGAATACAGAATCCACCCTCTACTATAGTTAGGATGATGAAAGGACACATAATTATGTCAAAGCCAATAGGCAATAGATGGATTAGAGTCAAGAATAAGGGATCTATCATCATATAAAGCAGCTATCCTCTAGTTTATGCTTCTAGGTCTGAAAAGGGGCCTGAAAGAACAAAAACAAGCTAAGAATAGGGATCCAGGATGGTAGCAAGCTTAAAGTCACCATCACTCAGAAATAGAGCCAAAAACCCGGTCAGGGCACCCATATACACACACATGTAGCTACTCACCAACCCATGCAGTCACTTATACACAAGGTGAAACACTGATACAAACATTTAAATATTTAAACAATACTCGCTAATATATGGATTCACTAAGATACACTTGATAAGCCAGTTAACCAATCAATTTAAAAAAAAAGAAACATCCATTAAGACACTTATTTAAACAATTATTATTCCATCGACTTTTACATATACATATATAAAACATATTTATTTTTCAGAAAGGCACACATTCACTGGATGGTGTCATCAGTGATGTCATGAGTGATGTCACTGACCATGTCATGAGTGATGTAATATGTGACGTCATCAGCAGTGCATTACACGCGCAAGTTATAGTGAGTCCAACTAACTATAACTTGGAATTTCAATGGTTTTATGTCAGTAAAATTTCCAGCTAACTATAACTGGTGTGAAACCTATGGTTTTTTCAGTGAATTTAATAGGTTTTTTAAATGCTAATTCCTAACTATAATTGGTGTGAAACCTATGGTTTTTTCAGTGAATATATATATAACGGAATTTTCGATTTATGTTTTGAGCTGTGGATGTAATCTACAGTATGTTGGTAGTACAATTAAACCCGTTCACCAACGGATACTACAACATCTGAGGGCGATAAAAAATGCTGACAGGTCATATCCAGTCGCCCGACACTTCGAAAAATTCCATGACAAGAATGTGAACAGTCTATCCTACTATGTGATTGACTCCGTGCCCTTGAATGAAAGAGGGGGGGATAGGGTAAAAAAACTGCGCAAACTGGAGTCATGGTATATAGTTGAACTGAATACAAAAAGCCCGTATGGATTAAACATTGAAGAAGATCTATACACTCACCTATGATTTACTTTATGACTTTAAAATTAATTTTTTGTGGTCTACTCGACTTCCTGCATAAACAAAGTTCATTTTCTCTAGGAGAAAAGTAATGGATTGTTTTTTAAGTGCTCTTACAGTCAATAAGTAGAATAGATTGGGTTTGCCCACTGGGGCTTTATCTTTTTGAAAAAGTATCAACTAATCATCTATGCACAATGAGAATACTAGTTAAATAATATCGAATTTAGAGGCTGATTACTGCTCATAAATTGCCGATTGAGGTGGTTTTGGTGAATCAAAATAAGCCCACTTGGGCTGAATTGGCTTTACCAGAAACTGTGTGAATGTCCCGAAATGGGGTAGAGGAATGAGTATATATGAAGGAAATATTTATTGTTTCTTATTCATTCTTTCACCGTTTTTTACCACTTTGATTAGAGGCTTTTTTAATGTATATTGCATTTTGATACGTTTATCTAAATGACACTGAAAAATAATTCTTTACTCTAATGCTGTGCACGATGAGAACATGTGTAAATAACTTTTCTGTTTCTATGAATTAGTTTGTCACGTGATGCATCACGTCAGTATTGAGCACTTTAAATGAATGTATGTGTTGACACAAATCCTATCGTGACCAAGCCTGCTGGGTCAGGCGAAACGCGTCGTAAGCGACTTTTGAAATAAAGAAGGTTCTTTCACTACGCTGTGTCGTCTCCTTCGGAAACTGGTTCAAAGTGTTGAGCGCTTGATATATATATATATATTTTTTTTTTTTGTATATAAAGGAGGCGGCACAACCAGGATACTTTTAAGCCTTCTTTATTAAGACTTCACCCCACCAACGCGTTTCAGCCACAACTGGCCTTGCTCACGGTCCGAGCAAGTGATGTCATGAGTGGTGTCACTGACCATGTCATGAGTGATGTAATATGCAACGTCATCACAGTGCATTGCACGCGCAAGTTATAGTGAGTCCAACTAACTATAACGTGGGAATTTCAATGGTTTTATGCGAGTAAAATTTCCACCTAACTATAACTGATGTGAAACCTATGGTTTTTTCAGTGAATTGAATAGGTTTTTTAAATGCTAATTCCTAACTAAAACTGGTGTGAAACCTATGGTTTTTTCAGTATATATATATATATAAAATTTCTATGGCAAAATGAAACCCCTCATTTTGTACCTTTTCAAATTAAATGTATTAAGTGTTACCACTTCATTCCAATCAAGATGACTTCAGGTGTGCCATACTTTTGTCATAAGTAAGACTGTTAGCGTTCTAGTTGTTCTTTAGAACACTCTGGGATATTCTGTCATTGGGCTATAGTTGGGCTACATCTGGCTGATATTTGGGCTACATTTGGGCTCTTTTGTCTCTGGTGGCCATCTTGGGAGACTGCATATCAATTTTTTTTTATGAAATATAAGAGGATTTGAGAAGTCACTCAAAATGTGCCCTAATTTTTCTTTCTTCAGCACTAATCATAATTTCTATGGCACAATGGACCCCCTCATTTTGTTCCTTTGCAAATTAAATGTTTTAAGTGTTAACACTTTATTCCAATCAAGATGACTTCAGGTGTGCCATACTTTTGTCATAAGTAAGACTGTTAGCGCTCTAGTTGTTCTTTAGAACACTCTGGGACATTCTGTCATTGGGCTATAGTTGGGCTACATCTGGCTGATATTTGGGCTACATTTGTTTTTTTTGTCTCTGGTGGCCATCTTTGGGCTACATTGGGCTACATTGGGCTCCATTGGGCTACATTTGGGCTCCAACATATATATAGCCCAATATATATTTTTTCAAAGTTAATTTTCGTAAAAAACACTGGAGCACATATCTTGAGACATAGCAAAGGCACATCGGGATACCAGTCCCTACAATTTTGCCAAGTTTGGTGGAAATCCATTCAGCCGTTCGGGCTAAAAGTGAGGTCGACCGCCCTATGGAAATTAACATGGGGAAAACACGTTTTGGGACCCCCCTTTTATCTCGGCCCCCGCTTGATGAATCCCCCCGAAACTTTCAGTGAAGGACCGGAACTCCGCGAGGCAAATTTGAGGAAATTTTCAGGCAGATTCGTCAACCGGCGCCAAAGTTATTCACAATAGAATTTTGAGATTTTAGATTGAAAAAAATCCTAACTATAACTACCTATGCAAAAAAGAAGCAGAGAACTATGGGTAGTTCTCATGTTGAGGTTGAAAGCAGCTCCTGTATAGAGTACCCTCAACACCAGCGACACTTTAGATCTGCTCACCTCAAACGTCTGAATTTCTATCAAAATCATAGGATTAGCACAGTGCCATCCATGACGACCCAGTTTCAGAGCTCCATCCTTCATCTCAATGTGTTTGCTTTGTTCGCCCTAAGTTGGCAGGGTATGCCCCGGCGTGGGTCCCTTGCTCACTTTGCCACTGGATTCAAGCTAGCCTGGCTAATGAGGGCTGTTAGCCCGAAACCGATCCCAGGATGCTTGTTTCCGGTCCAGGGAAGACATGCCTTGGCAGTACGGGCTGGACTGTTCCCATGTGGCACAGGGTCAAGACTGAGTTGCATATCGCTATGTCTGAATTGTGGTGGCAAAGAGAGCTAAAGAACGGTGATGGATTCAACCCAGATCTGTGACTGGGGTGAGTGTCTGAAATGTTTCAGTGCTCCGTCCATCATCTCTTTGTGTTTGCCCTCTCCACTTATGGGCATACCCTACCATACAATGACAGCCCATACCAACCCATACTATGCTATATAATGATGGACCAGACCATACCATACAATGACAGGTTATACTATACCGTATCATACATACCATTCCATTCCATAAAACGACAGTCCATTCCATACTATACAATGTAAGGCCACACCACATCATATCATACAATGACAGTTCACACCACACCATACCATAGTATTCATCATACCATACTGCACAATGATAGACAATTCCACACCATACTGTACCATAATATACAATGACAGGCAACACCATGCCATACCATAAATGACAGGTTATACTTTACCATACTATGTAATGACAGGCCTGACCACGGATCCCCAGGGGTCTGTGATACATTCCAGGGGGTCTGCAGGTCTTGTAGTGCCTACCCAAGCTTTCTCTCATACTTGAAGACATTGGGTTCAGCTGCTGGATAAGGACATGCCCATGCACCCTCACAGCACACATGAGATATGAAAGACAGCACAAGGGCGATGAGATTAAAATAAAAACAGGCAAATCACCATTTAGCCTTAGGTACAAGCTGAAGGGTGATCTGCCTTAATTTATTATGAGTTATGACTCACGCTTGCACAGTAATTCTGATGTCCCCTTGTGACTAAGTGTGTGTGTTTGGGCCCAGAGCATTTCACTACCACTGTTCCCTCTCCACTTCTGGCCACGCATCGTCCTCAAGCAGAAATGCTGTGCCTTTTGCCGCTTGACGCTGAACAGCGGTCTGGCAGCTTAAAGCCTTGGCTGGCAGGAAGGCATATCTCCAGGCGGGGTCTCTTGACAGACACATGTGAGTGTTTTTATATCTGTTACATCATTTGTCAGCAGATACAAAGCACTGCAAAGTTTCTTGTATATCCAGCAGTGTTTGGGCAACAATAAAAGTGTCAAGATAACACTTGTGATTAACGTACCTGCTGGAGAGAGAGATGGGAGTTTTGTCCAGTGGCAGTTTTGACTCATCTAAGGTAGCGCAAATGGTTAAAATGCCTGCTGCAAATAACGTATACCATGCATATCAAAGAACAGCATTTTATGTGCATATCTCAGTGTGTTACTGTTGTTTTCACAGAGATTCTTTTGTTACTATGCAGTTCATAAGTTACAATCGTAGTCTAGTACAGTGAGCTATGAACTGCCATCAAGCTGCATGAACACTGCATAGTACAAGTTAGAAAGTTATATTTTTTCCCAGTCTTTGATTTTCCTGATGCTGCTAAAAAAGGTTTGTTTGTTTGGAAAGAAAAAGGTCTTATTATGATGGTCACCACTAACCACTGGGCTATGTTCTGAATCCTGGGATTGGGCTCCTCCAGACCATGCACTCTTATAAAATGCCTACTAGAATGGATTACATGTGCCCTTTGCCTAATGTAACATTTTCTGTGCATTGATTCACACACGTATGATTCATTGTCTCTGTATTTGTGTGATGTATAGTGCTCCGACACCCAACACTGGTATGAGAGGGACTATAAAACAAATGAAATACTTGTGACAGAGGAGTTATGGAGAGATGAGAGGCACTGTTGGAGGCTGATAGTGAGGTAATCATTGAACAGCCCAATAAAGCTTGTTGTATCATGGTGCACAGTAAGGTCATCATTTACTATGCTTTAAAAGCTAATGTAATTGAACATATAGATTGAGAAATGTATTGTACAATGCACTATGGTTTCCAAACTTATCTTGGGGGGAGTTCTCCACAAAGTCCCCCTTTGTAGTGGTCAGGCTCTCTCACTGCAGTCGCTATGCACAGTACGGGGCCTGGTCTCACAAAATGTGCCAGGGCTGCTTTTGGTTCCCAGTACGGCCTTGGCAGGAGAGGGAGCCTCGTACCATGAAATAAAATCAAACATTGAAAAGTTACCAATCTACCCATTAATTTTTTTCGATTTTTGCATATGTTGTCAATATAATATAATAAAATCTTAAGTAATTTGAGTATTTGTTTGGTGTGTACTTGTTTATGCATTTTTGGAAAATTACTGTTTTAATGTGTGAGAAATTCAAATTGTACAATTTGTTTGGGGGTCTGCAGCTTGCAGCTGTGACTAAGGGTGAGTTCTCATGAGTCAAAAGCTTGGGAACCACTGGGCTATACCAAAACCCACTATACAAAGACAGGTCATACCATACCATAACCATAGGAACAGGCCATACCATACCATACTATACATTGACAGGCCATACCATACCATACTATAGTCAATATAAACGTTCTTCAGTTTAAAAGAAACCTTAAAATTACATAAAAAATCATCAGATACATCAAAATCACAAATTGTAAGAAACATTGACTATTAGACACATTTATAACAGTTAGCCTAAAATAATAAAATACACAGAAAAATACAAATACATAATAGTTCTGTCACAGACAATATATTTTAAAAAGGAATCAGCAGCTATACAAATATCTAGTTGGCATAAAGTTTGCAAAAACAGTAGGCCATGCCTAAATAGTCTAAAGTTGTGAATTTTTAATATGGGTAGGAGAAACAGCTTTGTATATTAAGTATAATAGGCACAGAAAAACACAAAAGGCGTATTTCAGGGAGCAAAGTATCACAAGGGCATTCAGGTACATTTGTCACCCCATGCTGACCTAACGGAAAACATCAGATTTCTAATAGATCCAAGTCTGACTCTCAGCAACAACCCTTGTTTCCACAGATTGGAAGTGTTCAACAAGTTTGGTTCTATACCAGAAGTGGGAGAAGTATTGGCAAATTGACATTTTTTAGCTCAGCCCTCAACCTGCTTCTTTTCTCATAAAAAGCTGCTTTCAACGAATACTAGTCAGATTTTCTAATTCTTTTAGTGTTATTGAAAAAAGTAGGTCTACTAAATCAAGCTAGTATTAATGTAAGCAAGCCTAGGGATATATCTTCCCTTATCACAGTCCAAACAGTCCCTAATTATAAATTGACTGATGAGCTCCTTAGTATTATTCCACATTTTTAACCAGAGGTTCAAAGGGGCAAGACCATCAGCCCGAACTCCTCGTGGCACACAAAATACAGACAGCAAGGTGGCTAAGATAACAACCTACGGAAGAAGCAATTTTCTTTAGGGGTATGAGATAAAAACACCGCCAATCGTCTGAACAAATTTAAATCATCTAGCAATGATGTTGCTGTTCCAAGTACCTGTCCGGTTACGTCCGAGTAAAGGAAGATGCTCACATCTGACAGAACATTTCCATTTCAGTTAACAGGTTTCAAGTTACGTCTCTTCTCATTGCAGACAATAAATCAGACATGAATATGTCAAAGGAAGCCGCTTAATACTCTGGAGTGTCTGGACTAACAAAACAACGTCGTTTACATAAAGTAAAGCAGACAATTGTTGCCTGCCAATCAGGGGCACATCCTGACCACTTTGAACTAAAAAGGGGTTAAGCTCATTTATATACAGAATAAAAAGTATAGGTAATAATATACATCCCTGAAAATCACATATTTTCCAATTTATAAATGGAAATTCAAGCACTATTCAACTGTGCCAAGACTATCTCTGAAACCATATTGACTAAGACTGATATTGTATTATGCTTGTTAGCCCAAGGTCTGTTGTGATTCGAAATCACTCTACTTGGAATTTGTACGGAAGAATCAAGCAATGAAATGGGGAGATAGTAATGAAGATGTGTTCTGTCCCCTTTCTTAAAGATGTGCACAATCATTGAGGATTCAGATTCTCAGGAAGTAGGTACCTTACCTGCAGTCAAAGAAGTAAACAAATTAGTAAGCAGCAGTGTTGATGTTACACCTACAAATATCAATGGAATACCATCCAGGCCAGGAGCTTTGTTAGGGGGGATTCCTGAAGAGCAGAAATGACTTACTGCAAGTTCATTTTAGACACATCCTGCGTGGGAAGCCACCATAGCAATTATCACTCATACTAGATAAAGAATAGGTTGCAGAAAAATGATGTACCCATTGCTCAGCAGCACCATGAGAAATCAAAGGAGTCTTACTTTGGGAAGAGGTTCTAATATGAGTAATGGTGGGCCAAAAGAGTCTCGCAATATTGAATGTATTAGCTTCGATTACGATACTTAAATTATTGGTGCTAATCTCTTTCTACCTTGCTTGGATGGCGTGTTTATAGATCAGTTTACAGGATCTAATCCTATCACTGTTCCTCGGCCTCAAACTCAGTGGACCATGTAAGTTATGGTTGGCTGCAGTAATGAAGAATCAAACCATCTGGGACCTAACTTCCAAGGAACATATTTCAAAAACAAAGATCTCGCTGTACAGCAACCATCCACAAAAGACACCATAACCAGCAGTGAGTCCCCTGTCTCAGTAAGGCACAACTCAAATGCTCTAGAATCGGTTCTAATTAAATTGCTTGTCATTATCCTTGTAGTGCAAAGAGACACCGCTCAGCACCACAATGGAGCTAAAATACCTGGACAATCAAGGGTCAGGGTAATAGAGTTATGATCTCCAATGAGCAGATCCACAGTCTTGCATTTAGCAATAAAAAGTTCAGGGATCTATCAAAGTGTAATCAATCACAGTGGAACAACCGCATCCAAAGAGGTCGGTATATCAAAGTTGTTAGCACAGCTTTGATCATGAGTACTAATTAAGTCCCTTTCCAGGATATAATTGGCCAACTCTTGCCCCCTCCTATTTGAGCCAAAAGAAATAAGGGACTTCACATGGTTTTTGCTAGGGTGTGGATGAAGTATTTCTACAGGTAAAACAGCATTAAAGGCACAACAAATTAAAGTGTGACTCTAGTTCGTTAAACTTCTTTTTGAAGAATGGTGAGTCATCTGCTGTTTTGAATAATTTTCCGAAAGTTGTAATATTAGAGTAAGAAAAATCATCATTAAAAAACCTGAACATGCAAAAAGAAAAATTCTTACAATATTCAAATAGCAATGCCTAGATCACATGACTGGTGGTATTGATCGAGGTACTTTTAGCATTGAGAGAGAGATTCACCCAAATAGATAGCCCCACTTAGCTAAAAGGTAGGGCAGGAATGGAATGACAACTAAACTGGTATGCAAAATTGTATTTGTCTCCCATGTCTCCCGAAGAGCTATGATGTCAAAAGAGTGTTATCATGAGACATACCTTGCCACATTCCAACTGACTACATACAAAACACCAAAATTGTGTGCAAGAGCAGTGTAGGAGGGAGGGGGGCTTTACGCTACCATAATGACACTACATCTTGAATCCACCAAATTCTGTCAGTCTAAGCCATACAGGCTTTCAAGTGGAGAAAAGCGGTTCTCCAACAAAATGGGGCTCTCATCTAATGTGGCCAGATTTGGAATGCAGAACATACTCCGTTTATAAAAAAAAAAAACTAGTGATATCCATAAATATTGCTAGGTCCTCCAAAAAAGACGACACACCCTACACAGATGAAAACTAACCATATTTGAATTTCTAAAATTAATTACAACAGTGTCTCTTTCGAAACGTTTTAGAGAGGATCCATTCACTGTAGTCCTGACAACATTTCTCAGTTTAAAATATGAAAATCAGTGCAACCAGCGAGACATCTTATTTTAAGGTTGGCTGTAAAATTCTTAGTAATGCCTTCAGCAAGTGGAGAGACATTTTCCAAAATAAGTACATAAGGGTAGGCTTCAGGAGACAAGTTGATGATTGGTAACTTTAGTGTGGGGTCTTGCAAATCTATCCGGCGAAAAGCTGATGAATTGATAGTTGGGGCAGTAAATTGTACAGTACTTGAGGGAGAAAGTGGAGTCATATGAACGGGATTAAATTCGGGTACACCACTACTAGGATTAATATGGGCCTGATCTAGTAAACAGGCACAGCTTGTCACCTTATCCACCGGTGCTAGACTAGGTCTTTGCTGCGATTCAGTCATAGGCAAGAAATATGTAGGGTGGTGAGCTAATTTGATCATGAATAACACCATCCATCCTGACCGCAGTCACAAAACCACTCAGCCCCATCCCATTGACCAGGGACTTCACCAGATCTCTAAATAGGACCCTCAACTTGTCGAATAATATGCCACAAATAGCATCCACATCAGGAAGTGCAGCTGAATCAGAGAAGAATGAGCTGGCCTTGGAGTTGGTTCCAAATTCTCTGGTAGCCAGAGCAGGAGTTTTTCTTACTTTCTTTACACACTTGGTGGGAGTAGAATATACAATGACATGCCATACCATACAATGAAAGGCCATATCCATAGCATACTGTTAGACTTGGGGGTCTCTAGTTGGCACAGGTCGGTACTTGTGACAAATAGGGACCCTTGACTCTAGTCAGGGTAAGAGGGTACACTCCTATTTTAACCAGTGCTCACCCCCTTGGTAGCTTGGCACGAGCAGACAGGCTTATCTCAGAGGCAGTGTGTAAAGCATTTGTGAACACATACATTAACCAAGTGACAACACTACAGATGGACACCACACAAGTTGTATATTAAAAATAAGTATCTTTTGTAAAGATTTCACACAAGAAAACAAACGACAAAAATCCACAATACTGTACTTAAAATGGTAGAATTAGCTTAGTTATCTTAAGATGGTAACTGCAACACTCTGAGTTCAATGTACCTTACAATGCAAAACGTAAGACGAAAGTGTTGCAAGGACAGTGATGCGTTTAAGATCTGGTGCAAAGAAACAAAGATGGCGCTTTCTTCTTGATGCGACACGTTTCCCATCTGCTGCGACGTCGATACGATTTCTCCGGCAATGCGAGATGCTTCACATGATGCGTGATGTCAATCCTCTTCCCTGGCGATGCGAGTTGCTTCCACAATGATGCAAGCCATGACAGGCCCTGCTACACTGGTGATGCAGCAGCATCTACTGCGACGTCGATCCTCTTCTCCGGCAATGAGCCGTGACACGCCCTGCGACACGCATCCTGGAGTTGCGGCGGAGTCTGATGCAACATCAATTCTCGTCTCTGGCGATGAGCCGTGCCAGGCCCTGCGACACGCTTCCAGTTATGCGGAGGCTTCTGCTGTGACGTCAAACCTCTCCCATGGAGATGTGAGGCACTTCAGTGGCCCTGCAGACTCAACGATTCTTCTGCGACACGCTTCCCGGTGATGCAGCGGCGTCTGATGCGACATTGATTCTTTTCTCCGGCGATGTGAGGCGATTCGTGTTGTGAAGCGGCAGTGGCAGTTCGGTGACACGCTTCCTGTTCTTGAGTCACGCTTCCAGCTCCTTGCGACACGCAGTTCCTCAGAACTGCAGGCACTTCCAAAGAACTCTTGGGGAGCTGGTGGGTGAAGTCTGTTGTCCTTGATACTTCAGCAGGACACAGCTCTTTTCTCAAGTTCTTGGAGATCCTTACAAGTTGAAATAAAGTACACAAAGTTCCACTCTCCTTTTTTGGCAGTCAGGCAACCACTGCAGGCCAATCCCCCAAGCAACACTTCAGCTTAGGGATAGTCTCTCCTCAGTCTCTCTGGTTCCACTCATCAGAAAAGGTTTCTTCTTGTTGTGATCTAATTCTCTGGGGTTAGGGTCCCCTCTTTTATACACAGTTTCTCTTTGTTCACTGAAGGCAGAGAGGCCTTTGCCTAGTCTAAACCAGTCTGGTCAGTCCTGGAGCACTCTGTTGACATGACTCCTTCTTTACTTTCACAGTGCAGGGCAGAGACATCAGATGCACCACAGGAGGTGGAGCCAGCATTGTGCAGGGCAGGCGCAGTCCTATTCAGGTTCCAGGTGCAACTTATATCTCCCATCTAGATGCAGATCTCTCTATTCACCCCTGGGCTGACTCACCCTGTCTATTGGAATTCCCCAGCCCCTGTCACTCAAACTCCAGACAAGGGCTGGAGTTATTGTATGCTACCCTTAAGCAGATGCAGGGGGAGGCAAGACAGGAGAGCAAAAGATTGCTACTGGCCACCAAAAATTTGCAAGGGGCAATTCGTAAAATGAATAAGGTATGCACTGATATGCCGGAGCGAGTTACACAAGAGGAAGAACAAACTGCTGCGTGGAGGTCAAAGTCGTAAATTACAGTTATTTAAGGCTACGCAGGAAAAACAGTCTTTAGATCTATGCTGGAAGCTAGAGGAATTTGAAAATCAGCAGAGCCGCAACAATGTGCGGCTAGTAGGTTTGGAAGAAAATATGAAGGGGGAGAAAATTATGGTCTTTGTCACCGCTTTGTTGAAGGGCGCCTTTCAGGATCTTGCCCACTGGAACTGGGAGATGGAAATACAGTGGGCTCATCGATTCCCAATGTTTAGGAGAGCCCAAGCTAAAAAACCAAGGTGAGCGACCTAGAGCTATTTTGATCTTTATTGGTAACTTTCTATTAAGGCAGGATATAATAGATCAGGCCAGACCTGACTCAAAGCGATCTTATGAGTGTCACACCTTCTTCACTCTGCCGGACTTTTGCCGCACAACGGTCGAGCAGAGATGGAGACTTTGTCAGATGATAACCCCGTTTCAGGGGGTGGCCTGTGAAGCTTTTTTGCTATTTCCTGCATGGCTAAAAGTTATCTACAAGGGGAGGGTTAGAATGTTTTTTTCTGAGGTCAAGGCACAGGAATTTCTCACAAAGCTAAAAGAAACGCGTGGGCAGAGGGCCAGAGGCAACATTGAACAGGGGGAGGCAACAGCTCCTTATTAATGTTCTACAGTGACACGTTTGTTGAAGACATGAACTATAATATTTTTTGCTGGTTGTTTGCTGGTTATTTAAGTACTTTAAGGGTTTGGGCTCACTGGGTTTGATTGATATTCAGGATGAGTTCATAGAGGTGATTTCGTTATTTTGTTTGGGGGGATCTCGAGGGGAGGGGGGTTGGCGCTGCCGGAGATGTAAGATCAGCTGCCATACAAAGGTCATTGAATTTGAAATTGAAATTTAAACTTTATTGTTTAGTTAATTAAAACCATAACAATTTGATGAATGTCACACACAAATATAAAATTTACAAATTTATCGCTAAAAAATGTTACAATGTTAAAAAATTCAAAGCATTAATTGTTCATATTGTTTTTATACGTTTCTCAAATGCCTGCAAGAACTTCACCAGCTTGCAGTGTATTCTTGGAGCAGTAGTATCCAGGCTTACAATAATGGCTGATCTACATGTTCGTAGTTTCATGGACCGATAACTTTCCTTTAGGTGTGACCGTTCCTTGGATAGCATCTTACAGTGAAAAATTATGTGTATTAGGTCCTCTTTAGGGCTACCACACAGTCGACAAGAAACGTCGTCAAGCAATTTCCAGGCAGGTTCATTTGCTCGTGTGGGAAAGTCACCAAGTCTCAACGCCATCAGCTTTTTCTTAATAAAAATAGAGTAAGTTGTTTCCAGGTATTTTGCAGCTGTCAATGTCTTATAGCCATTTATCACAGCCCATGAGTGCGAACGATGGGAGAACATTTCTTTGTCCAAGATTAATGAATGAAGTTTGGCCACTTTATTTAGGGTCTGTTTTAGGACAACAAATGACAGATTATTATCCCATAGGGTTTTTGAGCAGGTTGTCTCCAAAGCTTGCATAAGAAATTGATTTGCTTTGGAATTCTTTTGGGATTTAAACTCTTGCCATAGGTAGGTATTCAGATTGTTATTACTTGCTTTTTGCTTAATCTGATACCAGACCTTAATATAAGAGTATTGTCTCCCCGGTATTTCGTTTTTTAGTCCAAATTCAAGTCGCAATTGCGCTGGTGATGTCGTGCGTGGGAGGCGTAATACTTTTTTGTATATTTTAGTTGTCAGGATGTTTAGTAGGTCGGCGTCCTTTCCGTGCATTGCCACACTTGCATAGGTCAGGGTTGGGAGGATTTTATTTGCCATTACGGTTAGAAGGGGTTTAAGTGATGGCCCTTCCAATTTTTTTGCCAAGGTACTTAGTCCAAATATCAGAGCACCCGCTCTTTGTGTCAGATAGTTCTTCTGTTCTTTTAGGTTAAGTTTGTCATCTATATAAAATCCCAAATATTTGTAAACGGAGACTTTCTCTAGAGGTTTTCCTTTTAACCATATATCATTATGCAATCCACGGCGGTTAGTGATCAACATGGTTTTAGTTTTTGAAATGTTTAATGACAGCTTGTTTGCCATCAAGAAGTCCGACAGTTCCGTTACTAATCTGGTTAGCCCCACCTTTGTTAGGCTCAGAAGGACAATGTCGTCTGCATAAGCCAAGTGCGTGAGCTGTAAATCGCCAAGTTTTGGTGGGTGGGCATTGCAGTGGTTCAATTTTGCAGAGAGATCTGAGATAAAGAGGTTAAATAAGTGTGGCGCAAGAACACACCCCTGTTTGAGGCCGATGGTTGTTAGAACTTTTCTCGACAGTCGTGATCCATCACCAATTTTTACTTGCGACCAAGTATCAGAATAAAATAGCAGCAAACCCTTTAGGATACACTCAGGAATTGCCCATGATCTCAATTTCGCCCACAGCAGATTACGATCCACACTGTCGAAGGCCGCCTGAAGATCTATAAAACACATGTTCAGATCATGTTTTCTACTCATGCACTTCTCCGCAATCATAGTTATGGATAGGATATTTGCTGTTGTTCCGATCCCTTTCCTGAACCCTGTTTGATTTAGAGGGATAAGTTCTTTCTCACTAGACCATGCTACCAAATCATCCAAGAGTCGAGAAGCATAATATTTTGCCTCGATGTCCTGCAACGCTATCAAATGATAGTTGTTTGCTAAGTATCTGTTCCCACCTTTATAAATCGGTGTAAATATTGATCCTTTCCAACTCTCTGGTACTTGGTTCATGTTCTGTACATCTGAGAACAGTTCCACCAGGCAAGGTCCCCAGAATTCCAGAGCATATTTATACGCCGCTTGTGGGATGCCATTCGGGCCTGGCGCCTCACTTGTTTTTCCTTTTTTGATTCTTTTAATTATTTCTTCCGCCGTATATGGATTATTCTTAGGGGTCGAGCTTATTGAATCGCTATGGTCTCTGAACCACGATTTACCCCCTTTTTCTTCAACATAACACAGTTTATTTTGGTTTTTAGTGCATGGGTCACTACTTTGTGTTTTTTCCGCAGTGACCGAAAATTTAGATGCCAGAAATGCTGCCCACTCCGATTCCTGCACATTAGAACTCAGGACGTTACAAGGTCTTGTTAGTTGGTTTATTGTTTGCCAGAATATATTAGAATTCTGTAGTTTTGAGCTATTGATTAGTTTTAACCAAAAGCTGTCATTTGTTGATCTTTTATATTCCCAGATCATGCTTTTGTATTCTTTTCTTTGAGCCCTAAAAATGGCCCATTGGCTTGGACCATGATTTGCCGATTGTAGCTTCCTTTGAGTTTTTCTAAGATGTCTTCGCAGGTCTCATAGTTCTTTTGGGTGTTTTTTCCCTGGTCCATCAGGATCAGGTTTCATAATAGGCGGCTTCATCTTTGATTTTAATTTTTGCAGAAAAAGAGACCATTTTTGGATAGCGTTCATTGGGGAACTCCTTATCTCAGTCAGTGTGTCCTTCATTGTAGTGAACCATTCATGATCATTTGTGTTGGACCAGTTTATCCGTTTCAAATTAACAGTACTTAACTGGCCTTTTGGTAAGTGTGACGGTTGCAGTCTTTCCTTATTCAAGTTAAAAAAGATATGTTGCAATGCATGGTCGCTCAACAAGGTAAACTCTATTTTAAAATTGATCACCAAGGGGATTAATGACAGACTAACCATTGTAAAGTCCAACGTGTTTTCGAGAATGAGGACCATAGTATGTTTTCCTGGGGGGTTGATCTTCGGAATATCTCCCGTTCAATACTCGCAGTCCCAGAAACTCCAATTCAGTCACTAATTGGATTGCTAGACTGTCTTTACGTGGACCAGCACCTCCTTGCCACTGTTGGGGGACTCCCCAGTAGATATTATCAGATAATAGTTTATCATCGTCTGTAGGTGTTAAAATCAAGTTGGAATTAAAGTCCCCCGTTAGTATGAGGTTGGAAAGTGGATCAGTAGCCCGTAGATCCGTTATGACTTTGCACATGACTCATTCTTTAGTTTTTTTGCCTTGATTTTTGGTTGTGTGTAATAATTAACCAGTATTGTTGGTTTGTTACAGTTATTACTTTGATCTGGTAATTTAATTAGCTGAATACTGGGATCCGGTGATTGTAGTTGTACTGAATTAATTTTTAGAGATGAGGATATATATATACAGAAAGGCCGCCAAATGCACGGCCATAGGTTTTACATTTTTCTGCTGCTACGTTATAATGAATTAACCCAGCAAGTGCTATATGTTCTTGGAGCCAGGTTTCCTGTAGCACAATTATATCGCAGCCGTGCCATTCTTTCAGAGGAAGCCCCCCTTCCAGCAGTCTCTTAGCACCTGCAATATTCCATGAAACTAGATGAATATCCTTGTTAAAGTCTTGTTTCTGTTTAGTTTTGAATGGTCATACCTGCCTTTTTGCATTTAGCATACCAGGGAGCCATTTCCAATTGTCTAGTGTACTCTGTGATTCGTCATTTGCCCGTTTTAGTTCTTCACGTAGTGGTGGTGGTTCGCTTCTACCCTTTGCATTAAATAGAATTGAATAAACTGGTTTCTTTTGATTAACATGTGTGTCGTCAATTTTCCTAGTAACTTGAACTCCGCACAACCTCTTCAATGGCGGCGGGTATCGAGGGGAAATTTGATAAGATATTTTAATGCCCCACAATTGAAAGATATCCACTTTCCTCATGATTGCTTCTGCTATATCCGTTGATTTCCAGGTTGTTAGAGTATGTTCCGCTGATGTTTCATTGGGGCCTTTTAAAAATTGTACCTGCTCAAGATCTGCCGTGTTGATTTCCTTTAGGTCATCAAATTCTGTCAGTAACTTCAGAATATTACTCCTATTTAGTATGTCATGTGTTCCCTGGGACTTATACTCTGGTGACCAAATTACTTTATTCAGCTCAACACCGGCATTGTGATTAAGCGGCCTTGGCGGGATGACTGATTCCATATTTGCCTGACCAACCTCTAAGTTCTTTACGCCAAGTCTTATTGGTCTCTGCGACGGGGAGCTTGAGTCTACATTCAGTCCTTGACATTTGTAATTGGATGGAACCTCTCTGATTATGATTGCCCTGTCCGTTGTTGGTTGAGTCGAAGGCGCTGGAATTCCCTTTAGACCCTCATCACTATGGTTTAACATTTGTGCGAGGTTAGTTAGACATTCAGGGACAGTATTTTTTTCTATTGGCTGAACATCCACCTGTGGTATTATTGATTTTATTTCCACTATACTCCCACAAGATTGTAAATGACCCCTCTTAACATCCTCATCCGAACCTGGGACCATGACTTCAGTATGGTTGATATTATAATTTGCTTCTTGCTGCGTGCTCTGATTATCATTATATTTGCATTCTCTTTTAGGTGTTAAAATAGGTTGGTGATTTGTGCCAACCATCTCAGTTTGCTGTATTTTTCCCACAGATTTAGAATTAGTAAGTGTGTCAGATTCATGGAGGTTTTTATCAGCATTTTTGGACACTGATTTACCTCCTTTAGCTGTTTCATTACTTACTATTAACTCTGTGTAGCTTTCAGATTTACCAGTTGATTTTGACAAACATTGGTTCAAATTCGAAAAGATTGGATATAATCCACTATCCTTGTTTAGAATGACCCCACTTTTCTTATTTCTGGCTTTCCTCTCTTTTTTCCTTTGTCTCTTGGTTACCATTGGCTTTGTGGTCTCGTTATTTCCAGCGTCGTCCTCAACTATTATGTCAATGACATCACCTGTATTAGTCTTAGCCAAAGCCTTGTTAACCTCATTGGTACAGGTCACTTTTGTAGTCTTTTCATCGACCTGTAAGTTTAGCTCAGGCTTGGCACTGGTCCTACCAACCTGCGTCTCGTCTGTATTAATTAATCTTTGGTTTAGGGTTAAAATCTATTCTAAGATGACTGGGAGAGTATGCAATTGGTCCAAAACAGGGCCACAGGAACAGGAGGATTGTACCTGATACGTATGGGCTTGAGCTCTTGATATTAGGCTATTTAAGTTGTCCAGCTTTGTGTTTATCCCGGCAATATTGGTTGCAATAATGCTCATTAGGTCGATTTGGATGTCCAGTTTATCTGATTGCATTGTCATAGTTGTTACAGATGTTTGCAAGATTTTTAGGAGAGGGGCAACCAAATTCACAAAAGCCGAGTCCATTTGCGATTTAGTCATGGGTTCTTCCTTAGTTGGATCTTTGTGGGTTATGTAATATGTATTATTTGTTGATAATAAAGTCTCAGACTCCCTGGCACCCGCTGGTCTCTGTAGATGTTCCATGTGACCCTCGTCTGTCAGATGATTGACCTCCATGACACTCTTGGTTGTTCCTCCCCCCTCTGACTCCCCTTTTCCTGGGAAGGACCCAACCGACATGTCCTTCCAGTCGTCCTTGTCTGACAATGAGCTTGTTTTGTGACTAGAACAGGCCACTTCCGTTGAACCCGCGCTGTAGGCTCCCCCTATAGCTGTAGGCTCTGTTAGATCCGGAAGAGCTTGACTCAGTCTTACAGTTGTTGACAGATCTGGGGACTGCGGGTTAAAGGATGTCTTTGGTTTGATCACCGGGGTATTGTGAACTAATGCTGCTATTGTAACTTCATGATTTTTTCCCCACACTCCTGTTGATTTTTCCTTGTTACATAAACTCTCCATCTGATCAGTATGTTTACTTATATCACTCGATGGATTATTAGGAGACACAAAAAAGTTTGAGGAGGCTTTGGTTGGGGTATCCAACCGAAGTTCCCTGTGATGGGTCTCAGTTATGGGCTCTATCGGTGTTAAAAGGCCCTGGACTCCTTCCGTTGATGAAAACACTACATCCCCGGGGTCTTTCAAGTACTGGAATCGAGCGCATGATGAAATTTTGTTTAGGATTGATTTTTCAAACAGCGAGGCGATTGGTGAGATCAGTGGATTTTGTATAAAACTTTTTGCTTTATTGGCATTCTGTTCTTCCAGTCTTTTTCGTTTGCGGGTGCCTCGTATAGCTGGAGTCTTATCCCCTGGAGCCTTCCTCACTTTCCCAGACCTCATGATATAACCAGCGAAAATGTTTTTATTGACTTATCTTTATTTTTATCTTGATCTTTGACTTTGTCTTAATCTTTGGCTTTATTATGTCTTGGACCTAGGTGTCGCCCTAGTCCAGCCCTAGCCCAGGCAATACGAGTATTGAACAACCCCTTACTGCTAGATGCTCACGAGGTAGCTCAAGCCTGGTGGTACAGACTGCGCAGTCCACACGCAGTCCACACACCCTCCCAAGCCTGTCTGCACCCTTCGCTCCCCTACCGTGTAGCCACTTCGTATACCGCACCAGGCACAACACTAGGAGGATCTGGTGCAGCTGCCGTCAGGGAAACCACGTTGCAGTAATTGCGGGGTAGCCAGTCTCCAATAGATAAAGCTCTATGACTGAGGTTAGAGGCAGCTTGCACGCTTTTGCAAAACTCTGGGAAAATCAGGCAAGCGGAGCACATGGGAGGACCTCAGGTGAAGCAGACCTAGTCGGATTCCCTCTCCTGGTCACACCCCCGGCTCTTACTTAGCGGCTGCCTCTACCGGCAACCGCGCTCGCCTCACCGCCTCACTGCCTCTACCAGATGCTCGTGTCACGGCTTGCACCGGCTCCTTATGCCGACGTGTATAACCTTGCCTCACCTCTTTTTTGCAGTTGAAGAGAGTGATATTCTTGCCACAGCCCACAGCTGACAGCCGGAGCCGAGCCGAGCCACTCCGGAGCTGGAGCAAAGCCGAGCCACTACCGGAGTCTCAGCTGGGGCTGGGGTGAAAGCTTTCCTGTTTCATACGCCGCCGTAGTACCACGCAGAATCCGCCGCACTTCCCAATCTTCTTGTCTCCTCTGTGTTCGGCGTTTGGCGTAGAGGGGAAATGTGCAGCGGGAGAACTCGCTGCTGCTGCTGCTCGCTGCCTGCGGGATTGTGTAATGCCGATCCTGTGGTCTGGCTCTCTGCTGCTCTCTGCTGGCTCGTTTGCTGAAGGAGTCATGATTGACCTACCTGTCTGTAAGGGGTGTAGGGGGGTGGGTCTGGAGGGGGTGGGTGGACTTGAAGGTGGGGTTTTGTTTGGGTTCAGCACAATATAAACTAGCACAATTTGTGAGGGGAAGGAACAAGCTGAGTACCTGGAGGCAAAATGTTTGTCGAATCAGCGTGTTGAGAGCAACCCTAAGCACTGACAGATTTAAAGATGGCAGGAGGATGAGGGTTCTGTGTATGGAAAGGGGGAATATTAAACCATGAATTTACGAATAGCAACAGTTAACATCTGTGGGTTAAATTATCAAAATGAGAGGCAAAGGGCTGCAGTTTTTGTTTAAATCTTTGCATATAGATTTTCTTTGTGTTCAAGAGACACATAGAGAAGGCAGTAGAGCCCGCATCTTGGAACATTTAGAATATAAACTGGTGGTGAATACGACACAGGGCTCCCGCACAAAGAGGGGTGGCTATTCTTACCCGGGGGAGTGATGTAAAGGATTTAGGAAAGTCCCGGACCAATGGGGCCGATGGGTAATGGTTGAATGCTCACTGGAAGGAGACAAATTCACATTATGCTCTGTATATGGATCAACATGTAATGACTCAGATATTCTAGAATTTTTAGATTCTAATCTAGCAATGTGGCCTACTCCTATAATTGTTTGCGGGGATTTTAATATCAATGGCCTGGGGGTACAGTGGAGCATTCCTGGATGTAGATATTCTGGCAGGAAAAGAAGGGTAGGGTAGCTTTAACAAATCTAGTCATCAATAATGGTTTAACTAACGCATGGGCATATATGAAACCTACAGACCCTGGCAGTACTTTTTTTCCCACACACATAAGGCTATTTCCTGATTAGGTTATTTTTTTTCGTATCTCACCAGTTTACTTCTAGGATTGAGAAATACCCTTGGATACTCACGGACGATAATCCATTAGTTCTTACAGTTAGATTTTCTGGGGGAGATAAACAAATTTGGGGTTGGACTTTCGAACAGAGGCAGTTATACGATCCAGATTATGTTTCACATATGAAGGGGTGGATTAAAGAATTCTAGGATATTAACCAGGGGGAGCACAAATCCAGGGATAGTCTGGGATGCTTTTTAGGCGGGGGTCAGAGGGGAACCACTAGCTATAGTATGCACCGTCAGAAGAAGGAGGTACAGCGGGAGGAGGTGAATAGAGACAAGTTAATTAAGCTAGAAGAGGCGCTGGCCACTGCTATTAGCACGGGAGGTCCAACAAAAGACATAACACTTCAGCTATGGCTGGTGAATGTATAGCTGCTAAAGCTGCAGAATTTATTTGGCAAAAAGAGAGTATTGCCACGAGTATAATGAGCGGGTTGGGCATACCCTGGCCGTAAGAGTAAGACAAAAAGCAGCAGCAGGAGAGATATCGGAAACTTCTGATTGTAATATAGCGGACTCCCTAGGGATTCAAGTGATGTTCAGGCTTTTTTTATCAACATCTATATAGTAAAGAATCTTCAGAGACGCCGTTGGAAATAGGAGAGTATTTAGACAGAATACCCCTACATAGGGTTGATCCAGCAGACAGGGAGACACTCAAGAGGGTGTTGACACAAGATGAAATAATGAGAGCTTTGCAAGATTTTAACCTCTAGGAATGCGGCTGGCCCATGTCAGATCCCTTTAGAGTTTTACAAAACTTTCGTGGACATAATCGGACTGGACCTGATCGAGGTTATCCTACTGGCTCAAAGGTGGGGGCCTGCACCCGAGTCTTGGGACGGAGCGGATGTTGTAGTTTTCTTAAAAAAGGATAAGCCACCGAGGGAGCCAGGTTCGAATCAGCCCATAATGTTATTGAATAGCAATGTTAAAATCTTTTCAAAAGATATGACCACAATGCTAAATAATATCATGAGGAAAACAATCCACCCCTGCCAACATGGGTTTATAATGGGCGGGGGGACAACACAGCATGTACGGCGAGTGATAACACTCTTCGATGCAACAGATATCTCAAGGGACCCTATGGCCGCTTTGTTGCTAGATGCTGAGAAAGCATTTTATAGGGTCTCCTGGGATTTCCTGTGAGAAACAATGAGATGGTTTGGGTTGGGGGAGGGTTTTATTAAAGCTGTCCAGGTACTGTTTTTGGGACCCACAGCTCCTTTAAGGTTAAACTGTGGCCATATATCTCCCTTTATTATTCAGTGGGGGACCCGGCAGGGGTGCCAATGTTCACCCCTGCTATTTGCTATATATATGGATCCCTTATTACGGCTAATTGAGACTAATATTGGAATTCTCCCTATCGTTTGTCTGGGCTTGGAATCTAAAGTTTTGGCCTACGCCGATGATGTGGCTATTGTTACGGCCGACCCTTCTTCTGCACTGATGGTGATGGAGTCAGTAGCACATGATTTTGGCAGATATTCAGGGTATGCTCTAAACAGAACCAAAACTCAAGTTATAAAGAACAAGTATGCTAGTATTGAAGATTCTCTTGTTTCAGAATCAGCAGTGTACTTGGGAATAAGAATTATGCCAGATCTGGGGATTTTGGTAGCTAGGAACATCGAGCCAGTAATCAGGAAGGCGAGAGCTGATTTTGATAGAATAAATAATCTTCATTTATCATTAGTTGGTAGATGCAATGTGGTGAAGATGATGTTTTTGCCAAAGGTACTTTATTTGTTCAGGGCAATACCAATTGAATTAGAGAAACATTGGTTAGTTACTTTGGAGGGTATAGTTAATCGATTCCTTTGGGCGCATGGAAAAACCAGGAGGGCTCTCCGGTTTATGTCTTTACCACGGTAGCGAGGGGGGTTTTCTGTTCCAGATTTTTGAAGTTATTACTGGGCTGCAGCTCTCCAATATATGAGTATATTATTCGGCACACCTTCTGGGGATCTGGAAGGGGAAACAGAGCTCCCTGATGTATATAAGCTGCTACTTGTGGATCAGGCCGAGAATTGCTTTATGAAAGTTACGGAGCCCAGATATTTTAATAAGGACCACATTTAAGACTCTTGCAGCCGCCTTTAGGATCTGGGCGGCATTAAAAAGAAAGATTGGTCTAGGGAGGCTTATACACTACACCCAGCTTTACAAAAACCCCAAGCTTCCGGAAATCTTCTCAGATGAGATTATGGCAGTTTGGTCAGTGAAGGGGGTCCGGAAGTTGGGGATCTAATACAGAATTACGGATTTCGCCAGTTTGGGGATATTAAGTTGGAATTAGGGCTGGAAAGAGCTAACTTTTTTTAATATTTACAGTTACGCAGTTTTTTTGTAAGAAGGTGGGGTGGTATAACGGGTTTAGTAGAATCAAAGTCATAGATATTATCAGGGGTAGAACCAAGGGCGCTATCAGGCTATTGTATGCCGAATTGATAGCATTAAAGCAAGATGATCTAGCTAAGCACGAGGGTAAATGGATGGAATGTGTGGGGGTCACATTAGAAAGGCTCTATGAGTCTCTAGAATTAGGTCAGATGGCTTTGTGCTCGGCCGGTCTTCAAGCACAACATTTTAAAACTGTTTTTGCGCTTTATTATACATGGCGAGAATAGCACAGTGGGGTGGGTTAGCAGGGATAACCTGTCCGCAGTGTGAAGCGTTGGCTGCTGATCTTGTTCACATGTTCGCATCTTGTTCACGTCTCCAAAATTTGCTACATTCCATAACAAACATTTTAACCCCTGCTTTGGTTCTGCTGGGAGTCAGCAGTAGCGAACGGCAAGATACAGCTTATCAATTTCTTTTTATGGCCATGGCTGTGTTACGGATGAGTATCGCTTCTGCCTGGATTGACCCTTTACCCCCTACGTTTCAACAGTGGCTCTCGCGCTTATTTCCAATACATACAATGGAAAGAGCTATGTATGAGAGGAACGGGAAAAAATCGAAAGTGTTGGTACGGTGTTTCTGCGCCCTCCCTTTCAAAATAGAAGGATCCATAGGAAATCTAATAACCTAGGTCTATACGTTGAGTTGGATTTGATGAAATACCCAGTGGGAAATTAGCTCAAATGTTTTTGAACCTAGATTGGTGCTCTCTGGATGATATATGGCTTTTCACTGGTTACATTTTTTGGGACTATAATCACAGACTATGAATGTTTTAGTCAGGATTCGTTTGTTAAGGATTGGTAGGATGGGTCGCTCATTCTATGCACATTTTTTCTGATTTTTAATAAGTTTTGTTCTAAACCTCATAGTATAAATTTGTTTATGAATTGGTGCTGATCTCTGAAAAAAAATTCAAAAACTGAATAAAAAGATTTTTTTTAAAACAACAACAAACTCCAGACAAGGAATACACAACCTGGCAGAGTCAGACTTGGATAGTTACACAAGAAAATACCTACTTTCTAAAAGCGTTATTTTCAAATAGAGAATGTTAAAACCAACGTCACTAAAATATGTATTTTATCATTCTTAATTCAGGCATACTAAACTCGAATTTCTACCTAGTTCCCTGAGTCAGTTAGGATTATAAGATGTAATAATCAAACTGCCCATTCTGGCTTACGCGGAATAGGTAGCCTTGCAATAGTGAAAAACGGAAATGGCTGTAATTCAATATTAGAACATGCACACACACACATCAGGGCTTGTCCTACCTTATACTTACAATGAACCCTGTCCTTGGGCCTAACATGGGGGTGTCTGATATGAAGAAAAGGGAAGATTTAGGGACTGGCAAGTGGGTGCACATGCCCAAACAACATGGCAGTATCAGACTGCACACAGGCTTGCAATGGCAGACCTGAGACACACTTTTACAGGCTGCTTCTGTGGGTGGCACAACCAGTGCTGCAAGCCCTCTAGCAGCATTTGGTTTACAAGCCCTGGGCACACTCAGTGCACTGTACTAGGGTCTGATCAGTAAACCAAATCAGCCAATCATGGAATCACTAATCCATACATCCATTTATAACAGGGAGCACCTGCACTGTGACACTGGACAGCAGTGGCACAGTGCCCAACGCATCTAACACCAGCAAAAACACGAGGCAACAGCAAATAATGGAAGGGAGACCCACGCCAAGGTGCCAGGTCTAACACATACCATACCATACGGTACAATGCAGGTAATACAACACCATACCATACAATGGCAAGACATATCATACCATACAATGACAGACTATACTACATCATATCAAATCATATCATACCATACTATACAATTAAGGGCCATACCATCCCATACTATACACTGGTAGGCCATACCATACTATACAATGTCAGGCTATACATTACCATGCAGCAAAATGACATGCCATACCATACTATACATTGACAGGTCACACCACAATGACAAACGCAAAAGATCTTGCTTAGGTGACACCTATTATATTTGCCAATGTTTGTTTCTCTTCTTACCTATTCATGTACCACATTTCAGACTTTGACATTTCCGTTTATCCTCCACTTTTTCCCTTCACACTCTCCTCTCACCTTGATTACCTTACCACGGTCCTCCCCGTTCTCTTGTCCTCTTCACTAATCCTCTGAATCCCCCCTTTTGTTTTTCAACAGTTTTCTCACTGTTCCATATCACTTTCCTCACACTTTACATTGTGATCTGCTCCACCTTTCCTTTGTTATGTGTCACCATCTGCTTTTTCACTGTCTGCTCCATCACCCTCAATACATCCTATTGTCCATCCTCTTATCACCCTATCTCCACTTTCCTACTTTGTCACTTATTTTTAACCACTTCCCGATTCCTTCTACACACCCTTCTCCTTTTCTTAAATGTACCCTGTTCTTTTTCTCTCCCCTAATCCAAAATATCTCCCACACCTCCTCTTGAGCCTTCAATTGAGACCAACTTTTCCTTTCACCCTCTCCCTGAACCTCACCTCTTGCATCTTCTCCACTTTACAATCAGCTGTTGAGCCGCCATCTGCTTTTTCATTCATCACTCATTCATCCTTTCATTTCTGGTACATAATCTTCCAAGTCTTCTCTTTATTGTCTCTTTATCAGCCACCTTTCTGCTTCTTCCTTCCCCTACTTCTTACTATCCTTTCCTCTACCTCTTGTAGCCCCTCATCCACAATACATCTCTTTTCACAATCCCTCCACAGCCACCCAATACCAAAACAATCGACAAGCCTACTTCAGCCCAGCAGATCGATCTCTACTGCCCACATAATAAAGGTGATCTGCTGCAAACTACTGCCACACCACTCAACCCCAACCCACCCCTTCATGCTGTGGCCCACAATCTCATGTTCAGAACTCTTCAGTGAAACTTTCTTAACCTAGAGAAATGGAGATCACAGAGAGTAACAAATACAACAGCTGCAACCCCCATCTACCGCCAGAGGTGAGGAAGCTCTGCAACACTCTCTGTGCTGTGTTAGGGCAAGTATTCAAGTTAAGAAATTTCTATGACCAGTCACCCCTCAAGAAAAATAGGAGAGAGAAGGAAAGAGACCCAAATTCTATGAGTAGTAACTACGGAGGCACGTCGGTAGGGGAACTAGGGAGTAATGAGAGAAGAAGCACTGGAAATGGGGACAAAACAGAAGGGTAACTCTACTGACAATTTGTTAATCAATCAGTCATCAGGTTTGTATAGCGCAGCTTTACACCCGGGGTGCCTCCAGGGGCTGTGTGGTTTGAGCAATCCTTGGTCGGAGAGAGGCAGAGGTCAGAAAGTCAGGTCTTCAGCTGCTTCCTGAACTCCCTCAGAGAGGGGGTGGAGGAGGTTGTTCCGGCCTCAGCGGCGAGGTTGGAGAAAGAGCGGCTACCGTATCAGATGCAATGGATGCGTGGGACATGGGCTAAGGAGAGGGTGGCAGAGTGGAGCTTTCTGGTCGGTTGGTAGAAGATCAGATGGCTGTTGATGTAGGTGGGAATAGTATTGTGGAGTGCTTGGTAGGTGTGCGTGAGGAGCTTAAAGAGGCATCTCTTCTGAATAGGGAGCCAATGGAGGGATTTGAGGTGAGGGGTGATGCTGGCTCTTCTGGGAAGATTGAGGATGAGTCTTTCCACCAAGTTTTAGATGGTTTGGAGGCAGTTGAGCTGTTTGGTGGTTCCAGGCCTGGACTAGCAGTTGCGGGCACCGGCCATTCCTCCAGTGTGCCCCAAGGGTGGGGCCGGTTTGGGGCACCTGGGGGCCGATTTTGTTACAGGGCCGTTTTTGCAGCATAGCAGCCATGTAACAAAATCAACCGAGAAGCGGCCCTGGGAAAGAGCTCGGTCACCCCGCAACCCCCCTCCTCCCACCGGGTGATGGGGGTAGCTGGTTGAGCACTGTGCCAGGGCCGGTTTTCATTCCCAGTCCGGGCCTGGGTGGTTCCAGCATAAAGGTCGGCTGGGGGTGAGGGCCTGGGTTACTGTCTTCCTCGTAGAGGTGGGGGTCCATCTTGCAGAGGGTGTGAAAGCAGGCAGAGGAGACAGCATTGCTCTGTTTTTTCATGGTGAGATGGGTGTCCAGAATTATGCCACAGTTGCGTGTGTGATCTGATGGGGAGGGTGAAGGGCCGAGTGTGGAGTGGCATTTGAGGGTCAGAGGGTCAGGGCAAACCAGTTGGCTTGCTTGGTTGTTCTTTCCCTGCAAGTGTTCTTCAGTGGGGGCAATGGTGTCAGCAGTTGAGGTATTCCAGTTGGAGAATTTCTGGATGTTGATTTAGATGGAGTCCATGGCGGGTGGTCTGGTTTCATTTAGGGCAGTGTTCCAGAGGGGTTTGGTTTTGTAATGTATCAAGGACCCCCTGATAAGGATAAAGTACCTGGGTCAGGGAAAAAGTTCAAATGCGAAGGTATCAACCCAGGCCAACTTTAACAGAAAAAACACACTGGCTATATTTTACAAAAACTATAACACAAACATTAATACTGATAAAAAGGATTTTTAATTATTTTGATAAAAAAAAGAAGAAGATTTAAACACATATATCTTGTATACACGATAATTGATACAGTTAAAAGTTTTTTTGCTGATAAACAAAAGTAAAACATTTGTTCTTAAAACAACCAAGGGACAATATTGTTGTCCTGTATATTGTTGATACGGCTGTAGTCTGTCAACGCGTTTCGACACGTTGTAGTGTCTTCCTCAGGACAATATATTTTTCAGCCAATTTTTTCAAATCAAAGGATGAACCCTCAGTCACCAGAATTCTTGTGACTTCTATGTTTGCAGGTAAAAACAGTCAGTAGGAAATTTATCAAACCTGGTGCGGCTTTTTTCCGGGGTTTTAAATCGTCACAAAAATACACGAAGAGTGAGGCACCTTTAACAATCTTGTTTTGGTATGTGAAATCTTTTTTTGGGAGATTTCACTTTTCACATCCCACTCTTCATTTTCTCGATTTTGTGACCTTTATTTTCTTATTAAAAGCCAGAACCCGCCTTGAAAACTCTTTTCACTACGAGTCGGTACCGATTGCGGCGCAAATTTGCAATTGACGAAGGATCGAAGAAGCCATTCAGAACGCCCCAATTGTTACGGAAGCTCTCTTTTTCTTCCTTTTAGTATTCTGCTATGAAACGTGATTTTGCAAAGGAAGCTTCACTTATGTCCGACTCTAGCCTCCAATCCTCCAAACTAGCAGGTACGCGGAAGAAATACCAAAACAGAAGAAGCCTCTCAGCTGTCGCACTCCTGCAGATTTCTTTTATCCTCGCTCTGGATACGTCTCTTCAACCTGACGCGTAGACAATGATATACACGAAGAAAGACTCAACCACAACGCTAGAGTCGGAAAAGGATCCTTTTGTGGATCAGGGAGAGGCAGTACAGCAGTTGCTGTCTTGTGGCTTGAGTGCGAGGTTCTGGAGTTCATTGCAGGAGTAGAGATGGTGGGCTCTGGACCCGGGGATCCTGGCACTGGGTATGTTCCAGGCTTGGACAGGTGCAGATGGGCAAGCCTTTGGCGCACCAGCGGCATGGCCACACAGCAGCCTCCATTAAGTAGTCCCGTGGAGGGGCAGGAGAGCGGCGCAAAGAACCGACGCAAGCTAGTGGGTTGGGGGGAGGGCAGCAAGAGTCTGGGCTGCGCACAGCCATAATGAGACAAACAAATACCAAAACAATAGAACAGATAAAAATGCAGGAAGAATAGGCAAGGAGTGATATAAAAGCATACGGTCAGAAAATAAAATAAAATTATCAATAGGGAAACAGTACCATGAGGGGAGATAAGTCAGGGGCGGGAGGCAGCGCGAGAGCAGCGACTGGGGCACAAACCATATTGGATATACAAATTATCTATTTACCACAAATTGAAGGATACCTCCCGAATGACATGGTGCTACCATTTGTCAAACAGTCACCTGATGAAAAAACGTTTTTAAATGAAGAAAGCAAGTTGAATCCGAAATCCTTACACTAGTTTTTCAACTTCACAAGGACTTGGGATACTTTCCCAGATATTTTTGTTTGATATTCTCAGGAAGTGTCATTGCTTAAAAGCCGAAACCCCTGAACAGCGCCGGTCCCTTAAGGCCCCTCCTGTTCCTGCGAATACACACTGCTTTTAGCAGCAAGTGCATTTTACACCCCTCTTATCTATTTTATACACCGACATTTAGTGGTTAATCATACATCTCTGCAATTAGTGTAGTAACTATCCTAGTCAATCTTAAAGAAATATGCTCACATTTCACCTTGTTGTCATCTGTTTTGGGCAGCAAGGTTTTAACAATGCATAAGTAGCAGAGAAAAATAGTTTTTCAATGAAGACACCGTCTGGACACCATCCCTGTTTGAAGGAGTTCCCATTCCTAGCACTTTTTGACCAAGCAATTTATTGTTCTGATCAGTGGCTAATTCATAAAAATAAAAGTAGGTAGCAGATTTTTTTCTTGGCCAACCCTGTAGAAAGAGTCCCGGAAGATGGAGAGGCCGACTCTACCAGGTCGTTTGGCTTTGGAGGGTGGGCTGAGGAGGAGAACATTGGAGCCAGTAGAAAAAATGCATGCTCACTCTAAATTGCACACAATGAGGGCATTAACAAGATGACCATTAGTAAAGAAGACTTCAGAGGAAGAAGTTGTTAAGCAGTGAGAGTTGAAAAGAATAGGAAGGAGTAATGAAGCTACGTAGATGGAGATCAGACAGGTATGGAGAATATGTGAGAGGATAGACTGGTGAGATGTGGGAACATGATGTGACAAACGTGTTTGTATCTAGAGACATGTGGCCATTTAGGAGAATTAGATGGAAATCTCGTTTTGACGTTAGGCCATATTAAAACGGGTCGGGAAGCATGCTACCAGCAGAGGAGTTGGGAAAGAGTTGGGGTGGCTGATAAGGGAGGTGGAGGTGACTTGGTCTGGGTTGGTTGAAATGAGACAGTCTATATGTTATTCTCGAGTTGAACCATATCAATTCCCACCTTGACGCTTTGATGCTGTGTTCCATCTGTTTGTCTACCTGCAACAGTGCTATCTTAGTGTTTTTGAGCACTGCGTTATTCGCCTCTGGGTGCTTATTGGCCGTGAGGATGGCTACGGGGTTGGCGCCTTCTAGGGTTTGTTTCTCTAATTCAAGCCATACTGGCTCGTAGTCCAGGGAGGAGGTCAGCCACTGTATGCCCTGTCTCGCTAGGCACGCTGTTTGGAAGGTCTTGAAATTCTGGATATTTAGACCACCCAGCTCCTTCCTTAGACTCAGTTTCTGCAGGCTTATCCTGGCCTTCTTCCCGCCCCACAGGAACTTGTTAATTGCTTTGTCGAGATTTTTATGGAAGTCCTCAGTTAGGGTTAACGGCAACATACTTAGCAGATAGTTGAGCATGGGGGCTATTATCATCTTGATGGTTTCTACTCTCCCCCACCAGCTGATGAATTTGGGGCTCCAGGACTCTAGTTTCATTTTTATCTTTTTAAGCATTGCTTCTTCGTTGTGGTCAAGGGTAGATCTTAGATCTCTACTGAATAGGAGGCCCAGGTATTTCAGGGGTTTCTTTTGCCAAGTTAGTCCTGATGTGCCCAGGACTGCGCTTGTGGTGTGACAGTCACACCGTCAATCATAGACTACATGCGAAACCTGAATAAACTAGGCCACCGAACAGCCCATATATATAAACTACTGTGCCCACACACAACATCACTGAACAACAAAACCATGTCATTCTGGGAAACGAATCACTACAGACCCCTAAACGAGGTAGAGAAGTCCAAACTCTGGGTCTCAGCATCCACAAACAAAGTCTCTGCACAACTAGCACAGACAAAGTTCTGGCTACTACACAGACTGTTCTGGACTCGCGCCAAGCTAGCGGCAGCAGGAGCCACAGAGTCTGACAAGTGCTGGAACTGCCACAAAGTGAGAGGAGATCTGACCCACCTTATTTACGACTGTCCCAAGGTCAGGAACTTCTGGAACAAAGTACACAACTTCATTAACACAGTGGTGGGAGGGGACACACAACAAAGCCTCAGGGGAATAACCACCGCATTCATGGCCCAATGTTAAAATGCAAGGGAGATAGAGACCTAATTGACTTCCTTCTCACAGCTGCAGTCAAGACAGTCCTAGCAAACTGGAAAAGCACAGGCAAGGCCACGTTCAGAAGGTGGTTCAACTGGGTAATCTTCCTGAGAGGCGCAGACAACATCACCGCAAAACACTCACCCACGCACACAGCCAGAGGGGAAATGTGGACCGACCTAGACTCATATCTTGAGACACACAAGCCCCCATAAACCCACAACAGGCCGGCGAACACACGGCAGATCCAGCCCCACCTCTCTTCTTTCTTCTTCCTCTTCCTTCTTTCCTTCACACCGGCCGCCTAGATCGCTGGGGGCACAGACTCGTCGGCGATGCGGTTTAGCAAACAAGACAAAATGTCATTGTATATAACGTCTACCCTTGACCGTGTGTAAGTGCCCTGAATCAATACTGTACTGTATTATATTGTATATTTTTCAATAAAAACACTCTGAACTAAAAAAAAGAAATGAGACAGTATAAATGTTCTCATGCTGTGGGAGATTCTCGCGTAAAAGATAAAAGCAGGCCTTTTGCGGATACATTGGGGGACAATTAAGGGATGCAGGTGACAGAAATACGGATGAGAAAGGGGTTCTGGGAGAATGAACAACCTTACCGAAATGTTGTTTGGGAGAGATAAAGTTCTGCATCATAGGGTGTGGCAGGGGGCTATTCATGCAGCAAGAGTAGATAAGGCTAAGGTGAACTGAACAGGAAGGCAAGTGTGTTTTGCAGAAATTTGGGGATTACCATAGTGGTCATTGTTTGATAAGATATGACTGCCCAGAATTGTTCCATCCAGATGGGATAGATTTGTGTTTTACAGAAAAAGAAGCTTTTTAGGTCGAGCCTAATCAGCAGCGCGTAAGAGCTGCTTAGGATGGCCTCTTGTAATCGCTCAGGGCTTTTCGGGAAACTCGTGAATGTAC
The DNA here is from genome assembly GCF_964263255.1 of Lissotriton vulgaris. Lineage (NCBI taxonomy): Eukaryota > Metazoa > Chordata > Amphibia > Caudata > Salamandridae > Lissotriton > Lissotriton vulgaris. The sequence goes on from NC_141685.1 coordinate 585,139,901, forward strand.
TGAAATGTTCCCAATGAGCGCTGGTGCATGTGTGGCGTTTACCTCGTGGGAGCAAGCAGCTTCACCATATGTTTGGTTTCCAATTTCAGAGGCTTCGTGTTCACGTTGTGGCCGCGCTGTCCGGGCACAGTTTTCTGTAAAGGAGATGGTTTCTTGGGATTCCAGAGGATAGCAGTGGCGCCGTGTGAACATTAAGCAGTCAGCAGACTTCCTTCTGACCACTAGATGGCAGCAGTATATTGCCTGTCACTATTTGGTTTTTGAAACCATTCTTTAACATGTGCTTTGCGTCCCCCACGGAGCCAGCTCGTTTTTCTGGGTTCTGTGTCAGGTATTTAGCTTTAAAACTAATAGCTTAATGTGTAGCACATCAGAAAGGTCACCTAGGAGCTTTGGAAAATTCAATTGTGTGATAGTAATTATCATTTTCAACCAGGGCTCTTCTGCTTTCATTCGTAGGGGATGCTCCTGCCTAGAGGGGCACAAAAAGAAAACATCTGCCTCCGAAGTAGGTACCAGGGGTAGGGGCACTGGCAAGGGGAGGCTACACAGCACCACCTGTACACCCGCTACCCCCTATGGCAGCAGGCATTGTTTTTTCAAGCTGTTGCTCTATTTATTTGCTTAATTTGGTGGACTTCGCATTTTTGAAAAGCCTGCCAAGTTTTCAATAACTTTCACACTTTTGTGAGTTGATGACTTACTTGCACCACTTAGCGAGCGGTTCGGAAAGGGTAACCTTGGTGGCCGCCCTCGTAGGTGTCCCGGGGCAGTCAATCATAGTTTCCTTTGTGCCCTTTGACTAAGCACTCCTTCTCCCCTTGTTGGGGAAAGATCCAATATTTATACTCTGGAGTCTCAGCGAACCCGCTGAGTGAGTCCGCTGCGCCAAGGGAGCCACTCACACTTGAGGTCTGGTATGGCACCCCTTGCCAAAGCACTCCCTCTCCCCTTTTTGGGGAAGGATGTAGGCCTTGGAGTCTCAGAGACCCCTCTGAGAGAGTCCACTGCGTAAAGGGAGCCTCTCACAATAGAGATAGGGAAGTGATACCACTTTCCTGGGATCACAGCTTACTGGACTTTGGACGTTGCCTTGACTCGTCTACCGGTTTGTGTCCCCGTCACCCTTCCCCTCCTCTCCCCATGCTGTGTCTCTCACCCTCCCCTCCTCTTTCCTGCCTTCACTATCTGTCTACTTTCCCTGCTCCAACCCTCCCTCCCCTGAATCTCTCACCATGCCTGCTTTTCCCCTTACGTATTTGTGCTTATTGTTTATCTCGACCTTACAAGTAACTATGTTGCCATGCTCTAAGAACTGTGTAACCTTTGTAACAATGTAACCTGTAACTATGATCTGATGCTCATGTAAAGCGCTCTGATACTTCCGGGTCTAGCCAGCGCTATATAAAACTTTTAAAATAAATAAATAAATAAATAAACTATACACTGTAAACAGGGCAGATGAGTCTACAAGACGGAAGCTGATTCAATTCAAGGAGGGGTGAATCCTGGCCTGGATACTGGGGAGACTCCGCCCTCTGTTCAGTGCTTCTGCTTGTGTCTGATATGAGCACGTGCAAGAGAAGAGGGTGGGAGGGACCTGACTTCATGGACCCTCGCGCCCCACTAGCTACCCATACCTCACTCAGGTTTAGGACAAGACTAATTTCCTAGAGAATCTTTCACCTGCCGTGGGATGCACCCTCCTAGGCTAGCTGCCAAGGTATCATTTTAATCATTTCAGAGTAATTATGAGTGAGTGACATTTCACCGATTATGAGTTACACTGTCTCGCAAGCAAAATCAAGCAATGAAGACGAGGGAAACAATAATATCAGAAATTGCACAGATTTGATGAACGAGAAACTACGGTAACCGCTGCAAAACGTAGGAAATATAAATGACTTCCATTTATCAGACTCTTCCTAAAATTGCGGAAAATAGATAAAGTTGCTTGGAAGAGGTTTAAAATGTCATTATAATCAGCTGAGTGGCTCGCAGACTCACTCAAATGCCGCCAGTGACGTGAGCAGTAACGCAACTGAAAAATAGAGCAGAACAGAGACTTACTGTGTTACTCAGATAGGGGAGTAGAAAACTCAGACTAAAGCTAGGATGGAGCACATTTGATAGTAGGTGTCTGGTTTTCCATTATCTTCGGCCAGGGCGCTGTCGTAACAAAGGGCAGCTCTGGCCTCCTTGGAGGCATGAGGTAAACAAAAGCAAATGGCCGAGCAGATTAAATTACAAATAATGCATCGCCTAGTCAAGTCAATTACTAGGTTGGACAACCATTACGTTGAGTCAATTCTTATTTTATGAAGAAATTTTTGAAAAAGTGTTTTTTATGACATAAAAAAAACACGAACTGTTAAACAAATACATACATACATTCAATACACTGAAATGAACATGTCAAACAAAGAATTTTTTACAAAAGAATTGTCACATAAGAAATCACATGGACAACTATGCAATGCCTCAGCAGAAATAATTTTGAGGCACCAGTCCTGAATAATAATAAACAAGTGGACAAACTGATGGTTACATTCGCCTACTTGTCAACAATGACACAAGATACATATTGTAATTCATGATGGGGTGCTATGACTAGGAATAACACATGATGGACTAAATGATTGCAAGTGTATTATTTAATTCCTATCAAGACCCGTCTGTTTTGTATCTTGGAAGGCAGGTCAACGCGTTTCGAACCCAATTTGATTCTACGGGTTCTCCTAAGGACACGGACTGGGGGGTCACTGTGAAATAACAATTAAAAGATTGGTATCAGTAAGGAAGCTGCCTCTTGGGACCTCACCTCTACCAGACTCATACACTCTTGTGGTCAGTTTACCTTATTGATGAAGGGTGGCCATAAGAAATTCATGCGCCAATCCCCATTGGCTGTTCTCTGTAAACAGATAAAATGAAATGGAAATATCTGTTTGAGATGCTACTTTGCTGTCCAAATTATATTCAACTAATTAACCCCTACTACCAAGACATACCTCATTAATGGGCGTTATGTGCGGGAGGCGGATGCCGGATCATTTTTATTTTCGGTATTCGTATCTTTAAGGTATCGATGTGACCACTGTGGAAAAAAGGAGGACCTAACATTATTGCCTGTCTCAGTGCGCTATAAGTGCTTTGAAACTTGGTGTTATGAGACTTCCTACCTTAATGGTCGGAAAGAGTTCAACCCGGCTGCACGCGCGGAGAGGCAGCAGCCGCGCACGGGCTTGTTAGCTGTAAACACAAGGGACGTGCGATTAGGGACCTTTTAGTGTCGGATTTAGATCGTAAAGACAAATAATTAAACTTGGCAAGGTGCTTACTTGTAAGCAGGTTTAAGACTGCTTCTGTCCGGCATCCATCTTCCTCCGTGATTCAGACACGTGGTTACCTTTAGGGCGTGTCTACTCTGATTTAAGGAAACTCAAATCCCGATGTATGTTGGGAAACGTAGTTTCAAAGGGTTATTTTAGTGTCTTTGTTCTGAGGGGTAGGTCATGTTACAGTTCATATTCATGGTCTCAAGAGCAGCAGCAAGCCACAGCAGGTACGCGCTAGAGAATATACATACGAGATTTTTAAAGATTGCTGAGTTCATTGAGGTCATTTAATCCCGACATAGCAGTGCCGAATTTCAAGATGAGATACGCTTCTTTTTGTGCCAGTCGTACATCTGGATCGCCCCCAGCTCCAGCGATATTTTTGATAACTGATAAAAGCGTCCATTTCAAATCACTGACCGAATGTTTATTTGTCAAGAAGTGGGACACTAGTGGCCCTGTGAGTACTTTGTTGTTGATTCGAGATCTGTGTTGGATTATGCGTTGGCGCACCTCTTGTGTGGTTTTGCCAATATACACTTTCTTGCAGGGGCATACTATGGCATAGATTGCGTATCTCGTTTTGCAGTTCGTGAAGTCATCATGGCGCCAATATTTTTTGCCGTCTGTGAAATGTGTTCCTTCCATTGTTAGGCTGCACACCGAGCAAGTGCCACATTTATGGTGTCCCTTCACTGGGCTCATATTGAACAATGTACTCTGTGTTTCTTTTTTCATTGTGGGACGTGTGGAAGAGATCTGCTGGCCCACGCTTCGATTCTTTTTCAGCGTGAACAGTGGTTTACCAATCTTAGGAATGACTTCTTCTACTAGATGCCAATTATTCCGGTTAATTTTCTGCACTGGGTTTGTATGGGGTCCAAAGGTGGATACACACACCATACTGTAGGTACTTTCTCTTTCTTCTGTAAAAGATGCTCTCTGGGTGTACATCTTGCCCTCTTCATAGAATGTTTTAAGAGCTTACTTGGGTATCCTCTTTCTTTCAGCTTTTGAACCAGTGCATCACCATGGGTGACAAAATCTTCAGTTCTTGAACAATTCCTCCTCACCCTGAGGAATTGTCCGTAGGGGAGGTTATTCTTGAGGCTCTTTGGATGGTAGCTTCTGTAATGTAAGGCATTGTTTTTATCGGTTTTCTTCTGAAACAGAGATGACATGAGACCTTTAGGAGTGGATTTGATCTCAACGTCCAAAAACGACATGGTTTTGGAATCATATGCCAGGCTGAATTTTATGTCCGGATTGCGGTTGTTCAACCAGTCGTGAAATTCTTCCAGAGACTGTGGTGTACCATTCCAGATACACCACACATCGTCTATATACCTGAGCCATTGCCGGATGTGAGCTTTGTATGGGTTATTATCGTACACAAATTTTTCTTCGTACTGGGCCATGTATAATATTGTCATCTCCGGTGCGAAGGGACAGCCCATCGCTGAGCCCTTAATTTGCAAAAACATCTCTTCCTCGAACACGAAGAAATTCTTTTTTAAAGCCAGTGATGCAAGTTTAGCAATCAGCTCAGTGGGTATTCTGTGGGGACGAGGTCTCTTGTCCAAATACATTTCGATTACATCCACTCCATCTTGCTGTGGGATTTGCATGTATAAGGATGTAACGTCCATTGTGACCAAAAGTTGTGAGGTGGGGTCAAACTCCAAGCCTTCCACCTTGTTTATAAATTCCATCGTGTCCCGAAGATATGAGGGTACTTCAACAACAAATTCTTTCAGAAACACATCAACAAACTTGGAAATCGGCTCCAACACCGAGTCACATCCCGACACGATGGGTCGGCCTGGCGGTGTGTTAGGGTCTTTATGTACTTTTGGGAGAAAGTATAGATGGGGTACCCGGGGGAATCGTTTGACCAAGAATTCTGCTTCCTTCGGGCCAAGTATTCCCATCTCCCTTGCCTCCTTCACCATTCGCGATATTTCATGGGTAATCTCTGCTGTGGGATCCTGCGAAATGCGGCGATACCAGTTCTGATAGTAAACATGGCTTCTGCCTTCAGCTATGTATAATTCTTTGGACCACAGGACCACCGCGCCTCCCTTATCTGCTGGTCGAATGACCGCCTCTTGCTGATTTTTTAGTGTACTTATGGCTTCTCTTTGACTTTTTGAGAGATTAGTAGGTATGAATGATCTCTTCTTCTCCAGTACATTTAATGAGGATAGAACCTTGTGCTCGAAAGTAATGATATTTTTGGCCATGTTGTTATTCGGCGGACAGAATGATGATTTGTTTCTAAGACCAGAGACCTCAATTTGTGGCTGGTTCACTGCATCCTTGAAGAACCATCTGAGTCTGATTTTCCTGAAGAATTCAATCACCTCCAACTTCACTTTGGTGAAATCTATGTGCGTGCCTGGTACATATGAAAGACCCAGCTGCAGTACCTCTTCTTCAGCTTTTGTAAGAATTCTACTGGAAATGTTGATGATCGAAGAATTGTCTATGATTTGTAGTGCTGCTTGCGCGTTGTCATTTCCCATTGTTGTGGTTTGAATTTGCTCCGCGGTTGTTGTTGGCCTTGTCCTAAAAAGGCCTCTTCTGTTGATTCCTGTTGGATGCTCCCTCTCCTGGGTCTGACTCAGCCGATGATTCTGAAGAAGATGTTTCTGAAAATGTGACGAACCTCTTTTTTGATCTGCCTTGATATGTATTAAGATGTCTGGTAGATTCTGGCCGGGTATAGAAATCTTCTTTTAGATACGGGTACACTGTCTCCAAGTTGAAGGTTTTTTGATCCTTTTCAAATTTTGATGTTTTGAAATTTATAGTGTGATCCTTGAATGTTGTTATTTCCTTCTCGATCTTTTCGAGGAGAAGTTTGGCCTCCGTTTCAGTGTGGTTATCTTTGATATTTTGCAATTGTTCCTCAATTTCTTTGATCTCTTTTTGACAGATTCTGTGGGCTGTTTCCACTGTGTGCACCATTAGGTCTCTGCTGCACTTGGTGCTGATGCAGCTGAACCCTTTCTTATAAACCGGATTGTCGGTGAATATCACTGGTACGTTCTTTATCAGGCGGCCCCACGGTATTGTCCCTGCCCTTAGATTGCTTGGAGGCATGGCAGGCTTAGGTCTTGGGCCCTGCTAGGGTTCACTGTTCACACATGACTCGCAGATCACCTCGGATGTCAGCAGCAAGTGTTTATTCCATATGCTGTCTCCCCACTCGTTTATTTGTTGCAGTTTCTGGCTTAAACTTTGAATTAAAAGACAGTCTCCTGTGATTCTCGCGGTGTCTCCTCGGTGCTGTTTACAGTTTTTATGTAAATATTTCTGCAATGCAGCCTGCTGGCAGTGACACGGGCCGGTGTGGGAGCGGGGTGCTCTTGGCTCAGTGACTGCCCTCTTCTCCTCTGTCCTCTTCTCCCCTAGCGTCTTTCCCCTCGGCCCCCTTCTCCTCTGTCCTCTTCGCCTCTGTCCTCTTCTCCTCTGTCCAATCCACTTGTTTTTAGGAGGGGACGGGCACGAGTGGTTAAGAGATTTGCCCAGAATCACAGGATGTTGAGCCTCACAGTTTTCCAGCTTCAAGTACGGCCGTTCAAACCCCTACGCCACACTTTCTCCAGCTTTCCATTTCTTCAACACAAAAATGTATCCAGCAGCAAAAGGGCGAGGAGGCCTGCCTTTACCTGCAGCTAAATGTCTTAATTTGTGAAAGGGAGCCTCCTGCAGTCCGTCTAAGCAGAGATTTGAGTTCAGACAACCACCGGTTTAGGAACAGGCTGGCACTTGTCGGTGACAGGGGCAATAGCTCACATATTTACCTGCTACCAAGAGCAATGCTGTCTCCTGCTCACCTGACTTACTCTTCAGTGCAGACCACACAACTATCTCTCACGTGTTGTGAGAGGCAGATGTACTCCTCATTTGCAGCACTCAGCTGGGCGGTTCCTCACTTGCCCAAAACACCTCCGTATCGGCCAATCGATGTCTTGCTCTGCTGGCTGATATCACACTCATCAAAGATAGCCAACCTGTTTCTGACAGCAGAGCTACCATTCACCTTTCGTAAACACTGGTATGATCCCACAAAAGGTTACAAACAAAAGAGTCATTGGCTTCTTTGCGTTCAAGCATTGGCATAGCCAATAGGTCTCACCATTGGGACCTTATAAGTGTTTTACCCATGTAACAGTTGATGTTGTTGCACCAAGGATATTGTGCAGCATAACTATATACTTATAAGGTCCCAAAAGCGAGACTTATTGGCTATGTCAATGCTTGTTGGATATGTTGATGGAGTGGTAGAAAGTTTTGTCCAGGACAATACAGGAAGGCATAATTCAGTGGGAAGAGCAGAAATAAACACCACTAGCTGGTTATTTAAGTGGCAAAAAAGAACAGAAAGACTTTCTCTGTTTTGAGTTACATGTTAAAGTTAGCTAAGTTACAAGTTTGGACTGTCCTATAAGCAACAGCTACAGAGAGCACCGAGTCAGCAGTGCAGGCAGGCTGTGAGTTTAATAAAGGTGGATCAGATAACAGCTGAGAGGCAGGCCAACCTCATCTCTGATGAGCACGTGTGACTCAGTACTTTGCTTCCTGCATTTCACCTTCTGCAATTTTATTTCCTTGTAGGCATCGGGTGATTTAGTGCCGGTTACTACGGAGTTGCCTGGCTCCACCACCCTCGCCATCTTGAAAGTGTCAAGTGCCCTATTTAAATCCTTTTATGGTTTTAATTCCACATTTTTTAAAGTTTTTTTATACTATTATTGTGCCCTTCTGCCCTCTGTTAGACTCGTTTTTCCCCTGTTTTTCCGCCCTTCTGCCCTTTGTTAGACTGCTTTTTATGCCTTTCTGGCCTCTGCATCACCACACCATCACTCAGCGCTACCCCAGCATCACTCAGCACCACCACATTATCACTCAGCACCACCACATTATCACTCAGCACCACCACATTATCACTCAGCACCGCCACATTATCACTCAGCACCGCCACATTATCACTCAGCACCACCACAGCATCTCTCAGCACCACCACAGCATCACTCAGTACCACCACAGCATCACTCAGTACCACCACAGCATCACTCAGTACCACCACAGCATCACTCAGCACCACCACAGCACCTCTCAGCACCACCACAGCACCACTCAGCACCACCACATTATCACTCCGCACCACTACAGCACCAGTCAGCACCACCACAGCATCACTCAGCACCACCACAGCATCACTCAGCACCACCACAGCACCACTTGACACCACCACAGCACCACTAAGCACCACCACAGCTCCACTCAGCACCACCACAGCACCACTCAGCACCACCACAGCACTGATTTTAATGCCGGCCACGCATACCCCCACTGCTGCCATCTTACCTGCACCGTAATTTGGAAAATCACCGCATTTCGCGGGTCCTTGGCCCCTGTCTCGTTGGCGGCCATATTGGGTGAGGGGCAGATATCGCGCGCTCTAGTCTGCTTTCTTTTCACGAGGTGAGTATAAAGGCAGGCAAATCGTGTAGCTCGCCCTACTTAGCTCTAGCTCTCCACTTGCAGCAGCGCCTTCATTTGCAGCTCCTGTATTTTAAACTCCTGTTTTGTCTTTTCTGTTGTAATTTTGTTTGGGCACTTACCCCTGATTTTAATGCCGGCCACGCATACCCCCACTGCTGCCATCTTACCTGCACCGTAATTTGAAAAATCACCGCATTTTGCGGGTCCTTGGCCCCTGTCTCGTTGGCGGCCATATTGGGTGAGGGGCAGATATCGCGCACTCTAGTCTGCTTTCTTTTCACGAGGCGAACATAAAGTCAGCCATGCCTGCGCGCAGTGGTAACGCGCAGCGGGGACGCCAGACTGACGCCGGAGTTGCACCAGAGTTCAGCCCGTCTGCGCCCGTCCACGCTGAGGACGGGCTGCAGGTCGGGCTGGACTCTGCTTATACTCCTTCCCCTCCTGGTGAGATAACTAGGCTATATTCCAGGTCAGAAATCCTTGCACTAAGACCTGCTTCCCAGCCTTGTCTTCACCGCTTTTCTCCTGAAGGGATCTTGCACTCTTATAGATGTTGGGCTTGTACGGCCTCCTTTGAATTCTCCTGTACTGGCTTTGTAAGATCACATCTCCCGCCTAAACAGCCTATCCGCCCCGGAGATCTGGCTTCTTAATTAATGCTCGTTCGCTTATTAGGCATAACGTCGCCTTTCACGATTTCGTGGATGACCGACAGCCAGATTGGGTGTTCATTACGGAGACCTGGGCCTCAGATACCTCAGGACACGATCTGATTATGGCCATTCCTGACGGCTACTCTCTTTATAGGCAGGATAGACCCTTGCGCAGAGGAGGAGGCATCGCCATTCTTCTTAAATCCTCCTTTCCCTGTTTGATTAAATAATTATCGACGCCTTCAAATCGTTTTGAATCACTATACTTCTGTATTACTCTCTCTCCATCGGTCTCTTTTATTGTGATTTTGGTGTATAGGCCCCCCGGTCCTAGAGCCAGTTTCTCTTCAGAATTATTGACAATCCTGGAACCCTACTTCGGAAAACCGGCCTTCACCATTTTGGGGGATTTTAATTTTCATTTGGATGAGGTCAACTCAAAGGACACAATATCATTGGTCGAGTCACTAGGAGCAAGTGACTTTGCCCAGCTTGTGAATAGTTCCACCCACAAGGCTGGGCATATACTTGACGGGGTATTTTCTAATGACTCCAGGCTTTCTACTGGCCCCCCGTTACCGTTGGTCTGGACAGATCATTGTGCCGTGCCATTGGAATTCTCCTTTCCTGCCTCATGTTCCACTAACTTGGTAACCTCGCCATTCACCCTTAGGAGAAATTTCAGGAATGTCTCTGACGAGGCTCTTGCTCCTCTTGTTTCCACCCCCGAATCTTTATCTTTAAAAGACGCAGCCGAGGCAGCTCAAGATCTGACGGACTCCATTTTTAATGCAGTGGAACAACTTGCCCCCTCATCTCTGCGCTATGCAGCTCGCCGAAAGCCTACAGCACCTTGGTTTTCCGATCAGCTGAGACTCCTGAAGCAGGGATGTAGGAGCAGTGAGAGAAACTGGAGGAAATCTTGGGACTCTAATGATCGAGAGGCTCACAAGTCTGCACTGCGGGAATACAAACGGAGAGTGGTAACAGAGATGCAGGAGTACTTCTCCAATCTCACCAGCTCTCTCTCCTCTTCTAGGGAGCTCTTTAAAATCGCCGACACTTTATGCTCCCTGCAACTCCCAGACCCCGTAGTTAGTTCGCAAGAACTTTGCAATAATATTTCTGACTTCTTTCATAATAAAATTCTTGACATACATGTCTCTTTGGAAGCCCATTGCCATGCTCTGGATCAAAGCTTTCCGCCTGTTATATCCAGTTTCGATTCTTTAGGTAAAGATCCTTCCTGCTTACTCATGGAATTTCCATCTTTATCCCTGGAAGGACTGAACCTGTTACTTGACAGGACCAAATCTGCTTCCCCCCTGGATCCTCTACCCCTGAAAAAACTGAAAGAGTGTAGAAATACCCTTCTTCCTCCTATGCTTGAGGTTATGAATAAGGCTATTACCCAGGGCTCTTTTCCTCCTGTATGGAAGAAAGCGATCCTTTCTTGATTCATCTGAATACCTTGATAACACGTAACATGGTTTCAGAAAACACCGCAGCACTGAGTCCGCTCTCACTTGTGTGGTCGATAACATCCGACGCAAAGTGCACTCTGGCCAAACTACGGTTCTGGTTCTGTTGGACCTCACGGCCGCGTTCGACACCCTGTCCCCCGCCATTCTTATATCTGGTGTCATGGGACCGGCCTTGAGTCTCCTCAATTCCTTTCTGTTGGAAAGGGAGCAGAGAGTGATGCTTGGGAACCACCTCTCCCCTGCTAAGTCATTGCAGTGTGGGGTGCCACAAGGGTCGGCTTTAAGTCCGACCCTGTTTAACATCTATGTGGCTCCCCTGGCAAGACTAGTTAGATCGTAGGGGATGGAGGTGGTGTCCTACGCAGATGACACCCAGATTATGGTGTCACTGGCTCACTCCTCTGTCAGGACATCTGCCGCCAGTTTCAGGGTATGCATGCAGTATGTGGCAGACTGGATGACTATAAATTCCCTCAAACTGAACGGCGAAAAGACGGAGGTGTTGATTTTTGGGAAGGACCAAGATGTTTGGTCGAGTGAGTGGTGGCCACTTTCTCTTGGCATCTGCCCCACTCCCTCCCAATCTGCCAGAAATCTTGGTGTAATATTTGACACCTCGCTTTCTCTGTCCCTACAAGTCAACAGGACCGTGGCCACTTGCTGGGGTGTGATCAGGATACTTAACAAAATCCGCGGGTAACTTTCCCCCCAGACGCGCAAACAGGTTGCAGTCGCCCTGGTGGGCTCGAGGTTAGATTATTGCAACTCTCTGTATATGGAAGCCAACAAAAGCCTTATACACCGACTGCAGATTGTGCAGAATGCTGCAGCACGCTTCGTCCTGGCTCTTCCGAAAACCTCTTCTGCCACTGCGGCCAGGAAAGACCTTCATTGGCTTCCTGTCCAGCACAGAATCTCCTTTAAAATTCTGTGTCTGGCCTACAGAGCACTGACAGAAGGTTCCTCGAGTGCTATTGGCTCTCTTCTCACGCGCTATGTCCCTACAAGAGGCCTTTGCTCTGCGGGACTCTGTCAACTTGTTGTGCCTCACTTCAAACTTGCTAGATGGGGAGCCAGAGCTTTCTCCGTGGTTGCCCCACAGCTTTGGAATTCTATCCCAATTGAAATATAAACTCTTCCTTCAATAGAGTCATTTAAAAAGGCTCTTAAAACCTGCTTCTTTAAGAGGGGCTACCAATGAGAGAATGCTGCAGAGGGGTGGCCTTAGCTTCTATATTTGACTTAGGCGCCTTGATGCCCATTGGGCTAAGTATGCGCAAGATAAGAACCGTTTCATTCATTCATTCACTCAGCACCACCACAGCATCACTCAGCGCCACCACAGCATCACTCAGTGCCACCACAGCATCACTCAGCACCACCACAACACTGCTCAGCACCACCACAGCATCACTCAGCACTACCACATTATCACTCCGCACCACCACAGCACCAGTCAGCACCACCACAGCATCACTCAGCACCACCACAGCACCACTCAACACCACCACAGCACCACTCAGCACCACCACAGCACCACTCAGCACCACCACAGCACCAGTCAGCACCACCACAGCATCACTCAGCGCCACCACAACACTACTCAGCACCACCACAGCATCACTCAGCACCACCACAGCATCACTCAGCATCACCACAGCATCACTCAGCGCCACCACAGCATCACTCAGCACCACCACAGCACCACTCAGCACCACCACATTATCACTCTGCACCACCACAGCACCAGTCAGCACCACCACAGCATCACTCAGCACCACCACAGCATCACTCAGCACCTCCACAGCACCACTCGACACCACCACAGCACCACTCAGCACCACCACAGCTCCACTCAGCACCACCACAGCACCACCACAGCACCACTCAGCACCACCACAGCATCACTCAGCGCCACCACAGCATCACTCAGCGCCACCACAGCATCACTCAGCACCACCACAGCATCACTCAGCACCACCACAGCACCAATCAGGACCACCACAGCACCACTCAGTGCCACCACAGCACCACTCAGTGCCACCACAGCATCACTCAGCACCACCACAGCATCACTCAGCACCACCACCTTATCACTTTGCACCACCACAGCACCAGTCAGGACCACCACAGAATTACTCAGCACCACCACAGCATCACTCAGCACCACCACAGCACCACTCAGCATCACCCCAGCAGCACTCAACTCCATCCCAGTATCACTTAGCACGACCACAGCACCACTCAGCATCACCACAGCACCACTCAGCACCACCACAGCACCACTCAGCGCCACCCCAGCATCAATCTGGGCGACCATTCAACAACAACTGGTTCAAATATGTTCTCTCAATGTTTCAAGCTTTATTACAAATGTCACAAAAAGATGTTAATATTTCACTTCTGTTCTTGGATTTTGGTCACAATAAAATACACTGAACATAATCTTCGCAAAAGTTATTTACAAAAGTTTAAGCTATTGCCATTATAAATTAAAATCACTTTTATTTAAGTATTAATTATTTTAAAAAATTAGAAGCCATTGTAATTTGTAATATCAATACATCTAAGTCACGTAAATACAAAACATGTTGCATTACAAATGCTATAGGTGTCACATTTGCGAAAGTCATAACTATTGGCATTGTAAATGACAAAGCTATTAATTTAGCTATTTTCAAAACCAACACATGAATAAAAAAAATTGTCATTTACAAGACCAATAGCTCAAACTTTCCTAATGCGAGACCTATTGCATTGCAAATGCTTGTTTTTATATCTGTCAGTGCTTACTGTTGAGATTTAATTTTCGTGACAGGCACCTCATTGCCTACTTGTAACTATTCTCTGACCCTGCTTCAATGGTCAGAGCAGGGTCAGGGAATAGTTGCAAGTAGACAACGAGGCGCCAGGAAGCACTTACAGGCTTACAGAAGCAGGTGCCCAAGGTAAAGTTAATTTCTTTGTAACCCTTTTGTAAACGGTTACAAAAAATTTTCTTCAACTTTTGCACCTGCTGCTGTAACCCTGTAAGTGCTTGGTTGAAAATTCGTCCCTGCTGATTCGCGGATTTTACTGCGATTTCGCGAGATTCGCAGATCGCGAAATCGCGGACAATCCGCAAATACCGCGAGCAGAACGAATTTTCAGCCCATGCTTAATTGGGAACAACAATATGACCAACAACATTTACTGAGCCTCTCTGACCAACATCACACCAGCTACAGCATCGCAGATTAAGAATCTTATCCAGGGTGGGCGTGGCTAGCCAACACCCAGGATGGCTGCACTGGGATAGAGCTCCGGTCATCCGCCAACTAATTTCCTCCTCACATCCGCCACACCAATCCGATTGCCCGTAATTTCCATGGCCACAGATGCCAATGGAAGCGGTTCAGGGGGTACGCACGGCATTGGAACTTAAAATTGACACCGTCTCTTTTGATGTCAACTTGATTTGCACTGATCTAAAGAACATGGGGGAGTGAGTCAAGGCAAACAAAGGCTCTATCGCCACACTGACAACCTCCGCAACACGGTTTGGTTCGATGGTCAAGCAACTGCAGGCCTAGACAATTGATCCTGAGGCCCGACTGGAAGATTACGAAGGGCACGCAAGAAGAAACAACATGCATATCCTGGGGGTTCCCGAATGAGCGGAGGGGCAGGCCACCAACCTGTTAGTTGAGGACTTGATCCAAACTCATTTGCAACCTCGGTCCCTCTCCAAATACTTCTCCATCGAACTCGCCCACAGAGTGCCTGAAGGCCCTCGGAAGCCAGGCGTTCCACCTCGCCCAATTCTGGTGCGGATCTTCAATTTTCGTGACAAGATATCATCCTCTAGGCCGTAAGGAGTGGACTCCCAGAGAACTTGAGTGTCACCTTTTTCCCGGACTTTACCTACAAGGTGCAGCAGAGGTGCCACTTCTAATCAGACGGCAAGTCTCTCTTCTTCCATTCCCCGGAGGAGGCCTGGGACTGGCTGGAGGGGTGGCGCTTTTCCAAGGACTGGGACGGCGCTTCCTAGAATCAACCCCACGACGCCGAACATCCTCGAGGAAAAATGGGCTGAGTTCCTGCGGTACAGGTAGTGGCAGACTTAACACAGACTGGGGTCCACGCCTTATGTTTGTTGACTTGCTACAGTAGTGACTGTAATACCCCTGACCGCACTTCTTGGTTTTGGTGGATGAGAAACCTTTGCTAACTGAATATTGGTCACCACATACTTGTTCTCCCATAAATGAACACTCTAAGACAATTATTAATGTTTAATAGAGGCCTGTTTATTTGGGAGAAGAGGGAAGGTGTGACATATCGCCCGGAGCGATTGGGGTAACATGCTTCTGATTTGTGGCTGCAAGATTCTGTAGGCTTTAATTTGGGCAACTGCGATGCTTCTTTGGAGGGGAGGAGGGTTGAATCTTGGGTTACATTGATTGTGTAGCGTTCCCCTATGTTTGGTTTTTGTTCTGCGTATCCAAGCGCTCTGCAAATTAGGGTGTTGGGCAGTTCTGAGTCCACTTTGCAGGGAGGCAGGGTGGAGGGGGGTTCCAGGGTGTTTTATTACGGGTTTTTTTCATCTTTTGTTTTATTTTGTTTTAGCAATCTATCTATGATGATCACACACACTTGTAAGGTGGTAACTGGCACGCATGTCGACTTCACTTGTATATTTTTGTTGTGTATCCCATTGCGCACTAATATTTCCTGGACCCAGTGGTAGATGGAGCTCCTGTTCTCCGATCCTAATGAGTGACACTCCTATAGTCTCTACCTCCTTGGTCATAAAAATTACACGCGATCCCGTTGGGCAGTTGGTCACGGTATCCAGAGGATGGGAGGGCCACTCTTTAAATGTGACTTCACTATGCATAACCCACAAACTACACTCCTCCACCCTGACTGATCTAGGACCTCACATGCTGAAGCTACCAGAGGGAGACATTTCACTAGGGGGGAGTCTGTAACCACCCCCTGGCTGGGACTTGGATCGTTTACCGCCTGACAAAATGAACCACATAGGAAACTCATGTCAGACTTTCTAATGGCCTTGGGACTGGTTGACGTGTGGCGCACAGATCCCCCCTCAGATCAGCAGTATACCTACCTTTCCGTGGTTCATGGCAGCATGTCATGTATTGACTATCTCTTCTGCCAAGCCTCACAGCTTTCCATGTTTAGTGACATACCCTTTTTGCCCGGGGGCATATCCGACTACTCTCCTATCCTGGCTCACTGCGGTGGTGTTCCTTCTCACTCTCATTAGGAGATGGCTCTCAACCCATGGTTTCTTCAAGTCCCGGAGATAAAAAATAATATGATAAAGGCCACGTCGGATTATTTTGCAGGGCTCCGTTGACTCAGATGTGACATTATGGGAGGCATATAAGACGGTGATTCGAGGTTGTGGGGTGGCGGCAGTTGCCAGCCACCGCAAGGAGAAGCGTAAGCGATTAGAGGATATAGAACTAGAGGTGGCCAATATTGAATACGATCTAATCGCACCCACCTCCCCAGACACCTACTACAGGCTTGCAGTGAAGCAGAAGGAATATCATGATATAGGCAGGGAGGCGGCCTAAGCGCACTACCGCTCTACTCAATAGCGGGTATATGAAATAGGAGATAAGGCCAGTAAATTGTTGGTGTGGCTAGATAAGCGTGAATTGGCCAACAGGTGGGTGGCTGAAATCTTGGCCCCTAACTGGGAGAGACGAAGCGACTGAGATGGAATTGCAGAAATGTTTGCAAATCATTTTGAGCGCCTCCATGTCCCTATGTCCACTTCCACGCAGGAAGAAGCCACCGACCTGCTTTCTACCTTCCCCCTGCCAAGGTTAGATCCTTAAGACGTTGCAGACCATGGCACTCCACTTGATCCCGAGGAGGTGTCCATGGCCTTCCCAGAGTGTATTGCACTCTGGGAAGGCCATGGGTCCTAGTGTCCTCCAATCGAGCTCTCATCGGATCTGGCTCCATACCTAGTAAGAATGTATGCTGAAAGTGCAGAACATGGGATTTTGCCCAAGACACAGCGCTTGGCTAACATTGCGGTCATACATAAACAAGGGAAACCCTTGGACTAGTGCGGTTCATATCGACTTATTTCCCTCCTCGAGCCAGAGGTCAAAATCAATCCTAGCTAAACTTCTGGCCCTTCCTTTATCGCCCCATCTCCATAAATTTGTACACCCGAACAAATCCAGCTTTATGACGACAAAGAACAAGGCGCAAAACCTCTGACGCCTCTTTTTTGAGTATTGGGCAGAGACTCCACCATACAAGAAGACACTAAAATGTTGTTCGACATGATGGAATGGCCTTTTTTATTTGCCTCTCTGGAACGGTACGGCTTTGGTCCATGTTTTATGTCCTGGTGCATCTACTATATGCCAAACCTTTGGCCCGCGTCTTGGTCAACGGTGGCAGATTGGCAATTTTTGAGCTGGGGAAGGGCACGAGGCTGGCTTGCCCCCTGTCGCAGCTGTCACAGCTGTTATTCGCCCTGGCTCTAGAACCCTTGGCAGTATGGATCAGAGGTGACCCATCTATCCATGGACTGAATTGGGCCCCAGATTGATCGGACTGGATATCCCTATATGCTGATGACATTCTTTTATATTTGGCCAAACCACGATCTTCACTTCATGCGGTGCTCCATATTCTCACGCTTTTTCGGAAATATTCGGGCTATACCCTCGAATGGGACAAGTTACTGATCTATGTCCTCAGTGGGGACCCCCCACGGCTTCCTCCAGGCTGCCCAGCTAGCATAGTCATAGATGGCTTTCGCTATCTGGGTATTTATGCCATGAGAGATATGGAGGTCTTTCACAAAAGAAACCTCCTCCCTCCTCTGCATCGCCTTTGGGCTGATGTACAGCACTGGAAGGTACTGCCCCATTACCCTACTAGGTAGAGCCACACTCTTCAAACATGATGGCACTTCCCCGTTTCCTGTTGGCCCTACAGAACACACGGCGGTGGTATTGCTCTTCCTGCAATCAAAACATATTACTGGGCCTCCCAATTGATGGTCCTTAACCACAGAGCCCAACGTCCCATTACGGACCCAGCGTACAGAATGGATAGGTTCAATATGGCGGCGGGCAATTATCTGAGGGCGTTATATGGAGGGTCCAAGCACCTAGCCTTATTTAAGCCCACCTCCATCACAGTCTCACTCTGGCTCGCAACCACTGCCACGCTGGGCTGGAAGAGTAACATCTCGCAAGTTACTCCATTGCTGGAATTCTGTCACTTGGGTATGCTGTCGAGTCTACCTTGGTTTGATAAATGGGACTTGATTGGTCTTTCTGCAGTGGGAGACATGTGGGCAAAGGATGCGGTGGTTCCTTTCAGTGAATTGCAAGTAAAATACCAGTTGCATGAGGGGGAAACATTCTGTTACCTGCAAGCATGTAGTGCATTAAATAAAGCCATCCCAAAGGGTTCCAATCTGCCGGTCTTCTCACCTCTAGAAGACAGGCTCCTCAATGACTATCTCCCAGACAAAGCTATTTCCCTGACTTAAGATACTTAATAACTTACCGGAACCACTCGATAAACCTTGCATGCAATGGGCGGATGACATAGGGAAAATACCGGACGACGATTGGAGAGAGGCCATGGCACCTCCCAGGGAGGTGGCAATCCAATCCTGTTTTAAGCTTATACAACTTAAAATACTCCATAGGGCTTATTGCACCTCCACGGCACTCGTTAAAATGGGTCTGACAACCTCCCCACTCTGCCCCCAAAATTGTAGCTTCTTGGGTACTTTACTACATCAATGGTTGGACAGTCCGATTCTCCAACACTAGTGGAACAAGATTTTGTCCACCATGTCCCGAATATGTCAGAAATCAATAGAACTCTCCCCCAGACTCTGTATCCTAAACATTTGGGATGCAACCAACCTCAACTGAACCAAATCACTATGGGTCTCCTTGGGCTGCATTATTGCAAAACGTAACATTGTCGGAACATGGAAAGGGGGTGTCGTGCATTGGCGCACGGATTGGGAGGAAGACATGGACTGGTGCATGCAGGCCGAGAGGGTGATATATGAGAGCAGGGGCTGCCTAGGGAAATGGACTAAAAATGGGGCCCCTGGAACGAATACAGAGGATTTTTGTGTACCCCTTTGTGGATGATGCCCCATACAATATGGATAAGGAGTTGCTTTGAGGATCCAATGTTATGGTGTGCCCATATCATTATCTGTAATGTCTCTTAATTTCATTGATCGTATATGTGATGTGTATACTTTACATGATATGCTAATCCTGATAATTGCTTCCTTTTTAGGTTGATGTTTTTGTTGTATAGTTATTTTGTGTTTCTTTGATAAAAAGATTTATATTAAAAAAAAAATCTCATTCAGACCAGCAAATCTGGATCCCCAGGTAATCCTTCTCTGCTCACCTCCACCCCCTCTTCGTCAGTGCTAAAATCCATCCCGGAAATAATAGCCAAGGCGCTGGCAAGCATCTTTAACTCCATGGTTAACACAGGTATTTTTTCCACTCCTTGGAAGAGGGCTTCCATTCTTCTTTTAAAAAAAGCTAGTCTTGACCCCGAAGATCCCGCCAAGTACAGACAAATTTTTAGACTTTCCTTCCCAGCTAAAATAACAGAAAATACCATTGATAGTCAATTGATGGGGGAAGATGGCGGCTGGTCGTTAACTCCGGTCGGGAGCTCCATGCCTCGACTTAGTGAAACGCGGGCCGAAATGGCTCCAAGAGGAAAGTGCTGCTGCTGAATTTTGCCATAACGGGAAGAAAAACATTAAGGCACAGGATTGGGTCAGAAACGATGGTATAGCAACGAAACCCCTCACCTGTGCCGGCTAACTCGGAGCCTGCCTTCCCGGCTATGCAATCCACCCGTGAGACGCGGCAGAGGTTAACTCACAACCCTTCGCCAGTACCCACCATGAATAAAGTCAGCATTTTAGGGATGGTGTTTCAAGTTCCCGTTCCTGTTCCAGATTTCGGGTGGATTTCAGCAAGCGCCCCGGTTGTCTCGGATGAGGCAGAGCAGGGAGGAATAGCATGATTAGTGCAGCAGGGCTCTCTCAACGACGGCTCGGCGTTCCAAGCCCATGGCATCTGGTGGGAGGCAGAGTCACGGGCTCAGCAGAACTGCAGGAAAGCAGTGAGCCGGATCTCTGTGTTTTTGCGAGGGAAGTCAGGAGGAGCAATAAAGCGAGGGACTGTTCTGCCGGGTGCTTGGGGGGACTTGGAGAGTTTGATTGTTTGGTGCTTCAGGAGCTGCAGGAGCCTACACTGGTAACATGACCCCTCACATTGCTCCCTGTATTTTACACAACTTACATTCAGGTTTGGAGTTAGTGAGGGGCTCGCTGAATAAGCTTGATCCAAACCCCTCTTTAACAAATACACCAAGGAAACTTAGCTCTCTGCACACCCAGCACATTAAAGCAGTGAAGAAGCTCTTCTCAGTAAAGGTGGAGGGGGTAACACTAAACACAGATAAGGCAGATAAGGCGGATAAGGCATATATTTCCTCAATAACCCTACTTGATCCTACCACACATAAGGGGCTGGTTAGTCTAAATAAAAAAAGTGAGTCGCAGCTAGGTTTGACCTACTCCAGAGAAGAGGGGGGAAAACCCTAAAAGCTCAAAAACTAGACCAGGGTATCACTGGAGAAACTGTCGTAGCAAAGAAAGGCGCAGGCATAGATCTTGTAAACTCTGATGTAAAGTGGAGATATTCCTATTGTTTAAGGAACAGGCAATTTCTTAAAGCAAGTCTCCCTCCGGTGGCAAAACTGCCTGTGGTCCCAAGGATCACTAAAAGAATTACCCGTAAAACTTTGAAGCCTCAAGCAAATACATCTCATAACAAGAAAGGGAAGCCAGGAGACAATCTTGGGATAGGTGAGGGTGCTAAAGCCCCCAAAATAAAGATCACCCCATCCTTAAGGTCTTATTTCAAGATACAAGAACGGGGACAGTGCTGGGAAAAGATCCGGGAGCCAGGGATGCCGGTTAATCCTGGAGTTGAAATGGAAAACTGTACAGCAGCGGTTTCAATAGATGGTGTAATAGATGCCTCAGAAGGGGAGATAACGGAATATGATCATAACCCCAGTCAGACCCCGGCCCAAAGTTCGCTCACTTCACAAAATCAGGCTCCTGGTCTAGTCAGCAGCCCACCCAGAGCCCGGACCAGAGTCCAGCTAGAAAGACATCCAAAAGTCCACTCAAAAGTCGCTCTAAAAATCCACCTAAGAGTCTGGTGAAGAGCATGGAAACACCACAAGAAAAACCTTGAAGCAATACTGACATTTTTTGGGAAAAAATGCTGGACGAGATTAGGTCAAGATTTGAGATATCCGAGCGTAACCAAAACAAGATACACAAAAAATTTGAGTTGCTAGATGTTAAACTAAATGCATTAAGCGAGAGTCACTACAGTGGAAACAGTGATGGAAGGATTAAGTAAAAAAGTAGAAACAACCCAGAAAGAAATCAGAACCTTTAAAGTCAAAGACAAAAGCATTGACGAGAAGCTAGAGGCACTGGAAAATCAATCCAGAAGAAGTAACCTTAGACTTCTCAATGTTCCAGAAGGGCGAGAAGGCTCAGAAATAAAGAAGTTTGTGTTATCACTCCTGGAAGAAAACTTTCCCTGGAGTAAATCGCTTGGGCTCGAAGAGGACATCCAGCGGGTACACCGAGATCCTTTTGGTAAACCCAAAGAGAGAAAAAAACCGAGGAAGATATTAATAAACTTTAAGACATAGACTCTTAAAGAGAGATTCCTGAGTGAGGCTCTGAAAGGCGGATTATACAGCAAAGACGAATGGTCCTTTAAAATCAGATCTGATATCGGAAAGGCAACACAGGACAGGTAATGGGAGTTGGGGCAGTTGATGCCTGAATTAAAATCCTAGGTGCAACTGTCCAAATGAAGTTCCCCGCATCGCTTAGGATAATGTGGAGGAATAAGATGTATAACATCAGAGACCCCAAGGTGGTTGAGATGTTCTTTGACCCCAATGCGTGATCAGACAAAAATTCAAGCATTAACACAGCACAAAAATAAGTTAATCACAGAAAAAAAAGCAGCGGCGCATTCTCATTCTAGGAAATTTTATAAATAGAGGCATGAAGCTCGAAGTGGGCTAGTGATAAAGCCCAAATGAAAAAGGGAGGCTTCCCCAAGGAGGGAGGGAGGGTGTGTTTTCTCTCTTTTTTTCTATCAGGGTTGTTTTAATTTAATTACTTGAAAAAATATATAAAAAGGAAGGGAAAAAAAATGGTGAAAATGCTCGGGAGATGGGAGCAAGTTAGGGGGAAAAAATTAAAAAATTGTCCTCAGCATAATACAAGATATGAAAGGGAGGAGAAACCCGGGGGGTGGTGATACAGGAAGAATAAATGATGAAGAACTTAAAATATATAAAAATAACTTCCTGGAATGTGAATGGGCTACGAACAAAGAGTAGGCGAAGGAGGATTTTCGAGTATCTGAAAGCAATTAATAGCAGAATAATAATTTCACAAGAAACTCACTTGTTAAAAAAAGAATGGGAGGAAATAATGAAAACCCTAAAATGGGTAGACTCGTATATATGCACGAATCAATGGTGCGTTATAAAGGGGGTAGCCATTCTTATTAAAAAAATTGCTGAAAGCAAGAGTTGAATCAGCAGAAACAGACCCAAAAGGAAGGTGGGCAATAGCTAATATTAGAGAAATTAGCAAATCTTTTTCAGTGATTGGCTACTGTGGCCTAAATTTAGACGACCCGACCCCTCTCCAATCCTTATATACTCAGTTGATTTCAGCTTCAGGCCCACTCATTGTACGTGGAGATTTTAACATCATTCTCGACCCAAAATTGGATCGATATACTAGAGGGAAGCAGGCAAATCTTCCGAAAATAAGAGAATGGTTAGGGATATACAAAAGTGACCTAAACCTAATCGATATCTGGAGAGAGAAAGGAGATAAACAAGAAAACGTTACTTTTAAAAACAATTTTAAATACAATCCAGAATCAACTTCTTCTTAATAGACCAGGGGCTATTGTAGAAGATACAAAAAGTAGGTCACCTCCCTGCTCATCTCTCAGACCATTCAGCAGTACAGATTACGATTCAAATAAGAGATGAAATGAAGGTCCCTAGATGGACGATGGATCATACAATTCTTTCGGACCCCCAAATATGTGAACAACTTAAACAGGAGACAGTACGATATTTTGAGTTTAACAATGATGGCGTCTCAGCTCAAATGACGTGGGACGCATATAAGGCAGTGATCAGGGGGACGATTCTAAACGTAGCAACTTATAAATCTAGGGGGCTTAAGAACGAGATCCAAAAGCTAGAAGGTAATATTCAATTATTAGATCGGCAAATTTTTGCCGATCCTGAAAGGCTACAACTAGAAACCGAGAGATTAAAGCAAAAGCTCATGTTATCAGAAATATTGGAGGATAAAATCAGGGAGAGGTAGGAGTGCAGCAAACTGGCCCATTACAAGTATGGGGAAGGCTGCGGAAAAGTGTTAGCCTGGAAAACGAAAACTGATAGGTCTAGAAATAAAATTGGGACTAGAGCCACGTAATTCATCCCATAATGGCTCTGAGGAAGCGATAATAAAACAAGAATTCACCGCCTTTTTTGAAGATCTTTATTCTGAGGATTGTAACCCGACGGTAGAGGAAAAACATAAATTCTTAGATGGACAAAATACCCCTAGTCTTGCATGGGAGGAGAAAAATAAGTTAAATGCAGAAATAACAACTCAAGAATTAGAAGGCATTATTAAAAAATTAAAAAGAGGCAAGGCTGCTGGTCCCGATGCCCTCCCAAAGGAGTTTTATATGAAATTAAAAGATACATTTGGTCATCCCCTTTACGGCCCTCTTTAATAAAAAATTTCTCGATAATGGTAAACTCCCAGAGTCTTGGAATGACGCAACAATCCCCATCCTCTTAAAACCAGGCAAGAACTCAAAAAAATGCGAGTCCTATTGCCCAATATCTATTTTAAATTGTGACTATAATATCTTTACACAAATCATGGCGAAAAGACTTGGGAAAATTGTAGGGAAAATTGTAGGGTCCCTGATAAACCCCAACCAAAAAGGTTTTGTGGCAGGAAGACATCTACAAGACTTAACAGATGAGCTTATTGGAGCGATTGATATTGCCACTTGTGAGAAGTTACCTCTATCTATAATTACAATTGATGCTGCTAAGGCGTTCAATAGAGTGAACTGGATCTATCTGAGTGAGGTCTTAAAAAAATTTGATTTAGGGGCAAATATATTGAATATGGTGGAAAATAGTTATAGTCCCCCTACAGCAAAAATATTAATCAATGGTGACCTAACAGAAAACATCCAGATAAAGAGGGGAACACATCAGGGGTGCCCCCTCTCCACACTGTTGTTTAATTTTTACATCGAACCAGTTGCGGAAAGTCTTAGGAATCATCCATTAATTGCTCCCTTTTGTTATCAAGACTGGTATAAAAAAGTGGCACTTTACGCCGACGATCTTATGATCTTTACCTGCGATCGGAAGGAGGCCCTAAATGCAACAGAAGAAACCTTAATCAGTTTCGGAAAAATTTCTGGCTACCAAATAAACAAATCTAAGACAGAAACCATGACCTGGAAGGATGAATATTTAGGCCCCTACAATAAGGACAAAATTAGATACGTGGGTATTGAATTAATCAAAGATCTAGATAAGGTAGCCCAGATTAACTTTCACAGAATAGAGGTGGAGGTGAAAAAATTGCTGAAAGTTTGGAGTGGCTTACCACTATCGATTTTGGGTAAATCAAACATCGTTAAAATGTCAGTCCTGCCGAAATTCACTTTTGTTTTTGGTGACATCCCGTTGGAGTTTAAAAGGGAGACCATGAAGAAAATTCAGGGAGATCTTTCGAGCTTTATTTGGTCCTCAAAATAACTAAGAATCAGCTGCAGCAAAATAAGGAGAAGAAATGAACAAGGAGGGCTAGCTAGCCCTAACCTCCTAGAATACTGTAGACCTTTCCAATTCAAACTCGGCAGGATAATGTTAGGTCCATATGAAGACTACCCAACGTATCTACAGAAAATGACAAATAACACCAGCCACTTCCTATTTAAATTCGGATATCCCAAATTTTTAAAAAAAGTAAAGCTGAAGACATTGAAGTCAGCCGACAAATTGTGGTACTGCATAAGATCTACTTTAGATATCTCTCTCTACAGTGACAAAGCCCCGATTTGGGACTTGCCTAGCACTCCAGACAAATTCATTATTATCTAAGTTCAAATATTCTCAACTCTTAAGCTGGGCAAAGTCACAAAAAGAAGTGAAGTTAGAAAAGGAAACCAACCGCTAGAAGTAAAGATGCTGGAGAAACCCTTTAAGAAAGAAATATCATTTTGATACTGGGCCCTTATCTCTGCAGGGGAGGAAGACTTCCGGATACCAGAGAGAACATGGGGGAAAGAGCTGCCAATGATGGATCCAAATAATCTATGATGTAACTCAACTGTGGACACCGACCTCAACACAATACAAAAAAGCAGTGGAAACCCAAAAATGCTACTAAGTGTGACATATATTCTCTGAGCTAAGACTCAAGTGCATGGGTGAATATTCCCATCAGTAGCCGCTCCATACCGCCCTTTTTAACATCAGGTGGGTTCTCCTTTCCCAGGAGACAAAGGAACAAAACCTACAGATATTCACAAGGCTGTGTATAAACCTTAACAAAATGTATAATCAAGAAGGGTGGTATTTGAAAGGTTTTAAATATATGTGTGGCCAATGAATAAGCAGTGCAAAAATGTGAGTGAAAAGTAATCAGTGAGAAAAGGGATAAAATTGGATAAACTGAGTAGATATTAGAATTTAATATTATCTCTCAATTTTCCAAATCTAAAAATAAAGTGAAAAAACAGATTTAACAAAATATCTGTGAGCAATAATGGTCGACATGTTTTAGCATTCAACTGGAAAAGTACCAATGCTTTCTTCAGGACCCGATGATAACTACTGCTTAGATAATGTGCAATTTAAAAAGATATCACCTGCAATGTTCAGGTTATGTACTCCGCCACATACTATGACCACATCATGTTGAAGACACGACATCCACAGGAGAAACATGAAAAATAAGATAAACATCGACACAATTATGTCACATTCAAAATACATTGATGTAGTCAATTCATTACATCATGTTGGAATTAGTTTCCACAACATCACTGCATGTCAAAGTTGTACTACTACAGGATATATATAACCACTCACCCATTTGTTGTGGTGATGGCGCTTCACCCCACCTGGCAGCAGCTCAGGTTTAGAGGAGCACCGCTCTAGATTAAAAGTAGAGAGACGTTCAGAGGCATTATTATTGTATTTAAAAACGAGTTGCAGATTTAAGAGTAGGACTCAACCACTCTATTGACCAATCTTTAAAAACTATATACTCTATACGTCGTTTATCATATAATGGTGTTATCCAAATCAGGTGATCTACTGTATAACACTGCTTGTGGGGACACTTTGCATTTTTGTTCACCAAACCAAAACGGGACAATAAAGTTTGGTCAAACCCGTTTCTAGTTAGCATTTCTACGACCAGCGTTTGTGAACTCTATGGATTCTTAGTCTTCACCCTCGCTTAAAAATGAATGAGTGGCAACTTCGGCATGGCTTGTGGGCAGAATCATGCGTGCTTGGCCGGAAATAAGTTGCAGTTTGTTTTACCCGTTAGTGTTATCAAGCTGCTTTTTATAATGTTACTGCAATGTATTACACTTGGAACACACGTTTTCATTTTATCGTTACCCGTATCAAGCAGGACGACAGAGTCAATGTCATTGTGGCGATGTTGTACCCGCCACTCGTAATCGTTAGTTTTCACTTCAATCCAAATGTACCCCGTTATTATACATTAGCGAAATCAAGCGGAATATACAAATTAATGTTATTGTGGCGTGGCAACAGTGATACGAAACCGCCACAAGCCGTCCCTTCGCTTAACATTTCAACCGCGCTCAGTGACACCACATGGAGGAATATCTCAATCCATCGGTGTCTCCGGACTAGCGTCTGCGCTGTCTGGGGAGGCACCGGATGATCGGCAGGCACCATTTTTGATCCCGAGTGGGCCGGTGCACGTCACACTCGGTCATGTGACCCTCAGGCATGATGGGAAATGTAGTTTTGGTAAGGCGTGTAACGTTATTTTCCTTCTTAGTGTAGAGATTAAATAAGATTTAATAAATCGACCTAGGGATGAAATAATGCCCACATAATAGAGATTTAATTCTAATGTCTTGCCATTGCGCTTTCCAATCAATTAGACTGCCGGAGTAAACCTAATTAACAGGCATGTTTTTTGCAAACCAATGATGGTGTAGACGCTGGCAGACATGATTTTGACAGGCATTTTTTTGCAAAATCAAGCATTGTGTAGACGCTGGCACACATGATTTGATATTTTTCCACATGGCAATGAAACGTGAAATTATAAAAAGAGTTACCAGATTAACGAAGCATCTTTTCAAACATTGTAATTAGTTCCCTGGGTGAGATAAGTTATGTTTATAGTCTCTGCTAACAACTAAGTACTTTTCCGAGAATGGTGTAGGGTCATTTGACTGCCGGCTAAATGCACAGATTTTTGCAGTGCTGAATTACCTAAATTTCGTTATTAACATCGCTCTTGTTGGGATGTAATTACATCTCCCCTTCATCCCTAGGTCAATTTATTGAATCTTATTTAATCTCTACACTAAGAAGGAAAATAACATTACACGCCTTACCAAAACTACATTTCCCATCATGCCTGATGGTCACGTGACCGAGTGTCACGTGCACCGGCCCACTCGGGATCAAAAATGGTGCCTGACGACCATCCGGTGCCTCCCTAGACAGCGCCGACGCTAGTCCGGAGACACCGACGGAAAGGTAGGTGCCGGAATTGAGATATTCCTCCATGTGGTGTCACTGAGCGTGGTTAAAATGTTAAGCGAAGGGACAGCTTGTGGCGGTTTCATATCACTGTTGCCACGCCACAATAACATTAATTTGTATAACCCGCTTGGTTTCGCTAATGTATAATAACGGGGTAGATTTGGATTGAAGTAAGAACTAACGATTACGAGTGGCGGGTACAACATCGCCACAATGACATTGACTCTGTCGTCCCGCTTGATACGGGTAACGATAAAATGAAAAAGTGTGTTCCAAGTGTAATACATTGCAGTAACGTTATAAAAAGCAGCTTGATAACACTAACGGGTAAAACAAACGGCAACCGATTTCCGGCCAAGCACGCATGATTCTGCCCACAAGCCGGGCCGAAGTTGCCACTCATTCATTTTTAAGCAAGGGTGAAGACTAAGAATCCATAGTGTTCACAAACGCGAGTCGTAGAAATGCTAACTAGAAACTGGTTTGACCAAACTTTATTGTCCCGTTTTGGTTTGGTGAACAAAAATGCAAAGTGTCCCCACAAGCAGTGTTATACAGTAGAGCACCTGATTTGGATAACACCATTATATGATAAACGCGGTATAGACTATATAGTTTTTATAGATTGGTCAATAGAGTGGTTGAGTCCTACTCAATCTGCGACTCGTTTTTAAATACAATAATAAAGCCTCTGAACGTCTCTCTACTTTTAATCTAGAGCGGTGCTCCTCTAAACGTGAGCTGCTTCCAGGTGGGGTGAAGCGCCATCACCACAACTAATGGGTGAGTGGTTATATATATCCTGTAGTAATACAACTTTGACATGCAGTGATGTTGTGGAAACTAATTCCAACATGATGTGATGAATTGACTACATCAATGTATTGTGAATGTGACATAATTGTGTCAAATTTTATCGTATTTTTCATGTTTCTCCTGTGGATGTCGTGTCTTCAACATGATGTGGTGATAGTATGTGGTGGAGTACATACCCTAAACATTGCAGGTGATATCTTTTTAAATTGCACATTATATAAGCAGTAGTTATCATCGGGTCCTGAAGAAAGCATTGGTACTTTTCCACTTGAATGCTGAAACATGTCGACCATTATTGCTCAAAGATATTTTGTTAAATCTGTTTTTTCACTTTATTTTTAGATTTGGAAAATTGAGAGATAATATTAAATTCTAATATCTACTCAGATTATCCAATTTTATCCCTTTTCTCACTGATTACAGTTCACTCACATTTACTGCTTATTCAGTGGCCACACATATATTTAAAACCTTTCAAATACCACCCTTCTTGATAACACATTTTGTTAAGGTTTATACACAGCTTTGTGAATATCTGTAGGTTGTGTTCCTTTGTCTCCTGGGCAAGGAGAACCCACATGATGTTAAAAAGGGCGGTACAGAGCGGCTACTGATGGGAATATTCACCCATGCCCTTGAGTCTTAGCTCAGAGAATATATGTCACACTTAGTAGCATTTTTGGGTTTCCACTGCTTTTTTGTATTGTGTTGAGGTCGGTGTCCACAGTTGAGTTACATCATCACTTGACCCCTAGATACCATTTGTGTTAATAGTATTGTAGATTGGGGTACGTATCTAGGTTGGGTCGTTAAATTTGCCTAGAACCCTCCTTTTAAGCGGTTAGTTTTGTATACAAATAATCTATGGCAAGTATCAATAAGCAAATGCTGGGCAATTGTCTCATCGGCTGCACTGAAAAGAAACCATTTATATACCATCCATAGAGCATACTGGACACAGGAAAAGCTATCAAGAATCAGCAGGTCTACAGTGAAGAATTGCCCCAAATGCGGTCCACAGAGGGCCGACGACCTGTATATGTCCTGGCAGTGCCCCCATCTCGAAGGTTTCTGGAAGGATGTGGGTAAGACGCTATAAGAGGTAGTGGGAAAACATCTAACTGTGAGTATTGACCTAGTTATTTTTGGGGTGATGGGCTCTACTATGGCGGAAAATTTTACAAAATCTGAGGAAAATCTGGTTTTCCTATTGATACTTTTGGCTAGGAGAGAGATATGTGTAAAATGGATTAGTCCAACTCCTGCATTTCATGGGGAATGGTTATCTTCAGTGTTAAAAGTTTATAATCAGGACTAAAAAAAGAAACTTTTTTCTAAAAAGTTTAGCTTCTGGGAGATATGGGAAAATTATCATATGGTTTAACATAATTGTATCTTAGTGTTCGTTGTTATGTTATGTTATATATTGTTTTGTATAGCGCACGGTTACTCAAAAAGAGTGTCCCAGCGCTTTTATTGAGGCCTGTAGCAGAATAACACAACACAGTGATGTAAAAACAGATTAAAAAAAACAAAAAAAGAGGTAAAATGGCCTAAAGGGCAAAAAGCCAGGTTTTTAGGCCCTTCCTGAAGGCAAGCAAATTAGTAGCACTGCGTAATGTCAGCGGCAGAGTGTTCCACAACTGTGGCGCCAGCAACCCAAAGGAGCGGCCTCCAATGCGGCCTCTTTTTACTCGCGGGACCACCGCAAGAAACAAAGATTCAAATCTTAGAGATCGAGCCGGGTGGTAAAAGGCGAGTCTCCTTTGGAGATACTTCGCTCCCACAGCATGAAGAGCTTTATAGGCCAAGGTCAAGGCCTTAAAGGCAATCCGTTTCCGGATAGGCAGCCAGTGGAGCGACTGCAACAGGCCAGCAGCGCTGGCTCGCCTATTTAGGCCATAGATGGCCCTGGCGGCCGCGTTCTGAACAACTTGCAGCCGCTGCAATAGATATTCCTTTTTAAATAGAGAAAATGCCCCCCCACATGTTTTTTAGAAGAAGCTTCTTAGTTATAAGCAACACATCCACCTGGGTTAGATATGTTAGGTATTTTTATTTTTACCTCGATTTCACCAAATTTTTAGGAAATTCTTGACTTTTCATGTCAGATAAAGAACACCACAAGTATAACATATACATATACCAATTTGAACATCACATTTAACACAAAAACGAAAAAATCACAAGTATATACACTATACACAACAAAGCATTTACGTCTTCATTCAGACTGTTCCACGAGAAAAATCACAGTAATTAATCTCATTAGCCAACAGTGAAAAATTATGGAAACAGTAATAGACAAAATCTCGAGTGAAAGGAGATATTACGACACATTAATTATACCAGTCAATACAGAAAATAATTTGTGGTTGTGTTAGTTGTTTGTTATTGGTCCTGTTATTTTTATCCCCTTTCTTGCCGACGCGTTTCGAACTTCATACATCAATTACGAGTTCTCATCAGGGCCTTGTCATTACTATCTGCATGTGTGTAAAGTAAAAGAGAAACACTGTTTCAGTCTCAATTCTAAGGCCTCATCTCCTTAAGCCCATTTTCTGCATTTAAAAGCAATTTACCTGGATAGTAGCCGAGTTTGTCCTATGTCTTGTTCAGGGTAATTAAGGTTGCAGTCTACAAGAGGTTAAGAATTTAATTTAGAGTCAAGTACAGAGATAGCTCTACAGTCACTTCGGTCAAAGCACATTGCGGGACATACCTTCAATTTAGTTTGGGGGTACAGTAGGGCGCTCCCTATGGCACGGTGAAGCTTCAAGGACCTGGGGGAGGACGAGGAGGAAGTCAATACTTGCAAAGTTGAGTCCTTTAAAGCCCAAGAAAATAAGTTACAGGGCTGCCCCTACCTCATACGGTGCCCCGCGGGCTTCAGGAGTGGCTCATTTCATGCCACACAGTTTTTGGTTCTTCGTGCTGATCTAGAAGTACCGCGTTATAATGTTCAATCATCCACCGATCTTCAAGGCTGTTAGGAAAGATCGGTATCTGTTTGAGTTACTGCATTTAACCAACCAAATTCGTGTGTACACCCAGTCCCTCCGCTCACCTTTCGCGTAGCGGTTTGCTTCCCAAATGATTCAATGTCGAGGGCGGCGGTCAGGTTACCTGGATACTAAATGCGGTCACATGACCGCGGGTTTTCTGGGAATTGTAGTTGTCAATACGCGCGTACCGGTTTGGTGGCCTGCAAGTGTCAGAAATGCTTGGACATTCCGCTCGCTTTTCCCCATATTACACCCTTTAATCAAAGAGGACCATCAGGCCCCCGTGGAGTCCCATACAACCTTGGTTTATAGTCTAGACACCTCAGACAGAGTGTTCAATCCATTTTGTGCACTGTTAAATTTAAGGATCAGGTACGCCTCTTTTCTTAGCAAGGTTTCTTCAATATCTATTGGTCCCTTATTTCCAGAAGGCACTACTGTACACAGTACAGTCCATTTGAAGTCCATTTCATTATGGTCTGAATCAAGAAAGTGTTGGACCATGGGAGCACTCACCACCTTCTTTTTAATTCGTGACCTGTGTTGGGTGATGCGACTGTTGACCTGTTGTGTCGTTTTCCCTATATATAGTTTTTGGCATGCACAGGTGATTGCATATACCACATTGCGTGTCTTGCAATTAGAGAATCCATTGTTTTTGCATTTGATTCCCCTGTGTTCAAATTCGGAACCTTCGATTGTGGATTCACATGATATACAGTTTCCACATCTGTGGTGCCCTACTATTGGCTTCAGGCCCATTTCGAGATGAGATCACTTTTAGGCTTGGGGGTTAGTACATCCGCCCTGATTACATTTTGGCCAATACTCTTGTTTTTCTTATAGGCGAACAACGGTCGCGGGAAAGGACATTCAAGTTCCTCTAACAAATGCCAATTCTTCAATATCATTTGTCTTACTCTATGTGTGTCTGGCCCAAAGGTTGACACACATACCAGCCGGTCCATTTCTGATTTTGCTGTTCGCTCGAGTAAGCACTCCCTTGGAGTGTAGTGTGCCCTCTTTTTTGAATTGTTTAACAATTTCTTAGGGTACCCTCTGTTCTTCATTTCCTCACAAAACCTGGTTGCATGTTTCTCATATTCTGCCAATTCCGAGGAATTTCTTCGGATCCGAAGTAATTGCCCGTAGGGCAGATTGTCCCTCAGGCTTCTTGGATGAGCACTTCGGTGGTGAAGGATTGTGTTTTTATCCGTCTTTTTTCGGAAAAGAGTGGATTTAAGGTGTCCATCTATGCATGTTATTTCAAGGTCTAGAAATGTCATTTTGTGGTTGCTTGACTCCAATGAGAACTTAATATCACGGTGTCTGTCATTGATCCATAGGTGGAAGGCATTCAACTCGGTGTGGCTCCCCTGCCACAGGAGCCACACGTCGTCGATATACCTCCACCATTGTTTGATATGTTTGTTGTAGGGATTGTCAGAGTAGATAAATCTGTTCCCATACTCTGCCATGTAGAGTATGGCCATCTCCGGCGCATATGGACAGCCCATGGCCGTACTTTTGACCTGCATGAAGAATTGGTCATTAAACCTGAAATAATTCTTTTTCAGTGTGATTTCTGCTAGTTTCAAAATAAACGAAGTAGGGACCTGGTGGGGCCTATCCCTCTTCTCGAGATACATTTCCAACACCTCTAGAGCCTCATCTTGGGGGATTTGGGTGTACAAGGACGTAACGTCCATTGTCACCATCATTTCTGTAAGTGGGTCGAATTGCGTTCCCTCGATCTTCACCAAGAAGTCAGTGGTGTCCTTCAAGTATGATTTGACACCACTAATAAAAGGCTTCAGAAAGAAGTCAATGTATTTTGAGAGTGATTCCAAACAAGATTCGCACCCGGACACGATTGGTCGTCCTGGGGGCTCTTTCGGGTTCTTATGTATTTTGGGCAAAAAATAAAGAATACGGGTTCTTGGGAATTTCTTTATCAAAAACTCACTCTCTTTTTGTCCCACAAATCCTTCATCCACCCCACCCTTTATTATTTCAAGAATTTGTCCCTGAATGGCCCGAACCGGGTCTTCAGAGAGTTCTCGGTACCATTCTGTGTTGTTAACCTGAGTCAACCCTTCTTTTAGGTAATTGTCCTTTGACCAGATCACAACTGCTCTGCCTTTATCCGCGGGTTTAATCACGACCGACGTGTCATTTGTAAGATTTTTAATTGCTAACCTCTGGCCTTTGGTGATGTTTGATTTAACGCTTCTGCTTTCTGTAGCGCTGTTCTTGGCGCTACTGCTGGACTTCTTGCAGCCTGTTGTTCCTGTGGTGACTGCTTGCCGCACCCGCTTCGCGGGTGCCGCTTCGCCCCATTTGGCTGGGGGCTGCTTCGTGTCTTTGGCGAGGAGCTTGGAGTTCGGCGTGGGAGCGAGGCGCAGCGGGGCTGCAAGCGTGTGCAGGGACTCCATTGACCAGGAGTCCCTGCGTGACCTGCAAGACCTTCCGGTCCGCTCTCCCCGTGGCCCGCCCACCGCCCACAGGAGGGTACTTTACCTCCTCCCGCCGTACAGCTCCTTGGGACGCTTCTGCTTTCTGTAGCGCTGTTCTTGGCGCTACTGCTGGACTTCCTGCAGCCTGTTGTTCCTGTGGTGACTGCTTGCCGCACCCGCTTCGCGGGTGCCGCTTCGCCCCATTTGGCTGGGGGCTGCTTCGTGTCTTTGGCGAGGAGCTTGGAGTTCGGCGTGGGAGCGAGGCGCAGCGGGGCTGCGAGCGTGTGCAGGGACTCCATTGACCAGGAGTCCCTGCGTGACCTGCAAGACCTTCCGGTCCGCTCTCCCCGTGGCCCGCCCACCGCCCACAGGAGGGTACTTTACCTCCTCCCGCCGTACAGCTCCTTGGGACGCTTCTGCTTTCTGTAGCGCTGTTCTTGGCGCTACTGCTGGACTTCCTGCAGCCTGTTGTTCCTGTGGTGACTGCTTGCCGCACCCGCTTCGCGGGTGCCGCTTCGCCCCATTTGGCTGGGGGCTGCTTCGTGTCTTTGGCGAGGAGCTTGGAGTTCGGCGTGGGAGCGAGGCGCAGCGGGGCTGCGAGCGTGTGCAGGGACTCCATTGACCAGGAGTCCCTGCGTGACCTGCAAGACCTTCCGGTCCGCTCTCCCCGTGGCCCGCCCACTGCCCACAAACGGTCCATATATTCAGGTCCGGGTCCCCCGCGACGCGGGACGCGCGCGGGACTAAGCCAGGGGCGAAGACCGGGCAAAGAGCGGGCCGTTTAAGGCCGTTCAAGGACGGCAGAGGACGGCCCTGGCCCTGAACCCCTGCTCCTTCGCCCTTAACCATCAAAACGTTTAAGATGTCGACCATGCGCAACAGAACCAGAAGTTGCGCGAAAAAAGCTACGGCGGTAGCACAGGTGACTGGTCCCATAGATCTATTTATTTCCCGTGTGCATGAGACTATTGACCAAAGTATCGTTTTATTGGAAAAGAGAGTCTCCATGGACCTTGCAAATGCTAAGCGCTCATCCTTGGGTTCTCTGGCAAATGTTAAATCACCCGCTTTGCAGTCTTTAACTAATTGTTCCCTACCCCTAACCATGCCTACTAATAGTGCTCCGACTGTACCAAATACTGTTGATTTATCGGTTGCACCATCAGACTCAGACCCGTCTTTTGTTGACCTGGAGGTTACACCAGATCTAGAAGCCTGTCAGTCATCTGGCAAAGCGGTGTCGAGTCTGAGTGGTATTAATGAGGTGGAAACAGCTCCTGCACCTAAAGTTCCTCGGGGAAGGGCTTCCAATCTCCCAAAGGTTACATTTAAGGGTAAAAATAAAGTAAAAGCACCAGTTAGGAATCACAATCTGATTTCCCCTACCCCGCAAGTGACATCAGGTATCCCTTGCTGGGTGCAAAACATGGTAACAGATTTAAAATTAGACCTTGAGGCCACTTTAGCAGCACAAATTAAGCCTTTAATTTCTAAAGTGGACAGGCTTACATCTTTAATACATTCTAAATGGCCACACAAAATGCATGGGCAAGGGCCTGATCAGTTACAAGGGATTACAGAATTAGCCCCCAAATGTTCATGAAGTATCCAGCCCCCTAAAGATGTATCAAACAACGCTCAAGCTACTGTAGCCCCTGGGAACCCAGTTATATCCCATCTGTCGCAAACAGGGAACAACCCCGTCCAATCTAAAACTACACCCACTTCAAAGGTGAAGGCTCCTAATTTGACTCATCAACACCCTGTTGTTGATAATAATACCACCACTATCCAAGTAAAAGATGCTGCAGGGAAATCTAATACACCTTCAGTGTCTCTTCCTACGAATAAACCTGAAGGTCCTAAGGCAAAGCAGGTACGTTTTAGGTCAATTAATCTACCACCAGAGGTTTCCCCTTTTGTCGTTGTATTGACAGCAGTCCCTCCGCTGAAGGAGGGTGTAAAAGAAACTTTCACTGAGCTTAGAAACAAATGTGCTCAATGGCTCCATTTACACAAACCTCTACCTAACAACATGAACGGTGAAATTCTTACCGTGCGTAGAGGGGACTGGGTGGGCAGAAGCAAGAAAACAATAGTAGGGGACGTAATCACAGTTAATTTTAGGGATATAGGGGCTGCCAGTTACATATGTAATGCACCCAATAGTGGACCTGCGACTCAAATTAACCCACTTCCTTTGTCTTATTTTTTACCGATGCCCTCAAGACCAAACCCTCCTTGCTCCACATTTCAAAGTAACAGTGGACCTGTGTACCCTCCACAACATGCTGCCAAACCTTGGCAGCACCCCCTACACCCGTCTCCTTTTCTTCCACATTATGTTAATTTCCAGCAGCATTCATTAAATGCCCCATCATTTCCTATGCACCACGTTAATTCTCATTGGCAACATCCCCTTCATTTCCCACCACCTCTACCTCAGCCTGCCCATCAGTGGCAGCAACCCTTTCAGCCACTACAACCAGATAAACACCAGTGGCAACAAACATGGCAGGACTTGCCCCATTCCCAAAATCCCCTGTTTTCACAATTCGCCCATCCAAATAGATATGCTGTGCTAGACCAGGTAGATTGACTCAGCCCTACTAAAGCCCTGGATTCAAACATTCTCTACGCCCTATCTAGATATGGCGAGTTCTTCTCCTGTCAGGCCTATAGCCGCACTTGTTAAACCCTTAATGGTGCCATTGTCAACACCCCTCTTACGTATAGAAAATAGGGGTAGCCTTGATACACGTACGGCTACTGTCAGCCCCAGACTAAGTCGAGACACCATCTCTCTGGAAGATGGTCCAGCCCTATTACCAGCAATTCAGCCAGAGTCATGTGTTGGTAGTGACCCTGGTAAACCAGCAGGACTCTCTCTTGTCTCCTGGAACATTGCCGGCCTTGCCAGCAAATTAGGCACACCCTTCTGGACCAGCTTTTTGGGGGAGGGATTGGACCTAATTTTACTGCAGGAAACCTGGTGTCCAGACCCCATTAATATTGAAGGGTATGCATCTTACTGCCTTAGAGCAACTAAATCTAGCTCGGGTAGGGCCAAGGGGGGCCTTTTGTTGCTCTTATCCACCAAGCTGTGTGACTGCACGGTCAAATACAGTACGACTGTGGGGACTCATAGCCAAGTAATAAGGGTGGAGTGCAGGAAGAATACTGATTTAGTTGTTGTAAATTTTTACAACAATATTTTTGACGCTACTAGAGGGGATATTTTACCGCCTTTAGAAAGGGAAATTGTCAAGGCCCTTGGTATCTCGAAAAGAAAGGCCGTGGTTGTCTGGGCAGGTGATTTTAACTTGCAGCCCTGCCATTTGTCTAACGGGAACATCTGTGGCTTTGGGGCAGTAACGAGTAGCCATTGGGGGGGTCTGGGGGCGAGGGAGGATTCTCCTCACTTCCAACATTGCAGTTATGGTTCCACATTAAATAATATGCTAGTCACGCTAGATATGACCCTGTTAAACTGCAACACCAACAACCAGGCAATAACATGCCCTACATTTACAGGCAGAGATGCAGGATCATTTATAGATCACATTTTGTTGTCCAGCAGTGGAGACTTTACTAATCTGTATGTAAACGAAGAAAGTCTCAGTGATCACAACAGCATTCGTGTTACCCTCTTGGGGCATGGTACTTCATTAGTTTCAGGTGGGAAATGTTCAACTGACCTAGTACCCATTAGACCAAAGGGTCTAAGGATCAAATGGACTGGTTTAAATTCTAAAGCCAAGCAGAAGGAGGTTCTTACCCAATGCAGGAATCAAATTAGTTCCTGTTTGGATGAGGACTGTGATTCTGGCTGCTTAATAGCTCACTTTGTTTCCATGAATAGTATTATTGATGGTATTTTTACTAAGGCCCCGTCAGCCAATAGTGGTCCGAAGCAGGGGTGGTTCGATAAGACCTGTATAGCCGCCCTCCGTGACTTAAAGAAGGCCTTAGGCACTAAACCACGTGTCAATACGGATATACGGCACTTTAGGGCTAGATATAAATTAGCAATCAACAAAAGGAAAAGGGTATTACAGTCTGAGGCGTGGGATAAGTTGAAGGAGGCTGCTGAGACTAAAAATAGTAAATTGTATTGGGAGACAATTAATAGCCCGTTTCTCAATAAAGATAATGTCCCAGAATTAACCTCTTATGTGGCATGTAGTGATTGGGTTAGTTACTTTTCCAAGATATTCAACCCAGAAGGGTTATCTTCTGAGTCACCATCATTAGAGCCTACTCCGTGGCTGCCCCTTCCGTTGGGAATAACATTAGAAGAAAGCCATGAAGCAATTTCTTTAAGTAAAGGAGGTAAGGCCCCTGGCCCCGATGGGGTCCCGCTGGATTTATATAAAGATGAAACGACCTTATGGGCTCCCATCCTGGCGAGGATATTTAATTGTGCGGCAGAAACCAATTTCCCATCCACTTGGGGCCAATCGGTCATTATTCCTTTACATAAGAAAGGTGATAAATCAGAGGCCTCTAACTATCGTCCAATTTCATTATTGGACGCCTCTGTAAAGGTGATGAGTAGGATTCTGCTCAAGAGGCTGGAAGACTGGGCAACTGATTTTAACATTTTAACTAGAGTCCAATATGGCTTTCGGAAAGGCCTGGGCACATTGGATCAATGTGTAAATCTGGACCTTTTAATCAATAAATATACTGTGGCTAAAAATGGCAACCTCTTTTTATGTTTTGCTGATTTGAGCAGCGCTTTTGATTTGGTTAACCATAACATTCTTTGGGAGGTTTTGCTTGATGCAGGGGCCCCAAGGGAAATAGTTCATTTTTTGGCTAGACTCTACGAAAAACTCTCCTGTAAAGTCCGCTATGGCACCCTTGGTGAATGTACTCCGTTTTTTAAAGTGTCTCGTGGCATACGCCAGGGATGTGTTTTGGCCCCGCTTTTATTTTCCCTTTTTATTAACGATGTCGACCGTTCCTTGGTTAACATCCCAGCAGATGCCCCCCTGATTGGTGGTAAACCTGTCCCGCTA
The DNA here is from genome assembly GCF_964263255.1 of Lissotriton vulgaris. NCBI lineage: Eukaryota > Metazoa > Chordata > Amphibia > Caudata > Salamandridae > Lissotriton > Lissotriton vulgaris. Next base: position 585,179,174 of record NC_141685.1, read on the forward strand.
TTACTTTACGCGGATGACGCTGTTCTTTTATCTCGAACACAGATGGGCCTTCAGCGCCTGATCGATAGTTTTATGCAGTTCATTCAAGCTAGGCGGCTACGTGTGAATAAAACCAAGACTTATGTAATGTCATGCGGTCAGGCAGCTAAGCAGGTAAAGCATACTTTTTTTCTGGATAAGGAAAAGCTGACTTCTGTTAAGTCCTTTTGTTATCTAGGAATCACATACAACAATAGTGGGTCCTGGACCGCGGAATTTGAATCTATCAGAATAAAAATGCTGCGGTCTACAAGCAGTATTTTCCGTTTTGCCTCTAAACTTGGCTCACGAAGCATTTTAGACATGATGAACATATACAATGTATGCTGTGTCTCCTCTGCTCTGTATGGGGCAGGGGTGTGGGGACATAGCGAGGGTATAGCCCTGCAGAAGGAGGAAAACAAGTTTTTAAGGAGGTTGTTATGTGTTCCCCCTTCTGTCTCCATCCAGCTGATCCATGATGAAGTTGGGATCGAGTTCATTTCTGACTTAGCAGCAGTCCGGCCACTCTTATTGTGGCGTTCTATTTGGGCTAAGACAGAGACTCGATTCACTCAGGATATTATTCTTGATTGTATAGGCCTGGACCACTCTTCACGTATATCATGGCTAAGATATATTCACCGCTGGTATCTCCTTCTTTTTAATATTGATGTGTTCCGTGAGCCTGAAGAGGTTGTTTCTATTTCAAGAAAAGAGATTAAGACAACGTTTCTAAACTTCCGAAAGGCAGAACGTGATAAAATGTCTGGCAAGCTTGTTTCCGTGAAATTTTATAAAGATTTAAATTTAACTTCGGGACTCCAATCTTATCTTGTGTATGTGACTCGTCCCTCTCATCAGTATGTTTTAACACGTGTCAGATTGGGTATTGTTCATCACCTGGTTGCTTTTCCAAACACAAGAACCAGTTCGGACATACCCTGTCCGTGTGACAGTATTTCCCGGCAGAGTAGTTGCCATTTCCTGCTTTTTTGTAAATGTTTTCATTTTTTCAGGTTAAAATACCTTAAGCCAATTTTTATTAAATATAATATTCGCACAACACAAACTAATATTTTTATCCTCATTAGAGAACGAGGAGATTTGCTTTTTTCTGGCTACTTTTATTTTGAAATGTACAGCTGCCAGGAAAAGTATTGTATTATAATAATATTTTTTATACTTACCTGTCTGTACTTATGTTATACAGCTGCCAGGAAATGTTTTATGATGCTATTACCGTTAAACACTCCTGTCTGTATATATACGCTTTTTAAATTTTATATTAATTTCTGTAATTAAGGTACTATTCATATTTGTCCACAGTATATTATGATTATTTAAAAATTCTGATGTACAGCTGCCAGGAAAGGCCTATTGAGTAATCCCTACTGATCCTCAGTTTGCTCATTTAAGAATGTTTTGTATTTTATTACATTATGTTGACTTATAGAGATATGTTCACCTACTAATTGCTGCACTCTAACTTTTTCACTTTGTCCTATTACCCTTTTCTATGAGAGTTCATATGGTGATTTTAATATTTTAACTATGTACTTTTGCTTGTATGATTTGTATGCACAAATCGAATAAAAGCTTTTTTGAATTGAATTGAATTGATTTAACGTATTTTTTGGTTTTTTCTAATTTATTGATAGATGACAACATAATTTGTTCAAATGCCACAACCTGCTTAGGAATATTTTGGTACGGGATGAACGTTGATTTGTTCCTTAACCCTGTAACTTCCGTATCTGGAGCAGGTGGTTTGTTTACAAAAAAGGCTCGTAGGCGGATTTTTCTACAAAACGCAATTGTTTCCATTTTTAGTCGAGTGAAATCTGTACGTTGACTTGGGACAAATTTTAAACCAAGATTGAGGACAGATTCCTCATCCCTGGTTAATGTTTTGGTTGAAAGGTTCACTATTGTGGACGGGATGGGCTCTAGGATTTGTAGAAGTTTCTGCGCGTGCGCATTTCCCATTGGGGTTTGAACCGGGTTTTGGCCTGCTGGCCTTTCTCTAAAAAAGGCCCCTTCTTGTTTGGATTGTTCCCTCTGTCCTCGGGACCGGATGAATTCGAGGAGGACGATGTATCAGAAAAAGTTTTGAATCGATTTCTGGAACGTCCCTGGAAGTTGTATAGGGCTCCACGTGACTCAGTCTGAGTATAATAGTCCTCCTTGAGGAATGGGTAGGCCCTCTCTAGTGTAAAAGATTTTGAGTCCCTCTCGTATTGGGCAGATTTAGAATTAATGGTAATATCTCTGAAGGTTTGGATGTCTTTTTCAATCTTTTCAAGCAATGTCTTTGCGTCAGTGACCGCAGGGCTATCCTGAAGACTCTTTGTTAGGGCCTCAATTTCTTCCAGCTCCTTCACGCATAGTCGTTGAGCTGTTTCGATCGTGTGGACCATAAGGTCCCGGCTACATTTAGTGTTGATGCAACTAAAGCCTTTTTTGTACTCACTATCCTCCGTGAATATCACAGGGACATTTTTAACCTGAAGCCCCCATGGGATGGTGCCACCCCTGAGGTGCTTCAAGAGAAAATGGCCGTGGAGTTCTGTTCGAATATGTTTCCCAAGTCAACGTACAGATTTCACTCGACTAAAAATGGAAACAATTGCGTTTTGTAGAAAAATCCGCCTACGAGCCTTTTTTGTAAACAAACCACCTGCTCCAGATACGGAAGTTACAGGGTTAAGGAACAAATCAACGTTCATCCCGTACCAAAATATTCCTAAGCAGGTTGTGGCATTTGAACAAATTATGTTGTCATCTATCAATAAATTAGAAAAAACCAAAAAATACGTTAAACCAAACATCACCAAAGGCCAGAGGTTAGCAATTAAAAATCTTACAAATGACACGTCGGTCGTGATTAAACCCGCGGATAAAGGCGGAGCAGTCGTGATCTGGTCAAAGGACAATTACCTAAAAGAAGGGTTGACTCAGGTTAACAACACAGAATGGTACCGAGAACTCTCTGAAGACCCGGTTCGGGCCATTCAGGGACAAATTCTTGAAATATTAAAGGGTGGGGTGGATGAAGGATTTGTGGGACAAAAAGAGAGTGAGTTTTTGATAAAGAAATTCCCAAGAACCCCTATTCTTTATTTTTTGCCCAAAATACATAAGAACCCGAAAGAGCCCCCAGGACGACCAATCGTGTCCGGGTGCGAATCTTGTTTGGAATCACTCTCAAAATACATTGACTTCTTTCTGAAGCCTTTTATTAGTGGTGTCAAATCATACTTGAAGGACACCACTGACTTCTTGGTGAAGATCGAGGGAAAGCAATTCGACCCACTTACAGAACTGATGGTGACAATGGACGTTACGTCCTTGTACACCCAAATCCCCCAAGATGAGGCTCTAGAGGTGTTGGAAATGTATCTCGAGAAGAGGGATAGGCCCCACCAGGTCCCTACTTCGTTTATTTTGAAACTAGCAGAAATCACGCTGAAAAAGAATTATTTCAGGTTTAATGACCAATTCTTCATGCAGGTCAAAGGTACGACCATGGGCTGTCCATATGCGCCGGAGATGGCCATACTCTACATGGCGGAGTATGAGAACAGATTTATCTACTCTGACAATCCCTACAACAAACATATCAAACAATGGTGGAGGTATATCGACGACGTGTGGCTCCTGTGGCAGGGGAGCCACACCGAGTTGAATGCCTTCCACCTATGGATCAATGACAGACACCGTGATATTAAGTTCTCATTGGAGTCAAGCAACCACAAAATGACATTTCTAGACCTTGAAATAACATGCATAGACGGACACCTTAAATCCACTCTTTTCCGAAAAAAGACGGATAAAAACACAATCCTTCACCACCGAAGTGCTCATCCAAGAAGCCTGAGGGACAATCTGCCCTACGGGCAATTACTTCGGATCCGAAGAAATTGCTCGGAATTGGCAGAATATGAGAAACATGCAACCAGGGTTTGTGAGGAAATGAAGAACAGAGGGTACCCTAAGAAATTGTTAAACAATTCAAAAAAGAGGGCACACTACACTCCAAGGGAGTGCTTACTCGAGCGAACAGCAAAACCAGAAATGGACCGGCTGGTATGTGTGTCAACCTTTGGGCCAGACACACATAGAGTAAGACAAATGATATTGAATAATTGGCATTTGTTAGAGGAACTTGAATGTCCTTTCCCGCGACCGTTGTTCGCCTATAAGAAAAACAAGAGTATTGGCCAAAATGTAATCAGGGCGGATGTACTAACCCCCAAGCCTAAAAGTGATCTCATCTCGAAATGGGGCCTGAAGCCAATAGTAGGGCACCACAGATGTGGAAACTGTATATCATGTGAATCCACAATCGAAGGTTCCGAATTTGAACACAGGGGAATCAAATGCAAAAACAATGGATTCTCTAATTGCAAGACACGCAATGTGGTATATGCAATCACCTGTGCATGCCAAAAACTATATATAGGGAAAACGACACAACAGGTCAACAGTCGCATCACCCAACACAGGTCACGAATTAAAAAGAAGGTGGTGAGTGCTCCCATGGTCCAACACTTTCTTGATTCAGACCATAATGAAATGGACTTCAAATGGACTGTACTGTGTACAGTAGTGCCTTCTGGAAATAAGGGACCGATAGATATTGAAGAAACCTTGCTAAGAAAAGAGGCGTACCTGATCCTTAAATTTAACAGTGCAAAAATGGATTGAACACTCTGTCTGAGGTGTCTAGACTATAAACCAAGGTTGTATGGGACTCCACGGGAGCCTGATGGTCCTCTTTGATTGAAGGGTGTAATATGGAGAAAAGCGAGCGGAATGTCCAAGCATTTCTGACACTTACAGGCCACCAAACCGGTACGCGCCGCCCTCGACATTGAATCATTTGGGAAGCAAACCGCTACGCGAAAGGTGAGCGGAGGGACGGGGTGTACACACGAATTTGGTTGGTTAAATGCAGTAACTCAAACAGATACCGATCTTTCCTAACAGCCTTGAAGATCGGTGGATGATTGAACATTATAACGCGGTACTTCTAGATCAGCACGAAGAACCAAAAACTGTGCGGCATGAAATGAGCCGCTCCTGAAGCCCGCGGGGCACCGTATGAGGTAGGGGCAGCCCTGTAACTTATTTTCTTGGGCTTTAAAGGACTCAACTTTGCAAGTATTGACTTCCTCCTCGTCCTCCCCCAGGTCCTTGAAGCTTCACCGTGCCATAGGGAGCGCCCTACTGTACTCCCAAACTAAATTGAAGGTATGTCCCGCAATGTGCTTTGACCGAAGTGACTGTAGAGCTATCTCTGTACTTGACTCTAAATTAAATTCTTAACCTCTTGTAGACTGCAACCTTAATTACCCTGAACAAGACATAGGACAAACTCGGCTACTATCCAGGTAAATTGCTTTTAAACGCAGAAAATGGGCTTAAGGAGATGAGGCCTTAGAATTGAGACTGAAACAGTGTTTCTCTTTTACTTTACACACATGCAGATAGTAATGTCAAGGCCCTGATGAGAACTCGTAATTGATGTATGAAGTTCGAAACGCGTCGGCAAGAAAGGGGATAAAAATAACAGGACCAATAACAAACAACTAACACGACCACAAATTATTTTCTGTATTGACTGGTATAATTAATGTGTCGTAATATCTCCTTTCACTCGAGATTTTGTCTATCACTGTTTCCATAATTTTTCACTGTTGGCTAATGAGATTAATTACTGTGATTTTTCTCGTGGAACAGTCTGAATGAAGACGTAAATGCTTTGTTGTGTATAGTGTATATACTTGTGATTTTTTCGTTTTTGTGTTAAATGTGATGTTCAAATTGGTATATGTATATGTTATACTTGTGGTGTTCTTTGTCTGACATGTAAAGTCAAGAATTTCCTAAAAATTTGGTGAAATCAAGGTAAAAATAAAAATACCTAACATATCTAACCCAGGTGGATGTGTTGCTTATAACTAAGAAGCTTCTTCTAAAAAACAAGTGGGGGGGCATTTTCTCTATTTAAATTGTATTAAGGTCCAGCCTTCCCCATTACCTAAGGACCTAACTCCTTCATACTAAAAAGCAATAGATATTCCGGCAGGCCCAGATAGAGGACGTTGGAATAATCCAGTCTTGAGCCGATCAAGGCCTGCACTGTCATCTTCCTATGCTCCTCTGAAAGAAGAGGCAGAAACTTCTGGAGCATCTTGAGGAGACCAAAGCATGTTCCCGTTAAACCAAGGATCTGAGATCTCAACGTCAGACCCTTGTCCATCTTGACCCCCAGGTTCTTAGCCAGCTGGGACGAACAAGATGGGGGGAACATATTAATAGGCCACCATGCCTGCCAGTCCGGGTCCGATGGACAGCTGAAGAAGAGTACCTCAGACTTATCTGAGTTGCACTTGAGGCTGTTCAGCTGGAACCATTTAAAAACAGCCCCAAGGCAATCCCGGATACTCTCTCCATCAAAATCTCCTCCTTTCTTACACGAAAAGAGGAGCTGGGTGTCATCGGCATAGGATACGATCTGGGCCCCGAAAGACTCCGCCAATGCCGCCAAAGGGGTCATAAAGATGTGAAAAAGAGTCGGGCTCAACACAGAGCCCTGCGGAACTCCGACTCCCAGAGGCGGCATCACGGCCGAGTTAGGAGAGGCCCAGACCGTTTGTCGACGGCCAGCTAAAAAAGATCTAAACCAGCTGAGCACCGTCCCCCTCAGACCGATCTCATAGAGTCTGGCGAGAAGACCCTCATGGGGTACGGTGTCAAAGGCCGCCAACAGATCTAACATGACAAGCATGGCTTTGCCCCCGGAGTCAAGTACCTCTTTAATGGCTTCAGACACCTCCAAAAGCGCCGTCTCGGTGCTTAGGTTGCGGCGGAAGCCAGATTGAGTAGCGTGCAGTACATCCTGAGCTTCTAAAAAATTAGAAAGCACCATATGCACATGCTTCTCGAAAGTTTTCGTACGAGCAGGGAGGAGAGAAATAGGCCTGTAGTTGGCCAGAACATCCGGATCAAGAACAGGCTTCTTCAGCAAAGGAATGACCATTGCCTGCTTCCAGGCCTGCGGAACCACTCCCTGGCTCAAAGAGAGTTTCAAGAGTGGATTCGCCAGCGGATTTATAAGTTCCGCCATTTTATCCAAGAATTTGCCCGGGCAAGGGTCAAGAGGCGACCCAGATTTGAGATTGCCCATAAGTGCCAAAGAAGCAGGAGCTGAAATCGATGGAAAAGCGGCCATAACTGGGTCGAAGGGGCCAATAAAACTGATCAATCCTCGGGGCTGGCCGAAACACCAGTGGCCACCAGAGGAAAAGAGTCTTGGATCAGTTTTATCTTGTTGGTAAAGAAATTTGCAAGATCGGAAGCCCAGGACTCCGAAGGGACAGCCTGGGTTGCGTTAGATCGGGGGGCCGTGAATTCCCTGACAATTGTAAAAATCTCCTTACAGGAATTAGAGGCGGCCTCTATCCTCTTTGCGAAATAGCCTTTTTTCTCCAGAAGGATACACCGATGATAGGCCTTAACCACTGTCCTATAGGCAAGCCTTGCCACAGGGTCATACTGTGAGCGCCAGGCTCTTTCAGCTACCTTACACTGCCGTCGAGAGGCCGACAGCGCCTCAGTAAACCAGGGAGCAGAAACCCGCTTAGGTGTTAATCGGGGGGTCATCACAGAGGCAAGATCATTTAGCCTGTCCAATAGCCACACTTGCAGGGAATCCAGGTCCCTCTCCAGATCTCTCGTAAGGGGGCAAGGGTGATCCAGAGCAGCCTGAGCCAGCATGTCTGGAGTCACTCGATGATAAGCCCTAGGAGCACGGCCCTGCTGCTTAAAAGCGGTGCTAGAAGGTTTCATCGTGCCCTGAATATAAAATTTGGCCAATCTGTGGTCTGACCAAAGCACTGGTACAATAGCCATCACCTCCAAGGGGGATGTGGAGAAGACCTGATCAAGGGTATGACCCTTATCGTGCGTTGGCCCCAGAAGATACGGGACCTGGCCAAAAGGGGCCGTGGCATCGAGCAGTTTGATTGTATCAGGGTCCGATCGCTCATCCATATGAAAGTTGAAGTCCCCAGCCAGAACACAATGTTCCGCTTTCAAGGCCAACACCAAAATAGCCGACTGGAGCTCTTAAAAGAAGGTTCCAGGCAGTCCAGGTGGCCTATAAACTAAAAGGCCTTCAAAGGATTGATGTGGCGCCAATGTAATGGAAAAGGCAAGAGATTCAGATCCTTGAATGTCATCCATGGGCAAAATGGAGCATGTGGCGCATTTGTTCACCACCATTGCCACTCCACTACCCCTCCCCTTCAATCTGTCCTGCCTGAAAACATTGTAATCAGGGGGAATAGCTGTAGCTATATCAGGATTAGAAAATTTCCCCCAGCCAAGTCTCAGTCAGCATCAGACAGAGCGGCTTTTCCATAACCAAGAGGTCATAGATATCCTGCACATGCCTGCATGCTGATCTAGTGTTTAACAGCAGGCAGAGATACTTAACACAATCAATCTCTCTGTTTGGGGGCGAGGCCGAGGCAGAGCTGGGACACCATCCACAGCCAGGACATCGCCTCTTACCCCTATAACGACCAGGAAAAACTGTGTAACAGCCGCAAGAAATATTTTGCAGTGATCGTAACTCACGCGATGTATAACGCAGCGTAATGGGCGCAGGAGCAAACGTGCGCAATGATAGAGCCCTACCCGCCGCCCCGCTCGCCTCCGGGACGCTGACGGGCGCAGACGGGCTGGACTCTGGCGTGACTCCGGCGTGACTCCGGCGTTCCCGCTGCGCGTGACCGCTGCGCATGACCGCTGCCCGTAGGCATGACTGTTACTAGACCAACCACATGTTCTCCTTATTTTGTGTTATCAAGTCCTATGATTAAGTGCGAGCAACTTAAAATAGATGAAGGCCAAAAAGAGTAGCCATAATGGCTTGCTCACCCTCCCCCCCCAAAAAAGTAACCTTTTCCTAAAGTAATTGGAAGTAAGGGGTTCCTCTCTTTCTGACTCTTCTCGTTTCTGCAAGGCTCCACTTCTGTTGGCAGCGAAGGTATATATTGGATAAAGGAAAGGGGGACCCTGAGAATTCCTTACTATAATGTTGCACAATGAGGACTTTAAAAAAAAAAATGAATAGTCAATTGACTCAATTCATTAAAAAGAATAATCTTCTACACCCCACGCAATTTGGGTTCAGAACATAACACAGTACGGAGATGGCTCCAATTAAAGCAACCAATAAACTCAGGGTCATTTTAAGCAAAGGAGGAACTGCTTCTCTGATCCTGTTGGATCTTACTGCAGCTTTTTATACTGTGGACCACCCAACCCTAATCTCTCACCTAGAGACTTTAGGCATAAAAAGTATGCCACTGGAGTTACTGAAATCCATCTAAAATAACAGGGAAAACATGGTGAAATTGGATACTTTAAACTCCAACACCTTCTTTCAGCCTTGTGGAGTGTTGCAGGGATCTTTGCTCAGCCCTACCCTTTATAACTTATATTTAACTGAACTTGCCCCTGTGATTTAATGTTTTGGCTTTTCACTCACCTTTTACACAGATAATATGCAGATTGTTCTATCTGCCACAAATGATGCTAATCACACCAGCCTGAAAATTCACAACTGGAAATTGGTATATGGATGAACAGACAATCTCAAATTGAAATCTGAATAAACAGAGGTGATCCTCCTGGGAAACAGTCTCAAATTCTGGTCCACCACCAGCTGGCCATCAGAAATGGGCAAGCTTCCCTCGCCAAAGTCTTGGAGTGAATCTAGATGACACTCTAAATCTTAAAAAGCAAATTAAGGCAATCATATCGTCCTCTTATAACACTCTTAGAATCATAAAGAAAATTCTAAATTTTTCCCCCACTAACTCCTGAAAAATAGTTATATCTTCCTTAATCCTTTCCAAATTGGATAACTGTAATGGCCTATACATTAATCTTCAGGCACAAAATGTAAAGAAACTTCAGATACTGTAGAATTCTGCCACTAGATTACTTCTTGGTGTTGTTTCTAAACACCACTCAGTCACCCAAGCCATTAAAGATTTACACTGGCTGATGGTTGAGAATCATATACAAGGCAATGCTCTCTGCCTTACATTTAGGGCCTTGCATTATACAGGACCAGCATTTTTGAGACAAGCCATTTCATGGTTCGTCCCAAATAGAAAGCTCAGATAATGAGACCTCACAAAGCTTCCACCTTCAGATATAAAAAAAAATCAAATGGCATGGAAGCAGTTTCCTTGTTGGAGCAACCAAACAGTGGCATATCCTGTCAATACACATCAGATCGGCCTCCTCACTCCAGATTTTCAGAAGGCTCTTTAAAACCTCGCTTTTCAATCATTAGTTTTCTCTTTCCTCACATAATCTCTCTTCCAAGCTATTGCCAAGAGTCCCTTGAATATATGTTGCGCTCTTCAAATTTTGTAACATAACTGTACTGCATTTGCCATTTTGCACGTGCTAAATCACATGTTGACCTCGATTCCATGCAATGCTCTGATCTTCCATTTTGTTGCATCGCACTTCCATTTTGTGCTGCCTTGACCTGGAGTTACACTTCAGCAGTAACATAAACATGTTTTTCACGTAAACCAGTACAAGCAGGTGAGAGGCATCTTGTGAGGATGCCTCGTGAGGTTATGTTGTACCTTCAGAGTGTTTTCATGCATTCCATACTTATCTCTAGGACAGAGGGAGGATGGAGGTGCAAGTCTACAAGGCCGGAGATTGGGAATAGAATGTCTTCTGCCTCGGCACAGCCCAAACAGAATCTGGCCAGGTCTGTCTCGGTGGGTCTGATGCAGAGATGTGGGCCAGCACCTGTGAATAGATGGGCGAGAGCGCTTTCTAGAGGCTTCTCAAACAGGTTGAATTAAGCTATAAAAAGCGGTGTCTGTGGGGTGGAGCTCAGGAACTCAGTCTTGGAGTGGACGCACTCGCGGGACAACTTTGGTGCCCGAAGAGATTACTCCCTGAGCCCCGGTCTGCGGGTTCCCGACTTGGTGTTCAGTGCTTGGCCCAGGGATGTTGAAGTCTCCGGTGCTGCAAATTAATCTGGTGAGGTGCTTTGTACATTAACTGTTTATATACCTGTAATCACAGTTTCATATTTATGTATATAGTGTGGTGTATTCACTGTTTATTGCCTTTCACTTGCGCCTAAGAATTTATTAGTTTCAATGACTTATTGCCTTTGCCTGCAATATTAATAAAGCTCATTTTTACCTCCAGTGGAGTGTTGGAGTTTCTATGTGAGTAAGTGATGTGCGTAAGTTCAGATTACGCAAGTGGGCAAAGCAATACACATAACATAGGAAAACTAGTATGTTAGAAACTATTTTGAAGAGCGTGTGGAAACTTGCAGAGACTACTGTTTGCATGAGCTGAAGCCATTTCATTTTTAGCATTCATTTTAGTTAAGCCATGTGTTTGCCACGTGCTTCCCATTTTCACTGTTGCCTGCTTCTCTATTTCACCTGAGTCATCATCTATAATTAGCTCCTGCAGCACTGAGCCTGAGTACTGCGCATGCTCAGAGAGGCCTTAGCTGTTAGGAGGCACCTGTCATGTATTTAACTGTCAGGCTATTTTAACTGATATCAGCAGCATTATAGCTCCTCCCATTTTGTTAACTAAGCGATTCTCATGTATCCCTGTATGTGAATATCTATTTGAGTGTACACTTGTACTGCCTCTTTTTGAACCTCCAAGCTTACACTGCACTATCTACAGTATTCACAAAGCAAGGAGACGCTGTTGCTGCGCAATGCGCAAAGGGCTGCATTAGTTTTTTGGGAGTTTTGTGCGCTTACTTTTTAATCTGTTTTTAACTCCCTTACCTTCTTGCGGCTTCCCCTGTCCACCGCTGACTTTGGTCGGATTGTTGTGGAGGGAAGACGGACTAGCTGCACACACCGGAAGTGAGTAGACTTCTGCCTTAGGTCGTGGGGCAAGTTAGCAGTCTAGCTTTTTCCTTCCCTGAGCATTTAAGGGCCCACCTCCCTCTCTCCTGCTTGATTCACAAAGCAAGGAGACGCTGTTGCTGCGCTATGCGCGAAGGGCTGCATTAGTTTATTTTTAAAGTTTTGTGCGCTTACTTTTTAATCTGTTTTTAACTCACCTACCTTCTTGCCGCTTCCCCGGTCCACTGCTGACTTTGGTTGGATTGTTGTGGAGGGAAGACGGACACGCTGCACACACCGGAATTGAGTAGACTTCCGTTTTAGCTCGTGGGGCAAGTTAACAGGTTCCGGAGTATAAATAGGGAAGCCCCTCCAAACGAGCAGCGGAAGTGCCAGCGGCGCTTCAGAGGCATGCCCATCTGCGCCCGTCCGCGCCAGTACGTCGCCTCTCGCCAGGAACGCTGGTCGAGGTAAGTCAGGTGGGTACACCTACTCAAGGGAAACTCTTCTACATTTGAACCCGTTGGGCATCCCATGTAATTGTGACCCCACTACACCCTCTGAGTGGCCCCTTTTACTGTGCATGTGAGATGTTTTCTCTCCCCAAACCAACAGCACTTCCTCCCCCCGAGTCTCTTGTCCTCAACAACGGCTCATAATTTTTCAGCTGAATGTAAGATCCCTAGTTAAGCACCATGCTGAAAACCCCGACCTCATTAATAATAAAGGACCCGACATTTTTTTCCTTAATGAGACGTGGCTGCAGGATGACTTGACACCGGTACTTAACCTAGCTCTGCCTCCTGGTTACTCCGTGTATACTATAAATAGGGAAACGTGAGGTGGGGGCATCGCAGAGATCGTGAAATCTCGCTACTCATGTCTCTTTACAAAAGTTGACATGTAGGGGTGCGAATGTGCTCGTTTTAGCATCTTGATAAACCCACATCTGACCCTCGCAGGGGTGTTAGTGTATAGGCAATCTGGTCAAGCCAATAGTTGGAGGCAGTAGAGACGCTTGCTGTGGGAACTGCTAATTTTAGCATTTTTGGAGACTTGAATCTTCATTTCGATCTCATTTAAGATAAGACTATTGGCAGCTTGATTGCAGACTTAGCGGCATTTCAGCTTCACCAATTAGTCATGAGTCCCACTCATAGCGGGGGACATCTGCTAGATCCCATCTATTACAATATTGAATCAGCCGTAGTGGCTGCCCCCACCCCAGTTCCTTGGTCAGATCATATGTTTGTTTGGATTGTTCTTACCTTTAACAGAACCTCTAGGTAAGATTACCAATCAACCTGTTCACAAGCGCCCATGGCAGAAATTGAGACTAGATGATTTCTATGCCCTGCTCAGAGCAGACCCCCTCGAACCTTTTGACAACGCAGAGTCCGGTTATGAGATGTTTTGTGCCTGAATAATTCAGGCTCTGGACTCTCTGATCCCGGCCAGCTGGTTCAAAGGACGTTCTCAAGAGTCCAGCCCATGGTATAATGACACCCTGACTACACTGAGGAAATTGTGCAAAAAAACTGAACGGGACTGGAGGAAAGATTATGAGCCAGTAATAAAAGCTCACTATATGGCAGCACTCAAAAACTACCATAGAGCCATTTGCAGGACAGGGGCAGCCTACTATGCCAATGAGATTAGGCTTAGCTCCAATCCTTCAAAATTCATTTCTAAAATTTTAAAAGACCTTAGTGCTAGGAGATCCTCGGCACTTGTAGCCATCTCTGAATTACACTGTGAAGAATTGGCTTCCTTAATTGTGGAGAAAGTACGGGTAATTTAAAGGTCCTTCTTATCCATATCAGCACCCTGTAAGTCAATCCCTTCTAGTCCTGAGCTGACCAACAGACTCATAATGATCCCTGAAATCTCCTATGAATATCTCAACAGAATGTGTGGAATAATTAAGTCTGGCTCTCCTGCCGACCCCCTAAAACCCGCCTTATTTAGGGAGGCTTCCACGTCCTTGTTGACTTCCCGCCGTCAGATAATCAATTCTTCCTTTCTGTTGGCTGTGACACCAGCGAAGTGGAAACAGGCGTGGGTATCCCCTATTATCAAAAAGCCAACACTGGATCCCACCAAACCGGAGAATTTCAGGCCAATCTCCCTTCTCCCCTGGGTGGCTAAGGTAGCGGAGTCACATGTTAATAATACTCTTACTAGCTTTCTGCGCTCCAATAACACTCTGGACTCCTCTCAACATGGTTTCTGCTCCGGCCACAGCATAGAGACAGCGCTTCTAGTAATGACCGAACACCTGCGGACCATTCTCGACTCTGGTCAACCGGTGGCACTGATCCTGCTGGATCTCAGTGCCGCCTTTGACGCGGTCAAGCATGGTGTTCTGCTACATCGTCTGGAACAAGCGAGTGTCACGAGTCTGGCCGTGGAGTGGTTCAGATCTTTGCTAACCGGACGATCCTTTCGGGTTTCCCCTCCCCCGTTTCTATCCCAGGAACAACCTATTGAGCAGGGGGTCCCTCAGGGCTCTGCGCTCAGCCCCACTCTGTTCAATCTCTATGTTCAGCCACTGGCTGCGGTCGCCAAGCAATGTGAACTTTCAATGGTCTCATATGCGGACGACACGCAGCTAGTGGTTGCCCTGGCGGATGATTCTACTCTCAGCGCCTCCAGGTTGAAGAATGTTCTGAAGGCCGTGGCAAACTGGATGACCGCTAATTACTTGCAGTTAAATGCGAGTAAGACAGAAGTCCTGCTAGTGGGTAAAAAGGCCAATCTCTGGGGTGAACAATGGTGGCCGAATACACTAGGTAAAATCCCGGATCCCAAGACAGAAGTTAAAAATGTTGGGGTATGGATAGACTCCTCCCTCAGTTTCTACACCCACACCAAAAAAAATGGCAGCCACGTGTGTTGGGCTCGTCAGGGTCTCAGGCCTATTTTGAATTTTTTTGACCCTCCTACCCGCCAGCTAATAGTGCAATCAACTATCCTCTCTTGCCTGGATTATGCTAGCTCCTTGCTGCTAGGGGCTAACCAAGCAGAGATCAGGAGGATGCAGCGTATACAAAATGCGGCAGCGAGAACTCTAGAAGGACTCCCACGTTTCCATCCTATTGCTGACACTATTAGCAAACTTCATTGGCTCCCTGTGGGAGAGCGTATCCAATTTAAAGCTCTTTGTCTTTCTTTTAAGATCCTGAAGCTCGCCACTCCACCGATGCTCGGTACGCTATTAACCCTGTATGTTCCTCTGCGAGCACTAGGCTCCTTGGGGCAGCACTTGGTAGCGGTTCCACGGGTGAAACGCTCCCGGATGGGTGGCCGCTCGTTCCGCTATCTTGCTGCTAACCTATGGAACGCTCTGTCGATCCAGATCTGTGGCTTAGAAGATCTGCTGACTTTCAGAAAGGGCATTAAGACCCATCTTTTTCCTGTAAAGTAAGCTCTAGACAGTTGTTATATTGAGTTTTGTTGTGTTTCCTGTTTGGGGCAGTCTGCCCTTCTTGTTAGTGACAGCGCCGGGACGCCCCTTGGCTGCGGCAGCTGAGCGCTTTATAAAACCATACAACATAACATAACATAACATATAAAGCCCATGGTTTCTGTACTCCATGTGCAGCCTCAAACATTGCCTGAGGGTTCTGGGTCGATGTAGTTCCACTCATGAGTCCTAATAAAATATTTTCTGGATATTACAGCTACCCTGCCAATCTCTACTTTGTCAGTCTAAAGGACCAGTGCGCAAAACGGCGAACCCCTGCACCAGGTGGGCTCCTGGAAAGGCTCCCTCCCACAAGCGAGAAGTTAAAAGAAAAGTTATGACCAACCTCAAAAAAATATTTCTTTTAAAAATCAGCACAAATCCTGATGCTCCCTTCCCTTGCGCTAGGCAAAGGTCCTAGAAGAGGGAGATGCTGATTCTTCCGTATTTTGGGACATTGAAAGGCTGGCGAAGAAGGAGAAACAATAACTTATATTTAACTGAACTTGCCCCTGTGATTTAATGTTTTGGCTTTTCACTCACCTTTTACACAGATAATATGCAGATTGTTCTATCTGCCACAAATGATGCTAATCACACCAGCCTGAAAATTCACAACTGGAAATTGGTATATGGATGAACAGACAATCTCAAATTGAAATCTGAATAAACAGAGGTGATCCTCCTGGGAAACAGTCTCAAATTCTGGTCCACCACCAGCTGGCCATCAGAAATGGGCAAGCTTCCCTCGCCAAAGTCTTGGAGTGAATCTAGATGACACTCTAAATCTTAAAAAGCAAATTAAGGCAATCATATCGTCCTCTTATAACACTCTTAAAATCATAAAGAAAATTCTAAATTTTTCCCCCACTAACTCCTGAAAAATAGTTATATCTTCCTTAATCCTTTCCAAATTGGATAACTGTAATGGCCTATACATTAATCTTCAGGCACAAAATGTAAAGAAACTTCAGATACTGTAGAATTCTGCCACTAGATTACTTCTTGGTGTTGTTTCTAAACACCACTCAGTCACCCAAGCCATTAAAGATTTACACTGGCTGATGGTTGAGAATCATATACAAGGCAATGCTCTCTGCCTTACATTTAGGGCCTTGCATTATACAGGACCAGCATTTTTGAGACAAGCCATTTCATGGTTCGTCCCAAATAGAAAGCTCAGATAATGAGACCTCACAAAGCTTCCACCTTCAGATATAAAAAAAATCAAATGGCATGGAAGCAGTTTCCTTGTTGGAGCAACCAAACAGTGGCATATCCTGTCAATACACATCAGATCGGCCTCCTCACTCCAGATTTTCAGAAGGCTCTTTAAAACCTCGCTTTTCAATCATTAGTTTTCTCTTTCCACACATAATCTCTCTTCCAAGCTATTGCCAAGAGACCCTTGAATATATGTTGCGCTCTTCAAATTTTGTAACATAACTGTACTGCATTTGCCATTTTACACGTGCTAAATCACATGTTGACCTCGATTCCATGCAATGCTCTGATCTTCCATTTTGTTGCATCGCACTTCCATTTTGTGCTGCCTTGACCTGGAGTTACACTTCAGCAGTAACATAAACATGTTTTTCACGTAAACCAGTACAAGCAGGTGAGAGGCATCTTGTGAGGATGCCTCGTGAGGTTATGTTGTACCTTCAGAGTGTTTTCATGCATTCCATACTTATCTCTAGGACAGAGGGAGGATGGAGGTGCAAGTCTACAAGGCCGGAGATTGGGAATAGAATGTCTTCTGCCTCGGCACAGCCCAAACAGAATCTGGCCAGGTCTGTCTGGGTGGGTCTGATGCAGAGATGTGGGCCAGCACCTGTGAATAGATGGGCGAGAGCGCATTCTAGAGGCTTCTCAAACAGGTTGAATTAAGCTATAAAAAGCGGTGTCTGTGGGGTGGAGCTCAGGAACTCAGTCTTGGAGTGGACGCACTCGCGGGACAACTTTGGTGCCCGAAGAGATTACTCCCTGAGCCCCGGTCTGCGGGTTCCCGACTTGGTGTTCAGTGCTTGGCCCAGGGATGTTGAAGTCTCCGGTGCTGCAAATTAATCTGGTGAGGTGCTTTGTACATTAACTGTTTATATACCTGTAATCACAGTTTCATATTTATGTATATAGTGTGGTGTATTCACTGTTTATTGCCTTTCACTTGCGCCTAAGAATTTATTAGTTTCAATGACTTATTGCCTTTGCCTGCAATATTAATAAAGCTCATTTTTACCTCCAGTGGAGTGTTGGAGTTTCTATGTGAGTAAGTGATGTGCGTAAGTTCAGATTACGCAAGTGGGCAAAGCAATACACATAACATAGGAAAACTAGTATGTTAGAAACTATTTTGAAGAGCGTGTGGAAACTTGCAGAGACTACTGTTTGCATGAGCTGAAGCCATTTCATTTTTAGCATTCATTTTAGTTAAGCCATGTGTTTGCCACGTGCTTCCCATTTTCACTGTTGCCTGCTTCTCTATTTCACCTGAGTCATCATCTATAATTAGCTCCTGCAGCACTGAGCCTGAGTACTGCGCATGCTCAGAGAGGCCTTAGCTGTTAGGAGGCACCTGTCATGTATTTAACTGTCAGGCTATTTTAACTGATATCAGCAGCATTATAGCTCCTCCCATTTTGTTAACTAAGCGATTCTCATGTATCCCTGTATGTGAATATCTATTTGAGTGTACACTTGTACTGCCTCTTTTTGAACCTCCAAGCTTACACTGCACTTACTACAGTATTCACAAAGCAAGGAGACGCTGTTGCTGCGCAATGCGCAAAGGGCTGCATTAGTTTTTTGGGAGTTTTGTGCGCTTACTTTTTAATCTGTTTTTAACTCACTTACCTTCTTGCGGCTTCCCCTGTCCACCGCTGACTTTGGTCGGATTGTTGTGGAGGGAAGACGGACTAGCTGCACACACCGGAAGTGAGTAGACTTCTGCCTTAGGTCGTGGGGCAAGTTAGCAGTCTAGCTTTTTCCTTCCCTGAGCATTTAAGGGCCCACCTCCCTCTCTCCTGCTTGATTCACAAAGCAAGGAGACGCTGTTGCTGCGCTATGCGCGAAGGGCTGCATTAGTTTATTTTTAAAGTTTTGTGCACTTACTTTTTAATCTGTTTTTAACTCACCTACCTTCTTGCCGCTTCCCCGGTCCACTGCTGACTTTGGTTGGATTGTTGTGGAGGGAAGACGGACACGCTGCACACACCGGAATTGAGTAGACTTCCGTTTTAGCTCGTGGGGCAAGTTAACAGGTTCCGGAGTATAAATAGGGAAGCCCCTCCAAACGAGCAGCGGAAGTGCCAGCGGCGCTTCAGAGGCATGCCCATCTGCGCCCGTCCGCGCCAGTACGTCGCCTCTCGCCAGGAACGCTGGTCGAGGTAAGTCAGGTGGGTACACCTACTCAAGGGAAACTCTTCTACATTTGAACCCGTTGGGCATCCCATGTAATTGTGACCCCACTACACCCTCTGAGTGGCCCCTTTTACTGTGCATGTGAGATGTTTTCTCTCCCCAAACCAACAGCACTTCCTCCCCCCGAGTCTCTTGTCCTCAATAACGGCTCATAATTTTTCAGCTGAATGTAAGATCCCTAGTTAAGCACCATGCTGAAAACCCCGACCTCATTAATAATAAAGGACCCGACATTTTTTTCCTTAATGAGACGTGGCTGCAGGATGACTTGACACCGGTACTTAACCTAGCTCTGCCTCCTGGTTACTCCGTGTATACTATAAATAGGGAAACGTGAGGTGGGGGCATCGCAGAGATTGTGAAATCTCGCTACTCATGTCTCTTTACAAAAGTTGACATGTAGGGGTGCGAATGTGCTTGTTTTAGCATCTTGATAAACCCACATCTGACCCTCGCAGGGGTGTTAGTGTATAGGCAATCTGGTCAAGCCAATAGTTGGAGGCAGTAGAGACGCTTGCTGTGGGAACTGCTAATTTTAGCATTTTTGGAGACTTGAATCTTCATTTCGATCTCATTTAAGATAAGACTATTGGCAGCTTGATTGCAGACTTAGCGGCATTTCAGCTGCACCAATTAGTCGTGAGTCCCACTCATAGCGGGGGACATCTGCTAGATCCCATCTATTACAATATTGAATCAGCCATAGTGGCTGCCCCCACCCCAGTTCCTTGGTCAGATCATATGTTGGTTGGATTGTTCTTACCTTTAACAGAACCTCTAGGTAAGATTACCAATCAACCTGTTCACAAGCGCCCATGGCAGAAATTGAGACTAGATGATTTCTATGCCCTGCTCAGAGCAGACCCCCTCGAACCTTTTGACAACGCAGAGTCCGGTTATGAGATGTTTTGTGCCTGAATAATTCAGGCTCTGGACTCTCTGATCCCGGCCAGCTGGTTCAAAGGACGTTCTCAAGAGTCCAGCCCATGGTATAATGACACCCTGACTACACTGAGGAAATTGTGCAAAAAAACTGAACGGGACTGGAGGAAAGATTATGAGCCAGTAATAAAAGCTCACTATATGGCAGCACTCAAAAACTACCATAGAGCCATTTGCAGGACAGGGGCAGCCTACTATGCCAATGAGATTAGGCTTAGCTCCAATCCTTCAAAATTCATTTCTAAAATTTTAAAAGACCTTAGTGCTAGGAGATCCTCGGCACTTGTAGCCATCTCTGAATTACACTGTGAAGAATTGGCTTCCTTAATTGTGGAGAAAGTACGGGTAATTTAAAGGTCCTTCTTATCCATATCAGCACCCTGTAAGTCAATCCCTTCTAGTCCTGAGCTGACCAACAGACTCATAATGATCCCTGAAATCTCCTATGAATATCTCAACAGAATGTGTGGAATAATTAAGTCTGGCTCTCCTGCCGACCCCCTAAAACCCGCCTTATTTAGGGAGGCTTCCACGTCCTTGTTGACTTCCCGCCGTCAGATAATCAATTCTTCCTTTCTGTTGGCTGTGACACCAGCGAAGTGGAAACAGGCGTGGGTATCCCCTATTATCAAAAAGCCAACACTGGATCCCACCAAACCGGAGAATTTCAGGCCAATCTCCCTTCTCCCCTGGGTGGCTAAGGTAGCGGAGTCACATGTTAATAATACTCTTACTAGCTTTCTGCGCTCCAATAACACTCTGGACTCCTCTCAACATGGTTTCTGCTCCGGCCACAGCATAGAGACAGCGCTTCTAGTAATGACCGAACACCTGCGGACCATTCTCGACTCTGGTCAAACGGTGGCACTGATCCTGCTGGATCTCAGTGCCGCCTTTGACGCGGTCTCGCATGGTGTTCTGCTACATCGTCTGGAACAAGCGAGTGTCACGAGTCTGGCCGTGGAGTGGTTCAGATCTTTGCTAACCGGACGATCCTTTCGGGTTTCCCCTCCCCCGTTTCTATCCCAGGAACAACCTATTGAGCAGGGGGTCCCTCAGGGCTCTGCGCTCAGCCCCACTCTGTTCAATCTCTATGTTCAGCCACTGGCTGCGGTCGCCAAGCAATGTGAACTTTCAATGGTCTCATATGCGGACGACACGCAGCTAGTGGTTGCCCTGGCGGATGATTCTACTCTCAGCGCCTCCAGGTTGAAGAATGTTCTGAAGGCCGTGGCAAACTGTATGACCGCTAATTACTTGCAGTTAAATGCGAGTAAGACAGAAGTCCTGCTAGTGGGTAAAAAGGCCAATCTCTGGGGTGAACAATGGTGGCCGAATACACTAGGTAAAATCCCGGATCCCAAAACAGAAGTTAAAAATTTTGGGGTATGGATAGACTCCTCCCTCAGTTTCTACACCCACACCAAAAAAAATGGCAGCCACGTGTGTTGGGCTCGTCAGGGTCTCAGGCCTATTTTGAATTTTTTTGACCCTCCTACCCGCCAGCTAATAGTGCAATCAACTATCCTCTCTTGCCTGGATTATGCTAGCTCCTTGCTGCTAGGGGCTAACCAAGCAGAGATCAGGAGGATGCAGCGTATACAAAATGCGGCAGCGAGAACTCTAGAAGGACTCCCACGTTTCCATCCTATTGCTGACACTATTAGCAAACTTCATTGGCTCCCTGTGGAAGAGCGTATCCAATTTAAAGCTCTTTGTCTTTCTTTTAAGATCCTGAAGCTCGCCACTCCACCGATGCTCGGTACGCTATTAACCCTGTATGTTCCTCTGCGAGCACTAGGCTCCTTGGGGCAGCACTTGGTAGCGGTTCCATGGGTGAAACGCTCCCGGATGGGTGGCCGCTCGTTCCGCTATCTTGCTGCTAACCTATGGAACGCTCTGTCGATCCAGATCTGTGGCTTAGAAGATCTGCTGACTTTCAGAAAGGGCATTAAGACCCATCTTTTTCCTGTAAAGTAAGCTCTAGACAGTTGTTATATTGAGTTTTGTTGTGTTTCCTGTTTGGGGCAGTCTGCCCTTCTTGTTAGTGACAGCGCTGGGACGCCCCTTGGCTGCGGCAGCTGAGCGCTTTATAAAACCATACAACATAACATAACATATAAAGCCCATGGTTTCTGTACTCCATGTGCAGCCTCAAACATTGCCTGAGGGTTCTGGGTCGATGTAGTTCCACTCATGAGTCCTAATAAAATATTTTCTGGATATTACAGCTTCCCTGCCAATCTCTACTTTGTCAGTCTAAAGGACCAGTGCGCAAAACGGCGAACCCCTGCACCAGGTGGGCTCCTGGAAAGGCTCCCTCCCACAAGCGAGAAGTTAAAAGAAAAGTTATGACCAACCTCAAAAAAATATTTCTTTTAAAAATCAGCACAAATCCTGATGCTCCCTTCCCTTGCGCTAGGCAAAGGTCCTAGAAGAGGGAGATGCTGATTCTTCCGTATTTTGGGACATTGAAAGGCTGGCGAAGAAGGAGAAACAATAGGGTGGAAGAAAGGAGGCACATCCACAACATATGCCACGCAAAGAGGGCAGTGGACAGACCTTGGATTAATAAGTAGTAATTGGAGGAGAAGTCATACCCACCCTCACCCACACATTACACATACCAAAAGGGGATGGAGGAGGAGGAAAAAAAAGGAAGAACATGTAGAAATTTGAGGGTACACAGGAGATATTAAGGATTGGCAAACAGGAAGTATGGGGTAGCTGAAGAGTGGCTACGTCGCAGAGACTGGGTTAGCAAAAAAGTAGAGAAAGATACACCCCATTATGAGTTACATGGGAAAAGTAATGAGGTTGAACTGTCCTATACAAAGACGGCCCTCGCAGAGCAGCACCTTCAGTACTTGCTGCATCATTTCAAGATGGGCTGCAGGCAGATACTCGGAAAAAGGGTGTCAGCACTTTGTTTTTGCTTTTGTAGTGTCTCTATGTTTGTATTGTTCTGGGAAACAATATCTTTTTAGTATGGCGTTGTTTCCTCGAAGGAGTGTTAATATTACACAATTAAGATATTCCTATTTGTACTAAAAAGGCCATCTCTGCCCTCTCACCTCTGGGTTGTTTAACTCTAAAAAAAAAAGGATTAAATTCAGGAACAAATTCTTATTGTGCATTTTACTGGCCTGTCCAGTGCGTTATGAAGTATAAGCCATTCTTCACTTTTCAGCCAACAGCATATTGCATTGTGAGATGTATTTTTGCCTTAACACTTTCTTTAGGGGTTCAACGTCTCAGAATGCAAAGTGATGTAGGTTAAAATGCCAGAACTGGCCATGGGTATTACACATGACACTGAACCACCTGTTAGCTACGTTTTACAATGTTACAAAGCACAGAACCCTGGCTCACCCCGTCATCAACTCCCGAAATCACTACTGCAACACTCCAGAGCTACAAGATGATACACAGAGACCTCACCAACAAACACGGGGGAGGGATCGTCATCATCCATAAGGAAATGCTCCAATGCACGGCCACCGAAGACAATACCTCATCAGTCATGGAACAACTAAACTTCCAAATCCGAACTGATATCAAAACAACCATTAGAGGGACCCTCACCTACAGACCCTAGGACTTCTGCCCTGGCTTCTGCAAAGTTGTTTCCAAATTCATTTAACCCCTGGCAATTGACTCCAAACACTACATCTTCCTCAGCGACCAGACTACTCCAACTACGCCAACCTCCTGGAGAGCATGAGCAACATCGGCCTCACACAGCTGGTTGCCAGCCACACACACAAGACAGGACACACAGTAGATCCCATTTTCACAGCCAGTATTGGAATCAAGATCCTCCATGTAACTAAGCTAACCTGGACCAACAACAGCATTGTCCACTTCACCATCGCAGGCTCACCTTGACCCACCACCAAACCCCCATCCCTTCTCATCGTAGATGGAACAGAATCACTGAGGCTCAATGGACTACAGTCCTCAATGCCACGAGTCCAGACTCCACCAACAACCTTGAGTTAGCTGTCCATGCTTCTCCGACTGGGTCTCAAAAAGCTCTGACACTGTCACCCCCATGAGAAAGGCCAGCACCAACAGATCCAGCAAGTAGACTAGCTGGTTCACACCCGAGCTCTGGCTCATCAAGGGCAAATGCAAGCAACCAGAGAGACGATGGCGCTCCAGCAGGAGCCCCACAGACCTCACCACCTTCAAATAAGCCCTCAGTAATTACCACCACTGCCTGAGAGGGGCCAAGCAGGACACCCTAACCAACTGCCTCGAGGCAAGGGCCAACCACACAAAGGAATTCTTCAGCATCGTTAGGGAGTTCCCCTGCCCGCCTGCTACCGAAAACATGATCCGCCTTTTCCAGGTCGTCTGCGACACCCAAGAGTACTACTTTCGAAGCAAGATATCAGATATCTACAGCACCGTTGACCTACAATTAACCAACCTCAATCACCTGCTGACAGCCACAGTTGCCACCCACAGCCACCTGCTCACTGATTGAACCCAGCTCACCACACAGTCCACCACAGCCATCCCGAACTCACTTCACTCCCGAGCACCGACAGACCCCGCCCCCATCACTCCTTCAACATACACGGAAGGACATCAGCACTGCTTTGACCAACATCCTCAATATACCCATCACCACAGCCACCGTTCCCGGAGCATGGAAGTATGCAGAGGTGAAACCAATCCAGAGGAAACCCTCCACCCAAACCAGCGAACTTGAGAATTACTGCACCATCTCACTGCTCACTTTCCCGGCCAAGGTCATGGAGATGGCCAACAATCACCAGCTCACCTAACACTTGGAAGAAAACAACCAGTTTGCCGCCTCCCAATTTGGCTTCCGCTCCAACCACAGCACCGAAGCTGCCCTGATTGCCGCAACTGATGACAGCAGATCCCTCCTTGACTGAAGTGAGAGGGCAGCCCGGATCCTCCTTAACCTCTCAGCGGCCATCACCACCATATCCCACCACACCCTCATCACCATACTCTACCACATTGGCATCTGGGGTAACACCCTCAAATGGATCACCTTCTTCCTCACAGGATGCTCACAAAGAACCTGCCTTCCTTCCTTCTCCTCTGGACCCAAGAGCATTATCTGCAGTGTCCCTCATGGCTCCCATTTCATCCCTACTCTCTTTAACACCTACATGCCGTCGCTTGCCGATATCGTCCACTCTCATGGACACAGCATAATCTCATACACTGCCGACACGCAACTCATCCTCTCCTTCAAGGAAGACCCCACCACAACTAGATTCAACTTCTGAAACGCCATGACCGGTATCGCTGACTGGATGAGGTCCAACTTCCTGAAGCTGAACACGGATAAGATGGAAGTGCTCATCTTCGAAAAGAACACCTCACCCTGGTATGACAAATATTGGTCCACCGCTCTCTTACCTGCACCACCCCCACTGACCAACCCCACAGCCTAGCCGTTATTCTGGATAGCCAAGTCACCATTAAATGACAGGTTAACGCAGTATCCTCCTCCTGCTTCCACACACTCCGCGTGGTCCGAAAGATCTTCAGATGAATCCCTCTCAACACCAGGAAAACAGTCACCTGAGCCCTCGTCTGCAGACAACTGGACTACAGAAATGCACTCTATGCTGGAACTACCCCAAACTCCTCAAAGTACTCAAGACCATACAGAACATCTCAGCCAGACTCATCCTCAACCTTTCTAAATGGTCCAACATCACCGCCCACCTCAGAAGTCTCCACTGGCTCCCGGTCCAAAAGATGCAGTTTAAGCTG
The DNA here is from genome assembly GCF_964263255.1 of Lissotriton vulgaris. Taxonomy (NCBI): domain Eukaryota; kingdom Metazoa; phylum Chordata; class Amphibia; order Caudata; family Salamandridae; genus Lissotriton; species Lissotriton vulgaris. The sequence continues at coordinate 585,204,725 of NC_141685.1, forward strand.
CTAACCCTTGCCTACAAAACCCTCTACAACATTGAACCCACTTACATCAACCACCACCTGGCCTTCCATCAATCCGCCAGACAACTACGCCCACCTCCCTTGCATAAGAGCCCCACATCCATCGCAGCCGAATTAGAGGTCGTTCCTTCTGCTACTTTGCTGCCAAGTCCTGGAACAACCTGGAACATTACGTGCCTGGGTAAGGCTGAGGTCTGAAAAGAAGGCTTTGAACGTGTTCACTTTTTTGTTTGAGTACGCTCCCAAGACATTTCTCACTAGCGTCTGTTGTTACAAAAGTTTCAGCTATGGGATCAAACCATGCAACATGAGTGCTTTACCAATTTCAAGTTTGATTTTTAAAAATGATCTTGGATATGCATAAGGCCCCTCAAATCTGTTTTTGTTTCTTAACAACAAACTCATATCAAGTGTTTTCTCCAAAAAGTTCTCGCCAACCTTTGAATAAAACTCCACCAAACCCACAGACCTACGTTCATCTTTAGATTTGGGTGGCGCGGCCTTATTAATAGCTTCCACAAGTTTTTCTTTTGGTTTGATTCCACAGTCGCTAATCCTATGGCTGTGACATGTGGCCTTTTTTCAACATATTGGCACTTCGTGATCTCAGCTGTCAAACCCCTCCCTTTGAAAATGTCCAACACATTCCTTAATTCTTCATCATGATGTTTCTTATTCATTCCCATTTTTAGAATGTCATCTAGGAAGAATGTTACTTCAGGAATGTCACCAAACCATTGTGTCATTAGCTTTTGAAAGACTGCTGCCACCGGCGCTAAGTCAAACGGCATACATCGCAATTGGTAGCAACTAAATAGTGTACAAAATGCAATGAAATGTCTACTATCAAGATCCAAAACTTTCTGATGATATGCATATTGCATTGTGGGATGTATTTTTGCTTTACCACTTTCTTTAGGGGTTCAACGTCTCAGAATGCAAAGTGATGTAGGTTAAAATGCCAGAAATGGCCATGGGTATTACACATGACACAGAACCACCTGTTAGCTAGGTTTTACAATGTTACAAAGCACAGAGCCCTGGCTCACCCCGTCATAAACTCCCGAAATCACTACTGCAACACTCCAGAGCTACAAGATGATACACAGAGACCTCACCAACAAACACGGGGGAGGGATCGTCATCATCCATAAGGAAATGCTCCAATGCACGACCACCGAAGACAATACCTCATCAGTCATGGAACAACTAAACTTCCAAATCCGAACTGATATCAAAACAACCATTAGAGGGACCCTCACCTACAGACCCTAGGACTTCTGCCCTGGCTTCTGCAAAGTTGTTTCCAAATTCATTTAACCCCTGGCAATTGACTCCAAACACTACATCTTCCTCAGCGACCAGACTACTCCAACTACGCCAACCTCCTGGAGAGCATGAGCAACATCGGCCTCACACAGCTGGTTGCCAGCCACACACACAAGACAGGACACACAGTAGATCCCATTTTCACAGCCAGTATTGGAATCAAGATCCTCCATGTAACTAAGCTAACCTGGACCAACAACAGCATTGTCCACTTCACCATCGCAGGCTCACCTTGACCCACCACCAAACCCCCATCCCTTCTCATCGTAGATGGAACAGAATCACTGAGGCTCAATGGACTACAGTCCTCAATGCCACGAGTCCAGACTCCACCAACAACCTTGAGTTAGCTGTCCATGCTTCTCCGACTGGGTCTCAAAAAGCTCTGACACTGTCACCCCCATGAGAAAGGCCAGCACCAACAGATCCAGCAAGTAGACTAGCTGGTTCACACCCGAGCTCTGGCTCATCAAGGGCAAATGCAAGCAACCAGAGAGACGATGGCGCTCCAGCAGGAGCCCCACAGACCTCACCACCTTCAAATAAGCCCTCAGTAATTACCACCACTGCCTGAGAGGGGCCAAGCAGGACACCCTAACCAACTGCCTCGAGGCAAGCGCCAACCACACAAAGGAATTCTTCAGCATCGTTAGGGAGTTCCCCTACCCGCCTGCTACCGAAAACATGATCCGCCTTTTCCAGGTCGTCTGCGACACCCAAGAGTACTACTTTCGAAGCAAGATATCAGATATCTACAGCACCGTTGACCTACAATTAACCAACCTCAATCACCTGCTGACAGCCACAGTTGCCACCCACAGCCACCTGCTCACTGATTGAACCCAGCTCACCACACAGTCCACCACAGCCATCCCGAACTCACTTCACTCCCGAGCACCGACAGACCCCGCCCCCATCACTCCTTCAACATACACGGAAGGACATCAGCACTGCTTTGACCAACATCCTCAATATACCCATCACCACAGCCACCGTTCCCGGAGCATGGAAGTATGCAGAGGTGAAACCAATCCAGAGGAAACCCTCCACCCAAACCAGCGAACTCGAGAATTACTGCACCATCTCACTGCTCCCTTTCCCTGCCAAGGTCATGGAGATGGCCAACAATCACCAGCTCACCTAACACTTGGAAGAAAACAACCAGTTTGCCGCCTCCCAATTTGGCTTCCGCTCCAACCACAGCACCGAAGCTGCCCTGATTGCCGCAACTGATGACAGCAGATCCCTCCTTGACTGAAGTGAGAGGGCAGCCCGGATCCTCCTTAACCTCTCAGCGGCCATCACCACCATATCCCACCACACCCTCATCACCATACTCTACCACATTGGCATCTGGGGTAACACCCTCAAATGGATCACCTTCTTCCTCACAGGATGCTCACAAAGAACCTGCCTTCCTTCCTTCTCCTCTGGACCCAAGAGCATTATCTGCAGTGTCCCTCATGGCTCCCCTTTCATCCCTACTCTCTTTAACACCTACATGCCGTCGCTTGCCGATATCGTCCACTCTCATGGACACAGCATAATCTCATACACTGCCGACACGCAACTCATCCTCTCCCTCAAGGAAGACCCCACCACAACTAGATTCAACTTCTGAAACGCTATGACCGGTATCGCTGACTGGATGAGGTCCAACTTCCTGAAGCTGAACACGGATAAGATGGAAGTGCTCATCTTCGAAAAGAACACCTCACCCTGGTATGACAAATATTGGTCCACCGCTCTCTTACCTGCACCACCCCCACTGACCAACCCCACAGCCTAGCCGTTATTCTGGATAGCCAAGTCACCATTAAATGACAGGTTAACGCAGTATCCTCCTCCTGCTTCCACACACTCCGCATGGTCCGAAAGATCTTCAGATGAATCCCTCTCAACACCAGGAAAACAGTCACCTGAGCCCTCGTCTGCAGACAACTGGACTACAGAAATGCACTCTATGCTGGAACTACCCCAAACTCCTCAAAGTACTCAAGACCATACAGAACATCTCAGCCAGACTCATCCTCAACCTTTCTAAATGGTCCAGCATCACCGCCCACCTCAGAAGTCTCCACTGGCTCCCGGTCCAAAAGATGCAGTTTAAGCTGCTAACCCTTGCCTACAAAACCCTCTACAACATTGAACCCACTTACATCAACCACCACCTGGCCTTCCATCAATCCGCCAGACAACTACGCCCACCTCCCTTGCATAAGAGCCCCACATCCATCGCAGCCGAATTAGAGGTCGTTCCTTCTGCTACTTTGCTGCCAAGTCCTGGAACAACCTGGAACATTACGTGCCTGGGTAAGGCTGAGGTCTGAAAAGAAGGCTTTGAACGTGTTCACTTTTTTGTTTGAGTACGCTCCCAAGACATTTCTCACTAGCGTCTGTTGTTACAAAAGTTTCAGCTATGGGATCAAACCATGCAACATGAGTGCTTTACCAATTTCAAGTTTGATTTTTAAAAATGATCTTGGATATGCATAGGCCCCTCAAATCTGTTTTTGTTTCTTAACAACAAACTCATATCAAGTGTTTTCTCCAAAAAGTTCTCGCCAACCTTTGAATAAAACTCCACCAAACCCACAGACCTACGTTCATCTTTAGATTTGGGTGGCGCGGCCTTATTAATAGCTTCCACAAGTTTTTCTTTTGGTTTGATTCCACAGTCGCTAATCCTATGGCTGTGACATGTGGCCTTTTTTCAACATATTGGCACTTCGTGATCTCAGCTGTCAAACCCCTCCCTTTGAAAATGTCCAACACATTCCTTAATTCTTCATCATGATGTTTCCTATTCATTCCCATTTTTAGAATGTCATCTAGGAAGAATGTTACTTCAGGAATGTCACCAAACCATTGTGTCATTAGCTTTTGAAAGACTGCTGCCACCGGCGCTAAGTCAAACGGCATACATCGCAATTGGTGGCAACCAAATAGTGTACAAAATGCAATGAAATGTCTACTATCAAGATCCAAAACTTTCTGATGATATGCAGCAGACAGATCCAGTGTTGATAACCATTCTGAATGTCCAGTTAGGGATAACATCTCAACTATCCTTGGCAAAGGGAATCGATCCACATCAATTCTGTTGTTCAACCCCTGAAAGTAACACATAAATGCATCTTGACATTGGATCCTCTGGCTACAACCAGTGGGGACACCCATTAAGATGCCTCCACTGGTTCAATAATGTGTGACTCTATATGTTTTTCCAACTCCTTCTTAAGTTCTTCTCTGACTATGAAAGGGATTTTGCGAGCTTATGAATCTTGGGAGTTGCATTACTATTCAATTAAAGACTGATTGAAACTCACCCAACACCCATATCATTTTTTTGTGCATTCATGAGCACATGCCACTAGCACTTGCTCTGAACTGTTGGGATCTAAAATTATGCACAATTTTCTTTGATCTTTCCATACCAGAACAGATGGTCCTTCTTTAGCAGCATACAGTTTGCATAGCACATGCCTACTCTTACTACTCTTAAACCTAAACACCAGATGTCTAAACCCTATCATAGCAATTTTACCTCCTGTGTAACTTTCTGGGTTGACATCAGGCGGTTGTAAATTATTACCAATGGTTGCAACAAAGTGCTTCTCCCAAATACATGCTGCAATAATTGTATATCGTGATCCTGAGTCAACTTCTCCTGATGGTATCCACTGAATAATCTGTCAACATTCCAGAAAGTCCAGCTGACTACATCACCAGCCTGGTGGTGGCTCTCTATACAGTGTCTGCATAGGACACACCCCCTTGGGAACATAGATGGGTGTCTATATCATAATACATCTCACCGTTTATTAAACCAAACCACATTACTTAACTATACAATTTGGTGTAAAAAATACATTTGTATGACACATATCGCTAAATACCCAAGTTGTTACATTAACACATAATAAAAGGTAAAAACAAATTATAAACAAGACTTCGGTCTGACAGTATATCTAAGATTACTCGCTAACTAGACAATTCCTTTGATTTCATGGTTAAACCATTCTACTGCACCCCTCCCTGGTGGAAGGTACAAAGAAGTAGTTTAGTATGTGATTTAATTTTTATTCAAGTGAGTTTTAAAACATTCAGATGGTAGTTGGGGACCATTATCAATCAGGTCACACTTTGGCAATCCTCTTATAAATACCTTGTCAACAAACTTAATAATACTGCTTGTATCAGCCTTTTGTACCTCTAGTCACTTTGTAAATAGATCAAGCAAGATTATTGCATACACCTGCACTTCTTGTTCCCATATAGGCCTCATTATATCTATGCCTACTCTTTCCCAAGGCATAGAGGACTAGATATAGGATGTAAAGGAGGTCAAAGGCTAACTTGGGCCTTATGAGAATTCTCACATTCTATACAATTCCTGACCTTCCTTTATATTTCCCAGTCTAATCCAGGCCACCAATACTAACTTTTCTCTCTCAGAAACAAAGCCATGTTCTACGCCTTTTCTTGTTTAATTTAATATGGCGGCACTCAATGACGTAGCGACGCATGTGCGTGCGAGGGCAGTTGCATTCCAGTGATGGTGAAAACGCCAATGGAAACAGTTAAGGCTACTATAACCATTAAGTAAGTTAATGTTTTGTATTTACAGTTGGTATGGCACAGGTGGAAATATCTCCAAGAGATTGCAGCACACTGCAAACCTTGACCAAGTTGTTCTGACAGTACTTGCCGGTGAGGGGACTAATTCTGCAGTTTCCCATGATGATCAGAACACACAGTTGCACGCCAATGGGTGTTCAGCTGTGTCGGAGGTCATCGCCAATTCTGTAAAGATACCTCAAACATATATTCGTACAGAACGTTTTTCTTTATTCCTAAAGCATTCTCCAACACTCTATGGGAGGACAGTGAGGAACACCTTGACATGGCAACTTCTGATGGTATCCACTGTACAATCTGTCAACATTCCAAAATCTCCAGCTGATTACACCACCAGCCTCATGATGGCTATCTATACGGTGTCCTGCATGTGACACATCCCCCCAGGTACATACGTGGGTACCTACCATCATAACAGTGCTCTCTCTAACTCCCAGTAACATTCCATAGTTGCTAGCATTTGAATAAAAATCCTGGGACTCTTTGCACCATAACACGGTTGCAGACAGAAAGTTCTTGTTAGCGTACCTGTGTGTAATAAAGAGGAACAGTTTCTGCAACAATATTACCTGGGACAGTATCCAACTTGCCGGGAATATCCCTGCAAAAACGCGACAGTTGGCAACTATGGCATTCCAACCCCACTTGTTAAGTACAAAGAACATACCTGACATTCTACGCTCTATGGGGCATATTACCAAGCAATAGCGATAATTATCGCTATTGCTTGGTTAGAGACAAAAATTTACCGCTGAGCTGCGGCGATTTTTACCGCAAATAAACCTTGGTATAACCAAGGTTTAACGCAAATGCGATAAAAATCGCCGCAAAGCATGAATATCGCTGAAAAGTCAGCGATATTCATGCATTACCGAGCTAATGCTCTTAGCCATGTTATCCACCTCCCATTGGATAACATGGCTAAGAACTGCTCAGGGTAGGTGTTAGCTTTTGGAGATATTTGCGCTTAGAGCGAATATCTCCTAAAGTTAGTAATAGGAGATAGCGATGTTAGCGACTGTTTTCAGTCGCTAACATCTTGGCACGCCCACTTTGCATCTCATTAGTGATAAATATCACTGAAATGCAAAGTGGGGCCCAAGATGGTCGCTATCTCCTACTAGCTGTCGCTAACTGGTGTTAGCGACAGCTAGGTAATAGGGAGATAATTTTATCTCCGCTTTCTTGGCTTTTAAAGCCAAAAAAGCAGAGATAAACCCCCTTGATAATATGCCCCTATATTCTGCAATGACAACACATTGTAAATCCATTACTGCAATCTGGTCCCCGAATGTTAGTCTGGGGGCAACTAAATAAGCATTGATTTTCATCAAGAAGCCCGTTTTCTCAGCTACCCGAGGTCCATAACAGGGCAGCATCTGAATATATGCATGCGAATACACGGGATTCAGGTGGGCGACTCCCGATATTTTAAGCAAAACAATGGCTATCTCCCGCCTGAAATTGCCTCTCATTCAACAGAAGTCAAAGGGGGGGAAATCCAATCTTCCAATAATTCATTTAAATTTCCCACTTAGCTCTTTTAAATGTTGGCATGTAAGAAAATACAGGAAAAGGGTGGGGTGCCTCTTTAATAGGGGCATCGCAATAGGACTCTTGGCTCACGTTTCCAAGCCATCTTACTGTGTACATTTAAATTGGGCGCGTGTCCTACACCCACTTCGTACCATTTATGCCAGTGAGTGACGATAAATGGCTACGTTTACTCGTTCACACTAAAACGAAAATTCCAATAACGAAACATCACGTTAAAAATGAGTACCAGACGCATAAATCAGGGTGACTTTCGGTTTGTTCTCGCCTGTTTGTAGAGGTCCTCCATTCTCCGCAGTGTTAGGAGCGAGCCTGCGTGACGCGCGCTCGTTACGTGCTGTTGTCAACAATGGAAATTCACAGTTCTCGAATTTGACCCGTCACCTCAGCAAATCTTCATTTCCAGACCCCGCCTTATCCCACGTGCGCTCACCACCTCGCACTTCGTTCCCTCTTGTCAGTTCAAGACGCTAATGTCGCCCAGGTGCACGATCAGCCTTGTGCTTTCTTCACTCTTCTCTATCCAAGACCCGCTCAGGTACTGCAAGGTGCATTTCTACGCAGGTTTTTCACATTAATGGCACCGCCCATCGCCTTAGGGAATAGGTGCCCGTCTTCTTTTACTGCATTGGAAGAAGGCTCCGCTGACTGTTCTTCGGGAAATAACGTCCTCCCTGATGCTAATGACTCCCACAGACATACCAACGACCCAGACGGATCATCAGAGAATAGCGGTTCAGTTGATAGAACCTCAGGAGATAACCTCTCCCTTTCTAGTCCCTCGAGAAACGAATGCCTCAAAGACAGTGCTCGCGGGAGCACCCGCCCCCGTGAGATCTTCTCGGGAAATAAAGGCCCCAGCAATATTTTCTCAAGAAATAGAAGCACCCGTGATTCCCTCTCAGGGAATACATTTTCCTCTTCTGATCTCATCCCCCAATCTATCGCATCACCCAAAACCAACCTTCTTGATAAATTGTCTGAGGATGCCAGCGTTTCTGATATTTCCTCAAGGTACTCCAAACCTCCTAAATTCCCAGGGACGCCCAGACCCCGTGTTTTCTCCCCTGTGTCTCTTAGTCCACTTTTTTCCAGTCCCTGCGAGACCAAATCAGTGAATACTTATGACTTCCCTTTAAGAAGTTCATCCCCCTGTGATGTCCCCTTGGGGAATACTATATCCTCAGGCAAAGCATTGTCTCGTGATGCATCGCGAAATACTTTAACCTTTGGTATGCCCTCTTTCAAGAAAGGTCCTAGTGATATGTCTTCAGTGAATTCCTACCGACATTTCTCACCCCCAAATAATGCTCCTACCAATTTTTCCACCGTGAATACCTTGTTGCACAGCACATCTACAGGTAAAACATACCACCATGATGTAGCCTTGCGTAATACCGCCCCCCGTGAAGCAGCCACAGGGAATTTTCTTTTCCATGATAAATCTTCAAGAAATAATTTCTCTTTTGATAAAAACATACCCTTTACCCATCATTCTGCGTCGCTGTCTGGAAACACCAATTTTCCTAATGCATCCTTGATTAATAACTCACCCCTTGATTTGGCATCAAAGCCTATTTACCCCCGACCTTATTCCTCATCTATTACCTCTTCCAGTGATATTGGATCAGCAAATTCCTTCCTGAGTACCATTTCATCAGGAAATTCATTCCCCAGTGAGATATCTTCAATTAAAAAATATCCTACTGCTTCTTTTTCAGGGAAAACCTATACCAGTGAAAATGCTTTAAGTAGAACACCTCCATCTGTTGCCTTTTCAACTAATCCAAGTTCCCAGATTTTTTTAGACCTTAATCCTTTATCAGGTGACACATTTAAGGGGAAAAGCTTTTCCCACATTTCAGCCTTTAATGCACCCGCTACTTCTCTCTTTTCTGGGATTACACACCCTCATATTGGTACTTCCTTAAGGACAACTTTTTCTGGGAATAGTGGGCGTAGTGATATTTGTCAAAAAAATATGAACCCCAATGATTTATCCCTAGGACTTACTTATTCCCCGGCTTACTCCACAGGAAATTCCAGCCCCATTTTTGCACACAATGGGAGTTCTCGGCCCATGGCTACCCCTCCGGAATTTAACTTACATTCCTCCATCTCAACAAGGAATAAATATCCTAGCATGTCCTCAGATACTATTGCTAATTCCACAGTGGATACATACTCACATGGTTCCTACTTGGGGAATGCCTTCTTCCCGGGTGCTACTCCACAGAAACCCTGCCATATACCTTCCTTCTCAGAGACGTCATGGCCAAGTAACATTTCCCAAAAGATAAATAGTCACTCTGAGTTCTCCTCTGCTTTTGTAGGCCCCCAAATTTCACCCTCACAACAAACCCACCAAAGTGTTCCTTCCACAAGAAGTGCCTGTTTTTGCAAAGTTTCCTCAGGGATTATGCACCCCTCGCTAATTTCTTCAGATATTACTCGAAAATCCTCTATCTCATCAAACAGTCCCTGCCCCTGTGCCTTACTGTTAGAGAATTCTGGGCCCTCTAATAACTCTTCATGGATTACCAGCCCCTCTAAGAATTTCTCAAGGGTTATTGGTACTTCTGCAATCTCTTCAGGGGTTATTCACCCTTCTGCTGTCTCTCCAAGCATTACACGCTCTTCTACTATTACCCCTGAGGTGAACAACTTTTCGCTATCCTTAGGCAGAAACCACCTGAATACTAATTCTTCTAGCTTTACCTACCCATCAACAACGATCCCAGGACCTGCTCACATCTCAACTACCTACTCAGGCAGCACAGGGTCACCTACTTTACACTCAGAGAATTTCTCTCCTCATTTCTCTGTAGTAGATAACCAACCTACTTTTTCTTCTAAGAGCACATGCCCCTCTGATCATCGACACAGTCACCCATCCTTCTGTTATTTTCTTAAGGGTTAGGTACAGAAAGGTACTTAGATACTTTCTCCTGATTGAGTAAAGTTTTAATTTACCATTAAGTACCTACCTTAAGTATCTACTTCACTTACTTCCTGAGGCATTATCTAATAATTTGCTTAATAATGCCATCCTACCAGGAGTTCATTTCCATTTTTTGTAGAACATACATTATTATTTGTTTTAATGGATTACCTTTATGGATTACCAACCGTCTAATATAATTACTTTGGAGTTATCTGATATAATGTTGTCTTCCTAGGCATTACATCCCCACCTGTTATCTCAACAGAGATTATTTTTATTGTGGACACCTCTGCTATGCACAACCTGCTTTGTCATCATCGATTACCGGCATGTGCTGCATGCCGTGGAGGAATTACTTGCCCATATGTTTAGTGCCAGGTATCTGCTACTTGACTATTTCATCCAGTTTTACTTTAAATTCTACAATCCTATCAGGGATTATATCTGCTTCAATAAAATATTGTCATACAGAATTCCCCAGTATCTTCTGAGAGGTGTAAGATCATCTAAAAGAAGTGCTGTGTACATCTCACCAAATTACCGTGTTATTCACTTTCCAACGTCCACCACTGAACACAGGGAAACCATGACTTTTCAGCCAATGAAAGTCCTGACACCAAACCATCATGTGTGAAGTACTGTGAAGATCTGGATAAAGACACAGAAATGGTGAGCTATTCTTGAAAGTTTGGAAAGTATACATATGGAAACTGCACAAATACTGTGAGCGAGCCAGGACCCAAATAGCAAAAATTGGAGGCAGATTAGAAGATGTTATGTTTACTTGTACCTTAAAAAAACACGTTTCCTTGTTCATTGTGACTGTGCATTTCCTTTGTAGGTACAGGTCTGCTTGTTTCGTGTGGTCTTGAAAAGTCTGATGCCTGGAGTACTTCTTTGTGTTATTAGTGTGGTTTAAAGACTAAACCTAAGCTTCATTGGAATAAAACAATTGTTTACTGGTAATCTTTATTACACTGAATCACAGAACGAATAGGACAATGATTCAGGGTAATGAAGAATACCTGTAAATATGTGTGTAATTATCCATCATCCATCTTCCTTGTCCCAGTCCTGAATATGTTTAGGATTTACCAAGCAAAAAACTATTTACACTGACTCCGTTTTGATGCTGAAAAAAAAAAGATTTATTCAAAACCTCTACAAGTATGTAATTGCTGGATCATAACACCTGTTCCAAAGTGTTTGTCTGAAGAAAGGAATTCGTTTAGCCTATAATGATTCACAAAGGTTGTTGCGGTCAACCAGGTGGTCACCCTACAAATCTCTATCAAGGATACTCCCAGATATTCTGCCCACGTGGCTAAAATAATTCTGGTACAGCGCCCCTGCACATTGTCCGGAGGTTCCATGATTGCTGATTTATATCACTGGAGTATAGCCAACTTTACCCCTCTACAAAGTGTAGGAGTTGACATACCTTTACCTCTATAGCTGTTCCAAAAGACACAAGCAGAGAGTTAGAAGTTCTAAATTACTTAGTATGATAAAAATAACCTAAACACATCTCTGAACATCTAGAACCAACTGGTCTGTATTATGCACCACAAAGAGGAAAACCCGAAGCACCATTTCCTGTATTTGTGCCTCAACTGTGTGGAATGTCCTGGTACTGACAAACAGCCTATTTGGTTTTTCATTGCTTTGATGCTGCCCTCTCATAGGGATGCATTGGGAATCTCTGATATATATACTTCAGTGGTAATTCCTGACATGAGAAGAGTAGCTCAACCATATTTGATATGTTTGGAATGGTAGTGCTGAACCCTGCTTTTCGGTAAAAGCGAATTTATTATTACTATTTTAGTAATGCCACTTTTAAAATTATGAATTTCTGTGTGCTCATATGTGTTTGTGCCCTGCCTGAATGTTTATTGGCCGGCAGGTTCTGACTGACAGGGGATGTGCATTCACTCCAGCCAGTACCTGGGGAGGTTTGTGGTGTGTCCTGCCTTTCCTAGGTGACTCAGCGCTAGGCTGCATTGACCTTGGCTGAATTTAGAGTAGCAGGATGAGTTTTCCCTTGTACCTGAATAGGCCTGGTCTGCATTTGGATTGGTGGGAGGAGTAAAACCTCTACCTGAATAGGGCTGTGCCTGCCTTCCACAATGCTAGCTCCACCCCCGTGGTGTGTCTAGGGCTTGGACTGAAAATATGGATGGGGGTGTTGTGCACTTCAATAGTGTTTGAAGTGCACCCCAGAAGAAAGACATTGCACTAAAAGTAAGCATGGGCGGATTTCGTGGATCAACGATCCGCGAATTTGCAGATTTGCGTATTCGCGGATCCGCAAAATCCGCAAATTTGCGGATTCACGGATTTTGCGGGCTTTTTAAATGGGGCTTCTGTTCGAGTTCAAGTGCCTCTTGTGTGTATAAATGGTCAGAGACCGATCAGAGCAGCAGATGAAGAGAAAGAAGCTCCTGGTCACAGGAACAGCACGAGGATTGCGCTCGTGAAAGTCAAGGATACAAAGGCCTCTATCCAGCATCACAGCTGATTTTTAACTGTAGATTTGGGAAGAAGGCACACCTGCCCAGCCTCGACGACGCTCATGATTGTTTTTGGGCTGATGAATGAGTCACTGAATTTGAGCCTCAACTAGTTCCAGCGACCATGTGTGTGTTACTATGCAATCGCCCCGAAGGGCGCAGGGGTCCCTCGAGGGAGTGTCCATCATAGTGGGTAAATGGCGGGAAGACGGTGCACACCGCGAGTGTGTGAGCGGGGCCAAACGGGCGGGGCTTCCATGCGAGTTCACATGCCTTTTGTGTGTAAAAACGGTCAGACACCGATCAGAGCAGCAGATCAAGAGAAAGAAGCTCCTGGTTCACAGTAACAGCACGAGGATTGCGCTTGTGAAAGTCAAGGATACAAAGGCCTCTATCCAGCATCATAGCTGATTTTTGACGGTAGATTTGGGAAGAAGACACACCTGCCCAGCCTCGACGGCGCTCACAATTGTTTTTGGGCTGATGAATGAGTCACTGAATTTGAGCTTTAACTAGTTCCAGCGGCCATGTGTGTGTTACTATGCAGACGGATGTGCGCAGGGGCCCCTTGAATGAGCTGTCCATCCATCATCCTGTAACTATTTTAGGATGGCGCCGGAAAGCTGCCAGCTCCATCCTAAAATAGTTACAACAACTTCAAGCTTGAAGGCTTGAACTTTTGCCCCCCGAATCCGCCGCTAGTGGATTAGCGGATTTTGGGTAAATTCGCGGGAGTTCGCGGATTGCGGATTTCCCGAAAATCCGCGAAATCCGCGAGCGGAACGGATTTTGCGCTCACGTTTAACTAAAAGTACCGGGGCTGTGACCCCATGATATTGGAGAAGGGACTGCGTGAACTGTAACCAGATTGCTGATGTGTGCCAGGAGGAACTCAATGATAATGTATACTCACACAGCCTCTGTTGTATCCTGGTTTTGTGGCTGTTGTGTGTGCTCTCAGGGTGTGTACTCCATAGTACACATGATACTGATAGCTATAAGCGTGCCCCTACTTGGGGAACATCCCCTTGGCACATCTGTGACCCCAGCTGGGGTTAATCCTTTTTGAAATGTAGTTTGGACTCCAATGTTTTAGTAAATATTCACCACTTCATTTGCTTGGTACATCGGATAATTATTATGTATTCAATCAGAGTTGTTCTTCACTCCAAGGATGTATGACGTTACAACACACACTTTTACAATGCATACATTTACAATGCATTTTTTACAACGCAACATCCATTACAACGCATTCCATTACAACGCATGCCATTACAACGAAATTTTAAAAACTACATTTACAACGCATTCCATTACAACGCATACTACCTTTACAATGCATACCATTACAACGCATTACATTACATTGCATGTTTGGTAAGTATTGGATAGTGTAGGGGTAACATTTACTATTCTAACTCCAGGGGGGTGCAGCAGTAGGGTAAGTGTTGGATAGTGTAGGGGTAAAACTTACGATTCTAACTCCAGGGGGTGCAACAGTAGGGTAAGTGTTGGATAGTGTAGGGGTAAAAATTACTATTCTAACTCCAGGGGGTGCAACATTAGGGTAAGTGTTGGATAGTGCAGGGGTAAAAATTACTATTCTAACTCCAGGGGGTGAAACAGTAGGGTAAGTGTTGGATAGTGTAGGGGTAAAAATTACTATTCTAACTCCAGGGGGTGCAACAGTAGGGTAAGTGTTGGATAGTGTAGGGGTAAACATTACTATTCTAACTCCAGGGGGTGCAACAGTAGGGTTAGTGTTGGATGGTAATGTTATGCGTTGTAATGGTATGGGTTGTAATGACTGAGTTGTAATGACATGCATTGTAGTGGTGTGCGTGGTAGTGTCATGCGTTGTAATGGTTGCAATGTAAATGCATGCGTTGTAATGGATGTTGCATTGTAAAAGTTTCGTTGTAATGGTCGTGCTTTGTAAAAATTGCGTTGTAAAGGTTGTTCCCCTCACTCCAAACATGGTAAATATAGATCCAATGCATTCCGTGTAACAATACCCTTCATCAGGGATCATGTATCTGAAAACAAATTAGGATGTTAAATACACGGGGACACTTAATTGAAATTCAATATGACCTATAACTCATAGGTTGTGCATATCGTGGATGATGTAACATAACTTCAGACTACGTAAAGACTGTAGTATGATATCATAGTGGAACCAAGAGCTGGGTGTCCAACTGGTTAATGAAAGTGCCTGAAGGTTACCAATACCATTATTTGTTTGTGTTAGCCAAGAATCCAGCGTGCATGATGTCTTCAGGCTGGTATAATTTGTGAGGCTGTGCTGTCAAACCGAGTCAACAAGATCTCGGAGTGTATAAATCACATAAAGACAGCGTATTGCAATATAGTGGTTGATACTAAGTGCATAAGGAAAAAACCAACACAGCTTGGACAATTCAAAATTGGCCAACAAATCCAAAGCGATTAGCAAAGGGTTTCCATCAAATTGACTCAATGATCAGTCCTATCATTTGGCCAAACCCTGGTGCATGTCAGACTGGTCCCCTGATCATTGGGACATCAAACACCGCACCATTGGTTGCTAAGTAAGGATTTGGACAACCAACATAAACAAACCGTCTGAGATGGCTGATCTTTGATGGTAAATTAAACAACAGTGCAACAGAAAAATTGTGACTTTAAAATAGGATGGAGTGTCCACCTAGTAATAACTTTATTCTGCGGACAAGACACGCCTCCTAATTAAAAACCAGAACAGTGCAAAGGAAAGACAGTCAGCAAATATCTGTCTAATAGAGGGCCAACATGTTTCTGCCTATTGGGTATTGAATCCCTCGGCTTTGGAAATATGAATTCCTTCTTGGTAGTGGCCTCCCCCAAGTCTCAGATGGAAGCTTGAAGCACCGACGGATAGTGCGGGGCCTCGTATAACCTGAGCACGGTCCAGGTGAGGTGAGGTCCTTTCCCCTACCAAGAAGGAATTCATATTTCCAAATTGATATGGAGGGGTAATGTCGTTGGTTGTTACAGGTCGTGCCGTATTCAACCTTATTTGATCACATTTTATATATTTCTCCTTGGTGATGGTGGTGTTTTCTTTGTTTTCACTACCATGAGTGCAACTATTGTAAGAACATAGGCCCTGACGAATGCCGAGGGATTCAATACCAAATAGGCAGAAACATGTTGGCCCTGTATTAGACAGATATTTGCTGACTGTCTTTCCTTTGCACTGTTCTGGTTTTTAATTAGGAGGCGTGTCTTGTTCGCAGAATAAAGTTATTACTATGTGGACACTCCATCCTATTTTAAAGTCACAATTTTTCTGTTGCACTGTTGTTTAATTTACCATCAAAGATCAGCCATCTCAGATGGTTTGTTTATGTTGGTTGTCCAAATCCTTACTTAGCAACCAATGGTGCGGTGTTTGATGTCCCAATGATCAGGGGACCAGCCTGACATGCACCAGGGTTTGGCCAAATGATAGGACTGATCATTGAGTCAATTTGATGGAAACCCTTTGCTAATCGCTTTGGATTTGTTGGCCAATTTTGAATTGTCCAAGCTGTGTTGGTTTTTTCCTTATACACTTAGTATCAACCACTATATTGCAATACGCTGTCTTTATGTGATTTATACACTCCAAGATCTTGTTGACTCGGTTTGATAGCACAGCCTCATAATTAAGCTGTTTTTTTCTGTGTTATACAGTTGGTAGTAGCTGGGGATAAGAAGCAGGTACGGGTCTTTAAACTTTATATCCCTGTGACCCTCTTTAAATTGTTTTGTTGTTGTTTGGTATAATTTGTGACCGAGGGTTAGATGGTGTCCTATGTGCTGGATTAATTAAAAAGAACGTCAAGGAAATTACCATGACCACTGGGTAACGTTCCACAAAGGAAATTACAGTAAGTGATCGTTTTAGATCGTTTAGCATTGTTCGTATCTTTGTAGGGATAAGTACACGTCCATGTACAAGTAGCGCACTTTATAAACCTTGTAGCATAGAACGCTCGGTATCACTGAAAGCATGCAACTCACAAAACTCTGACGCCGGCACACGCTCTTTATGCGTTCTCCACGGACCTTTTTTTCTACCAAACTCAATATACTCCGACGCCGGTACACACAAACCACCAGTAATGACTAACGCTCGTCATGCGTTTCCCACTGACCTTTTTTGAACCAATCACCCGGGTAATTACCTTGACGTTCTTTTTAGTTAATCCAGCACGTAAGACACCATCTAACACTCAGTCACAAATGATACCAGCCTAAAGACATCATGCACGCTGGATTCTTGGCTAGCACAATCAAATACTGGTATTGGTAACCTTGAGGCACTTTCATTAACCAGTTGAGCACCCAGCTCGCTGTTCCACTATAATATCATACCACCGTCTTTACATAGTCTGAAGTTATGTTACATCATCCACGATATGCACAGCCTATGGGTTATAGGTCATATTGAATTTCATTTAAGGGTCCTCGTGTATTTAACATACTAATTTGTTTTCAGATACATGGTCCCTGATGAAGGGTATTGTTACCCCCTGATGAAGGGTATTGTTACCCGAAATGCATTGGATCTATATCTACCATGTTTGGAGTGAAGAACAACTCTGATTGAATACATAATAAATATCTAATGTACAAAGCAAATGAAGTGGTGAATATTTACTAAAGCATTGGAGTCCAGACTACATTTCAAAAAGGATTAACCCCAGCTGGGGTCACAGTTATGCCAAGGGGAGGTTCCCCAAGTAGGGGCACGCTTATAGCTGCCAGGAGGAACTGCCATTTGGGACTATCTGCTTGTGAAACTGACTTGCTGCCTGTTGGTTGGCTGATGGGTCTGCCATTCTGCTGGATGACCCTGTGTTCTGGCCTGTTTGTTCCCTGTTCCATGCCCAGTGTCGCCAGGGTTGAGGTAGTGCTGCCCTCCCAGTGTGCTGAAAGCGCCTGGTGAGCACTGTGGAATCTGCGTTGCCCGAGTCCAAGGAGTGGGCCCGCTCTGCCCTGAAGCGAGGACAGGGCGCTTGGTGTTGCCATGCAGCGTGTGGTGAGCTGCATTCCCTAGAGTGGTCGTTAAGCCAAGGGAGAGTAGAGCTAAGCTGAATATGCGCTCTCTCCTCCCTCTCGAGTTCTCGAGATATGGCTGCCTCATCAGGGGAGACCCTGCCTATAAGGACTCCTTATGTGTAGGAACTGCTTTGTCCTGCCCACAAATATTTCCGTAGCTTGGCAGCGTGAGTCCCGGTCTATCGTGAGAAGCCTGCTGTCTGCATCCAGTGCAAAGCGGAAGGGTCCACCCCTTGAGCTACAGAGACCCAGGGAGGGCTCCCAAGGAGACAGTCCCACTCCTTCCGCAGGCGAGATCCAGCAGCGGCATCGGGCTTGCTGATAGCCCACTGCAGGGCTGATTCAGGTATGGGCCAGCTGCACTGGCACACCAATCAGTGCAAGCACACCAGGACGGTTGAAGCGAGCTGGCCAAGGGAGAAGAACTATTCAGCAGTTCTAAATCCTCGCATGGTCTTTTGAGGAACACTGACTTTGGTTCAGCAGATGCACCGCACGATCGTGGGCAGCTGCCGCTTGAGGCATACATGGGGGATACTTGTGCCGGAATACTGCAGGGTGGAACCTCAACTGAGGCCCCCAATTTCTGGAAGCACCGGAGTGCCCATGAATTAAGTCATTTCCTGGTGTAGGTGTGCAGGTGGCCCACGAGCCTACGTGGGAGAGACAAAGTATGTATAATCTATAATATGTGCTCAGGTGCGCTCTTGTTATGGGAAAAATGTTTCTGCCCAATTCTGCCTCACTCTACTTGCCTCATGTTAATGTGCTGATTATGCTGTGAAGTTGTTCTGCATCTCTTGGAAGTGTTAGGAGGGGGGCACCTATAATCGTAGATGAAAGAGGTCCTGAAATTACAACCACAGGATTTTGTCCCCTTTTTGAAAAATGTATACATAAACAACTTGGAGAAGGTATTACTGGAGTCTAAGGTGGATTATCCTCAGTTGGAATGGCATGGCCTTCCTATACTTGTGTACGCAGATGACACTGTCTTGATAGCCAGGACTGAGAGGGTGCTGCAAAGATTGCTGAACTCTTTTGTTCAATTTATGGAAGAACAGGACTTGTTGGTTAACAACTCTGAATCCAACGTGATGCAAGTGGGATCTCGTTCGAACAAGACCTATATTTTTAAGGTCGGGTCTACCCCAGTCCCCAAGACCGGTGTTTTTTCCTACCTGCGAGTCCTGCTGGATTTCAAGATGAATTAAAAATTCACAAGAAAGGTGATCTTTACTTTGCCTCTAGATTAGTCAAAAGACCAGTTGGGGCACTATTGCAGATCTATAGGGCAAAGTGCACTGCTAAAGCACTGTATGGTAGTGAAATTTGGGTCTATGTTGCCCTTTATGATCAACAAATAGCAGAAAACACCTTTTTGAGACGGCGCTTAGCTGTACCCCAGGGTACTTCCACCTTTATAATCCATGAAGAGGTTGGTATGGTCTATCTCACTTATTTGTTGGCTCTTCGCCCCCTTTCATTGTGGTTAAAAATTTGGCTCAGCAATGGAACCTCATTAAACAAATTGATCTTAAAGGATTGTATAGCCCTTGATCATGCATCCCATATCCAATGGCTCAAATACATTAAGGAGTGCCTTTTGAGCTTGGGGAGAGCAGTCCTTTTTTTAACCTGTACTCAATGTAATAAGAAGGACCTGGTTTGGATTAAGGAGGCCTTTATTAGACAGCAGTCAGAGCCAGGGAATATAAGGAGCTAATGAAGCCCAGTGTACGTCATTTTTTTATGCTAAGGACTATGCAGCTGACTGAACCCTATGTAGTATTGTTTGTGAATTCTTACGATCGCTTTCTACTGATCAGGGTCCAGTTTGACCTTTTCCATCTCCTTCTGGCCCACCCAAGGGGGCAGAGTAAGGGCCAGACACTGTTGCCCTGTGGCTTGTGTGGCAAGTCTCCACAGGACATGCTTCACTTCTTAATGTGTTATAGTTTTTAAGACTTACCTACAAAGTCTTGTATCATTCCGTTTCTGATAAAGACTCATTTTAGGCAATTGTGTCGCACCTACATTCATTTTATTAATGCTTATGGGCAGTACAGTTTTTTTCTGTGCTTATTTTTTTAACTCCACAGTGAGGCTCAGATCCAGTTGTGACTAATTAGCACAAATTAAACGTATCATCTATTGGCAGTCTTTTATGGCAGTTCTTTTGGTTTTATTTCTTGATACCAGAGCTGTAAAAAGTCTAAGGCACAATGTACTTTATCATGTCTGGCACACTCTATAAAAACCAAGAAAGTTCACTTATTGTATTGTAGCTCAGAGTAGGGTATGTTGTTCAAACTTTGCCTCCCACTTGTTCCGCATATGTTTATACCTGGGGAGATTAGTTGTTTTTATTTTACCCAATTTTTCTGTTGGTGTTGTCTGTGGGAGATTTGTGCTTTTTGTATTTTGTCTCCTACACACAGTCTCGATTACTATTATAATTGCTATGTGTTTTATCTGAGGATGCCTTTATTTGTATTTTATGCGTGTGCTTTTATGGTTTTTGTGAAAGAAACTGAATAAAGATTGGTGATTGATTGTAGGAGCCTGGAAAATATTGCCTCCTTGACCAGTGTAGTGCCAGTACTGTCACTGTCCACCTCTCCTCCTAAATCTTCTGAAGCATCCTCGGGGGTGGAGAATCAGAGGATTTATTTGGGCTACCTGTTGAGAACACATCCACCATCTAAGGTTTATAACTTGGGATTTCAGTGCAAAAGAGAGGAAGTATTATATTGCAGGTGGATGAAAACAGATTTATCTCAGGCATCCTAAATAGGGTACATATCTGATCGAAGTAGGACTGGGATATGTGTTAAAGTACTGACCGTGGCACATTGTGACTTACAGAAGAAGTTGAGATTCCCTTGTAGATAGATTTCCCTGAATGCAAGGGGATAGTGCTCAGCCCAAAAAAAGATAACTTTTGTAAACTCATTGAGTCTTTAATTCCTCATACCCCATTGACGGTTGAGGTAATATCTGGCTGCTAGATTGTCTGTTCAAACAACAAGATTCACTCCTCCAACTGATTCGGGAATACTAAAAGTGCGTCCCAACCTGCTGCCAGTTCTTGCCAATTCGGCGATTGTGTCCTCTCCCAGTTTGACCACTGTGCTTTCCTCTCCTGATGATTGAGAAGTGCACCCCAACAGTCATCCGTTGTCAGTAAAAACAGGGCGAACATATGGAAGAAGACTACGAGCAATAACTTGAACTTGACAATCAAAGTCAGGAGAAGTCTGATGGCAATGAGCCATGAGGAGATTTATGAGGGGTTTTATGTGAAAGGAAAACAAGGGACCACCAAGGTCAAGGCCTCCATAAACCCTGGACTTTCACTCTGGTCTTTGCTGAGGTACTCTGGAGAGAGATAGACGGTTTGTCAGATTCATTTACAGTGTTTTAAATCTTTTTTTGGGGCAAGTAGACTCAGCCCAGTGCTGAAATTGGCCCCAATTGAAAATCACTTGGGCTGGAAATAATCTGAACCTCTGTTGGTTGACTATGAGCTCCATGTGCTTGCTCCGCCTTAGAAAAGGAAGAAGCACATAAAAGCCAGTCATCAAGATAAGGAAAAACAGAACCTGCTTTTGAATGCAGTAATGCTACTACTGGCGCAAGTACCTTGGTGAACACCCTTGGAGAAGTTGCCAGTCCAAAAGGGGGAACCTGGAACTAGTAATGTTCGTCATAAATTGCTAATGACAGAAAGCCCTGCTTGTCCCGATGAATTGGGACATGAAAATAAGCGTCCTTCAGATCAAGGATGCTAGGAAATTGCAATGAAAGGGTTTGTGGTCTAAAGAGTACCCATTCGGAATGTCTCAGCCCTGAGAAACTTGTTCAAAGCCTTTGAGTCCAGAACTGGGTAAAATGAACAATCCTCTTTTAGTACCAAAAAAGAATCAAGTAAAGTCCCTGTTTTTGTTCAGATTGAGGTACTATTGCTTCCTCCATCAGCAGGTTTTGTACTCCAGTGAGTATAGCAACCCTTTTGGTCTAGTAGAGTACATTAGATGCATGGAACTGGATGCCCCTGTATGAACCGGATTCAATATCCCTCCTCATGACTGAGAGAACCCATTGGCCTCTATTAGCTGTGACTATTGAGGCAAAAATATGTTAGCCTCCCTCTGACTATCATATGGACATTTTTGTTGTTCCTAGGATTTGGAGAGCTAGAGCCAGGTTTCTCCACCAACCATGGCCACCCGACCATGGGCCCCAGCCACAAAGGGCTGCCTATTCTCCCTCAACATTTGGAATATGTTTTCAGGACAAATTATTTTTTCTCTGGAAAAATTTTAAATCATCTCAATATTTTTTTGTTCTTCTGCTGATTTCTTAACCATGTCATTTAGCTCTTCCCTGCAAGGCTTAGAGCCAGAAAAAAATATTTTCTGAAATAAGAAACGCTGGCCAGCATCCAGATTACAGGGTCACATTCAAAGCAGCCATCCCCCTTAAATGACTGCACCAGCAGATTTGGCTGATGACCACAGGGAGTCAAATGAGACACCTAATTGAAATTGTGGGAACAACTCCATATTAGGTAAAATAGGGACAGAGTCTGTTTTGTCCTGGAGACAATCACATAATGTCTGAAAATTATTTAGTCAGACTTATGTGGCTTAGGCAGCAAAAGCACTTGCACACAATGGAATTCTTTGCAGCTGCATAAGCCCTCTTCAGAGAGCCTTCCACTTTTTTGTCCACTACTTCAGATAAGGTTGCCTCTTCTGAAGTCAATGATGATGAGGATTACATTGAAAATAGCAAATTGTTTACATTGGTCTCTTGTAGAAATTTGTGTTTCAAAATTGTCTAACAAGTACCTCTTGTTTATGAAGCAAGTGGCTTTGTCAACATCTTTTCACACATCAGCAATGACAGTCCGCAGCACCTCAAACAAAAGGAAAGTATCTGAAGAGGAAGTGCTATATTGTGCATACAACTCATCCTCCTTCTGTGGCGTCTATTCCAAACCCAAAATGTCCCAAATATAATTCAGAACAACTTGCAATTGGGTACTCTGGATGTGCCGTCCATTTGGTCCTGGTTCAGAGTCATCATCAGAATCTAGCCCTACTTGTGTAACATGTGGCTCCTTTAAGGGAGAATCTACTGCCTGCTTTATCATGCTTTCCAAATCATTCCTGGGCATTTGGAGGATTTGTTCCTTCTCCCATGGGGAATCCACATAGTTATCATTCAAGGTGGCGTTCCTCTGCTCTATTGTTCAGCCAAGCATATTGCAATAAAGACGTGTTATGTTTTTAATAGTATCTACAACAATGTCTCAACAGGTATTAACAAAAGAACGACTTAATACTTAATGAATAAGGAAACAAAGGGAGAGTAACAAATCAATTAAAGCGTTAGTATTATTGAATCAACAATAAAAAGCTGCATCAAAATATATCAACAATGGGTGATTGGAATTAAACAAAGTGAACACATATAGCTCGTGGACCAGTGCCTGGGAACAGTGCATGTGAAACACAACAAAACAAAAAAGTGAACGACATGTTGGCCAAACTTATGAATGATCTTAGTAGACAAACGAAATATACTGAGAAGCCATGCTGAACGCTAAGAAAAAGTGAGCTGGCGACTCCGATCAAACAACTAGACCGCATCCATACAGTTTAACTGATATGTCCCCCGGGAAACCTGCCAAATGTTACTTTAGTACAAGACACACGTCAGCCGGATTCAAATGAGATGGAAAAAATACATTTTGGAGGTTGAAAAAAGTAAGGCATTATCAAAGTAGCTAATAGCAGGGGTCAAAGCAAAGAATGCAAATTGGAGTAAAGGTCAAATCCAAACAAAATAAAATCATAGATTGAATACCCCTGGTCAAGAAAAGTATAAAGGAGATAAAGAAAGAAAAAGTAGCCCTCCAAACACCCTATCTGTGTAAAATATTATGGGCGACGAGTAAAAAACTAAACAAAAAAATGATAAATAATGACAGTCAATTTAAGTGATATAAATGTTCATGTACAAACAATTACTGATTACAAAATAATAACTATGTACATCTCAAAGTAACCCCTCTCAAAAAAAGAACAAGGGCAACCAATGGCTCACCTAGAAATTTAGAAATTCATAATGTTGCTACATACAGCGAAACAACATATTTATAAAATAGCAACATTGTTCAATTCATCAAGAGTATTCAGTCCATTATTCACTGTGTCACACCTTGTGATCCACTGAGATTCACAGCGCTGCAATAATTATCCCACATCGCCTCCACACATAGGGCAGACTGGTTGGTCAATCACTTGCCAGATAATATCCGTTTCAGTGTGGTTGTATGTCAGAAAATGAGAGGCCAAAGGTGCGTTCTCCACCTTGCAGCAGATCCTGCTTTTATGATGTAGGTCTTGACCATCTGCGTAGTCTGTCTTATATAGAGTAAATTACATGGACAACATATGGCATATATAACATTCCTAGTGTGACAGTTCTGAACTGTTTCAAGAGGTATACTTGTGCGCTCCCCCTAAACTCTTTAATGTTCACAGCCTAGAGACAAGCAGTGGAATTCTGGCACTTAAAATGTCAAACACTGATAGTAAGACCCAAGAAGCAATAATAGACTGATTGATGTTCATTTTCAGAGTCCAGGTCATAGCATGTACCAGGTGGTTTCCTAAATTGCTGCCTCTCTTATAAGAAAAAAGGGGGTGGTTCTGTAAAAATAGATTGAGCATGTAGAATTACCAACATTCTATTTATTATTTTGCTCACTTGATTACTCGAAGGGCATGGAGCAGAGACAAAAGGAATGCATGTATGTGCAGCACATGACTTTGGTTTGAGCAGAACCTCTCTTGGGCAAAACCATGCAGGGTTCAAGGAACGTCTAATGGGGCGACGCATGTATCCTCGAGCTAACAACTTATCCACTAGGAGGGCTGCCTCACAAAATAATAAACGTATCCACTTGCAATTCTTCAGTATATGGAGAGATTATCTATTTGACAGGCCTTCACAAAAAACTCCTAGGGTGGTTGCTGGAGAAAAGTAACATAGCATTTCTCTCCCTCAGCTTCCTCAACAAGCTAATGCCGATCTTGTCAACTATCCTAAGGGAGATGTCTAGAAAGGGCAACACATCATTTTGGGCATCAAAAGTAAACTTTAGATGGTCTTGCAGTTGCAAGGTATTAAGCCAGTCGGCAAAAAGATCTAAGGTATCTGAATCCCCATGCCAAATCACCAGGATGTCATCTACATAGTTTTTCAAAAACACAACATGATTCTGAAAGGGACTTGTAGGTGAAAGGATGATAGTTTTCTTCAGATAGTACATATACAAAATACCAAATTTGGGGCATAACAGGCCCCTATCGACACTCCTTTCTTTTGGAAGTAAAAAGTGTCCTGATACAAAAAAGTAATTGTTGGTAAGTGCAATTTCAAGTAATTCCATCAGGAATTCTGTGGGAATCCTGGCTTGAAGATACATGAATCAAGAAAGGACCGAATCACCTTAAAGTTCTTTAGCTTGGGGATATTAGTTTACAATGACTCAATGTCAAACACCACCAGAAGATCAGTCTCTTGATCAAAGGGCATGTCCTCTATCTGCGAAATTAAGTCCATAGTATCCCTAATGTTGGTGTAAGTGGCAAGAACAACTTCTTTGATTACTGAATCAATATACTTCTCTAATAGTTCCAGGGCAGATCCACACCCTATTGGTCTGCCAGGGTGATTGTTCAGGTCTTTATGTACCTTGGGAGGCACATATTGTACTGGAGTACAGGGATGGTCACTATTAAGGAAACAATGTTCCTTGACGGAGATGATTTCTAAATGCAGCGCCCTAGCCTTGACGTCTTTAATGAGGAAATTAATCACCAAGAGAGGATCTGAGGGCAAGGAGGTACAGTGGTCTGTATTAGACATTTGTCATAGGGTTTCAGCATTATATTTCTCACAATCCATAATAATATTTCCCCGCCCTTGTCTGATGGTTTAATGACCAGATTTGAATTTTCTTTTAATTGGGAAACGTCGTTTACGACGCAACTTTTAGCTCGCAGTGCTATTACAACGCAGACTTTAAAACGCCTTTCAATACAACGAATTACACTGGGGGGCGCTCTAGGATAGGGAATTGTTTTAATTTACTATCCAACACCTTCCCTAGTGTCCACGGGAACTGGTGTTGGAATAGTAAATTAAAATATTCACTATCCAACACCCCTTAATGTAATGCGTTGTCATGGGATGTGTTTTAAAACTGGAGTTGTACAGAATGCGTGCTAAAAGCATGCGTTGTAACAACGAACATCCATTTTAATGCCATCAGGGAATGTTTCTCTTGCAGTTTCAAATTATATGGTACGTATTCAAGAGATCTCTTAACATCCTGCACCTCTGGAAGAACTAATCTATCAAAGGCCAATATTTCCAGAGGCATTAAGGATGAAGAAGGTATAAAGGTAGAAGGAAGGTGGAAGGGGGACACCATATTTTCATGTTCCTGAGGTCTGGCAGAGAAAAAGAAACTCAGCCTGAACCTTCTAAAGAATTTTAACAATTTTAAAATTTTTACTTGAAAAGGTCAGTATGTTCTGTTGGTACAAATGATAATTCCCTACTCAAGATCAATGTATTGTGAGGATAAAGAATGTTTAGATAAATTGAACATAGGGATCAATTTGCTCTGTGTATTTGTCATGTTAAGGGAGTCATGACGTGTGGTCACTGCTAGAGGGATCACCCTTGACTAAGAGACCATATCAGGATCGATTACTGTGGTGGTCCCCATTGGTAGAATTTCCTCCAGGCCTGACATTCCCCCGTGTACTCTTGATTATAGTTTTCCCACCCCACTGCCTCCTACAGCCCAGTCCCTCGCTAAAAATGGGTATGCTGTGGTGGTTGGGTAATCTGTTATTCTCCGAGCTGGAGCTGGTACCCTCACCTGGATCTGAATCTTGTACGGCTGTTTTAGAGGAAACTGAAAAAAGCGATAGACTTGTGATTTTTGAATTTACCCTAGTTATAACCTCTAGTAGTATTGTAGAGATTAGTTCTGTAAAAATTGTCACTCTGGTAGGGGAAGGTGTTTTCTTTGCTATAACTCATCTACTTACCTGAAGTATGTCCTCCTTGGTATTTGTTTCATTTTCTTGGTCATGATCAGGAGCTGACTCAACTATTTAGTTGGTTCTTAGTTTCTGGCCTGCACTGATCATCTAGAGGCTGTTTGACCCTTATATCACTACTTACATGCACAACACATCACACACAGCTTATTCAGTCCTGATGAAACGCCATGGGTCTTTATGACCACAAAGGCGGGAAACATGTTGACCTCATAGTTACCTGGGCACATTGTGCCAACAGGGGTAACTCCTAATCTACAGGTTTTTTATTCTGATAAGGGTACCACTACATTAAAAGCATTTCTTCTGGTAGTCCTTAGTCAGTTTAATTTTCCTGCACACACCTTGTCACCCTCCATATAGGACTCACCCAACACACCCACATGAACCTAACAGCAGTTCTCAAAAGATCTCTGATAAATTGACCCTTCGGGAGACTCGTAGGGAATTGCAGCCCCGGCCTGATGAGGAGCAACTGCCCGATGATGAAGCTTGACATCCTTCGGGGTGAGTGAGGGCTACAAGAGGCAAGACTTGTTCTTCCCTCTCTTTTGAGTGAGTCCTAGACCTAGGGTTCCTCTTTCTTTTTCCTTTACCTTTTCCTCCAGTGAGGGAGTGACTACTTGCACTACTCACCTAGGAACAGTGTCCCCTCCTGTTTTGTTGATCTAATCTACCCCACCATGATAGGTGAAGGGGAGACCATGATGAGAGTAATTTCTTAAGTTTAAGTTTTAAAGTATAAAAATTATGGCTAATAATGCTGGAAATAGTAGGGGAAAACCATACCTAGGCATTTCATTTTGGATGGGCACCATGTAAAATTGGTATCAGCAAAAATATATTGATAACAAGGGATTTAATGGTAGATCTTCAGTTTTGGAGAAGTTTAGTTTTTGACCAGCGATATTAGAATATAAGTTGATCTCTTGTAAAAAAGGATCTAAAGAGGAAAGGGGGTTAGACATGTATATTAAAATATCATTAGTGTAAGCCGATAACTTGGTTACAGGGAAGTTATGTTTAAAACCAGATATAAGTGTATTACAATGAATACGTTCAAGGAAGGGTTCTAAACAAAGAGTAAAGAGCAAAGGGGAAAAGAGGCAACCTTGTCTGGTACCTCTGTGTAGATGAAAATGTGGGGAAAATCTTCCGTAAACACACTGCCACAGGGGCAGAGTATAATAATTTAATAAAAGAAATAAAATTAGGACAAAAGCCAAACCAATGTAGAGTGGCAAACATATAATGTTAATTAATGCGGTTGAATGCCTTTTCAGCTTCAAGAGATAGTGTCGCTAGAGGAGAGAGATATTTATTGCCAAATTGAAGATTATTGGAGAACATTATGGCATTGTCCGCAGCTAGTCTACCCTTGATAAAACTAGATTGATAAGATTTATCAAGTAAGAGGGCATCATTTTCAAAGCAGAATGCTAACATTTTGGCAAATATTTAACAATCATAGTTAATCAATGAAATGGGACGATCATTTTTACAGAGGGTATGATCTTTATCGGGGTTAGGGATAATAACAATTTGGATTTCTAAAAAGGATCCACTAATATTGGAATCTAAAAGAATGGAATTGTAAAGTTCAAGTAGTTTGGTGGGGGCAAAATTTGAAGTAAAGGCAGAAAATAATTCAACAGAAAATCCATTTAGACCCGGGGCTTTAGCTATTTTATGAATTTAATAGCATCTATAATCTCCTTAAGAGTTATGTCGGATTCTAATCATTTAAATTCATCAGGAGTGACAGGAGGATTAGGAAGACCATTAAAAAGTATGAATATCATCCTCTGAAGGATTGGTATCTTGTGAAGATAGTGATTCATAATAATCTTCGAAAGTTTTAGAGATGTCAGCATTAGAGGAAGCAATGTTTTTAGAGTGTTCATTACCAAGGGGTCCAATATTTTTACTTTCAAATTTGATGATTAAATAATTAGCCAGCATTTTTCCACTTTATTTTGGTCTCAGTGATACTTTGATTTGACTTTAAGCAGAATATTACAAGCATCAGTTGTAGTGTGTTTATTGATGGTAGACATGGCTTTAATCAAGTCGCGTAAAACAAAGGAAGATTTAGAGGTGAAATATGTATGTTCCAGTGTTTTCATTTGCTGCAATAAGGAGGTATATTAGGAAGTTGCTATCATTTTCTGTTTAGCTTAATAAGCTATAGTAGAAGCCAAGAAGGAAGCCTTAAAAGCATCCCAGTTGTTTGGAATGGAAGTGTCATGAGGACTGTTAAATTAAAAAAAACTCATTAGTAAAAGCAGTGGCTTTTGTATAAAGTTATTGTCCAACAAAAGAAAATTATTACATTTCCAATGAACAGTTTTAGGATTAGTGAAGGATAACTCGAAAGTAGTTGAAACGGGAGCATGAGCTCAGTTAAAAATATAGCCAACTTTTGAGGATGAAAGGGAGGGAAGTAGAGATTTAGTAACTAATATGTGATCATCTCTAAACATAGTATGATGTACATCAGAGAAAAACATAAATTCACAAGTATCAGGATTACATGTTTTCCAAACATCGAATAATAGATGAGTTGCAGTGGCTGATTAAAAGGCCTTATGAGATCTATCAGGGTTAAATTTAAAGTTGAATTTCCTATCAGTATTGAGATCTAACCACTGATTAAAATCTTCTGCAACAATAATATTAGGATTGCCAATTGAAGCTAATTTTATTTTAGTATTCCAAAAATCGCGATCAGGTTTCACTGGACCATAGAAATTAAATAAAGAGATTTGTTTGTACTGAATAATAAAAGTAAGCGAGAGGCTGTAGCTTTACGGCTAGGACGGTTGACCTCAAAGCTAGGGAACCGGTTTTGAGTCTCGGCAACGATGCTGAACACCCTGTACTTCTGGGCAAATCACTTAATCTCCCCGTTCCTAACAAAAATTAATGTGTCCTTCTGTGATGAAACTGGTGCTCATGTAAAGCTCTCTGACACCAGATTCGGGTCTAGTTCGTGCTATATAAAACTCTAAAAAAAAATAGCAGCCAGTACCCATTGCCCATCAGTGTCACATTGAGTTGATATAATCTGTGTATGTAACATTTTATGAACCAGAAATGGTTACATTACCTTTACGGTTAATGGCTGGAGAATAAAAAATCTGACCATCCCATTGCCTTTTTAACTTAAGTGATTCAACATTATAACATGAGAATTTAACTTTGACAAATGAGAAAGTATACCTTTTTTCTTTTAACGGGATGGCCCAACCCACGGACATTCCAGGAGACAATGTTAAACATATTGGGAATTAGGAGTAGGGGAACAGGAACATGGATGACAAGCTACAATAACCATGAAGGGAAACAAAAAGACACTACATATTAGCATCCATATACAGAAAAGCAATACAAGCATGAGAATAATAGAAAACAAAACATCACTCATAGAAAAAGAGCAAGAGAGAGAATAAGGAGTTAGACAAGAAAGAAAGGGAATGTACAGTAAAGAGGCAGATCAAGGAGAAATATCCAAATCTGAAGCAAAGAGTATGAAAAATGAGCATGACCCTTGAGTGCACTTGCAGCAAGAGAAACAGCAGAGAGATTAAAATAATAATCATAAAAGACAGCCATAAAGACTCACACATAAAGAAAGAGAGGAGATGAGAAAGACAAGCTCATAAAAAAGTTGTTAAAAGCGCTGGACAGGTGTATCCATAGAGTGAGATGAGGTAGATTGAGGAAACGATTTGAGTTTAACAGGTCATCAAAAGATCCTGTGGTGCCCTCATAGGTGATTTTACACAGGCAGGGATGCAAAATGGCAAAATGAATTTTCAAATTTTCATTTGAGGTCAAAGAGCGAGAATTTCTTTTCTTCTGGCATTCATGGCATTCGAAAGGTCTTCATAGATAAAAATATTGTGGCCGGACCATAAGAGATGACATTTTTGTTTTGCTGCCTTCAAATCACGTATTAGGTCAAAGAATTCAAAAAATAGCATTATGATACCCCTAGGCCTGTTGTGACGGGGTTGAGATCAACCTAAACTATTCACTCATTGAGGATTCAAAGGTGGAGTGTTGGGAAGATTCAGAAGTTCAGTCAAGTATTTCTTTCAAGAAGGTGAGAAGATCCAGACCCTCAAAGTTTTCCAGTAGTCTATATATAAAGCGATTATTATGCCTGTTCCTGTGTTCAAGATCTTCAGTGTGAAATTTAAGTTTGGAAATTACTTATTCTAGCAAAGAAATCTTATCAGTTGCATCCTGGAGATTACTTATACATTGTTCAGTTTCTAACATTTTACCTTCTATAGTAATCCACCAGCATCAATTTTTTGAAGTTTATCGTTCATGGCACTCATAAAAGGTTTCAGACCCCTCACCTCATCAAGTATAGTGTTCAAAACAGGATTACAAGAAGACCTAATGGGAGACGGAGGACAATTTTAGCCCTTTTACGATTTGCATCAGAGAAAGAGGGTTTAGAAGCAGCAAGAAGATCACTGGCCATTTAAACGTAGTGTATGAAGCGTTGAGGAATTTTCTGATGCAATTTAATCTTGCCCATACACTATGATGACGGAGTGTACAGATATGTTGGTAATATAAAATGAAGAACGGAAACTTCCAAGATGCAAATATTTGATAGTAGCAAATAGTTCAATTCACCAGCATAGCCCAATGACCAAAGGAGGTATCAAATATTGTTTATTCCAGTGCAGGAATATATACGACAGAGGCGAATAAATGAAACAATTGTAAAAAGATAAAAAAGAAGAGAAATGTAGCAAAAGAAAGTCACTCCATTATTCATGTATAATAGGAGGTTGCCATAGAGATGTCAAAATACAGGCAGCGTGTCCAAAAGGAGAGTAAGATGAAAATAAAAATGTATGAAGATTGAGCAACATGCAGACAAAATGATAGCCATGAAACAGAAAATAATTATTCACAGATGCAAATGAAAAATATATAATGGAGCAACCCTCATAAAAGATATGGGTGACGGTTATTGCTGCAATAGCTCATATAACAGAAAAAAGCATGTTTAGGACTGTGCTGAGGAGAGAGCGATATGAGGTGTCAGAGACCCTCTATTACGAGTGGCACGCTAATGAGATGGTGGCCACACAAGTCTCACTTAAAACTCACAGCTGCAGCACCAGGATCAAGAAAAAGCTCTTGCAAGTCAGCTGTTGGCTCAAAATGCTGCGAATAGAGTAGGCAGCGATTGTAGAGGTCCTGAAGTGATAAGAGAGCAAAAAATCACAGTATAAACACTGAAGAGCTCTGAGGTGTGATGGAGCCCAACAACCCGGGGCCGTCTGCTCAGCGCATCGCCACGCACCCATGAAGATCATATTTCAAGTGTGGAGAATGATGGGAATGATTGCATGGGTAGGAGAACTCGACCTAAGGCTTTGGTTCGGATCATGTGTGGAGTGGTGGAACTCATAATAGATTCAGGTTCCATGCTTACAATAAGTCCAATAACACTCTTTCAAATAAGTTTGCCTGATAATGATGTGCTTCCTAAGTATATAAATAATAATGGGTTATCTAAGAGACCCCATCAGTATTGTAGGTTATTTTGCTGCTCCATAAAGGTTTTATGGCGAGCGATATTGGGCAAAATGTATGCAGCTGAAGAGAGACCACCAATTTTAGGGTGGATTCACCAATATGACCTCCATATTGTCATAAATCCCAGGGCACCCAACCATGTAGTGGTGATGGGAGAAGTCAGTGTAAATTAAACAATTGACAGAGTGAAAGCTGTATTCAAGGATGAGTTGCACCAGTTGCTGGGTTATGTGAGTGAGATTATACTTAAGAAGGGAGCTATACTTATTAAACAGAAGGTGAGGAGAGTACTGGTAGTAATAAGGTGGGAAGTAATACAGATGCTAGAATACACACTAAAGGAAGGGATCATTGAGCCAGTGGAAGTCACTAATTGAGTTTCACCTGTGGTTATAATGGAGAAGGCAGATCAATGTTTGCGCTTTTATGTAGATTTGAGGAGTGTGAACCATGAAATTGTCACTGTCGGCTTCCCATTACCAAATATAAATGAAATGATGTTGTTGTTAAATGGGGGAAAATCTTTTCAAAATTGTTATGTTATGTTATGTTACTGGGGGTTTTGTAGAGCGCTCAGCTGCTCAAGGAGCGCCCGGCGCTCCTTAGAACTTAAAATTATATACCACCAGATTTGCTTACATGAAAGGTGAAACAACTCACAGCATTCATAACCATAGAGGGAACATTCCAATTCACCAGTATGCCTTTCAGCCTTTCCTCAGTTGCCAGTGTTTTCCAGCGAATTATGTTGAAAATGGGCAAGGGATAAGGAATGTCATCGTTTTTAGGATGCTATCCTGGTATTTGGTAGGATAGAGGATGATCATAATTGTGTTCTCAAACAAGCATTGAGAAGGATATCAGAAGCTGGTCTTACTTTAAGAAAAGACAAGTGTACATTTCTAGTACGGGAAATAGACCTCCTGGAGCACACTACAACCAGTGAAGGTGTGCGGCCAAAGGAAGACCTTCTCAAAGCTATTACAATGGCTCCCACTCCACAGAACAAGGGCAAATTACATTCCTTCATGTGTCTTGTGCAGTACAATTCGAAATTTGTGGAAAGGTTTGCTGAAAAGACTGAAATATTGAGAGGCATGTTTCGAAAGGGGTCCACAATTGAATGGAAAAGGGAACAATGAGATGGGCCGGAGCAAATGATAAAAGACATATGCTGTGCGGGTATTCTGGTGCCATTTGACTATTGCTTTAAGACTGTGTTAAAGGTGGATACCAATGCCTCTGGCATTGCTGCTAATTTGGCACAGGTTCACGATAATGGAGAAAGGACTGTAACTTTTGCGTCCCGTTCCCTTGACTTATATGGAACTGAATTTCTCAGTGATAGAGTGGGATGGCATTAGCTGCAGCCTGGAGTGTCAAATACAGTTGGACATATTTGTAAAGTTTGAAATGTATATTCCGCACAGATCACAAACACTTAATTAAGGTTGCATCTTTCCTTGGATTAGAAGGAGGCAGTGTTGGCTAAGGAACAGGAAGGCGCTGTAGTGTGGTTGGCAGATATTGAAGGAAGCAGTGATGAGGAGTTTACTGTGGCAGAGTGGAAGAAAGAAACGGAAAGTGATTACGTTTTGAAGAAAGTGGTTAAAATATTTGGCAATGGGGGTTGAAGAGAAAGCAGAGTGGTTCCCAGTGTGAGGCCTTTTTTAAAGATTCTAGATGAATTAACATTGTGTGGTCAGAGGTGGTGATGAGAGTAGACAAGTTAATTCTTCTCCAAGGCTTCAGGAAAAGCATTATAAGATTGGGTCATTTAGGATCACTGGGACAAACCCTGACTATAAGGAGATTGGGAGAGAAATGTTGATGGCTGGGAATGGATGATGAGGAAATATGTTGAGTGGTAGGGTGTCAAGACTCCAAAGAGAGCATGAAAAGGTTGAGGTCTGGGGAACAGTCTGAGGTAGGTCACATTGATGATCCTAGAAAACTGTGCTGTAATGTGTACATGTACTTTATAGGGCCACTGCATGGAGTGAAAACAGTTTGAAATATGCACTTGTCACTGTTGATGTACATTCAAAGTGATTGGTGGTCAAATTCATGCGGTGATGACGAAAACTGTTATTTTAGCATTAGATGGTGTGTTTAGAGAAGAGTTATTTCCTCTAATGCTTATAACAGAAAATGGCACTCAGCTTACTTCACAAGAGATGAGGGTATTTTTGGAAAGGTGTAGAGTTAGGCATCGATGCATCGCTCTGTAAAATTCACAAGCAAATGGTCTAGTGGAAAGGGAAAATCATGGTAAAAGGTATCATTTTAATGGGAATTCAGAGTGGAAAA
Organism: Lissotriton vulgaris; assembly: GCF_964263255.1. NCBI lineage: Eukaryota > Metazoa > Chordata > Amphibia > Caudata > Salamandridae > Lissotriton > Lissotriton vulgaris. Next base: position 585,239,830 of record NC_141685.1, read on the forward strand.
GATGTGGAAAAAATAGTTAATGAGCTAGTACACGCATTACACTCTCCTGAAAAATAGGGTTATAAAATTGTCTCTATTTAATTGGATGAGGAGACAGAAACCAGGCACAAAGTTACTACCAGCTTGGTTGCTGATATATGGTAGATGATTGTGCAATGTTTAAGGAAGGAGATTGGGTAAAGATCAAAACGGGAAGGGTGGAAGCAGGATTGTCCAAATTTTGAGGACCCTTTAGCGTTATAGTGTTCAATGAATGGCATGTTGTACTTGAGGATGGGGACAAGTGGAATAAGCGGAGAGTTTTGTTATACCAGAAGAGAAGTGAAGCCGTAAAGCAAGTGGCAATAGTGATTTCATGATAATGGAGGATGGAGACATGATAGGGAGCAGGAGGGTGTTGAGTAGGAGAGGGAATGGTGATGGTGGTGATGGCAGAGGAGACGGTGTCGAGGCATTGAGTAGAAATCAGAGGAGTTGCAGACCACCCGTGTATTTAAAGGACTTTCTTAAAAAATGAATTAAGGAATCTGTATTTAATGATGGATATATTACCATTTATATTTCAAATCTTGGCATCACCATTTGCTTTACAATATACTTTGAAGATGTACATGTTCTGCCTTTTATGTTTCCATTTCCTAGCATCACCATTTTAATTGTAATGTACACTTCTGTTCTGTTATAAAAATATATTTTTCATTTAGTTTGTTTCCTTTTTAGTTTATTGTGTTCTTCTTGTTTTCTTTATGATTATTTACTTTGGTATCTTAGACATTTTTAAGGGAAGGAGATGCATTTTATGCCTTTAGTTCTATGTATTATATCATTTAGATTGTCATGAAGTGTGGTTTCCAGTGTTGTCAGTTGAACCTTTGCTGGAAAGAGGGAAACCAGACTGTTGAATAAAGACTGCTGAATAAAGCTCAAGTTATGCCTTAAGTGAATAGTTGTTGTTAATTCTACCAGGTGTCTCTGTGTAATTAGGGAGAAGAAACGCCTGCAGGCTCCACCGGCCAGCTCCCAGCGTGGGGTGTTCTCCCCACCCCAGTTCCACATATAAGTGGTGATCACCCTTGGGAAGTGGTGCTAATGTGAAAACTGCTCACTAGAGCGTGACAGCTTCAATTGCAGGACAAACAAACAGGTAAATACTTAGAAAAATTAACAATACATGAGATCTGCTTTTACAACCTACCACATAGAGGAAATAGATAGGAGAAAGGGATGATGAAGTAATATCACACTCTGATATTAGTAACAGAAAAAAGACTAAAACATGTTGCGATTTGGTAAAGACCTATATGGGAGTCGAAGCTCCTCAATATAGTCAGGACTGGGAGGAGGAAGTCGGATGATGGGTAATATGTACTTATGCATCTCTTAGTGATAGATTCTGTATTGTATGAGCATATGTTTCCATCTTTGCATGCATTTTTCCTACTATTACAACAATGGATCATTATGGGGATACAGTGCATTATTTTCTAAGTTCAAGCTCTTCCTGCTGTGACAATGAAAAATACCCTTCCTTGTTAAAGCAGAAAATGTTTATGAACCTTCTTTCTAGAAGACTGATAGCTTCATCATGACAACATTTGCTTCAGGTGAATTTCTAATAATAAATTGAGGGTCAATGGAACTCTCCATTATCGTAAAGCACTTTTATATTTCACAAACATTGCAAGCTGAGCTTTCCATAATTTCTCCAGAGAAAGTTGTTTAATTCTTGTAAGGAAGAAGAAGCAGAATTGAACTTAGTCTGAGCCCTATTGGAATGTTTTGGCTTGTTCTTTGGCTGCGAGGCCCTCTACATAGTGCTTCAGCCATCTAAGCATTCAAGTGTTTATAAATATTAAGCAAGAACTCTTGATTCAGACATCATATTTAATTTAACTATGTACTCTCATTGTCTACATATTTATGAATTTTAATGGAAATGAGACAATTTGAAAATAGTTGGTTGGATTTTACTGTTTGTATTTGCCACGTGAAAGTATGTAAAACATCACTCATTAAGGCCAGCGGAAGGGCATGAACTACTAACCACTCAGTGAAGTAAAGAGTAAGTGGGGAAAACAAGATTAATCAATTTTTTTTAACCATGCAGAGGAAAGTCTTTATTTTCCTGTATGATTGGTCTCTATGCTGTTGTGGTTGGTATGTTTTAATAGCAATAGAATCATTAGTTTTTTTGCCAGCAGTTTGCAAAATAAAATAGATGAAGGGAGAATTTTTTCCTGTTTTGATGGTATTGTGTTCTTTTACAGTGGCCGAGGTAGCAAAGCGCTAGTAAGTTTCTACAAAGAGAATAAAATCCCATTAAACGGTCTGAGTGTTGTATAGAACTTTTGCCAGGCCACTGTTTAATACTGGCACAGATATCCCTTTGACGTGTGTGTCAAGCTATGGAATGGAACAGCTTCTGATGATGTAGACATTCAATGTGCATGTGGTACTTTCATATCAGAGTTTGGATCAGAGTTAGACTACCAGAAATGATTTGAGAAATACGTACACTTGGCGTGGCGTGGTGCTATTATACACCCAATTTACAAAGGTGGCAAGAGAACAGATCTAAAAAATTACAGGATGATTACTCTATTTGATGTGGAATCCAAATGCTATGCCAAGTTGATCCTTAAAGATCTGGCGTCTTGGGTCACAAAAAACACCTTATACCCCTTAACCAGACAGGATTTTTGCAAAAATCAGGTACCATAGCCAAACCTCTTGCAATATCACTAATGTCTTACCCCATCGCTTTAGTGAACGCTAAAACTAGAATAGATCACCACAGCTTTTAACAGTTTTTTAACAAAAGGACCCCTTGTCTAGATGAAGTTTACATTTTAACAGCATGAACAAATAGAGACTATTAGGTTTTAAATAATTATTTATTGTTGAATTTCACACCCTTTTATTACTTACCATTTGTTTGCGACTGTATCAACATATTAAATGGCTGCATTTAGGTAGCTTCTAAAAAAGCCAAGGAAATAATGTAAAGCAAAGACATAGGAGCCTAGTTAATGTTTGTTTCATTACCCTATATGTAAATATTTTAGTAATTGTCTGATATCCTTTTTTATTGATGCATGCCCATCATTGTAATGATTTTTACAAATCAAACAATATTCTTCTACGTTCACTTGGTAAATAGATTATGAAGACTATGGGTATCAAAGAAAGTCCAATAGTCTATATAAGAAGCATTTTGATTTTATTTCTGGGAGCTAAATTAAGACAGCCTAACTGGTTTTATATAAGGCCAAAATAGCCAGCAGAGCAAAGGTCTGGGCTGAAGCAAATGATGATCCATTTGAAAAAACATTCAGTGCCATTAGTTTCTCATGAAACCATTAAGTGTTCCAAATTTGTCACTTGATAATATCTTAAAGGATTGAGGTCCAATTGATTGCCTTTCAGATGACGACTAGGATAGCTCCAAGCTCTTATTTCCAAAAACAATTCCTTACTTAGTCTATCAAAATTAGGAGAAGTCTTGACATGTTTTTATGCTGCAAATCCGAAAAATATCAGCTTATGGGGTAAGCAAGTGACTGACCTACTGAGCATATGTCAATTACTAACCAGCAATAACTGGGATAGTTTGAAACAAACAACTTGCAGAAGTAAAATCGAAAATAAGCAGTGGAATACGCTTAATGACTGGAACAAGATATGTAACCTTCAACAATCCATTTTACGTAAATGCTGCAACATCGGGCTTGTCTGAATATTCTACCATTACAGGAAAGTACCTGCCCTTCATTTCTTATTAAGATCTAACAATAAGATGAGTACACAACTTCTCAAGTGACAGCTTAAGTAGATTTATTATGTGAACAAGGAACAGACCACCAGCCCACTCAAGCAACCAGGTCTACCTGACTAGATTACATCTGTTAGCAGTGTGTTGTTTAAACGCGACTTAGAAACGGTTCTAATGATGACCTAACCTATGAACAGTTCTGATAATGACCTAGCACAGTTCAATTAGCATCACATTGAAACTAACCCTGGGCGTAGTTTGTGTAGTAGCACTACGCGTAGCTGTACGTAGTATAAAAACTGCATAGTGTGTAAATGTCATCTTTTAAATACGGATGAAAAGGTATCTGATCAAAGTTAGTTATATCCTTCTGTATTTTATTAGTTTTTTTGTTGCGCTCTGTAGATTCAAATTCCATAATCGTTTTTGTAACTTTGTCAAGGCCTGCCTTTGCATATGCGACTACATTGCCTTCTGATAGTCGTTTTTCAAGGTCAGCTATTATTTGTAATTCCTTTTTACTAAGCTGCAATGCTGTATCGATGCCATGCACCAGCCAATGGTGGGACCAAGTGACACCTATATGGCTGAAGCCTTTACGAAACCTGGGGCTGTTGGTGAATATCACAGATACATAACTAACCTGTAACCCAACTGGTATCACATCCTTCTTGAGAAACTCAGTCATCATCAGAGCATGTAAAGTAGTTCGAACATGTTTTTTTTCTGCATTGCTCCAGTTCATCAAGCAGTGCTTGCCCTTCATTCACAATAGGTGTTGTCACTGTTAAACCCAACAATGACGGTCCATTTTTAATTCTGGAGATATATTCCTCCGAGTAGGTAGGAACATCAATATTCGCCATCATAATTTAGGACAAATATCAAGGCAAAAAGAGCCCTCACAGCCAGCCAGCTGTACTTAAATCATACTGTTTATGTATGTTAACATCTATATTTGAAACTATTGTGATCGAATACGATTAATTTTAAACTCCCTGCACTATTCTGTCAGCACTATTCAAGTTCCTAATTGTATTGATATGGTCCTGTATCTGCCAACTTATGTATTATGACATTACTGTTTTTTGACATCTCCATTTTGGAATATTATGGTGCAGTTTGTACAATTACATTGTAATGTACTGAAGCTTTTTCTTGTCTGTGATTTGGTATTAGGTTTCTCCCAAAGTAAAATGTGTATCTTTATTTCTTTATTTAAAAAAAATATATATTTTCCTTCTTCTTTTTCTAATATTTTTGCCTTAAGTTCCACCGAGGCTCTTTTCTTTTCATTTGATACGATCCCTTTTAATTTACCGTTCCCAAATGGTGGTTGCTTTTACCTTTTGAATTGACCTGGCAGTCCGCTTTCGTTGTCTATAACCGGAGGTATTTAGTTCTGGTTTCAACGATGGCGCGTCTGTAGCTGTTTGACACAGACGCGGGACGCTTTTATTCCTTGAGATTTTCTAAAGCCGGTAAGCATGTGCTTTGCACTGCTACTTTCATGATGCTTCATAGTGAACCATCAGGGTAATTTCTAGATGTGATTTTGAGTAATGTGCTTTTGATTTATTGAGATTCTCGTTTTTGTGAAACAAATGGTGATTTGTGTTCTTTTCCAGTCAAATTATTGGACGGCCAGTTGGCTGAAAATTTGATGCCAATGCTTTAAATTTTAAAGAATCCTTCTAGACGTAGTGTGTCTTCACTCGCAAAATTCAGTAAGTGTGTTTTGAATTTTGGGCTCAATTGTAATCTGACATTTTGCCCACGACAACAAGACTAATTTTGTGTGTTCTATGTCTTAGTTCCTTAAAGTATCTACAAACGACCATAAATATACGATTGGTCTCATTATTTTTTAACAGGTGATGCTGCCCTGATTTTTATAAATCTTGGTGGTAGGTTGGTCTAAGTCACTTTATGGTCTTTTTGGTGTTGGTCTATAGTTTTCTATCTGATCTTTCACGTGGTGTTTTACCTTAATTTACTTTTCTGGTCTTAAGCCTTTTCTTTTGAAGAAGCCTGTAAGGAATTGAACAAATTAAGAAATACACTTAATACGTTTTTTATTATATAGATATAAGACGCTCAAGCAAACTTTGAGTCCTGATGATGACTGCATAACTAAACAGTGGTCGAAACGCCATTGACGCTTCTTTGTGGCCTATATTGTATTAAGGACACTATATTTATGTCTATGTTGTTCCTTCATTCCAATATGTAATGTTTTTGTTGCCACATGTCTGGTTTTTTGTCATATGTTGTTCCCATGTATACCAGCATTTTTTGTCTTGAGCATAATTGTTTTTGGAAAGGTTTATGTATTATATGTAATAAATAATACTTTTTTTGATATTTTTATAACTGTCTACAGGGCTTCTTTATTCACTTTTCTTTGTTATTTTTTTTTATATTTCTTATTTTGAATATGTTAGACCACATATAGTTCTGGGTGTTTTCCTCCCCTGAACCTACTGACAGGATGCCCAGCAGGATCGGCTGCTCTTGTTTCCGGAGCTTATTTTTCAGTAAGGTAGGGTGAATACGCACATCAAAAGGTTCCGGGCAGATTTACAATAACTGGCGCATCCCTGCATATGAGCAGGGATGCGCCATGCCTCCGCCACCATGGATGCGCCGTATTTACAATGCGGCGCACCTTGGGGCAAAAACGGCACAGATGCGTGATGCATCTGTGCCTTAAAAGTGGTGCATTGCTGGAGTTGGGTCGCAAGTGCGACGCAGCTCCAGCAATGCTCTAGGGGGTCTCTATTGTTACAATGCTGCGTCAATCCATACGCCTGCTTCAAGTAGGTGCAGGGTTTGATACAGCATGGGCCCAAAAGTGACTGAGTGAAAACTTGTAGGAGGCGTTCCGGCGTCCGTACCCCCCCCCCCTGCACAGGAATGCCTCCTTCTGGCACAGCGCTTACAACGTGACGCATCTCCCAGATGCGTCACGTTATAAGTACCCCACACCATGGCGCATCTTTTGCACCGCCGCTGTGTCACAAAATTGATGCAGCGGCGGCGTAAAAGGGGCGCAAGGGGCTTGTAAATCTGTCCCTCAGTGTTCAAAGTCTGTAAAAAGGAGTAAAGCCCCTTATAGTATGGCGGTACCTCTTGGGTCAAAGGAGACAGGTTAGAATGGGTATAGAGCCCAAAACGTCATAGCATTGGCCCCACAAAATATCATGTAAACAAAAAAGTCTTAAGGTCTGGCAAACTTTTTCCTCCATTTTTCCAAGTTCTACATACTTTGTCCCTACTGAGCTTTTCCATTCGAGAATTCCACAAGATAGTAAAAATCATTTTCTGAATTTTCTGCAAAGTGCGGTGCTGAGGAGGAAACATCATAGCAAGGTATAGCAATAAGGGGAACAAAACAGCTTTAATTACCAACACCTTCCGTTCTAGTGTGAGCTTTCGCAAAACTACAGAGAAAGCTTTTTCAATAGTTTAGTCTGAAGTTCCTTCCAATTTTGTTCCTCATAACCTTGGCCCCCAAATTGTACTCCTAGAATTTTCGTGGGTTCTGTGGTCACTGTAACTTGTAAATGCGCCTGCCGATCCCAGGGACCTGTGGTCAAGCATACACTCTTGTCCATGTTTAAACCTAACCCTGAAACTTCCTGAAAAAGAGAGGCTTGTAAAAGAGTTCTGCGCACAGAGGTCGGAGCATTACATAATACCGCCACATCATCCATGTACCCTTTTACCAATTTGTCCTTTCTAGGTTTGCACAAGAAAGGTTCCAATGCACAAACAAAAAGGATGGGAGACATTGGACACCCCTGACGTAACCCAGTGCAAATGGGAAATCCAGCAGTGTAGAAGCTGTTGGCTGCGAGCTCCTTGGTAAAGGGTCTGTATCTTTTTAATAAAAGTAGGAGGAACATTCATTGTTTTTAAAACCAGAAAAAGAAAATCATGACAAAACTTTATCAAAATCCAGGCTGAGAACACCCAGAGGTAGGCCCTTTCTTTATTGTACCAGAGCGCATCTCGTAAAGTGACAGGGCTATCCACAATAGTGTGCCTTCTGAGAACGCAAGTTTAATCTGGCTGAACACAAGCATGCATGACTGCTCAAGGTGGAGTGCAAGTACCTTAGCTATCAATTTGTAATTGACATTCAGGAGCATGATTGGTCTCCAATTATTCAGGGAGGTTTCATCCCCTTTCTTATACAAGAGGGAGATCACCCCAGCGGAGAAATCTACAGAAAAAAGGTTATTAGAAAAACCGGCAATAATCATTGCCATGTAATCAACACACGACAGGGTCCAACATTTCGGTAAAACTTCCAGGTGAGCCCATCCAGTCCTGGGCTAATCCATCAAAAGGCTGTTCCAGGAGATTAATCTGGGTCGCATCAAGACCACCCTCCAGTCCTGAACAATATTCCTCAAGGTCCTGCAAAGAAGAAGGGTGTTGTGGGGCAACGTATAAGTGTGAATAAAAATCAAATGCTATTTGTTGGCAATGTTCAACACCTTGGGTGATATCCCCCTTTTCCTTACGCAACCTTGTCAGTAATTTGTGTGAGGATTTAGCTTTTTTAAAGAAAATGGATGTGCATTTTTCATTCTCCTAATAGTATTGAACTCAAGAGTGAAATATTGTGGCTCTATTTTTTACATTTCATCCAATCATTCATTTCTATTGTGACTAATCGGATGTTTTCCTTAACGTCCTTGCCTGCCTCAACCAATTTTTGGAGAAGAATACGGCGTCGATGTAGTTTCTGAAAATTGTCCTATTCAGCTTTGGGTTTGAGCCGGCCTTGTTCCTGAAAGAAAAGCTTGGTTTGATGTTTCACCCAACACCACCATTTGTACTTGTTTGGAAATCTGTTTTGTTGCTTTGCCCATGCATGATATCGTAGAACATATTTCTCACAAATGACCTCATCCTTAAGGAGTTCATTATTTAATCTCCAAAATCCAGGACCCCTTTGAGGCCGGCCTGGTGTTGTGAACCAAACTGCCAAAATATTGTGATCTGAGAAAGGTACATGTGTAAGGCAGTATTTATCCGCACTCAGGGTTTTTGATGCAAAAACAAAATCTAGGCGGGAGTGGGCAGTACCATGATCCGCCTTCCACGTGAAGCCAGTACCAGGAGGATGGTGTTTCCTATAAGTGTCATAGAAATCCAGATCATGAATAAGAGGCAACAAAAGTTTAGAAGTGACATCCAGTGAAAAGGTGTGAGGAGTAACCAACATTCACTCCTTTGTGACAAAAAAGTGATTAACATCAACAAACACACCTTACACACAACTTTATTCTGAATTTTTAGGCGTGATTTGTTGAATTAAAAAGGTAGGTAGCTAACTTTGCAAACCATTACCACATGCCAATGCCGACATGTTTCTCTGCCTTTTATACTTTATAGCAGATTCATCAGGGCTGACACCTTGTCACCGCACCAGAGTTGGACACCTTGATCTCTGTGACTGTCAAATTGAAAAAACACTAGTTAAAATACACCCTCAAGGACCCCATTTCCTGAATATACCTCGTCAGAAAAATGTTTGATAGTTACCCTCTGCCAGCACTCCTTTTTTGTACCAGCTGAAGAGGTGAGACTGTAAACTCCAAATGTGAGTCTGTGTTTGAATAACTTAGCCTCTGCAATTGTCTCATCAATCTGTTAGAAAGAATACCACATGTATCACGACACTAAGTTCACACTCATCATACTCATAGTTGTTCAACACAGCCTCTAAACAACATAACCATTGTTCTTAAGGTTCCACATAACTTATGAGAACCTGCACATGCTGTGCCGCTATTCATGCCAATAAACCAAAGCTCTTAGAGTGTAAAGAATGCCCTATGGTCATATGAAATTAGACCAGGACGTCTTCTAATTCCTTATCGATTTTTGCAAAATTTAACAAATTTTGTTGCTCGAAAATATGTGCACGCAACTCCCCATGCTCTACTAGATTAATAAAAAGCACCTGGGCGCCACGCATGATAGAAAATCTTGTGATCCGAGTGGAGTGGTGTGGCTCACTGGTTAGAGGCCGCAGACCGGAAGCAGAGGACGGCCCGGGACCAGGGTTCAATTCCCGACGCGGCAGGGTCGTGAACCAGGGTCAGCGGACTCGATAATTCTCGCCTCGGTGCCTACTCTAACCAGGGATCACACTCAGCAATTCTCGGCATTAGCTTGCTTCATCCCCACAACGGCCCCCCACAAACGCCGGGGATGCCTGGTTTCACCTTGGAGATACCCAGGAGGGAACATCTCACAGGGAAAGCCAGGACGTGTTCCCCAGTGGTTTATAGCGCCAGGATTCCTCCAGGTAGCAGTGCGCTTTACAAGACACACACATTTACATTACATTTCTTGGTAAATCCGAGCACATCCCATTGTTTTGTACAAACTGGCTCCCCCACTTCTCACCATAACGAGCTACACGGAGCTCCACATCTCCTCTTGCGGCCTCAGTGTTAATTGGCCCGGAATAAAAGCATTTGAATATGCGTGTGATGTTTTCCTTGCTGGTCACGTGACCCGCGTCTCTCACGTCATCCGCCATTACTGAATGGTTTCAAATTAGATAGGCTTTATCTACGATGTTGCAAACACCTGCGCTTTCGCGCCATATCTCGGTTAATTAACTTCGAGCGCCATTACTGAGTGGGCACCAGTAGCTGAAACAATATGTATAATAAAAAACTGTATTTGCCTGGGTTTTTTTATATAGCAAAAATCCTAATCACAATGACCCTTACTGTATCACCAGCACTCTAGAACAATGAAACGGACCCTTATGTTTAAAGAAAGGCTGATATGCTTATACTCATCAGTCATTCCATATTTGTAAAACTCGGCATCCAGGACAAAGCAACTTAACAAAATACCCTGAAATGCCGGGAGGGCTCTAAACTGACATGTATGTAATAAAGACTTTTTTTGTTGTTTTAGAAAACCAACAAAGCTTATGTACTCGGTTTTAGCAAATGACCATGAGAGAAACTGAGCTTTATTTTTTAAAAGAAATCTTCTTATAATTTGTAATAAAGATTCTACATTTGTACATCTGATTTTGTCTCTGCAGTATATGGTTTAAAGATAGAAAAACCCATTGTAGCGACCCACATGCAACAGTGAGGGCGATTTACATCATTATGCTTGGATCTTATAGATATATATAACATATATATATATATATAATATTCATTTCTTCGATTTCCCAAGCATTCTAACGCATGGAGGGATCCTCAATGAATACCAAGGAGCAACGATAAGGAATTAGAAGACGTCCTGGTCTATTTTCATATGATGGGACCTCAGATTTTTACTTGACCCTATTCCACTCCATAATCTCATTCAAACCATGCTTATCACTGTTTTCTGTATAAATCCAACAGGCCTCTTTGGACAAAAGCACGTGCTCAGTGTTATTCGGAGTACCTTTTACTCTTTCGAGTACCGTCCAAGTGAAGTTGTGTTTCTCTTCAGAACAGTGCTGGACCAATTTGGTTGTGAGCTTACCTGCCCTTATGGTACTTAGGTGTTCTTGTACTCTGACCTTAATTTTTCTTGATGTTAATCCAATATACTGCAGGCCACATTCACACAGCAATGGGTAAATCACGTTGATGGTATTGCAGTTACTGAATTGGTTAAGAAACCACTCCTTGCCTGAGGCCAGAATGACGCTGTTACATTTTTTTGTTAACGGGCACACAGAGCAGGAACCACACGGATAATGCCTATTAGGAACGGTGTGTCCAAATTGCTGGCAGAGTCTGCAGAAAAGGGGCTGTCCAGAATACAGTAATAACCCCTTATTTGCCCCCAGAGAGAAAGACTGTGGGGGGTGGGCCAGGCCTCCTACACCAGCCGGATCCTCCTTAAGCATTACTACATACTTTAGTTTTCAACTCCACAGATGTTTTTTATTTTTTTGCCCACCTCTGATTTTACTGCAATAACGATTTAAAAAAACATCAATCAATCTGCGATCAGTATAGGGGTTGTACATATGCACTACCAGAATTACCTCCTTTGGGGCAGAAATAGAAATAACAGTTACGGCACAAAAAGTCTGGGTGTCTTTGCGATGTGCCACACATGCCAAAAAATCCTTACAAATAGAATCACTGGAGAAAGTTACATCAAAAATGCCTCCGCTAGAAAAATTCTGGATACATTCAATAGCACGCTCAACAATCTTGCATTCCTTTTTTATAATATCATCAACCAAAAAGAGCACACATTTTTCCTTCCTGTGTGCGTCACTGATTTCCACACGCACAGTGTTAGGCACAAAATCAAAACTTCTAGTATCCCCCGGCATGCGTGAATATGATGCCATGCTCACTCATGCAGGGCCTTGGAGTGGAGCCCCCAGCAAGGAGAGTAATTATAGCTGCCAAGCTCCTAGATGATTAATGGAACAAAAGCGGCATCAGAAAAACGAGTTTAAACACAATGCAAAGTCACAGTTTAAAAGCAATGTAAGAGCTGGCAGCTGCCACTGCTCGTAATTGAATATGCAGTCAAGCAGTATGCAAATCAAAAGACAGGGGCCAAAGGGCGTAATGGGAGATGGAAAGCGAAGGTACCCCGGGCCTCCCTGGAATACAAAGCTGCAGTTCCACTAGTCGTTCCTAGATGTCCCTCACAAGTCGACATCTAGTAACGACTAGTGGAACTGCAGCTTAAGACAGACTTAAGTTAGGATTTTGTCTTAAGTCTGTCTTAAGTTTGTCTTAAGACAAACTTAAGACAAAATCCTAACTACTGTGAATACCAAAAGTAGTAAGTTCATTCTGTGAATGCCAAAAGTAGTAAGTGCATTCTGTGAATACCAAAATAGTAGTTTAGGATTGAGTCTTAAATTCATTCTGTGAATTGGGCCCTCTCTGACTAGATTACAACTGTTAGCATTGTGTTGTCAGACATGATATAGTCACAGGTCTAATGATAACCTAAACTAGGCACAGTTCTAATAATGACCTAGCACAGTTCTATTAACATTGAAACCTCAGTCTTGGAGGTCTTTTGGCGAGTGTTCAACCATTATGGTGGTGCCTTAGGCACTGATTCTGGTGCCTCTCCTTGGGTATTGATTTACACCCCCTTGTTTCCTTTGATTCGGTAATCCATGCAATAGATGATCCGCTGATATACTAGCACTATATATATATTGTACTCTACTGGCAAGAAACTTATAGGGCATGTTCTGACATGAAACCTGAGATTTGAAATCTGTTTGCAAATAGGATACAGATATTAAGATCGACACCACAAGTGGTGGCATTGTTGGTTTTGGGCCTTGCCCTGAAGAAGTCCAGTGTTTTGGATGAAACACAATGGCTGCTTGATTTTCACACATTTAAGAACCTTTGAAATGACGTACAGAATAAAAAGAAGATTTGCACCTAAATTGGAAATCCTTTGTTTGTGATTGTTCATTATATTTATAAGATACTATTTGGTGCACCTTATTGTGCAGTTATAATTGTCTAGTGCTTCTATCTTGGACCACATCCTGACATCGGATGTTGATATTGTGTGCACATTCCAGCTATTTTTTATGTATACATTTTTGGAGGTATACAGATAGGGTGCGTTTTGTGTCAGGGGTCCGCTGTCAAGCTACAAGAATGTAAATGGAATGCTCAGGTAAACTGAGTGGGTTAAATGTCTCATGCATTTTTAATTATGTGACTACTTAACTGCACAAGATGGAGACTCTCGGGTATGGTGCTATTGGATCTGACTTAGAGACCCTTGTCCTCCTCATGGAACTAAAAGAGAAAGAGGCATTACAGTCTAATAACTGTATGAAATGCAAAAGGCCATAAAATTACCTTAACAGGAGCAGCATTGAGACCTAATTCACAGATGAAACTGGAATGTGACCATTAATATATGTGGAAGGAATGCATTCTGAAAATGGGTGATTTTTGTTTGCCTTAAAGCAAAGCACCTTATCTGTACAACTGATAGTGACAAAATACTTATCCATGCTTTCTTATGAATGTTAAAGATTATAATTAACTTAGAATTGTATGACATTGCAGTATGTTGTCCTTTTTCGATTTCTTTTACTTGTGTGAGTTATTTACCTCAAGAAACTTCTTTAGTCCCAGTGACAACTATGACTGATAAAGATCCAATCAACACATTGTCAGTAGAGTAACAGTTTCAGTAACTTAAATAAAGTTACTACACCCACAAAGGGGGTAATTTGACCAGCCTTCAGTTCCCTTGTCTCATTTTGAGTTTGGTAACTGCTTGATTTCCCATAGGTGACAATCAGCTGGCTCTTCTATCTGTAGCCTATTACCCTGTGTCCATGTGTCACAGGGCCACTGGATCAATACATCAAAAGTCATCATCATAATTAAAGGAATCCTCATAATACGTATATTTTATGGCATGACAGGAGGATAGTATTATGCATAACTCTTTCATTCACCCCTCTAAGCAGCAAACACTTCAAAAAAGAACATTGTATGACTCATAAAGTAAACCAGAACATTCAGTCCATAGAGCCCCCTAACATTTCATCTTCTCCCGCTTTTGTGTGCTGCTTCTGAGTAGATACGTATGCCCACATTTATGTGGTGTATTTGTGTATTGTTTGGGATTATGAATACTAAGATCTCGTGACGAGCTCAGCTCGTCACGGTGCACGGTGGCGCTGGGCTCGACCCCGCCCATTTCTTAAAACGCTCAGCACAGCAGGGAAATTAGCCCCGTGTGGGAGCGACGCGGCGGTCATGACGAGCTCAACTCATCATGAGCACAGCGCCACTGTGGCTCATGAGAAGCTGAACTCGTCATGAGCACCGAAGGTGTTAATTTCTTAGAGGAATTATTTATTCATAAGAATATGTATTTTAAATCTGTACATGTTTTATTCTTTTAAATCAGGTAAGAAATTAAAGACTTTCTTGTTACATTTGGTTAAGAACAAGGTTTGGAAATACGTTGGGAGATGATGATTTGCCTATTTCCAAGTGTCATCTGTCAGTTACAGGCAGTGTTTGAAATATGCGTCTGGTGCTCCTTCTGCATGCCTTAGACAGTAAGACTATTTCAGTCCTTGGATGCTCCCACAATTGGAATCTAGCAGGTGGCCATATTTGTCAAGGGAACCCATGGCGTTAATGAGTTTTTCTAGGGGCGTTGGCCTTTTTTTTACACTTTCCAGCTATTAGAGGAAATAATCTTCTTTTCTCTATTCCAAGTCCGTATGTTCAATCAAAATCTTCTTGACAATGGGTTGGAACAAGCTGTGAAGCTAATTCTTTACCTCAGTTGAGTGTTGAAGCAGGTATAAGAAGAAGGTTTATCCCAGTGTTTTCACGGATTGTTAGCCAAAACTTTAATAGTTAGCAGTATGGTAGAGGAGAAAGGAGGTCATGAGGACGACAGAGTGAGGGAGATTGTGAGAAAAGAGATTAACGATACAGATAATTGTAATGGCTGGTAAGAAGTTGATAGTAAAGAGGAATAATTTTGGGACTTATCTGATGAGGACTGTACAAATAGAGGTCCAGGTGGAGAAGGACTGTAAAACTAGAGGTCCAGGAGGAAAGTGGCTAAGGAAAAAAGACATATATCAGTACAGGAGGTATCTGGTGGTTCTGGATATGGAATCCAAAGCGGCTCAGAGGGAAAAGATGCCCGCAGCAGCATTGCCCAAGGGCACGATATCCCTGGGAACTCATGGGTATTGGGACGTAGCAATAAAGGAGAAAGAAAGGAATGGGATCAATATATAAATGTTTGATCTGGATGCTGATAATTATTTGGGCAATGAGTTTGGCGATATATAAGAAGTTAAGGTTAATTTGAATAATTGTTATAGGACCCATTAGGGGGAAAAACCAATAACAACTCTGCTGTTATCATGCATAGTCTTTACCACGTGGCTGCTTTACCATGCATGCCTGTACAAAGTAATAACTTTGTAAATATATGAATGATAAGGGCATATGGGCGGTACTGGTAGTTAGGCCATATGCGTATTAACGCTAGTAAAGACGCTAGCTTGGTAAAGGCTATCAACATTGCTAAAGGAGCGAAGAAACCCTCCCGCTACCTCTTTAGGAGAAACAAGAACTGCGCTGCATGTCAACCTTTAAAAGCTGCCTGCCTCATCGTGAGGTAAGGGGGACTGTACAGAAGGGTGTGGGGTTTCAGGGGTGGTGCTGCAGTGGGTCCGGGTTTAGGACTCTAGGGTGAGGGTGGATTTGGTTTAGGGAAGGGAGCTGGGGGGTAGTGCCAAGGGCAGTTTTAGGATTTAGGGATGGGTCTAGGTATTATTTAAGGGCTGAGTGCCTCAGGATTTGTACTGTGGTCATGTTTTAGTGCTTTTTTTTAAAGGACTGGGGGCTGGGGGTGTCACACTGGGGTCCAGTTGTAGAGCTCGGAGCTGGAACTGGTTTTTGGGGGGGTCTGAGGGCCGGGGGTTGCGCCAGTTTTGGACCTTTTTTCGGCACTGTGGTGTTTCACGAAAGTCTTAAAGCCGGTGGTAGGTTTTTTGGAAGCAACGTCTAAGAATGATTATATATTTAGACGAAGAAGAGGTATTGATAAAGCATCTGTCTATGGTGAAGGACCTGATAGAGAAATTGGGTTTTATTGTCAATCAGGATAAATTCATTTTCAACCTTCTCAGACTGTGAAATGTTGGGGTTTCACTACAGACACAGTAAAAGTCCAGCTTCAGTTACAGAAAAGTAAGATACTAATGATAAAAAGAGAGTTGTATCATTTGAGGGAAAAGAAAGAGGTGACATTGAGAGAACTTGCACATGTTATTGGTCTTCTTTCATCAATAATTCAGGCTGTCTTTCCAGGACCTTTGCATTACAGTGCTTTGTGACGCTTAAAGACAGCTGGATTTTTGAGAGCCCTCTGGTATGATGAGAAAATGGAGCTGACAGAGGAAGTGAAGTTGGAGTTGACCTAGTGTTTGGAGAATCTTGATGCTTGGAATGGTCAAGTATCTTTTGGAACAGTATCAGATTTTGAAGGAGTCGGATGCGAGCAGCCAATGCTGGGGAGCGATGTGCATGGGTCATGAACCTGACGGGAGATGGACTTGGGAGGAAAAAGAGGAACATAAAAATTTGTTGGAAATGGCTGTGGGTCTGTTTGTTCTTAGCAGTTTTAAGACTCAGTTACAAGGTGTGTGTGAGTATTATTGAGAATGGACAATGTAACAGTGGTGACCTATATAAAGAGGTTAGGGCGGAGGCCTAAAACTAAATTGCAAAAAAGTTATGGGTGTTCTCCTATGAGCATAAGGTGCATGTGACATCTCAACATTTACCAGGGAAGGAAACTTCAGGGGTAGATTGGAATTTTTGCAATTTGAGAGATTGAGGGAATTAAGGGGAAGTAAGGGGAAGATTTGTTTCTAAAGATAGAGTCATGGCTGGGTCAGATTCAAAGGGATTTGCTCACTTCCTGTTTGACTTTTCAAAGGGAGAAGTATTTTAGTTGGCATCTCTATCAAGAAGCAATGCCAGTAGATGCATACACTTAGAGTTGGTTGGATCCAAAAGGTTACACTTTTCCAGACTTTTGCAATGATTCAGACAGTGCTGGTCCAGGCAAGGAGGTAGGAATGTCAGATAGCTTTGGTGACACCTTTTTGGGTGACACAAATTTGGTTTCCATCAGTGATGGAATTGGCTGTGGAAGTGCCTTTTTTAAATTCATTCTTGCGAAGGAATGTTGGAAGGTTTAGGAGGAGAGGAAAATCATCTGGTGGAAACAAGTATGCTCAACCTTCTAGTTTGAAGGATATTTGGAACTCCAGATAATTTGTTGGCTTTTCCGGAGAGGCTTCAGAGTTACTCAATGAATCATGGGCACAAGGAACTAGGAAGAGATGCACGGGGCATGGAAGGTCTGTGTTTGTTGGCACCTGGAAAGGGAGTTGGATCCCTTTGAGGCTGATGAGTTAGAAGTTGCAAATTTATCGACAGGCTTGTTATCAAAGTGTTTTTCCTAAAGGACAGTTAATTGTTATAGGTCAGCAATTGCAGCAGGTCATTCTTTGTTGAATGGTTTATCTGTTCGTAAGAGTCTTTTAATTTGAAGAGTTGTAAAAGGGATTTGTTTAGAAAGACCACCAAGGCCACGCTTTGAAAGTGTGTGAGATGTGAATGTGAATGGAGTTGTTTGAAACTTGGCCTATGTAGTATTTTCCTTTAAAAGAGTTGACATGGAGGTTAGCAGCATTTCTTCGTCTAGTTTCCTGCAGAAGGGTATCTGATGTTTATGCTGTAGATATTATAAGTAGGTATTATCACCCAGAAGGGGAGTTTTTTTTGAATATGGAGAAAGACAAAGACTATGTCAGAGTGCACTTTTTATCCAAGATTTTAAAATGATAAGTAATTTTGTATGGTAGCATGTGTGAAAGAGTATAAATCAAGTGTTCAGGAATTCAGAAGTTAAGGAGTAAATCAGTTATTAATTTCCACATGTAAAACCATATAAAGCAGTTTCAGTTGCTAGATGAGTAGAGGAAGTAATGAAGGAGTCTGGAGAGGAGCAATGGCTTTTAGATTTTTATGGCAGGAGCTCGGTTGGAAGGAGTAATGAGAGCAGTAGATTGGATGAATGCCGAAGGTTTCAGAAAATTATACTTTAAGTTGGTTGAGCACATTTCATATTTTGCTGTAAGAGACTTTGAACATGCATAATGCTAGCCTCCTGTCTTGCCATAGAATGCTGATAAAATGCTGATTCTCAGAGTTCTAGTGGAAGGAGATACGTAATTTGATTAGAGACAGGGAGGCTAGCATTATCCCCCCTCCCATTCCAGGGTTTTTATAGAATTAAATGGAGAAGAATAGGGAGGGAATTTAAGAAGAAAGAGAATGTGTTTTTCAAATGAAAAGACAACTGATTTATGTGAGAGAGGAAACGTTGGCGTGAAAAATGTTGAGATTGTATATTGTTATCTAGGGACAGAGTTTTTTTGAATGAATATGTTACTTGTTTTATTTTTGCAGATAATCTATGAACAGCTTTGTTTACATCGGAAGGAGGAACCGGCTGGATGAACTGAAAACAGCACCAAAATAGGTAGAAGATTGAATGTTGTGGGGCTTCATTGATTAAATGTTCTGGTTTACTTTATGGGTCATACAGTGTTCTTTTTTGGAACTTTGAAGTATTTGCTGCATAGAGGTAGTGAATAAAAGAGTTATGCAAAATGATAGCCTCCTTGTCTATGATAACATTTTGATTCTCCTTCCACTAAAGATTTGAGATTAGGGATTACCTGCATAGCTCACCATGGCAGGAACAATGATTGTTGCCAACCATGTGCATTGGGAATACTTCCTGCATGTCACAGCCATTGGCTTGTTGTACTACAGAAACAAACTTGCATAAGCCTAAAGTACCCCAAACTTGCTTCATGAATAGCTCTGGATGTGGGGCGTTTTACAGATATGTTACGCTCTGCTTCCATACCAGGGGCAGGTTAGTAGTAAAGTGAAAACTATGTAACAAGAGAAGGGAGAATATACATACATGGATTAATTACTAACATTATACACACCTTAGTTGAATTTCCAAGCTCTGTCTACTGGTAGAGTAATTTAAATGCCTCTTAGATGAACAAAGAGTTTAAACAAATTGACCATCAATTGATTTTAGTCACTAATGCGGGAGAGCAGGACCAGGTGTCAAAGCCTGGTATATAAGTTGATTGTGAGGCTTTGATGCTTTTTGGTCTCACCTGTAACAGATCAACAGATGGGTATTTTTTAAAATAAAGGGATTGGAGTCTGCAAATTGCTTACCATTTGCTGGTGTAATTTTCACTATTCTTTGCTGCCTCCTAATTGGCCCACTAAAGTATGCAAAAACTGATGGATGGAATTCTAGAATTGATCTGAGCCACTGGTAATACGCAGGCCACATTTTAGTCCATTATTATTAGGCACACCATGCTATCTCAATTTGGACTTGGCAATTTGCAAATCAATACTGTCCCTGCCCCATTGGGAATTTTCCAGCCCAAACTGCCAAGCCGGGTCCTCCCTGAACCACTCAAGCAGCTCAGGACAGGTTTCACCCTAGTTAGGGTTCATCAGCCAATTATAGCTTGGTTCCAGTGACACTGTTTGCCAGTGACACAAGTCTGGGCATACTCGTCACAAGTGATGAATGAAATGCATGAATTAATCTCAGTCACTGGCAATTATTTGGGGCCATATACCAGTCCATCATTATTGGTCAGCACATGCCGGACATCACTTCCTTTTCTATTAGTGTGGAATGGACCAAGTGCAGATTGCTTCGTCTTGATTAGTGCTCATCCACTGATCGTGCTGTGATTGAGGTATGCATTTCAGGACACTTCCTCTGTTTCCAGTTCTCATTCTGCTATCTCCATTTGTTCTGTTTTCAAATGCATTTTTGGACATAGTTTATCTAGATCTGCATCTTTCCATTTACCCGTACTATTAAACTAAAATTATATTTTACATGGTTTGGACTAAGCCATTATAGTGTATAAATGCCACACTAGCAACATATTTACAACTTTGTGATGTTGCCTCCGCACTCCTATTTCCGTTGTATTTCAGCCATTCATCCCTTTTACATCTCAATCCTCTGCATTGATTTTAAGTTGAGTTCCTTGTTTAAGCTACTTATACCCACAACTGTACTGCTATACACCACTCTTCTCTATGCAACTCTACTCTACACCACTTCAATCCACCCTACGGCACTCCTCTCTATTCAACGACACTCCACTTTACTCTGCACCACTCTACATCTCTGGACTCTACTCTATGGCACGCCACTCTACACTACCCCACTCTAGGCCACTCCACTCTATGCCACTCTAATCTATGCTGGGGTAGGCTTAACTCGCAAAATTTGGTGGAGCATAATGTGCAGCATAATTACCTAAGTATTCCACAAGATTATGCAGAATTACACCAGAAGAGTGATTCTACATTTATCTCTATTTCTTAGCGAAAAAATGCCTCATCTCATCCAAAATGGACCAGAGGATGCATTTGGAGATAAGAAATAGTGTTAAATGCAAGAGAAAATGGATAGCGAGTGCGAGCAGCCACTAAAATGTGATACAGGACAAAAGGGTGGCTGGGTAAAGTATGCTCAATTGCAACTAATATAGTATTCTCCAAGTGAGATGGCTCAAGGGAACAGGGGAAAGCGGCCACCAGCGACCCCAAGGCAATCCTCTGTGGAATCAGAGGATTCAAAGGCAAAGGGTAAGAAGTTCCCGAGCACAAAAAATCTCCATAAGGTCTTTAGGAAATTAAAGATACTTTCAATAGTCCAAAAAGTCAATTCCTTATTTTTTGTCTTTTCTCGTCATACATCAGATAATTCTTCATGAGTATTCATTTACGAAAATGGACCCCTGTTGATGCAGCATGGAGTACTCTCCGAGAATATCAACTTAATCACTACTTATATGAAGAAATTCAATAAAAGGAATGGATGCAGCTCTTATCTTGTATTTGGAAAACTATTGACCTTTGGAATTGAAAATATATATATTATCGAAGCTTCTGATCTATATGCCCTGAAGAAGTCATTTGGGAGATTGTGCCCCATGACGAAACACGTGTTGGCATTTGTTTTTTCCATTGGCTACGTTGATGTGAACTTGATGAATACTCATGAAGAATTCTCTGATGTATGACGAGAAAAGACAAAGAGAAATAAATATATGAATAAGGAACTGACTTTTTGGACTATTGAAAGACCTTATGGAGATTTTTTGTGCTCGGGAACTTCTTACCCTTAGCCACTAAATGTGCTCTTAACCTACGGACATTTAGCAATATTTTCTTAGCGCAAAATGCAGCCTCATGTCCAAAATGGATGCATTTTGCACTAAGAAACCATTCTAAATGTAGCAGAACCGGAAAAGCAAGTGTGAGTGGCCACTCATGCTTGCTAAATGAGCTTTTTCTGTAGGATTTCCCCCCCCAAATTACGCCTAATTAAACAAGCAGAACTAATTGTATTATTATCAGTAATTCCATGTCAAAGAGTAACATGGTTGTACCAAAATGACTCTGGTAAAATATAATTTCTGCCCAGGACTACCCCACACCACACCACTCTGCACAATAGCTCTTTACACCCCTCCACTCCACATAGTGTCACTCTACACCACTATACTTCATGCCACTCTGCTCTAATTCCAACCACTCTATGCCTCTCTACACTGCATCAGTCCATGCCATGTTACGTTATGCCACTCAACTCTATGCCACTTTACTCTTTGCTGCTCCACTATTGGCCACTCCAATCTACGCCACACCACTTTATGCCACTCCAATCTACGCAACACCACTCCACACCACTCAGCTTTACACCACTCCATTCTATACCATGCCACTCTACTCTACACCACTCTACTCTATACCGCTCTACTCTATGCCACTCCACGCCACTCCACTATATTCTATGGCATTCCAATCCACGCCACATGACTCTGCGCTACTCCATTCCGCTATAAGGTGCTCTATGCAACTCCACATCACTCTTTACCACTTTACTCTACACCATTCTGTGTCACTCTACTCCACTTCACTCAATGACACTCTAGTCTGCGTCACTCCATGCTACTCTGCACCACTTTATGGCACTCTTCTACATGCCAATCTACCCTACTATTTTCTATTCCATGCCACTCTACTCAATTCCACATTCCACCACTACACTCTACACCACTTAACTCAACTCTTTGCCACTGAACTCTACTCTATGCCACTCCACTTTACTCCAAGTCACTCCACACACCTCTACGACACACCATGGCACTCTATGCTACGCCAGTCTACTCCATACCACTCTACTCCACTCTACTCTATGCCAATCCAATCATTTCTCCCCTGCACCAGTCTTTTCTATGTTACTCTACTCTACTCCGCTATATGTCATGCCACTAACTTTTAGGCATGCTACACAGGATGGCTAGAACTATTGTCTTTGCCAATGCTTTTTTGTATTGTTCTAGCAGTCTATGTGAAGAAGTGTCCTGTGAAAATGGTTACTTCTAATTAGTGTACAGAGAAGTCATATTAAAAGCAATGGATTAAATGGATCACATAAAAGCCATGGATTAAATAGTATTCATTTCTCTTACTTTTTGATAGCAGGTATGTAACCATTAATTTCCCTATTTCTATGTAAGGAAAAATAATCCAAAAACAAACTCTGCTCTGATCAGCAAATATCAGAGTCTATAAGACCCTCGAACATCAATTCTCTTCCCTTTTTCTTTGACATCACACAAAAATCTGTGCAATCAGGGCTGGCTTTAGCATTGGTGGCTCCCGGGTTTAATAAGCTGAGTTAGCACCCCCCTTCCCACAATGATTTCCTTTGCTTGAAAGGTCCTCACTACCACCCTCCAATGATGTGCCTCATCTCTACCTTGACCCTCCATCACATGTATTTAATTAATTTTACAGCACTGCTCACCCTAGCAGAGGGTGTCACAGTTCTTTACTTAACACACATATAATTATACAAGTGGGAAAATCAGTGTATAGGAAATGTTACATAAAACAATGAGTGGTATATGGTGTAGGAGTGACATGTCATCCATACTGGCAGGCATTAAATTTTGAGAGTGCTTGTTCTACAGAAAAGAAGTTGCAGAGTTACTTAGTATTCATGCAACATACGCAGTAACCAAAGTTGCTGTGCTGTTTTGCAGGAAAGGGAGCTACTAAGATATGGCACTGATGGAGGTAGAGCCTGGCTGAGCTGCAAGATGGCCACTCAATAGAGTGCCTCTGCTGACCAGATCACTATATCGGTCGGAATCCGGCACAAGCACTGCATTAACTCTCTTCATCTCGGTAGAGACACTGGGGGACCGCGGATGCAATAACAGAGAAGCCCTCCGGGGCTCGTGAGACCTATGCAACAGTGAAAAACGCTACAGCAGTCGGTGTGGCAGGCGGAGCCTACCTCACGCCACTACTGTGGACGATCAGTGGCCTCCACTCCGGGTGAGCTGTACTGCGATTGAGATGCCGGCAGCCCGCGGGAGCTGGGGTTAGGATCACAGCACTAGTGCTGGATCAATCCTGGAATTGGCTGTGCGGGGGCGGCTGCTGTCCCAGCGGTTGGGTGGTTGTGAGAGGAAGAAGAGTTCTACCCACTGCAGCCAGGACTTGATTGCCAGAACGTGCGCTGGCCTGGGCCTAATGCTGCATGGCCCTGCTGTGTGGGTACATCTAACGGGACGAGACACGTGCCTGAGACTGCCCAGCCATGGACACCCACTGGGCCTCTCTGGCTGCGCAGAGATGCGGACTGGGCCTGAGGCACTGTGTGCATGACATCGGCGGCCCTGGATTGATGTGTTGGTCAGAAGTGGAGAGCAGAGGCCTGCATGAGTCTTTGGTTGTGCTGGATGGCTGGCCATGAGGCCCGGGCCCCGGTAATGAAACAGCACCCTGCATATCCCACGGTGACCTTGGGGTTGGTGAGACCGCTGGCCATGAGCTCTGCAGTGGAGGAATTTCCTCCTAGCAGGCTAACATCTTTATGCAATGCCCCGTCTCAGATTGCCCTGCTCCGAAATGCCAACTCCCATGTTCTTGGCGAAACTGAGCACTGAGTCCACTGGGGACTCGTGACTCACCACTCAGCAGAGAAGACATTTTTGGGCCGGAGATAGTGCAGAGGGCAATCGAACTGGGCCTGGTCCTGCTCAAGCCCCCCAGCAGGACTCGGGTAGTGGGAAGGCCTGCCAGGACGCAAACTCATCAGCTGGTCACACTGTTGGTGGGTGAGCCCAGAACGCTGTACTGTGAGTGCTTTGTGTGGTGAGAGCCCTGGAACACCCATCATTACTAAGTCAATTCCTGTGGCAACCATGGGCAAGCAGGATACTAGGCAGTCTAAACTCACCTTTGAAGGCAAACGCTCTACTCACTACACGCGGACCAGGAGATACAATTGAAAACTCAGTCGAAGACCCCGACAAGAGGCGATCCACAAGACATCTACAATGAGGAACTGCTACTTTATGTAAAAACCAGCCTCAGAGCCATTGATGCTAAGTTAGATGCGCTCGCCACCAGGTTCAATCACTTGAAGCAAAAAGAAGACAAACATGACTCCAGGCTCGAACAAGTAGAAAGCCAAGTCTCCGACTGTGAGGATACTCAAGGAGAGTCTAAGGAACATCTACTGCGGATGGACTGGATCCTAGACCGTAACAGAGCTAAGAACAATGATTTTGAATCATTATCACAGCGCAAAACCCTTTGTATCACCGGCATCCCCGAATCCACTGCCATCACCACCATGGAAGGTTTTGTGGAGTCGCTCTT
This sequence comes from Lissotriton vulgaris, assembly GCF_964263255.1. Classification (NCBI taxonomy): domain Eukaryota; kingdom Metazoa; phylum Chordata; class Amphibia; order Caudata; family Salamandridae; genus Lissotriton; species Lissotriton vulgaris. The sequence continues at coordinate 585,264,973 of NC_141685.1, forward strand.
CCGTGATTTTTTGGGGGAATCTCTGACACCTGCATTTATTGTAGAAGGGGTGCACCAGTCCCTTGGCCAGAGACCTCCCCCCGGGGTGAATTACAAGAGATAGAGATACAAGCCTATGTCTGGCCTGCGAGAAAAAATCCATAACCCATCTGTGCCACTCCACACCCTTTTACTTTGACTTCACCACTGCTGTCCAAAATGCTAGACGCTTTTTTCTTCCTGCTAAAAGTCTTCTCCAGCAAGCAAACATTTCCTGTGTGTTGCTTTATTCAGCAATGCTTTGCATTACGCAGAACGTCAAACTCCATTTCTTCACCTACACAAAGGCAGCCCACAAGTTTTCAAAGCTTCTCACCAAGAAACAGGCATCCCTGGTGAGATCAACTGGGGGCTCCACAGAAGATCCCCTAAATGGAAATTACTGAACTAGCTCAGATATGCAGGCACAATGCCAAAATGCCAAAATTACGGTGGGGAGCGCTGAAGTGGAACAACTCTAGATGAGTGACACAGGGTTTCTCACACAGGCTGCTGGTACACCAAGATACATTTTGTATTACTGTTTTCACATGTTTGCTGTGCCCATCTGGTCACCTGTGTTGCTGTGGCCCATCTGGTCACCTGACCTTGATGGTGAGGGAGATAGCCTGGTCCTGTTATGCCCCTTGGATGTCTTTGACATCATCTGTGTCACTCAATGACATTTCATTACACAGTCAACCTGTCACACATCACTTATTAGACAAACACAACAGCACAATCTTAACCAAAAGTACACTTGTTCCATTTAAACGTCTTACCTGGCACATCCACGGTCTCAATGACTATTGTAAATTCCGCCTTGTCCACACATATGTGGCACGTCGCCAGATAAACATCTGTTTCCTAAAAGAGCTAGACCTCACTACATGCACTGTTCCAGGTCTGAAATCCAGATGGTATGGCAAGGATAACACCTCATTATATTCCAACTATGCTAGAGGGCTAGCCATACTACTTTGTAAAGGGTTGCCCTGGCACTCCAAGGATGTCATTGTAGACACAGAGGAGTGTTATGTTATTGCAACAGGAATACCTTGTTATACAACCCCTAACTCTGGTGGTGGCATATGGGCCGAACACGGATGACCCTGTTTTTTTTACTGACCTGTTGGCGCGGGTAGCAGGGAGAAAGTGTGGGGTGATGCTTTGGGAAGGGGACTTGAATGTGGTTCTAGACGATGGCTGTGATAGATCTTGTCTGTCCCGCTGCCCACACCCCAGTGCAGCATCTATACTCAACACGATCATACAGGTCATACACCTGCTTGACATTTGGAGATCGTCCCTGGGGGCTGCTTGAGGGTACATGAGTCTCCTCTTACTACACCACGTGGTCTAGAATAGACTATTGGCTTATATCTCATGAGCTAAAGCTGTGGGACGCAAAGGCTACAAACTTTGTTCGTACATTATCAGACAATGCCACTGTTCTTTTGGAGCTGTCGATTCCACAGGTCCCCCATAATGCGTTCTTGTGGCTCTTTCCCTCAGGGGTGCTGTTGGACATGGTGTTCCGGTAGGAAATATGAGCAGACATTATTGCTTACTTTGATCAAAACAAGGGCACTATTACGTCTCCATCAGTGCTCTGGGAGTTATTTAAGGAGGTATACATGGTGCATGTATCTCCAGACAATCAGGGGTACTAAGGGTGATGCGCACGCAACTAAATAAACTTGAAGGTGACATACGAATTTTAGAGTCAGACTATAGTCATTCTAATGACCTAAGTACACTGGCAATTAAGCGGGAGAAAATATCGGATTACACCGATGAGGCAAAGCTAGAAGTGCGATATTTGAGCAGAGAATTGATTCCCAGGCCCGCCGCTATGGTGAATGAGATAGACCTGGGAAGACACTAGCAGGCCATCTCAGAAGCCATAATCAATCAATCAATCATAGCATTTATAAACCGCACTACATACCTGTGAGGGTCTCAAGGCGCTAGGGACGGTGGGGGGAGCTGCTACTGTTCGAAGAGCCACACACTTCCACATATGCACTAGAATTACTAGATGATGGTGACTGTGTGCAGGACACATCCGCAGGAATCTTGGAAACAATGTCAAACTTTTCTGCCAAGCTATACACCTCCCCCCCCCCAAGGCAAGCCAGAGCTGAGCTAACTGCGTACTTAGAGACACCCTGCAATTAATTTGGCTTGATAACTCATACAGGACATTCCTTGACATGCCCATCATGGTGGAGGAAATTATTCAGACCATTGACTCACTTCCAAGTGACAATGCACTTCGCCTTGATGGCTTCACAGCTTCTTTTTATAAGGAATATGTCACTCTCCTAGCCCACATCTGCTGGCCATGTTTGAAAACGCCCTCAAAGAAGGTATCCCCACACTAGGAGAGGCTGTAATAATTTCCCTTCTCAAGCCTGACAAGCATGCCACCAGATGTGACACATATAGGTCACTATCATTAATAAATGTGGATAACAAAATACTGGATAAAATCCTATCAACTCGCATGCTACTCTTGCTGTCCAAGATGATGTGGCCGGATCAGGCAGGGTTTATCTCAGGTCACTCAACCTCACATAATTTGCAAATGCTTTTTGCACTGATGCATAACCTAGACCCTACGTGTTCAAGCAGTTACCACTTTGCTGAAAGCCACAAAGGCATTCAACTCCCTGGAGTGGGACTATCTCCTCCCACTGCTCTATCGGCTGGTACTCAGCTCCTCTTTTATTTGTTATATATATTTGCTATACACACTTCCCACAGAACGAGTCTACATGAATGTGCTCCTCTCTAAGACTATACAGATCACTCGAAGAACACAACAGGGTTGCCCCCTTTCTCCTCTATTGTTTGCTATAGCAATGGAACCCCTAGATGCCAGGCTCCGCTAATACAGGAGGTGATCCGCTTCGGAGGCCACTCTCGCTGGCCGGCTGCATTGCTATAGCCAAAATGATATTGCTAACTAAATTCTTATATCTGTTTCAGAACCTTCCCTTACGACTCACACGCATCTTCCTCCGAAGCCTCGGATCCAACTTGATCCCTTTGATATAGGCGGTTAGGCCGCCCCCATATCCTGAGAACTACTCACATTCTAAACACAGCTCCATACATTCGATACAAGGTGCCTAGAAGGGAAATCAACATGGTAGAATGCATCCTACGGACATGGGACAGCATAAGGAAAAGGAGTGGCTGGCACAGCTATACGCGCCGACGATCGCGTTGCACGACAACCCTATGATGCTGCTGCTTCAGGACACGGGGGCAAAGCAGAAGGCTGGGCGCCTTAACAGTTTCACTTTTTCAGGTTAAAGACATACCAACTGACAGCCGGAAACTTTCGGCCATGCTCCTCCTGGCCAAGAACAGAGTGGCTATGAACCGGGGCAGAAGGCCGGCGCCAAGAGTGAAGGACTGGCTACCAGATGTTGCTTATTAGTCCAACCAGCTGTCACATTTCTGGGACACAACACTGCCAAGGTACCGTCCTAAAGACATTTGGGAACCTTTACTGGCCTATCTGAGATCCAGGGATGCTGCAGGTCCAGTTTCACCACCAACGCACCTCACTGTGTCGCTATAACAGAATACACATTGCTACCCCTATCCACGAAGCATAAAGCAACCTGCTCCTGTGATATAGCTTCATGTACCCTTATACAGTGTTAGTAGATAACAGAACGACTACAATTGCCCATACAGTGCTGGTGAATACTGTGCAATGTAACACTGATTGTCTACATGAAGAGAAATAGTTGGCTGGTTTTTGACCTACTGAATAATGAACAATGTATTTGCAAATAAATGTAATAATTTACTGTTTTCCATGCTGTATTTCTTCTCTCTCTTTTCTGAGTCAGGTTTTGGAGTGGGCCTTCCGTACTGACTATATATTGATGACTGCTGTCGCTTGCATGCTTCAAAATGGCAAAAAAAATAAAATACAAAACACACAACAGAGCAGACCAGGTCTAGGGATGGTGTGTAACTATACTAGTAACTGTGAAACAGTTGGATGCATGTGTGAGCGAATGCCGTTGAGAAACATACGCTAGAACCAATCCCATCAGCCCAACCTTTTGTTGGAGTTTACGTCATGTGGGGGTTTGCTGATCATTCAACACCTCATCCGACCACATATTGCCGGTGCTTGAATGAATGTCAGTACTCTAGCCATGAAACTCATCGTATAGTGGTATTGATAAAGTGCAGTGCTCGAGTGGTAGTGATGAATAAAATTGACTACTCAGACTCAGAAAAAAGTTCGGATAGAAGTCTATGTGTCAAAGATTAAAAACACGCCAAGTAGTAAGACTACCCTCTGGTGCTGTGCAGGACGGTCGACATGTTTCAGCCAATTGGGGAGTTACCCCGGCTTTCTTCAGGACCTTAGACATGGAATGGAAACTGCAACTACAAAAATGGTGTATAGTGAGAAAAAATGTACTAAGAAAAAGTTACATATCTACCAGGAACTTTAACGATTATGTGTCCACTGGAGGGAGAGAAGCATGTCTTCTTCCTATCAAAAAACAAACGATTTCTTTCAACAACACCAGGTTACACACATACAACCGCATGAATACACAGAAACCGCGTAGAAAAACACCTGCATGAATAATTTACATTCTGCATTACAAAGGAAGCATATTAGCTTTATCACACAGAGGCATTTCCTCACAGTGATACTCACCCAGGTTTATGTGGGTGAAGACCTCACCTCACCCGGCAACCGCTCGGGAGTATGAGGCCCCGCTCTATAGTGTAGAAAAAGGACACAGTTAGCACACAAATCTACTGTGCCCAAACCAATTGCTCTACAAATCTAACCCAACAAACATGTGATAGAAACCCATCCGCCAAAACTCAAAGACTAACCCACAGCAGGGTTCTCATAGAACACTTAGAGAACACACATCCTGCGATATTCATCAAGTCCCTTGGATGTCAAGGACCATGAATCAACAGAGTCTCAGATGAACAACAAAGTCTATAAAGTTGGAGGGCACTCTAGACTCCTTCTTGTCATATCCCCTCAACAAGAACTAAGAGAGAACAGTAAGGCTGACAGGCGGCTCACCAGTCCGTCGGTACTCCCGATTCTGAACCAAGCGGAAGGGGAGGAATTCTTTGTACCGCCCTTCGCCATTTAATACCGACAGTCAATTAGATAAAAAAAATACAAATAAAATGATATGGCACTGTTGCTCTCTACCAAAGCATTTGGAGCATTTTAGGAAGCAGTGTGCCAATGCACAAAACTTTGCATCATAATGCAAGGGTGTGTGTGTGTGTTTGATGTCCAAAATAGGGTTTGGACTGGAAAGATACAGTTTGAGTACGAAATACTATGCTTTCACAAAATTTAACACTTATCCCACTATGTGCTGTACAGTGCAGCATAAATGCAAAGTACGAGAAAAAACTTTTCTTGAACGTAATGCCTGCCATGGGGAGGCATTAAGTTCTTGAAGCAAATTACTTTCATCCAATGTTAGAAGTTTGGGGTTAGCGGCAAAATCGATAAGTGGTTGTAAGGGAATGCCGATGTATCGTCGTGGTAGGCTATCCTTAACAGAAAATGGTGCACAGCACTACTCTGCATTACTTTAGGGATAGATTCACAGTAAAACAGTTTTACAAACTCAGAATTTAAAATGTGACACAGTGATTGGGGTTGTAATGTATTGTTTTGTGATAACATTTTGGATGCAGTTTGTACAACTATATGCCTTTCTCATTGCAGGGAGCTTACCACTGAGGATTACTTGATTTTCCACCAACTCCAGTATGCCCAAACCAACACAAGTCAGGATTTTTATATGTATGTATTGGTTTTCTCATAGTCCGTGCAAACTGAAAATTGCTGATTTAGGGTGCACAGGGTCAAAGATAATGGGATGATGAAAAATGGGACGGGCATCATTGGGGAAAAGCAAGAGTAGGAATGGGTGCATGGTATATCGATTATCCACCATGTCTGACATGAACGGCCACTGAAACTGCAGGGTCTGTATCTTCTTCTGTTAAGTAGGAAGCTTTTAAACATCTTTGGTCCAGGTTGTTAGGGAATTTCGGGGCTTTGGGGCAAGCAGAGCAATTTTTGTTCTACTGGTCTTGGATGTTGTGGCTGTGGGAATGTTGAAGAGGTAGGACTTGATTTATGGGTAATCAGGTATCAGGTAGTATGGGGGGGTATTTTTCAGACTCCTCTTTTGGATAGTGCAGAATATCTTAAATTGGATGCATACTGATATTAGAAGCCGATGAACACATTCCACATCTAGGTGATTGTGGTCTCAAGTTTTACAATTGAACATTTGGCTGTTTCAGTTGTACCTTCACCTACCAGAGAATGGAGAGAGGTACATGCCATGCAATTCTTAACTTGAATAATATCAACTTATTGAACCAACATGTATGAACAGATATTATCATAATAACCATGAACTGCTTTTTCCCTATGTGCTTGTGCATTCGGCTAAATTACATCATGTACTGTAGTCATTTCAGCCTCAGTGGAAACATATCCTACCAGAGAAATAAGGCATAACAATAGGCCAACTAAAGCTCTCAGAATCCCTGTTAGTGAAACCATACTAACCATTTTACAGCATCTGCTTTATACCGTTTCTGTTGAGGTAAACATCAAAACGATATTCCAAGCTCAAAATCAGTCCATAAGAAAACCTTTTTTCAAAGCATTAAAAAATCTTCTTTTCTTTTAAAGAAAAAAATTATAAAAATCCAAGTAATTTTCTTTAAACTATTTTTTAGTTCCGTTCTTGCACTCAAAACTCTTACTTTCTCATCTGGATTCTTTTGTGCAAAGTTCAAACCGTAAGATTCATAAATTTAGGACCATTAGAATTTAAGAAATGTCAAGGTGGTTCTACTTTGAAAAGTAATTGGTAATAGCTTATTGAGTTGTAATCTATCTCATCTAACTCTTCTTCTTCTTCAAACACAGATGGAAGATATGCTCGTTATTGAAGCATACTTTCTATTCGGGATTCTCTCTCTTATTGGTTAGGTGATTCATTATCACTTTTTCTGAACTGATTTCAACTACTTTCTAGTTCTTCCCTTATTCTAATCTTTCATTTTCCCAGTGTCTTTTCGTACAATTTCTCTTCACCACCATTGGAAACACGACTCTTGCATCTTCACATGTGACTACTGCTGACACTTTTTCACTTACAGATAAAGCTTTTATTTTGACCAGCAAATCAACTCACTTTAATCTTCTTGCTGCTGCTCCCGGATTAGCAGCATTTCTTCACTCTGATTATGGTACCTTCCCCAGAATCTTCACTTTCACTTTCATCAGCAACATCTTAACCAGTTCCAAAATGTTATTTATGCCTCTCTAGATCCACGATAACAACTTGAGTTTTTATTATGTGAATCAGTGGTCGCTGTTACCACCTCTTCATCTTCCATCTTCACTCTTCTAGTGTGAGCCGTGTGGATCCACTGTGGGATTCTGGCACACTTCATAGCAGTGTTAGCCACAAGCATGACCCAGTTCCCCCCAATAATTTGGAAACATTTCATAATGGGCTAAACACTGACACACTCTTGCACCAGTGTTGCCCTGCAGTGATTTCACCACCTACAATGGCAGCTGTTTACTTAAGCGCTACAGTGCAGACGGTGAAACGGCTTTTGGAATAACTAATGGCGACCAAAGTCCACATAACCCTGCCAACGTTCCTCAAGGTTGATCTTACATACATGACTCTTCACCAGGATCCAGTCCTCCAGTTGCAGTGGATGCCACTGAGTTTCTTTTGTCAGTACTGTTGACAATTTCACTTGATAAGAAGAGATAGATTTCACCAAATAAGCCAGACCTTTGCAGTAACTCGATACAGAATTATCACTTATTGACACAAGTGTTGCTGACGGTATGTAGGCAATCCTCATGGCTCTGCCAAGCACCACTTCATATGCTGAGAGTCCAGTATTTTTGTCTAATGCTCATGGGGCATAAAGAAGACAATTGTGCCATTTCAAATTAGTGTATGCACACACTTTATCCTGCTTGTTTTTATGGTGCCTTTCACCTTCTCTATATTGACAGAAGACTAAGGATGATAGCTACTGCTGGAACCACTGGTGTTCGCTCTTTCTCCTACATTGCATCTAGTACATGGAGTGAACTCCCTTAACACGTCGGAGCCTCCTCCGCACTTCTTGAGTTCTGCGAGAAGCTGATTACCTGGTTCTTCATATAAGCATCTTCGGGACCACAAACCTAAACACCTGCCCAAGCACCTTGATACCCTCTCTGCTGGTGATTAGTGTATTATACAAATTAGTATAACATACTATAAATCTTCAAATGGATCCCCAAGAACACCAGGCGTACTGTCATTCAAGCACTAGTCATCAGTAGACTAGACTACGGCAATGCACTCTATGCCAGAATCCCCAACCACCTCTTCCACCATCTCTAGAGCTTCCAGAATGCCGCAGACAAACTCATCTTGGATCCCACACTGCACACCCACATCACACCTCTTCTCCACTGCTACTGATACACAAACGCTGCCATGTCAGACTCCTCCACATGCATACAAAGCACTGCACAACATAGAGCCTCAACTGCAGCCTCCACTTCTACCATTCCTTCAGAGACCAATGCTCTGCCTCACTCTCTCTCGCATACACCCCTTGCATCCGCAAAAGCGAAGCAGGAGGCCTAGCCTTCTTCTACCTTGCACCCAAAAATTTGAATAACTCTCCCCCTCTGCACATAAGAGCTTCGTCCTTGCTTTCGGAATTCTAAAAGAAGCTTGGATCTTCACCTAATCCCTAGAAGACGACCTATTCCCTGACTCTAGCACCTGGATACCCTTGGGGTGATAAGCTGTGCATTACAAATAGCATAACATAACATTGTAGCCCAACAGAACACCACCAAATAAATTCTTGAAGTGGGCTCATTGCTTTTGGTTTACTGACAACCCTCTAAACTGGTATTTGTGGCATTGTGGTGCGGAAAAACAAACCTATTTTGCTCTTTACACTATCATACACAAATGACACTAAGAAGAATAGGCATTTTTAACTGAAATCATTTATAGCAAATTTGCTACCCTATTTTTCAGCATATATAAAATAACCAGACAGAATATCATAAAAACAGCAAATATACACTGTTTGGACTACGTGAATAAAATTAACATTTCTAACATAGTTAAAATGTCATAAAAAATAACACCCTAAAATCTACGACTATGTGCTAATCTAGGAGAGAATGGAAAGTAGAACTTGGAATCATCTAGACCTTTATAGGGAGAAGCAATGCACTGCATACCTTGTTGACAGCAAAAGCTGTGATTATTAGAGAGGTATGAGGGCATTGTTCCCTGCAAAAGAAAAACACACATCATGGCAGTGTCCTTTCACCTGGACTCTGCTAGTTATCTGCATCAGGTTTGATGTAGCATCTTCTTGGTGCGCTGGCAGTAGTTAGGAACATCTCCAACAGTGTCTTGTGCAATAATCTGGGTGAAGAACCTCTCATCATGTGCTGCCTCTTTTATCTCTAATCAAAGATTGGCATTTCTAACATAAGCTCAGGAATTTCTTACATATATTATTTGCATCAAGGTGTACGTTCCAGGCATATCCGAATGATCATATAAGATACAAGACAGTCATTCAGACTACACTGTTTTTATTATATGTTTGTGTTTGCTCTTATTTGACCTTGACATTGTGATAACTAGACACTTGCCCAAGACTGATCTTCCATCAGGTGTCTTATCTAAGTAATTGTCTGAATGACTTAACACTTTCACAGTCCTTGGAATGATAACGTTAGACAACTTCTGCGTCAATGGCAGAAATAACAATGATTCTGCATCCCATTACTTAAAAATGAGAAAAAATGCAATTCCCATTACATGAGATGGAGGAGGGGTCTTAATAAAGTGAGACCTTAGGGGCTTTACGTCATCCCCGGTTTGTACATCTGAATGTGACATCATAGGGGTATAGTAACAAGTAGAGACTTTAGTTAACGTGTAGGGAATGTCGTGCTCTCAAATCACTAGGATATAGAAATATTTAAAACATTATCTATATTTAAACACAATATTTAAAATGTATCAACTGAAGGCAGTTAATACATCATATATATAAATACAATAAATGGCATATATTATGGGCGAAGAATGAATACTTTTAAGCCTTGCATTGTTGTAAGCTATTTGTGATTATAAATACAACATAATCTGTCTAAAGTGTACCTTAACAAGATATGCATGTTGGCGATTAAACACACCAGTTATGATTTAAAAAAAGGGCAAATGAAAAGTAGGCAGTATAAAAAAGGAAATGCAAAAACTTTAAAAAGAGTCTGTTCTTAAACTGATTACCAGTTAATAGTGCCGTCTCTGTGGCATAAGATTGATGTAGGTCTATGGGTGAATCAGATGTTGATTTCAGTCCTCATTGGCGGGCATGTTGATGTCAATGGGAGCACATGTAGCATACAAGTGGGCTTTAAAGAAGCCAAATAATGCATAGGCGTCGTCATTAGTTTGCTTGTTCGTGGACCAGTAATTGGTTGCTCATCTCTGGCATTAAGTACATTTGTAAGTGCTTCCCTCGGAGGCTTGAACATTGACAATGAACCAAAGCACTGATCGAGTATTGTATCATAAATTGTCACTGGTGAGACTGACCTATCATAGTCAGCATCCTTTGGGAGGGATAGATGCATTGCTTGGCATTGTCTCTGGTGCTCTTGTAGTTGTTGTAGCATAGCATTCATATCAAGATTAAACACTGGGGGCTGTTCAAGATGTATGTCCAAAATTATTATAGTTTGACAGTTTATGCACCAGAACACAGGATTCACTCATTTAATGTCCATATTGTGAAAGGGTAGCGTCGTGATTTCAATGAGTACATATTGCCAAGCATATCTCAAATGACTTTCTAGAGTCTCTCTGCATCTTTGTTCAGCTGCATAAATGTACTACATGTTGTTGATTTCTTGTCGGAACAGGAGAAGGATGGCAATACCACTGCTGATTAGCAGAAAGATGTTTGGAAATCTCCAAAGAGGCTGGAGAACAAAGAGTGGAAAAATAATGGTATCAGTCAAATACTGCTGTAAATCCAATCACCAGACGAGAGGCAATGTTCTTAAAAAGATGCATAACACCAGTTGTCAAAGATGAGCTAAATATCATTTGCACAATATCAGAAAAATGCATCAAATATTACATGTGTATCAGCCTCTGAATCTACAAAGCTTTTCTGACTGTCTGCTGGTTATATAGTTCAGCCATAGAAGTCAAAGAGAAATCTTTTTAAAGTAAAACTGACAACAAACGGTTTAAGTTGTCAAATCGCATGTCTTTCATATCAATAGTAGGCCGAGGGGTATTTCTTAATATGTTTCAAGGTGGCGGGTTCAAGGTCCTTTCACAAAACTGTATTGTTTTCAAAACTATATTCACATATGGCTAGCCAGGTTCCAGCCTACAGCAAGTAACATTTGTTGAAATAAATTAGAACCATCATTCAAGAGTTTATGGTGGATGGATCAAGCAGGAGTTACAGATAAAATACAACTTGACCCTGGCATCAAATCGCTACAACACTCCAGGCAACAATGTAGTATTTGAGAAAAGGGAGTGAGCCAGGGGGTTCTGCAATTAGGTGTACTCATATCTTCAGTCGTTTTCATTTAAAGACGGCTTTCTCCCTTGCTTGGTTGTGTATAAAGCTGTTAAGATATCAGTTCTGATCTTCATTTGAGATCTGGTTAGGACTGCTATTCTACAAGTCTGAATTGCACCCTTCACAGATAATTCAGTCGTATAGTACCCTTTGGCGTGATGATCCAATGTGTGCCTCACAGAGTGTTCCTCACATAGACCAGTAGGATCTTACTTCGTAAGACATCGACCTTTCCCCAAAGCTGTGTATTCTTTATAGATTTCCCCCTTAAATCCTTGAATCCATTCAAGCGCCACTGTTGTAAGCCAACATTGTAATCTTGCACACACAAGGATAAATCGGACACAATGAGTGTGGGAATTGACAAGTCATCCTTTAGTAATGCAAGTAGCAGAGCATGAAGTTATGCATGCTTTGCTGTGCTGTCAACTAGGATTGTAGTGTGGATGCGCTGTGGACGGAATTTATAATCTTTCACTATACCTTGCACTGCCGCACAGGCTGTAATGTACTTACATTTTGTTCTAATGGCTAGTTGTGCAGAGCCAGCTGTATAAAATATGCTCTGGTAAGACTCAATGGGCAAAGTAGTAGAAGTTGGAGCAATGTGTGCCTATTGGAGAAAAGCCTGTGTACGAAGAGTGGAATCATACTGACATTTATGTCCACTGCACTTAAAGAAAAGGGTTACAGCGCCCACCTAGGATGTAGCACAGGATCATTAGGAATGCTTCGCTTGGAGGTTGCATCTAGTGCCAGTAATGGGCGAAACTACAATCATTTGTTTTCTTTGAGCCAAAGAGTGCTCTATCCCTCATTGTAGGTCACATATGTATAACCTGAGTGACTTGGTATGACTCTGATATCCAGGTTGGTCTTACTGCCCCTGCTTTGTAAATATATGTAATCCCTAGCATGTCTGTTTATAGACCACACAAAATATCACAAGGATTTTACTCGCTCAGCATAGTGCGGCAAGTAAGGACATCCAAAGTTGAGAAAGTCCAGAAGGGAATGCCACTTCTTCAGTGTATTGGGAGGCTGAAAGGTAGCACACTTCTGAAGGAAATCAGGTGCTAAACCCTTGTCCTTGCTGGATAACTCATATCCTAGAAAGATCACCATCAGGCAGGCAATTTTCGATTTTTTTTTCAGGTTTATCCTGTAACCGTGTGATGTTAAGATGGTCACAGCTCTAGCCACCGAGGTCAACTGTACATCCAAGTCATCATCTGTAAGCTAGATATCATCAATATATGACAATACCGCAGGATCTGGTTGTAAGATCTCCCTAATATGTGCTGAGGAGAATAAGCCGGTACTATTCTTATAGCCCAAAGGCAAATGTCTAAAATAAAGGTGGATAGATGCTCACTTTCAGGTGCTGTGTTTTGACTGGAGAACCCATGGAAATGTTCAGGGTTGTTTGTCTTTTTCTTTTTATCTTTTTTGGGGTAAAGAAATATGCTAGATACAAGAACTATGTTATATCATCAGGTCATAAATGACAACAACCGGTCTAATTCTGTGTGAGGTTGCATGTGAATCAAACATGAGCATAGCACTCCAAACAATTTGTTCTGATAAGAAACTCTATTTTATTTTTATTTTTATTCTTTAAATTATTTTTTGTTTATCTTTTTTTGTCATTTAGTTATTTTTATAATTAATTTGGCTCATGTTTTCAATTCATAACCTTGTATGTGCATGACATATACCAGAATATATACATGACAAACAACACATTACAGTGCTATACAAAACTTAAATATAAAACTAGAAGAGGAAGTTCCTTTGTTAACAAATCTTTTTCACTGGCGGGCAGTCAGATAACACATGACGCGCGTTTCGGCATGTTGAGCCTTCTTCAGGGGAGCCGTCTCAACTTTATTTCTATAATAAAGTGCATAATACATACAATGAACACACATGTAACAACATCAAAAGGCCTGAAAATTCATTGTTGATACATTCTTGAACACGTAGTGCTTCAATATTTATAATATCTGGGCCTATGTTTACAAAGGAAATGGCTAATGTTTCTATTTGTTAGTTAAAGAGAAATATCTGTGGCTAAGACAAGATAAGGTCAGAGTTTATGTATTGTGCAAGGAGAAAATGAAGGTATTAAAGTATAGCGTGTCCAAATGCACCAAGATGACCCAAAACATTAGATCAGATTGGGTTGACTCCAAAAGGATGAAAAATAATAAAAAGAAAGAACTAATTGACCCAAGTGTCAATAGAGAAGAATGTAAGACAATTTAGTTTACTATCCCAAACTGTACCTGTGATTTTAGAGCAAAGTTATGATATGCAAAAGTTGTCAATTCAGGATAATTTTCAGTAGAAAAGAGGGGATTTCCAAAAAGATCCAATAACTCCTAAGATGGTATAGATATCCCAAAAGAATAAAACAATTCGTTAGTTCTATCCCTTATCTAATATTCTATGAGTACCTATATGTCGGTGACATACAATAGTATTAATCCATTGTATACCCGGTAGGGTGCGTTTTCAAAATTTCACTCGCTGATTCTAGATTTGTGGTGTCTTTCCTAACATGTACTCTATCTGAAACAATGAATTTAAACAGGGATATTTTTATTTGCATGTTACTAGCCAGTTTATGTTCTAACCCTATATGGTGCACAAAAGAAAGCTTTTTGTGTATAGCTTTGCTATTTACAAAAGTTTAATTAATCAGTTCCATCATGTTACGGAACAATGAAATTGAATACTGGCTATCGTCACATCTTTCGCCTCTAAACTATGCCCCTAGACAGGTGAAACATATCTGAATCAGAATCAGTTTATGACAGTGCTATGTATCATTATAATAAATGTATTAAATATACGCTTACCATAAGAAATTGTACTGACACTTTAACAGGATTCTGAACAGAGTCCTTGATCCTATGTATTTTATGTCTCACCCTTACTCTTTATCTAGGATAAAAAATAGTAATATATGTATTGATTATCCTATCCAATCCATTTTACAAATGGTAGAGGTATTGTTTCATATAGCTGGATACATATGCACAATCAAATTATGTTCACTGTTTTTACCACTATGGCGCTACATCTACTATTGTAGGGCCACTACCAGATGTCAGGTTGCTTGACCTCATTTAGGGTTTGGACTTATACTGAAACATTCCTCACTTAAACGTTGGACATTTATTAGGTTATGCTAAGAAAACTGCATAACATGCCCAAGGTTAGACGTTTCCTGTCCTAAAGACTAGGTCGACGTTTCCCTATCTCTAATTTTTTATTCCATAGAGCAGATATTTATTTAACCACGTGTTATGTCCCATATTTTATAATGAAGATGACTCTATCAGGTTTTATGCGCCACTTCTACAGTTATCCTACAAAACATACCAAAGGTGATACACTTTCTGTCCTAAGGTTTGGGCAGATAATATCTCTGTCTTATTTGTTACTGCAGAGAGCACACATTTATTTAGCATTATAAAATATACCAAGTTTTATAGTGGTGATAACACGCTTGACTTATTTGCGCCATATCTCTTATTTTTATCTCAGGGAGCAGATATTTATTTAACATCATGTTATATACCGTGTGTTACATTGGTGATAATGTGGTTCATTTATTTACTCCACTTCTACAATTAGGCTAATACTATGAGATGTTACACTCTACTGTCACAATTTAAAAAACATATTAAGCTCTCTGTATCACTTGAATTAGTGCAATGCAGCCTAGATCTCTGTAGCTTGACAGTTTCGCCATATGGGTCACGCTCTAAAGCAATTTACATATGGTCCTGTGCTTTTTTGTAATTCTAAGTAGAGAACATGCCTGGTTTGCGCTTCTTCTGCGGTATAGTGTGTGGGTGTCTACTTACTTTTAAGTCTCTTGATACGAGCTTTCAACCCGGTACTCCGTTCTGTGAAGGATTAGCAGAAACAGATATATGCGCGATACTCAGCTTTTTAAAGTAACCCTAAACCTTAATTGGATAGCGTCTAACGTCATGCAAATGTTACGATGTGGTTACAACCTTTCTGCATAGATATAAACAGCAGACTAAAGACCTTGGGAACAGTGGCAGCCATCTTTAATTGCTCATTCTTACGAGTTGTTATATAGAAAAAAGCATATACATGTAGATGGAATCTTTTTTAACTATTGCATTAAAAATAGGTTAAAAACCTTGAGTTTGGGTGGTATTCTTACTGATAGCTGTTCGAAGAAGGCCTGTCATTTGGAAAAGACCTAGCATTGTGTATGATTTCAGGATTTATGTTTAGGAAGCTTAGATATATCTTGTTAAATTCCACCCAGATTGGAAAAGGGAACGGACAGATTCCTTATGATAAAGAGTTTATTCTTCTAAAATTGTTAGAAGAGACCAATGGCGGCCATCTTGCAATGGGCATTCTTACTAATAGTAGGTAGAAGAAAAAAAACTATCATTGTGTATCAATTAAGGATCCATATGAGATGGATATGGGTGTTTATTATTGAGTTCCCCATGGTAAAAAGCAGAGCGGGGAACATATTCCTAATAATATTGCGTGTATATTTCTTGTTATCGAAAAAGAAATATTATTGTATTTTTCAAAGTTATTACACCCATTTTCGGTGGAGTCAAAAATATATATATGATATGGATCCTTAAGCAATATTGTTATTGCAGAAAGTAACAAGGGGCTCAATTTATTTTATCAATAATATGCAGAATTATAGATTATATTCGATTACTTGTGCCCATGGGATTTCTTGATTTAATCCCTGTTTGAAAGTATCCAAAGTGAATATCCAATAAACTTGACGTTTCTTTTGGATGGATTCACTGCTTTGATTGTTTTTGGGGTCGATGGTTTCTAAAATGAACCATTTGATGTCATTCTCAGTGTGCTTTTGTGTAACAAAATGTTCCACTATTGGTGCAGACATTTTTTTCGTACGAATCGCCGAACGATGTTCAGTGAGTCGTGTATTAAAATTGTGCGATGTCTCTCCAATGTAACCCAATCAACAGGGACAGAGTAAAAGGTAAATGACATTTTTTGTTCTGCAGTTTGTCATATTTTTAACCTTAACTGTCTGTCCGTTCAATTGTATTTTATCGTCTTCTATTGCCAAAGGACACATTTTGCATGTGCTACATCTAAAATTGCCTATCACTGGTGAATTCCTAACAATACTTCTCTGCATTGGCTCTTTTATTTGGGCTAATCTGAATCTTACAATCAGATCCTTTAGATTCTTGTTTTTTTGGTAGGCAAAAAGGGGTTTTGAGATTTTATCTTTTGCATCTTTGTCTGCGTTCAAGATGTGCCAGCTGGACGAGATGTGCCAGCTGGACGAGTTGATTTGTCATATTTGTGTGTTTAGCATGGAATGTCTTGTTACAAATACTAATGTCTAATTTTTTGGTTGCAGCGGCGACCCGCTTTCCCAGCTATGTGACATATGACGCTATATAACGCGCTTCTCCGATGATGCAGCGGCATCTAGTGCAACGTCGATCCTCTTCTCCGGCGATGCGGGCGCTTTTGTGTTGTGAAGCGACGGCAGCAGTTTGGCAAACCGCTTCTCCTTTGTGAGTCGTGCTTTCAATTCCTTGCGACATGCAGTCCCTCGGAAAGCCCAACACAACTGCAAGCACTTTCAAAGAACTCTTGGGAAGCTGGTGGATGAAGTCGTTTGTCCCTGAGACTTCAGCAGGAGGCAAGCTGATGGAAGTACACATAAAATTCCTCTCTCCTTTCTTTGGCAGTCAGGCATCCACTGCAGGCCAATCCCCTAAGCAGCACTTCAGCTTAGGGATAGTCTCTCTGTTTCCTCTCCTCAGCAAAGGTTTCTTGTTGTTTCCCAAAAGTGATCTAAAGTTCTGGGGTCTGGGCCCCATCTTATATACACAGTTTCTCTTTGTTCTCTGAAGGTCTTTGCCTAGTCCAAACCAGTTTTGGTCATTCCTGGAGCACTCTGTTTACATGACTCCTTTCCTTTCACAGTTCTGGGCAGGGACATCAGACGCACTGCAGGAGGTGGAGCCAGCATTGTTGAGGGAAGTCACAGCCCTATTCAGGTCCCAGGTGCAACTCCTCCCTCCCATCTGCATGCAGATCTCTCTATTCAGCCCTGTGCTGACTCACCCCATTACTCTATTCAGCCCTGTTCTGACTCACCCCATCTCCTAGAATCCCCCAGCTCCTGTTACTCAAACTCCAGACAAGGAATACACAACCTAGCAGAAGCAGGCTTGGATAGTTAGACAAGAAAATACCTACTTTCTAAAAGTGGTATTTTCAAACACAGAATGTTAAAACCAACTTCAGTAAAAGATGTATTTTATCATTCTGAGTTCAGGCATACTAAACTCTAATTTCTACCTAGTTCGCTGAGTCAGTTAGGATTATAAGATGTAATAATCAAATTGCCCATTCTGGCCTATGGGGAACAGTTTGCCTTGCAATAGTGAAACACAAAAATGGCTGTAATTCACTATTAGGACATGCCACACACATCAGGGCTTGTCCTACCTTTTACCTACAATGCACCCTGCCATTGGGCTTACCATAGGGGTGACTAATATGCAGAAAAGGGAAGGTTTAGAGACTGGCAAGTGGGTGCATTTGCCCAGTCAATATGGCAGTCCCAGACTTCACACAGGCTCTGCAATGGCAGACCTGAGACACACTTTTACAGACTGCTTCTGTGGGTGGCACAATCAGTGCTGCAAGCCCACCAGCAGCATTTGAATTACAAGCCTTGAGCACACTCAGTGCACTGTACTAGGTTCTGACAAGTAAACCAAACCAACAAATCATGGAGTCACTAATCCATACATCAATTTACAATAGGGAGAGCATATGCACTTTAGCACTGATCAGCAGTGGTGAAGTGCCCAGAGTCATAATCCAACAAAAGCAGGTCAGACAAAATACAGGAGGAAGGTAAAAAGTTCAGGGAAGACCCTGCAAAAAGGGCCGAATCCAACAGCCTACTTAAGATGGAGTTGAATCTTTGAGGCTTTACATAACTTCAGGTAGGATTGGCCTAGATGCAAAAAAATCAAGCGTAGCCGCTTGCCCTCTGCGCACTGTTGCAACCCCACTAAAGGAAACTGTTTTACTCCACTCTTCAAATTTTTTAACTAAATTCAAATCATTATATACAATAAGATATCACAAATACTCTGTGTCATTGGCTTTATATCTTTACTGATATATCTTATTTTACTCATATGATATATACTTAATGTACATGATAATCATTGGTACGTCAATATATTGCAAACAACTTTCTTTCAACAAAAATATTAGTTCACAACAACATCCTGATCATTTGTCCCTGCCCAATGCATTTCGGGCCACCCGGCCCTTCGTCAGGGGCGGTACCTAAAAAACAAAGAAATAAATTCTATCACTTAAATCAGTATTGTCCTACAGCAATGCAAAGTTCATAGCTTGTCAGCGTATGCATTCGTTACATACATTAACTGATTGGTTTAGAAAAAACCTAAGAAAACATCCTTGTATCGTACTCACTTGTACCATGTAATGTGATGTGCAGAAAGCGTTGTGTTCAAATCTGTCAATGTGAAGAAAATTGATCAGTGGCTCTAGGAAGAAAATGATACAACTAACTCCCACGTTTAATACTATCATTAATAAAGACCGGAGGCTAGCGTTAGAAAATCGTGACTTACTGGATGCTAGTAAGCACCAGATGGAGATGCCGTCCTGATGTATACAAATGGGCTGACTGTGATGGGCTGATTAATACTATTGCTGTTGAATCACGGCGACCGGAGAGTCCGCTGGGAGAACACCATCTACAAAAATAGGCAAGCACTAATAAACAGTCATGTCTCTGCACCGGGCGAATCAACTCTACCTCTAATTTAAACACGAATCAAAACGCTACCCACATGAATCATAAACACTAAACGCACCTCGTTTTAAAACAGCTGCTAGCAAACAGGGTCGATTTAATCTCCACGTGAAATAACCAAGTTCAAACGAGACTACAAAAAAGCGACAAGACACAATATCAGTATGTGAACGCGTTGTTGAAAAAACTACTCATTCACACCCTTGGTTCTATGTACCTGTCTCTGCCTACGGCAAACGTGTTCAAAGCTCTGGTCGACCCTCACTTCTTCCTCGCAATCTCCCACTCTCGGTGTGCATCAGAATCAAAGCACTCCATAAAATACTACCGCTCTTCGTAATGACGTGTAAAGAGCGCATCGGGATAGAAAATAAAAAATAAAAAAGGACTACGGATTCTCAGGCATAATGACTAGAATACCAAGAGAAAGCGCCATGTTGGTGTGGTGTAGTGAAAAGGGATATGTAGTGCACATAATGACTCAAGACATGGAATACAATATGATATACTATTGGAAACTGAAATTTATGTACATAACAGTGCAATTGTCAATAACACGTGGCCTCGAGCGTACTCTTAGGTGCTAATATCAAAGAAAACAAGTAAAGTCTACTCAATCATTGATCCCTTTAGGATCTTGTGTCTGTAACTTTCTGATCCAGTAGATTTCTCTCTGTAATAATAGTTTTGTGAGACTCTTGCCGGGTGTAGGGGTCACCATTTCAAGTATCTGGAATTTTAACTGGGCTATGGTGTGTCTATGTTTGTCCCAATGCACTGCCAGACTGCTTTTCACATTTTTATTTCGGATGGTGCTTTTATGTTCTGATATACGTGTTTTAATTTTTCTCTCTGTTTTCCCCACGTATAACAATCCACAAGGACATTTGATGGCATATATAACGTTCATCGAGTTACAATCTGCATTGATCTTAATGGGGATGGTTTCCCCCGTGTGTGTATGTTTCACTGTGTCAGTGATGATCACGTTATTGCAATGGGTACAATTTTGACACTTCTTCATGCCTTTGAAATTTCCTGGAATTTTCGTGGTATTGAATTTCAATAACTCTTTTATGTTGCGAGACCTTTTGTAGGCAAAAATGGGTTTGTCTGTATACAACTCCTTAAAGTCTGTCTCATTACTCAATAGTTCCCAATGTTGGTTAATGCTCTTCTTAATTTCTTGCGAGCAAGTGGAATATTTCGACACAAAGACCTGTCGGGTTGTTTGATCTCTGGTTTTTTTGAGCAACAAAGTTTCCCTTGGCAATTTATCAACCTTTTCCCTGGCTGTCTGTAAAACAGTGATGGGGTACTTTTTTGATGCATATTTTGTGTGAATGGCATTTAAGTTTGTTTGAAGGGTCTCCTCATGGGAACATATTCTTTTGGCTCTTAACATCAAAGAGAAAGGCAAATTTTCGATCAAATTCTTAGAGTGAAAACTGTTATATGCAAGAGCAGTATTCTTATCCGTGGCCTTGTGGTATACCTCAGTTTCCAATGTATCGTCATTCAATTTTATTAATACATCCAAGTATGGAATAGCCTTATCGTCAATAATGTGAGTAAGTTGAATGTTCTCATCCTGTGTATTCAATTCTTTTATCTTTTGTTCCAACAGTGTTTTGGAGTTCTGCCAAATTAAAAAGATGCCGTCAATATAACGGCAATAGATAACTGTGTTATCATTCCAGTCTTTATCATTTAACAAAAATTGGTCTTCAAACCTTGCCAGGTAGGTATTCGCGTAGGCAGGAGCCCCCGAAAAACCCAATGAGGTACCTTTGTTTTGCAAGTAATATGTATCGTTCCATTTGAAATAGCTGTGGTGCAGGCTGAAATGCAAAAGTTCCAATAGAAAAACTTTATTGACCGGCAAGTTTTCCTGTTTCAACAAAGCCCATTCCACCGCCTCTATCCCTGCAGTATGAGTAATAGAGGTGTAGAGGGCTTTGACATCCAAAGTGCAAAGTAGCATACCAGGTGTGATGACCACTTTGGTAAGTTTTTGTAAAAAATGTGTAGTGTCCTTCGTGTAGGAGTACCATGCCTGTACAAAAGGCTGCAAAAATTGGTCAATAAACTGCCCCAGAGGCTCAAAAAAGGTGCCACATCCGGTAACAATGGGGCGAAATGGAGGATTGGAAAGATTTTTATGGACTTTAGGCAGCATGTAGAGACCCGGCTGTTTTGGAAACTGGACTGTGAGAAATTGTCTGGTTTTGGTGTTAATCCATTTCATCTCCTCAGCTACATCTAAGATTTTCCCAAGTGTTTCTCTCAATTCATTGATTGGATCTTTGTCCAGTTTCAAATACGTGTGAATGTCTGATATATGTTCCTTGACTTTGGTCTCATAAAATGTCTGGTCCATCACCACAATGGCACCGCCTTTAGCCGCTTGTTGGATGTGAATTTTGGGATTTTCTGAAAGTTCTTTTAAGGTATCCCTCTCAAATTTGGATACGTTTTGATGACATTTTTTGTTAGTTTTAATGTTTTTCAAGTCTTTTAACACAAGATTCTCAAAAGCATCCAAGATCTTGTGTGAAGTCGGTGCCTGGAAGGTATATTTAGGCCTGAACCCCAGATATTCAGGTGGATCTGACTCTATTCCTTGGTCTGGAAGATTTGAAAAAAAGTATTTTAGACGCAAGATTCTCATAAACCTGAAAAAATCAATTTCAATCTCAAGTGGGTTCGTTTGGTAGGTGGGTACAAAGTTAAGACCTTTGTTAAGAACCTTAGTCTGTTGTGCTGTGAGATTCTGTGTGGAAATGTTGATCACTAAGTTGGTCGGGTACTCCTCAGGTTGGGTTTTGTTACCTCCTTTGCCTCTCCTGATTTTCCTTTTGTTTTTCCCGGTGGTTGGGTGGTCTCCGCGTCCTGGGCGGAAAAAGACGTTTTAGACGATGAGGCCCCTTCAGTTTCTACTGTGATTGATGCACTCGGTGCTGTTGTTGCTATTACTGGTGGAGCCCTGTTGGTATTGGTATCTCCTTCCGTTGCTACACTTTCTTGGGAGGACGTGTTAGGTGTACGTTTTATGAAGGTTCTTCTTTGGGCGTACACCTCCGCCCACGTGTACACCTCATTCAACTTGTAATCGAGTGTATCTCGCTTGTATTTCCCGAGTTTACCCTCTTGGATCTCTTTAGAATGTTTCTCCATCTTAGCATTCATTTCTTCCAAAAATTTAGACCAATCTTGAGGATCCATTCTTTCTTGTAAATCTGCTTCAATAAGTGTTATTTCATCAGTGATTTCCTTGATTACTACTACTAGTTCTTCCAATAGTAATAGGATCAAATCCAAAGAACATTTGTTTAACACTGCATACCAGCGGTCCATAAAATCTTTTTTCATGTGGAAACGAAAAAGCATTGGTTTAATAGGCATTCTAAGACCTCGTGGAATCCTCTTGGCGCGGTGATATTGCACAAGAGTGGACGCATGGAGGCGCTGATTCAATTGTCTCTTTGTCAAGAATTCCAATTGTTTCAGTTGCTGTGACAGGCTACCTCCTTGCACGTTGAAGGACCTTACATCATGGATCAGGGAATATATTTCCGACGCTTGTACATCAGTATATGCTAGAATGTTAGCTCGATTGTCCTTCAAACTTGTTATAGCGTCAAACGACATTCTTTTTTATGGGTGGGTGCTCAATCCCTGTGCACAGGGTACAAAACAACAGTTAATGGTGGGAAAGGCGGTAGTATTTTACGGAGTGCTTTGATTCTGATGCACACCGAGAGTTGGAGATTGCGAGGAAGAAGTGAGGGTCGACCGGAGCTTTGAGCACGTTTGCCGTAGGCAGAGACAGGTACATAGAACCAAGGGTGTGAATGAGTAGTTTTTTCAACGACGCGTTCACATACTGATATTGTGTCTTGTCGCTTTTTTGTAGTCTCGTTTGAACTTGGTTATTTCACGTGGAGATTAAATCGACCCTGTTTGCTAGCAGCTGCTTTAAAACGAGGTGCGTTTAGTGTTTATGATTCATGTGGGTAACGTTTTGATTCGTGTTTAAATTAGAGGTAGAGTTGATTCGCCCGGTGCAGAGACATGACTGTTTATTAGTGCTTGCCTATTTTTGTAGATGGTGTTCTCCCAGCGGACTCTCCGGTCGCCGTGATTCAACAGCAATAGTATTAATCAGCCCATCACAGTCAGCCCATTTGTATACATCAGGACGGCATCTCCATCTGGTGCTTACTAGCATCCAGTAAGTCACGATTTTCGAACGCTAGCCTCCGGTCTTTATTAATGATAGTATTAAACGTGGGAGTTAGTTGTATCATTTTCTTCCTAGAGCCTTGGATCAATTTTCTTCACATTGACAGATTTGAACACAACGCTTTCTGCACATCACATTACATGGTACAAGTGAGTACGATACAATGATGTTTTCTTAGGTTTTTTCTAAACCAATCAGTTAATGTATGTAACGAATGCATATGCTGACAAGCTATGAACTTTGCATTGCTGTAGGACAATACTGATTTAAGTGATAGAATTTATTTCTTTGTTTTTTAGGTACTGCCCCTGACGAAGGGCCGGGTGGCCCGAAATGCATTGGGCAGGGACAAATGATCAGGATGTTGTTGTGAACTAATATTTTTGTTGAAAGAAAGTTGTTTGCAATATATTGACGTACCAATGATTATCATGTACATTAAGTATATATCATACGAGTAAAATAAGATATATCAGTAAAGATATAAAGCCAATGACACAGAGTATTTGTGATATCTTATTGTATATAATGATTTGAATTTAGTTAAAAAATTTGAAGAGTGGAGTGAAACAGTTTCCTTTAGTGGGGTTGCAACAGTGCGCAGAGGGCAAGCGGCTACGCTTGATTTTTTTGCATGTTTGTTTCATTGATGCTGTTGGACACAGCATCTCCTTCTGCAGCACGCGTAATAGACTGTTCTTTAAAAAGATTTATTTGAAGTACAAGCATTATAACGAAAGGAGTGCCTTTCCCACCATTAACTGTAGGATTGGCCTAGACCCATTTAGAGTACACGCAGACAATCACAAGAAACTACTTAGGGCCATTGAAACTGAGATCTCAATGCAACCTGCTTGAAGTCTAGTAAATGGGCCCTCTGATTTGCTAATATGATTCATAATGACAATATTTATTTTTCCCTGAATATTTCCCTGACAAATAACACATCTAAATCTTGTGCAACACCTCTTAATTTGGTGTTAAACCTGCACTTTTTAAAATGGCACCCCTTACTACATATGTTTGGCCATGTAAATATCTAGCCATGAAGTGTAGCATGGAGTCAGAAAGAATATATTTGTATTCACAAGTAATCTGAATATTGTTAAAATTCTTCTTGGAATCTAGCATTTCCCATTTCTGTTTCTCATCTTCTGGGACCTACTCATGGAGACCCCTCAACTTGCTTAATGAGGTCTGTATTATGTTTAACAGATTTAACAGAAACAATTTCTATGGTTTCTATTTTCAACAGAACTTTTACTTGATTCATTTTGTTCGGATTCTTGCACTGTGATTTGCTCATTTAATCTCAAAGTTGCATTTTCCACTGCACAGTATTTTGCCATTTGATCAGCACATTTATTTCCTGGTGTGGAATGTCAACACAAGCCTTACGGGCTGTGCACTTGATCACTGCAGTCTCTTTTGGTTGTTGTATTGCTGCTAACAAATCAAGAATATAGGAACCATTCTTGATGGAATGTACCAGATGATGTCATAAAGCCCTTTTCGTAATCTTGGTAACTGCATTCTTGCCCATTTTGGATGCGAGAGAGCATTTTGCATTAAGAAAATAGCAATTAATGCCATGAGTAAGATTAGGGAAAATCGTATCCTAAGAGCACATATAAGGAGCGCGAGCAGCTGCTCGCTATTTGTGTTTTGTTACATTTGGCTCTTTTTCTTAGCACAAAATGCATTCTCATACCCATTTTAGATGCAAGGAAAAATAGCGCTAAAAGCAGAATTACTCTTCTTGTCTAAGTATGCGAGATTCACATAGAATTCTCAGGTAATTCCGAGTGACTACACTACACTGTATTGCATGAGTTATGTCCACCCCCTACTATTGCAATCAACTCTACAACTTGTGCTGAAGGTATATAAGCAGGTTCGAGTCTTCTTTTATTTCAGTAATGAAACAGACTGCATAAGCAGTCTTTAGTATTCCACAATAGTCTCTCAGACTAGAACCATCCACAAAGTCAGTTCAGCAATTTCAAGAGGAACATCTTTGATGTCTAGTCTTGGCACAAAAGGTCTGTGAAATTTACACAGTGATGTTCTTAATAATCATCATCATCATTGTTGTTGTCTTCACTGCTGTCTGACACCCGGAGCTTTATTGCAGGAGTCAGAGAATTACACCTTTTGATTGAGATATTTTCAACTGCCAATGTGATTTGCTTAGGTCTCGTCAGGCGGCTGTTTGTCATCTGCTGAATTATGGTGCAGTTCAACAAAATCTCAACTGAATGTGAAACAAACACAATGTGTGGATGTCCCATCAGAACCCCTTCACTTTGTTCAACTGTAATGCAGACAGCTGCAACTTTCAGGCAACGAGGAAGAGCTACACCTAGTGAATCCAACAAACTCCACTGTGTTTTTGCGTTAAAATAGACAATTAACACACTCCCTTCTCATACCAGTAAATGAAAAACTCCTTATCAAAATCATGCATTCCAGGGGTAGATGCAATACATTTCTCTGAATCTGCTTCATCTGTGCAATCATCATCTCTTTAATGTTTGTCTGCCTCGCGTCAAAAAATAACTGCAATTCTTAGCATATTTCAAGATCTCGTCATCGATATGAAATGATTGAAATAAAAAAGAATCTTGTAGCGCGCTACTAAGCCCGAAAGCATCAAGGCGCCTAACAGCAAATCATAAAAATAAATACACAGTAACTACGGGTACACCCTTGCAAACAACCATGTTTTCAATGCTTTTCGAAAAAGCAGAACGGAAGATTGAGATTTGATTTCACAAGGAAGGGTATTCCATAGCCTAGGGGCAATTGAAGAAAAAGCCCTGCCGCCACATTTATTCCTACGGAAGCGGGGAACCACCAGCAGTTCTTTGAAGAGGAGCGTAAGTCTCTGCCCAATACATAGGGTGGTAGTAGCTTCCTGACACCCCCGCCCTTTTACCAGAGAGAGCACCATAGGTCAGATAGAGTGTTTTAAAAGTGATCCTCGATTCAATCGGGAGCCAGTGTAAGGCCTTCCTGGCTGCCGTTGCCGACGCTAATCAACAAATTTGGCGGCCGCATTTTGGGCAGTCTGAAGACGCTGTAACAGGTTCTTATTCATGCCGGTGTATAAGGCGTTACAGTAGTCAAGTCGCGAAGCAACAAGTGCTACCACCACTTGCTTCTGCGCCTGAGGGGACAGGTAATGTTTTATTTTTCGGAGTATTTTAATAATACCCCAGCAGGTAGCAACAGTTCTGTTAACCTGCAGAGTCATAGAGAGGGCGGGATCAATCAAAACTCCCAAGTTCCGTGCCGACTCCGTAGGAGTAGGACAGGTCCCCAAAGAGGGCGGCCACCAATCAGGTGACCAGATGTTATTATTAGGGTCAAACACCAAGATCTCAGTCTTCTCACCGTTCAACTTTAGTGAATTGTAGATCATCCACTGGGACACTGCTTCCATGCAGTTCCTAAAGTTGAACGGTGACGAGTTACCCAGATGGGAGAGGGACACCAAGATTTGTGTGTAGTCAGCATAAGAGACAACCTCCATCCCAAAAGATCTAACCAGCCTGGCAAGCGGGGTCACATAGATGTTAAACAGGGTCGGGCTTAATGCCGACCCCTGTGGGACCCCGCATTGCACAGGTAGGGATGGAGATAGAAACTCTCCCAGCTTAACCCTCTGTTCCCTCTGGTCCAGAAAGGAGGCCAGCAAACTCAGAGCCGCCCCTTCCACTCCTATCTCTGTCAGGCGAGATGTTAAAACCGAAGGGGATAGGGTATCGAAGGCGGCTGTTAGGTCCAAAAGGACCAGGACGGTGGTATGTCCCTGGTCTACCTCCAGGCGGATGTTATTCAGGACGACCGTAAGGGCTGACTCGGTGCTATGATGCCTCCTGAAGCCGTGTTGGGATTGATATCCTTGGAGTGACAGCATATCACTGTCTGCTAAATATAAACCTAATGTCGGGACACAAACCAAAAAAAAAGCTTATACATTTTCTTTCTCTTGCTCTTCAACTCTACTGTACTAGCTATTAATCAGTTTAAGCTATCATAATAAGCATGCACTGACTCATTTAGCTCTTGTTTAGTTCTCATGACCTTTCCCTGTTAACTTCTTTCTGTGGCACTTTCTTTTTCAAATGATTTATCATCATTTATCATCACTCTATATTTGTCAGCAGCCACCTCAAGTGGAGCACAGTGCAACTCTAGCTGGTTTCTCAGTCGGCCATTCAACATGAGATTTACATTCTATCCATAAATCATTAGGAACAACAATTTCAAATAACACTGAGTTTTACATGAATTTTGGCTGGTTTGGCACTTTGTATTGATCCTATCTCTTTCCCTATGAAGTCCAATACCCCTTCTTTGAAATTGTGTTTTAGATCCAAAATCCAAAAGCAGATTATCTTGTGTAAGAACTGGGAACAACTGAACTCTTGAGTCTTGTGACTTGATTTTAAACATTGAATCTTCATCTTGAGTTTCAATTGTGACACTATCCAGTGTGCAATAAATCATGCAGTTCATTTTACAAAGCAAGTCTCTGTGAGACAAATTAACTGGACTCAAATCGCATAATATTGACTGATGATTGTTCTCCACTGACTCTGTTTTAACTGGGACATCTGCTTTAACCTGATTAATGATCTGTTTATGCTAATGCATAAAAAATGGATTTCTCTTCCTAAGCAAGGAAGGCTTTTGAGATCCACAGAATGAACAGAAGAGCAGGTAACGCCAATATCAATTAAGAATAATAAAAAATGGCAAGCAATATGGCCGATAGGACGTGAGCCTTCAAGCTCCCAGTCCGTCCGCCTACAATTCTCTTTTTTATCCTGCGAATCGTGACGGAAACCTGTCGAATGCCATTGGAATCGACCTGTGCCGATCCCTGGATCTACTGGAGCTGAACTGGAAGGCTCTGCGAGCCCCTTGATGGCATGGGAGGTGAAGTGTGAAAGAGGCGTTGATCGGGCCTGCTGGAGACGCCTGCCAGAGACTGGGATTCTTTGCGACCCCTCTGCCTGGGGTGAGCGGAGCTGCTGGGCTGCAGTGCCAACTCTATGTGCCCTGGACACTTTTGCAGCCATCGATTGTTTGTGAACCGGGCCGCTCTAGGGGCAGAGGTGGACTAGGTGAGGACTGCCGCTGTGACCCTGACTCGGGCCTGAGAGGTGGAGTGGTCCGCTGTGGACCCTGTCGGTGCGCCTGCTGAGCTTGCAGGCTACGGTCGACAGGCGGGTGCACTGGTGGGTTCTCTCTGCTGCCCTGGTGGCCCTATCCTTCGAGCCCCACTCGCTTGCCGATGGTGTCAGTGGCTGCTGGCCTGCGGCCCAGCCCTGCAGAGCATGGGGGCTGACTGACTCAGCGTATTGGAGGCCCCCCCTTCAACATCCGGCCTCCCCTAGGACTTGATCCAGAACAAATGGGGAGCTGCAAACAGCTGCAGATGGTGTTGCTTCTCACCGACTCTGCTGCGGCACCCCGCGGGGGCAGCGGGTTGTGCGCATTGGGTCTGAACTCTGACCAGGCCTATTAAGCAGTGCAAACTGCGGGTTCATCCTCTATGGGAGTGCGGCTGCTTGAGACTTGTCCCACTGAAACCCACCCTGCCCTGGCTAGTGGATCAAGGAGAGAGCAGGCAGCATAGAGGGCGACCTCAGGGGCAGGCATACTACTATTGATGGGAGCAGTCCTGGGCAGTGGACTATCAAGCCTGGTGCCCCCAAAGCTAAGTTAGTTGTGTGGGATAAGGGGGTTCCTGATCTCAGAAATCCCAGTGAACAGGGGGACGTTGAGGAACCCCCCACCTTTAGCTTGGTAGCAGTGGGTAGTCACCCCTGCAACTGGGGAATTGAGAGGACAGACATGTGGCCCCTGGTGGTGGGGCCCAAAGTGATTTGGACCTTTACTGTGGAGGACCTGCACTCATTGTCCTTGTGAAGTATTTGGCTCCCTCTCCGGAGGATCAACGAAAATACAGCCCTTCCTGGTGGCCACGCAGTGAAAGCATAGCTGGAATCACAATGGGCAAAGAAAAAAGCCAGAAACTGACCAGATCAAATACTATTGCACAATACACCACTCCTAGGCACCCCCTCCAGCCAGCAACTGACCAGGCAGACTTGAGGGATGGAGCGAAAGTCGGGGGAGAGTGCAGAGCCCACCAGGGCGGAACTCATGGCAGCTATCCAGGGCTCTAGGAAGGTACTTGAGGACCTCATAGGCACTGTCTCTATAGATGTTAACCTACTACGAGCGGATCTCTGTAAGGTGGCTAAAAAAGTCACAAATGCCGAAAAGGACATAGCGGAGCTGAAGGGAGAAGTGGTACCTAAAGGTATCTAAGGTATCTAAAATTGAGGTATCTAAAATTGAGTAATAAGGAGGAAAGAAATATTTAATGAGAGCCTCCCTAGTCCCAAGATTAAGATCCAGTGCAAAGTAGTATTAACAAATAACTACTGGAATGGAAATGTGGTCCAAATTAGTTAATTTTAGATACCTCACTTTTATCACATATGATTTACATTTTCAAGCACTGCTATTCAGGCACCACCAGATACCGAGTTTAAAATTCACTACCATTGGGACATAACAGATAGATTTGGCAGAACTTGGCCAAATCTTTCTATGGGTACGAACCTCTACCTGCAGCCAGCAGGCTTCCCCAATCATGTAGGGTGGTACAGGACGGTTTCCTGATGGGCATTTCTCTCTTTGCATAAGGAGAGTACCCTTGGATTGATTTCGCTGCTCACTCCTTGCAGTATAAATCACTGAATGACAGACACACACAGAAGTTTCCCTTTTCCTTTTTTGACCCCTTGCTACTTTGTAGTTGGTCATTGTATATGTATAAAGGTAGTAGCATTGTTGGGTCGTTAAATATTCCCTTGGACCCTAAACCCCCCCTTTGTTGTATTGTTAATGTTGCAAAGGATGCCACATTACATCAAATTTCCCAGCACACAGGCATAACTGCTGGAGACCAAGTTGGACTTTTATCAGAAGGCCCAGTTCCCACATGTCATTGGTAGTAATGATGGGACACATATATCAATCTGCCTCCCTGCTGCGACTGAGTACATCTACTGCAATCGCAAATCCACACATTCGATTAATGTCCAGGTCATATGTGATGCGTCTTTCATCATCAGCGACATATTTGCAAAATTCCCAGGGAGCACCCATGATTCATACATATTCAGGAACAGTGGGATCTATACCTGTCTCCTTGCAGGGGAATTCGGAGAAGGCTACCTGCTAGGTAAGTACATGTGACACCCCCTGAGGTATACACCTGTTGCTGCGAATGTAGACTGAATTTCTCACACACAGGTGACAGTGCCTATGCGGTGCGCTCATTCATCCTGACTCCGTACCTGCACCCATCTAACCCAAGTGAAAGGCGATACAATGTTGCACATAGATCGACACTCAATGCGGTTGAGCGAACATTTGGACTCCTTAAATGCCGGTTCCGCTGCCTGCACAAAAATGGAGGTGCACGGCAGTACCAGCCCCTAGTCTGCTGCAAAATCATAGCTGTATGTTCCATGCTGCATAAACTTGCCACCAAGAGGGGGACACCTGTGGAAATGTGTGATTCTGAAGAAGAGGATGAGGATGAGGAAAGTACACAGCCACAGCACAGCGCAGCAGGTGGCGCAGCTGCAGCAGATGGGAGACAGAGGTGGTCAGAGATCACACAAAATTATTTCTGATTAAGTAATGAGACAAAGCTTGTTAATGCATTAGTGTCAAGGTGTTTAAGGGACCTTACAGCAGGCAATTGTACTGCACACCGTAACATCAGCTATGTGTCCAAAGGGTTACGCCACCCACAACAGATTGAAATTAGAGGGCCGTGCCTATCTCCTGCGCCCCCGCACACCAGTGCTGGGTTCAGCATGCACACTGTCCTCCCCAGTGCTATGTCCTGCAGCAGACCCATGCCTCACACTGTGCCTCCTGCTCTCTGGCAAGGGGGGAGGTACAGTGCTGCAACTGCTTGCCTCCTCACTGTCGTACACATCCCCTGTAGCAGTGGCACCAATCTGATTAGTCTGCATCACCTCTACAGCACTGGTGATTGTGACCAGGCCCTGAGTAACCTCACGGCTGCACTTCGCCATTTCAAGTTGCATGGCCACAGATCTGCGACTGAGCACATGTGTTGCATTGCATAGCCTCTTCACAAACTTGGTGAAGCCTGCAAGTACCTGCCTGTCTCTCCGCCTTGCAGCGCGCTCACCATCCATCCTGCCACATAATTGCCTCACTGCCTCCGACACCTCCTTCAATCCCTCTGCCACAGTATTGTTGAGGCAGTGTAGTGTAGTTCCTATTTTCCCAATAGGCCCTGCACATTGGAATAACATAAACAGTAGTATCAACGTAGAAGTGCGGATCTTTCAGGCCTCCACTGACTATGCTAAACTTAATTGGGGTTGTTACCAACTAGCTCAGAGGTCACTGGAAACTTTCTTGACTGAATAGGAAGTGATCAGCTTCCCTGGCACAGCCAAGAAGGGATTCACTTTTCCAACAACCGTGCAACATGACAACTTTGCTCCTCAGATCAAGAGTCAATCTCTAGGGTCGTGTGAAACAATAGACAGTTATTTTACTCAGTCAGTGGTTATGCAGTTTACTTTCACAATATGTAGAGAATAGAGAGACGGGCGTTTTCAATAAAGGGTAACATTTATTGAACAGTCTTTCTTCTCGTAGAAGAGAAATGAATTGCCACAATTGCAAGACTTGTTATTATAAAAAGTACTACAGTAAGATGAGTATTGCGAAATAATACTGTAAAAAGCATTGATATGGTTTCTTAGCCATACAATGGTTTAAAATGAATAAAACATATATACATTCATATATACATTAGGCTAAAATACTCAACTGGTGCTTCTAACTACGCCTACCCCAGTGTACCTGACCTAAGCCTAATACTTGGGAGGGGAGTAAGTAAGTAGCTCTAAGTTAAGTTGGTTTTGCCAAAGTTTGCTTCAAGAATTCTCTCTAAGGGTTTAGTCAACACCATACCTCTGGAATAGAATGATGGAGGTCTGGTATCTCCTTCAGGAGGTCGATATCCCAGTTACCCGCAAGGGTGGGCCGGAAACGCCGGAGCTGGATTTCTCTGCAGGAGAAAGGACAGCGTCTCTCTCAGCGCGTCGAGGAGGAGGAGGAGGGGCAGCATCCGCGGGCAGCTTGCATCTGCTGGGTTCTTGCAGGGGGACGGCTGTTCAGCTCCTAAGTTCACCACACCATCGTTCGCTAGTTAGCAGCGATAGCAGTAGCGATAGCAGCTATGGTATGATCAGCATAACAGCAACTTCAGCAGCAGCGAGACAGCATTTGCTTAAGGCAACGTTGGTAATATTTATACCTGAAAGGTGCCTTGTTTGACGTAAGTTTTTGGACATAAGACGTCAATAAAGATGTCACTAGGAAGTGATCGTCTATCAGTGCTTATTAGAGTTCTATTACTAATCAAAACACAGCAAGCGGGGATTTCCAGGTTGCTGAGTTTTTATCTTGTTGAAGAACTCGGAGTGTTAATCTAGGAATCTTAGATAGTAACTTCTGCTATGTCATTGCACTAATTGGTTGCAAAGGAAGTGGCAGAGAAAGCGATTCTGAAATGTGGCTCTGTTCGTGTGAGGCCAGAGACGAGTTTCTGAATATTGCATTTGGTCGGTTATGCCAATATAGGGAATAAATGGATTTATAGCCGTATAGGGGCATAAGGTCACAGTATCGATCAGGGTCCTAGATTAGAACGCTACACCCACTCCACGAATTCATGTCCATCAAATTACTAAAACTAGAGCAATAAGATGCATGTGTAACATTGCCCACCTCAAAATACATATATGCATTTGAAATAGGCGTATGTGTAATACGTGAAAATTTAGTTACTGTACGTTTTTGAAGCATAGAAATCATTCAAAAATTATAGCATATGAAATCAATGAACGATTATGCAAAAAGAATTACACATGAAATATCTCTGAATACAGAAGAAGGGCGAGATAATTTCATCACATATAAATGCATTGCAGTAAAATGTGCTAGAGGCTGGTGTAAAGTTATTATGTCTCTAGATGCTTCTGTTCTCTATGAATAGTTTTACTTTAAGCAAAGAATCTTTCGTGCCAAAAAAGGTGAATATTAAAAAGTGTTCAATTCAAAAGAATTATTGCTTGAACGGGGAAATTAGAGTTCCAACGCTTTTAGCAGTTTTTGTTGTTCAAAACTGAAGGCTGAATCCAGAGTTCATGGGAACGCTGTGTGTCGGAATGCTTCTCTAAAGTTATTGTTTCTGTTCGGGTGAGAACATCAAATCAGACAGGCTCTCAAAGAATTGGTCTACAAAATCAGGTGACAGTTCGACCAAATTCGTTAGTGCTGTAATTTGGCAGGTGTGAGAATGATTGCTGTCATCAAAGTCCGGATCCGCAATGCTCACAGAAGGTCGTACCTGGGTGATGTTGCTTTTGTCACTCGCTCCACTGTTACCACCTAGTCGTAGCACAGGAGTCTCAACGAATGCCATCATCAGGATTGGTAGCCGCTGGGGACAGCACAATGCGTGAGCCGTTATCGGACTTAGCAAAGTATCGATATCCATTGGTACTGCTGATGGAAGTGAAAGACAGATGTCCAACACGCACTCATCTCCGCATAGCATACATCGTAGTACAGTAAAGATGCAATTTTGCCATATCGGTCTGAATGAAAGGAACCAGGTCATGTTTAGATCTCTCAGCCTGGCCAATCCAAGGACTCTAGTTATTCTGTCCCGGTAGCGCACTGCTAGGATTGTTTCTTCCATCCTCGTAGGAGTCATGTCTGAGCTGTGGCTTGCCATATCGAAACAGGAGGGTCAAAATTAAAATCCCTGCTACAAGTCCCAAAAATAGGGGTATGCAGCCAAAAACAGAGTGGACAAAATTTGGAACGATTCCCAGAATTGCTTGAAATGGTGTTAGCAGTCCCGTAAAAATCGTCTTAAATATGCCTGGGATGCCTGTGGCACTAGACATGTTAAGGAGTTGGCTCAACATTTCTACAAAATGCACAGGGCAATTTGTTGATAAAAGGTCATGAACCTCCGTAGCTGTCCTTGCAACTAGGAGATCATACGTCTCTTTTGATGACGTGATGGGCACTGTTGTCTGCAAAAGCACAGACTTCATTTTGCTTAAAGTATCAATTCGTATAGAAGAGAAATGCAGACGAGGCCAGATGGGAGTCTCTATGTCTCCAGGCCCGCTCGGGAACAATGCTTGCATACAGCATTTGACCATGGAAGTTACGCTTACGAGATAGGCTTTTCCTGGCACAAGGCCACAACATCTGTGATCTGTTCTTAGAATGTAACTCCCATTCGCGAGTTGCATAAAGAAGGGCTCTATCTGCGTTGCAGGTGTGACAAGCTGGTGGTTGTTAGAATTACCTTCACAGGCTCCGTGTAAATTTATACCCTGGCACAAAAGTATACCGCTTAGTGAACCTTTACAATTTTCACCACTAAGAAATACATTTTTGTCGCTGTCACTATAGCATGAATGTGTGTATGGTAATTTCCATGCTGATTTCACATATCCTTTACCCAATCGTTCATACTGGCCAGTAGGTATGTATTCAAGGCACTTTTTAAATCGGAAAGTTGTTATTGGAATAGTGATAATTCCGTGTATTATCCATTCAATGACAGGACTTTCTGACATTGTCAATGGTAATCTCTCAAGTTTTTCGATGCTCAGGATTGTATAGTCTGCTCCTTTCTGTGCCAAGCTGATTTGTTTATCAGTAAGGTTAAAAATGGAAAATAATGACGTTGTGTTGATTAAACGCCAAGGCACATAGCCTGAACGAAGATTTTGCAGCGTCCAGCCTAATTGTACAATAGAACGTAATTGCGACTGGCCATGCTGTAACATTAGCAAGTCTCTGTCTATTATATCAAAGGCAGAGGATACAATATTGTCCAACGAATATATTCTGGAGGACAGAGTCATTAACCCGTTGTCCACTACAGAAAGTGATTTTTCCAAATTAATACGATCAATTTCTCGTATTTTTTCTGCTGTTTCAATTTGTGTGACTTTCCAAGCCTCGTTGTATGCAGCATAGATGCTGGCTGCTATGAAACGCTTTTGACGCTGTTTGCGTGGTCCCATAATAAAATCGCGCAAATCAGCACCATCTTTAAGTAAAGAAAAGTGTTGCTTAATTTCAGCCAGTGTGGATGATCCTAGCCATTCGAGGCAGAGTGTCCCTACACTGTATGTTGTTACTATCCCTGGATGTTGTCTCTGGGAGTATCTAGGGTCTTGTCTGGTCATTTTTAACCCCTGTGTTTTGTTCAGGAATCTATCTTGACAGTTGTTTGTGTCAGTAGGCCAGATTAACCACTTTTTCCAATCAGGATGTGTTCTGTTAAAATGTAAAATTTTTGTTACGTCTATCTCAATGTTGTTGCATTTTCAGGTATTGGCTTTGGAATAGACGGTTTGTTTAGGTCTTTGATCTTAGCTAGGCCAAGACAGGATGTTTGATGAATTGTGTCATTTAAAAACATCATTTGTTCTGGTATCATGCAGGTTCTGAATAATGCTTCTAGGCCTTGTACCTGCCAATCTTTCGTACCCCAAATGGTTTTTGTTTCAATGTTATTTTTCCAATAATCAAAACCAAATGTCATCATTTTTTCATAAAATGCTTCTGAATATATTAATTTAGTGTTTGTCAGCATTGTTTTCATTCCTGTTTTATCTAACATTTTGTAATAAAACGTTTCTGCATCACTGGTGTTAAACCCTGAGAAGTACTTGAATTTCTCAAAGAATGTTTTAGAACTGCTTTTAGGTGGTGTAGCACAATGTTCCCATTGATTATACTTAAAAACATTTCTAGGCTGTGCAGATTTATGCAAATAATGATCGCCATAATGTGTATAACAGAACAACTGTTCATAACTAGACGAACCTTGTAAATAATCATGTTCTGTGAATCTAGCTGACATTACTAAATCAGACATCATGTTATTAATGCTGTCAAAGTCCCAATCATCAGAGAATGTACTAGGTTTTACAAAGTCACTTAAGGAAACCTTCAGTTGATGAGGATACTTCAGGATCTCGACCGGACCATAGATCTCATAGTCAGTTTTCTCCCATACCACCCCACCGGGTATTGGAATGGCTGTGACATTTACTGTTGACAGTTCTCTTTTCTTCACGTGGGATGATCTGTGTGGTTTGAGGACTAAGTTGATGTTCTAACTTGCTGTGTCCATTGTACTATATTTTCCCTCAATGAATTTTCCCAAACAAAGTACCATAATGAGCCAAAGCAGGAGGAAAAATACACCTAGACCGAACCAGAACTATAACCAAGGGGAAATAAGGTAGATTTCCTTCAGTTGATGAAAGAGTTCCGTTGCTTTTCTTTAAAAGTCTTTTTTGTTTCTGGCATCACTTCGGGGTTACTTTGATCCTCGGAAAAGTTGTCAAAGTCGATGAAATAACCAGAGGCAGTTCTGTCAATTGTTGGGATTGTTCTTTCAATCTGTCTTTCGGTAGCACTTTCTGATGCCACATTATTGTAGACTGGTGTTTCTTGACGTACTGTTTCAATCTGTGTCTCAAGAGGCACGAGTTCCATGGCATTATTGCATAGTCCTTCTCTGTGCACTGCAGGCTGATCGAATGTGATTAGTCTTTCAGTTTGAACCTCTTGGATTGTTGCAAGTTTGGGTATTCTGTTCTTTCTTGGGAGTCCACTGGGCCTACTGTTGATTATAGGCCACATGCTTGTGGTTTTACCAGGTCGATTGATACAACTCTGTTCTCCTTTTTACCAGCAAGGGGCGGAAGTACTACTGATCTTGTTCCGGTGACTGCCAAGACAGGTACTGCTTTTCTGTAAGAAGGCCCAAATTCCTTCTTCACCGCTATTTTTTCTCTGACTAGATCCCCAATCTTTGGAATCCAGACAGGCCTTGCTGGGGCTGTTGCTTGTGGTGCCTCGTCAGTGGTAGCTGGCTGTTGCTTTAACTTTATGTTGCTTAAGGATTTTCTTGTTTCATTCAAGTCCTGTTAAACAGCCAAACGATCTTTGATTTCAAAGTCTGTTTTCTTATCTTGTACCACTGATACTTGACTATCTAAGTCCTGAACTCTCATTCTAGTTCCGAACAATAGTTCGTATGGCCTGAAACCTTTTAGAGAATTTCTTGGCAAATTATTAAGACTGATTTGGACACTTATTAGATGTTTGACCCACCCAGCGCCTGAACCTAATACCTTCGCTGTTATAGATCGCTTTATGTCTCGGTTTTTTTCTTCTACCACACTATTCCCTTCGGGGTGTGACGGACAAGAATACCGCAACCCAACTCCCATGCTGGCCATGGCCTCCTTATAAGCTCAAGAGCTAAAAGCAGGACCCTGGTCAGAATGGAACATGGCAATTGCGTATGTGCCGATAAAGACTCGCAGATCTTTCTTATAACCGTTCTGGCGTCAGCCGAGCGCTGGAGGCCACATTTTTCAAGTGTGTTTAGCCTTAATGATGTACAATGGGATGCGTTTCTCTTTTTTGATAGCGCGGATAGATTGCCTGATGCTTTCTATTAGTGCTTCTGACACTACACTAGCCGGTTCTCCACTGCGATCTCTGTTGCAGTCTTCACAGTTTTTTGCAAACTCGTGAATGCCTTCACTCATTTCCGGCCACCAGTACTCTGATTCTAATTCTCTCAGAGAGTCCCTGATTGTTTGGTGTCTCAGACCCAATCCCATGTGTGCTTCCTGTGTGAGGAAGCCCCTCCGGTCCCTGTTTGGAATTACCCTATCCCCCACTCCAGGGATTCGAGCAAAAGGAACGGAGTTTGCATCGATTATGTATGCATAAATGAGTGGATAGTTCACGGGTAGTGCTGCACAGTCGCCTTTTACGGTCGTTTTTACTGCCAGCATGGTTTCCCCGTCTATGTATTTTTCTGCACGCTTTATTGTGGCTACGGAAGCCGGTTTAGTTGCTTCCGCTATGGATGTGTTAGCCAATGAATTCCCTGCAACGTGAACGCCATCACGTTGAAGACTCTGTGCGTGTATCACGTGAGTCTTTTGTAGTTCTTTCTCTAAAAGAGCTACCTGTTTCCAGAGCAATTTATGCTTTATTGTGGCACCTGTGTCATCTTTGTAATCATTTTCAATCCAACTCTGCAGCTTATTATTGTAAGAGTTGACGCATAAATGAGAATCGCACACAATTAGTGTCGGGAATTCACGTTCTGCATTTTCAAGCGCCATCTTTAAAGATCTGATTTCAGCTCTCTGAGCCGAACAGTTTCTTACTGATTCAGTTTTTGTTACTTCCGGTCTGAATTTACTCCACAGCCAACGACCTTTAACAATCGCACAGGCTGCATCGTAGAATTTGCTCTCTACGTTGAAATGCTGTACAAATCTATCTGTATAGATTATACAGGCGTACTGTGGGAGAGGCAGAAGTTCGATTGGCAGAGGATATTCTTCTTCATATTCTAAATCATTCGGTTCTTCGAATTGCGGGGCGAAATAGTATTTCACATCTTCCACTCCAAGAGAATCTATACACTGTATCCATTTCGGATCCAGTGACACTGTAGGCAGGTTTACTGGGCTGAATAGCACCTCGAAGGAGGATTCCGCTGTAAGGATATTAATCCTTTTACCATGTGCTAGTTCTCGTTCATTGGCTAATGCAATTTGCACTGCTTTCACAGTTCTTTCTGTGTGACTGAATGTTTTTTCTGCTTGTGTGTACAAGTGAGATTCAATTGAAATTGGTACCTTTTCTCCCTCATTAGAGGTTAGGTACGTGAATCCGCATCCTCCTGGGATGACTTTGATTACAAGATCGCGTGTGTTGTCACATGTATCTAATTTTGTTTTTGCTAACATGTCTGTTTGCAGTGATCTCAAAATTTCTGTGTGTTTTTGAGTCCAATTGATTTGTTTAAAATCAGGTTTAATTAGTTCATAGAGAGGTTTAACCCTCTCTGCGTAATTTAGAATGTATGTTCTTCCGAAATTCAGAAAACCTAGTATGGATTGTAAATTCTTTAGCGTTTTTGGAGCTTGGAGTACAGCGCACTTCTCTAAGAAGTTGTCCGCTAGGCTTTTTCCTTCACTTGATAATTCGTATCCCAAAAATAATACTGTCAGATGGGCAATTCGAGACTTTTTAAAGTTGAATTTGTAACCCTCTGCTGCGAACCCAAGTATAATGGTGTTCACTCTTTTCAAGTGAGTATCCAAGTCGTCATCTGTGAGATAGATATCATCTACGTAAGATAATGCCTCATCATCATATATTTGTAGTAACTCTAGAAAACTCTAGCTGGGAATAGTCCTGGGCTGTTCTTGAACCTCTGTGGGAGCCTTCAGAAATTTTTCTGAGACCCCATTACGGAGAAAGCGGTCAAATACCTG
This sequence comes from Lissotriton vulgaris, assembly GCF_964263255.1. Lineage (NCBI taxonomy): Eukaryota > Metazoa > Chordata > Amphibia > Caudata > Salamandridae > Lissotriton > Lissotriton vulgaris. The sequence continues at coordinate 585,305,336 of NC_141685.1, forward strand.
CTTTCTGGTGCAATGTTTTGACAAAAGAAACCATCAGATATGTCTAATGTCGTTTTATATTTTTTCCTAACTATGTTGTTCATTAGGGCTGCACTATGCGAGTTTTGTACTGCAAATGTTTTGCAACATGCATTAAGGTGTCTGTAGTCCAAAACTAGACGATATGAATTGTCTGGCTTGGAGACAGGAAACAAAGGATTGTTCATTTGAGAGGTGCATGTTTCAATCACCCCCTGATATTCAAGTTGATCTAAGATCTCCCTGACTTGTTTTTTAGCTTCTTGCTTAATGGGATACTGCCGTTGGGCAGTTGGTTCCCTTTTTATTTTGTGAGGAGGTGAGTCCTCATCCCATCCTACATGATTTTTATATAATGCCGGTGCCTGGGCTACTGCCCATTTCCTTGCATATGTATATTTTTTGTGAATCGGAATGTGATTCGAGAAGGCAGGCATAATCATTTCTTCGCCACGAGGGCACTCCCTGACAAACTCTGGGGGCCAATCTTTTACAGCTAACAGAATATCATAGCCTTTTGAGAGTTTATCCCAAAATAGACCCTTTATTTTCCTAGTCTTTCACCCTCTATACGCAATGTTATTTCGTATATTTTATGGGGCTCGCTAAGTCTGGCGTCGGCAGTTTCAACCTGAATGTATTCATTCATGTCCACTGTCTCCAGATGACTCATCACGATCTTGCGGGCTATACTGATTTCTGCTGCACTGTCTAACATTGTCTGTGCCCACTCCCCGTTTTTCAACTGTGTCCTCAGTATTCTCGGCATGGTTGATTACTCTAATACTGGCTACCTTCTTCTTTGGAAATTGAGATTTTTTACTCTGAGCAGGTTCCTTGTCTTTGGACTTGGTGTGCTCTCCTCGGTCTGACCGTCCTCTTCTTTCCGATTTCTGCGAAAAAGATCGAGAGGGACGTGTATCAATACTTTGATATCTATCAGGTTTTTTCAAATTATCCCTATTTCTAAGGTTGTATCTTTTCTCAGAGGGCTCCCTCTGGGGAGACTGGTGTTCTCGAGTCGGAGTTCTTTCCCTCCGTCGAGGAGACCTTCCTCTGGACTGGAAAACTTTTTCTTTGGGAGTGGATTGTTTATTTCCATCCCAGCTCTTTTTAGGAGTATTTGAATTATTTTTAATAAATAATTTTTCAGGATTTTCGAGCAGTTGGGGCTTTACTGGTTTCCCACCCAAGCTGTCTCTACCTAATTCTTCATAGCACTTCTCTATGATTCTGGCAAGCTCAATTGGTTGATCTGTTATATCTGTTTCCTTCAACTTCTGGCGGATCGCCACAGATGCTGCTTCTCCCTTTATGTTGGCTAATAATATAGCCGAGACCTGCTTGAAGTCTTTCAGTAATTTCATAGCAAGAGTTAAAGCAGGTTCTGGACCGTATTCATTTTGAATCTGTCTTAGTACATCTGGTATTACCGCCATAGACGGAACACCATGTGTTTTTGTGTAGATGGAAGCAAAGACTGTACCCCAAGTGTCACAGTCCTCCACGTGTGGTGCGATTCCCATAGGAAGGCAGATGGTCAAGATTCTATGTTTCTCGATAGGGGTAGTATCCGGAAATACTGCCTCTATTTGAGTGATTTTTTGCGCTAACCAGAACGGAATTTGTTCCCGTTTTATGGGTGTTTTACCAAGACATGATTGCATGTTCTGTGGTGTAATTTTATTAGTGTTCCCCTGATGAGGGGTCAGCTGTGGTACATTAACAGCTGGTTGGACTGTTGCAGTCCGCATTACATATTGGACTAATTGCCTATGTATTTTAATTAATGTTTTTAGCTGTACTAACAGCTCTTCTTTTGACATTTTTGCAATGTCCGGATGTGGTGTGTAGCTGGCTAGAACCGGCCACGTTGCTCCTGGTCTACCTAGTGGACCGAGCCTGGTAATATTATCATTATGTTTTAGGGCGCCATTAAACCAGAGCAGGTGCTCTTGGAATTTTAGTGGGATTTCAGTCTCCTCGAAAGGAGCGTACTCATCCGGTGGTTTCTCTATTTTGTAATAGTGAAACTCTTTTGTTCTAGCGTTTGCCGCTGGAAAGTTTATCCATGAATAGAATACCTCTGTCTGCCGATATTCGTGTGCCTCTATCACAAAGATGACTGTACCACCTTGTGGTGTCAGTCCGTTTTCTATAAGTTTTAAAGTTATAGATTTTCTTAAATGTACCGGGATGATTATTGCATCCAGTTCAGTCTGTAGGAGACTCGTGTCTTCCTCTATTAGTAGGGTTGCCAGTCTAGCTGCTTCCCTTTCTTCTTCACTGTCTGACATTTTATTGTCAGAAAGGTTTTTGCAGAGTAGGTCTCCAAGGAGAAAAAGGTTAGGTGCACAATATTTTGGAACACTGTATCCTTCAACGTTGAATAAACCAGAGCTTTACATAGGAATCTCTTCCTACTGAGTTCGGGCGGATTTTAACCTTTCACCCACTCCAGACGTCTATTGGAGTATTAACGGGAGAAAGGGTTCTGTGTGAAAAATGCATGACTGAGTTACTCTAACGTCTTGCGTTAGTTTATCGCCTTACCAAACGTTGGGCGCCATGTAGTGTAGTTCCTATTTTCCCAATAGGCCCTGCGCATTGGAATAACATAAACAGTAGTATCGACGTAGAAGTGCGGATCTTTCAGGCCTCCACTGACTATGCTTAACTTAATTGGGGTTGTTACCAACTAGCTCAGAGGTCACTGGAAACTTTCTTGACTGAATAGGAAGTGATCAGCTTCCCTGGCACAGCCAAGAAGGGATTCAGTTTTCCAACAACCGTGTAACATGACAACTTTGCTCCTCAGATCAAGAGTCAATCTCTAGGGTCGTGTGAAACAATAGACAGTTATTTTACTCAGTCAGTGGTCGTGCAGTTTACTTTCACAATATGTAGAGAATAGAGAGACGGGCGTTTTCAATAAAGGGTAACATTTATTGAACAGTCTTTCTTCTCGTACAAGAGAAATGAATTGCCACAATTGCAAGACTTGTTATAAAAAGTACGTACAGTAAGATGAGTATTATGAAATAATACTGTAAAAGCATTGATATGGTTTCTTAGCCATACAATGGTTTAAAATGAATAAAACATATATACATTCATATATACATTAGGCTAAAATACTCAACTGGTGCTTCTAACTACACCTACCCCAGTGTACCTGACCTAAGCCTAATACTTGGGAGGGGAGTAAGTAAGTAGCTTTAAGTTAAGTTGGTTTTGCCAAGGTTTGCTTCAAGAATTCTCTCTAAGGGTTTAGTCAACACCATACCTCTGGAATAGAATGATGGAGGTCTGGTATCTCCTTCAGGGGGTCGATATCCCAGTTACCCGATAGGGTAGGTCGGAAACGCCGGAGCTGGATTTCTCTGTAGGAGAAAGGACTGCGTCTCTCTCAGCGTGTCGAGGAGGAGGAGGAGGGGCAGCGTCCGCGGGCACTGATACGCTGAGAGGGTTTGAGGTTATCCAGAATTAGGACAGGCGCACTCCCTGATAACCGCACAGTATCGTGTCACAGAGTGTCAAAATCCAGGCAAGGGGCGGGCGGCAATCCCTCGTAACCGCTCAGAAATGTGGATAACAGATCCACACTAAATAGTACAAAAACAACAAGTGCCCCTGCTCTAGGAAAGTATCACAAAGGTTCGGTAAGTCCTGGTTATGGTACAATAGTAAACATGAATAGTGTTTCAGAATCAAAAAGCAAAAAAGTTCAAAGAGGTGGAATCCTTGTTATGGAATTCAAATTTATTGTTCCTCTTGTTCTGGCCAACACGTGTTTCATCGCAGGGAAACAGACTGCGAATCTTCAGGGCTGGGTATAGATACAAAAGATGCATTTGTATGGTTGTTTTAACATGAGTGAAAAGGTGATAGGTGATCCTTGGTGACATAAGGCGGGCATGCCATTGAGTGACATTGTGTCATAGAATTGTGACTTAATATCTATGTTGTTTGTGACTGTGAGAGGTGGTGCATATATATAGTGGCTATGCAGGTTGTGTTAATGTGACTCTCCAAAATTTTTAAGTTTATCGGTGTCCTTGAAAGCAAACACATAAACCAGTATGCGTGGATAACATTTCAAAAAAGTGTATGAGAGAGAACACGGGAATGTGACCAGTAGTGCAAAACGAGTGAAATGGTGTCCTTGCTTGTTGACTGGTTGCATGCCTCATTGTGACTTATAGTGACTTTTTAGTGTTATAATCACATTGATTATGTTATAATTATGAAAGAAGGTTAAACAACTGAAATTCTTGACCATTCCATATAATACTATGCTAAGCAAGAGCTAGTAGTGAAGTTATATGTACAGCAAAATATGTTACGGCCTGTTAAGATCTCAGTTAATGGATTTATTCTTTTGGACTTGCACAATGAAGATAAAGAATAATGGAGCCCTATTATTCATTCCCATGTAATTGCCAGATCCGGTGTTAATTATAGAGTTGTACTCTAAAAACCGCTCGTATGAGACGCCACTGGTTAATGCGAACGCCAGACCCAGAAAAAAGGGGGGGTGGTGGGGTTGGGGGGCGGAGGGAAAGTGGGGTATCTATTACGGAGAGTGTGTTTGTAAACAACACTTGTGTAGTTAGGTTCAGAACACCAGTACAAGGTACCTCGAGTTCGTTCAGTACACGCTATTACGTCGTGGGGTATCTATTACGAAGAGTGTGTTTGTAAACAACACTTGTGTAGTTAGGTTCAGAACACCAGTACAAGGTACCTCGAGTTCGTTCAGTACACGCTATTACGTCGTTGAAGTAATCGAGTATGCTAATTTTGGGGGTGAATGCAAATCTATTCTTAAGCAGTATCTAAAAGACGGTACGTGATTCGCCCTTGGGAAATAGTAGTATGCTAATTTTGGGGTAGAATGCAAATCTATTCATAAGCAGTACTTAAAACACAGTACGTGACTCACCCTTAGGAAAGAAAAGCCGGAAGTAGTGTTTTGGCCTTGAGTATTGTTATTGCGTTTAGAGAGCGTGGTCGGTTGACTCCTACAGATAAACATAGTTTAGAGGAATGTCGGTAAAAATGAGATGGTAAAATGTATGCCATGTCACATAAATTCATTCGCGGAGCTATTGCTAAAATAGAGACAAACCATTGCTAAATGTTCGTACCTTGAAAAGGTTTATGAGAAAAACCTAATCCGGGAGGAGAAGAGTGAAAAGCTGTTACGCTAAACATCAGACACTCAGGCGGGTACACCTGTAAAATGAATAATAGACAGACACGAGTGGTGTTAACCTTTCTCGTTGTGATGTGGTTTGTCTCAAGGGAAGGGGGAGATAGTATACCAGACGAGTATTTTACCTGAAGATGATCGTTCTCCCTCCTGTAGTTCCCGGTGCCGTTGTTCGAAAGACGGTCACCTGACGGGAAGTGAGGGTCTCTATTTAAGCTTGCTTCCGGGATTTGCTCTGTCATTCATAGAAACACTAGAACGGTAACGCATACTTGGGAGGGGAGTAAGTAAGTAGCTTTAAGTTAAGTTGGTTTTGCCAAGGTTTGCTTCAAGAATTCTCTCTAAGGGTTTAGTCAACACCATACCTCTGGAATAGAATGATGGAGGTCTGGTATCTCCTTCAGGGGGTCGATATCCCAGTTACCCGATAGGGTAGGTCGGAAACGCCGGAGCTGGATTTCTCTGTAGGAGAAAGGACTGCGTCTCTCTCAGCGTGTCGAGGAGGAGGAGGAGGGGCAGCGTCCGCGGGCAGCTTGCATCTGCTGGGCTCTTGCAGGGGGACGGCTGTTCAGCTCCTAAGTTCACCACACCATCGTTCGCTAGTTAGCAGCGATAGCAGTAGCGTTAGCAGCTATGGTATCATCAGCATAACAGCAACTTCAGCAGCAGCGAGACAGCATTTGCTTAAGGCAACGTTGGTAATATTTATACCTGAAAGGTGCCTTGTTTGACGTAAGTTTTTGGACATAAGACGTCAATAAAGATGTCACTAGGAAGTGATCGTCTATCAGTGCTCATTAGAGTTCTATTACTAATCAAAACACAGCAAGCGGGGATTTCCAGGTTGCTGAGTTTTTATCTTGTTGAAGAACTCGGAGTGTTAATCTAGGAATCTTAGATAGTAACTTCTGCTATGTCATTGCACTAATTGGTTGCAAAGGAAGTGGCAGAGAAAGCGATTCTGAAATGTGGCTCTGTTCGTGTGAGGCCAGAGACGAGTTTCTGAATATTGCATTTGATCGGTTATGCCAATATAGGGAATAAATGGATTTATAGCCGTATAGGGGCATAAGGTCACAGTATCGATCAGGGTCCTAGATTAGAACGCTACAGTAGTAGATGGCCTCCGACTTGTCGTCAAACTTCCTGTTGTGAGCCACCATCTGTTGTTGAATGGCCCTCATTCTCTTTCCCTGCTGGCGCTGCACATTGAGCATCTGCCCCTCCAGTCCAGAGAAGACACTGGATCCATCAGCTTCAGGGCTCCGTGACCTCTGTCGCCGTCTACGGGCACCTGTGGTGGCTGCCTCCACAGGAGGTCGGTGCCCCAGATGGCTGTGTGTCATCGCCCGGTGTGGTCTGTTGGGCTTCCTGCCTTTCCTCCTCTGTGGCATCTATCTCCTCGCGTGTGGCCACTGTGCACCTCTTTGATCTTTGTGGTGGTAGAGGTGGTGGTGGGGATGTTGGTGTACAATCTGGAGGTAACATGACTTCCTCCTAAATAGTGTTTTCCTCCCTGGAGGCCTCGCCAGTCTCCCCTTCTGCAGCCCGGGGCCCTATTCCGCCTGTGGATACAGAATGTACTATTACTCACTTTTCTGCCAGCATCTGTCTGCAAATAAATTTCACAACTGACATTCTAGCTGTCTGTCCTCCGCTATCTCATCTATTGCTCGGTGTGACATGCCTATGCTCATTGGAGACTAGCTTACCTGCTACCAGTTCATAGGGACTACATTTTCCGTGATGCATTGCTGATCTTGCACAAAACAAGTACCGGAGTGTGATTCTAGCTGGGGGATTGGGGATAGAAAGGGGAGACAGCATGCTTTGCATGCATCTTACCTTGTCTCTTGGATGCTGTTGCTGAGCTATCCACATCCCCGATGCCACTGACACTCTCTGACTGGAGGGTGGAGTCTACCAGTTGGTCTAGGGCAGTTGGGGCAGGCGCTGTGGAGCTTCCCCCACCTGTCTTCCCCACTTGTTTCTGCCGGTCAGCCACCCTCTCCTTTGCAAGTGCCCTCAGGTCGTACCATCACTTTTTTAAATCCTCAATTGTGAAATGTGTGACACCAATAGCATTGATCTTCGCCTTGATTGCCAGCCAAATGCTCCTTTTCTGGGACTCAGGGACAGTCAGTGATCTCTTGACAAAGAGCTGGTCATGGTCTTTGACTACTTCCTCAGTGAGGACCTCCAACTCCCCCTCACTGAACTTGTGCTTCCTTTTCCTTCCTGCAGCATCTTTCCCCTTATCCTGTGAGGCCATGGTGCCGTTCCTCTGTTTCAGCTGGGTGGTGGCTGTGCAGCTCCTCTGCTCTTGCTCCTGCTCCCTGTCTCTCCAACAGCTACAGAATCATTCTACCTGCATTACATTAAGGCAATTATTGATTGTCCTGATGATGGTCCCCATGACCCAATAGGGGGACCGAAACGCCGCCGACTTGTCTAGCACCCTATACAAAAACTTGATTTCTAACTACTGTAATGGTGCTTTTTGACATTTCTGTATATTTTGAATGTGAACAGAAAAACGTCTGCTTGCCTTATAAAACCCTTCTATTTCTTTAATTCACCATCTGTAATCACCCCGCTAGTGTTGGGCACAGGCTTGTGTACCACACGGGTGGACTGTCGAAGGTATTTTCGCTGTATGGATTAACTGTTTATTAAGTAAACTTGAATGACCTTTGTCCGGCTGGACATGTCACTCCAAATATAGATCTGACTTTGTCTATATTGGCATTAACATATGGCATATGGAAGCAATTGCAAACTGAAGTACAAGACAGGGAAGACCTATTAGCAGAGCTCCAGTCAGGATCACAGGGGCAGGGGGACACCCAAGAACAAGAGCACGCACTGCCAGAGCACATTGCGGATACGTGGGACAGGCTGGGCAAATATACACTTATCAAATAGACCGACCAATTATTGGCTTGGATATTGCACAAGGAATAGACACCCCCACTGTTTACAAGCTTACGTGATCAGTTAGGTGTGCTGGTATATACCGAGCAGGCATGTTGGAACAGTTTCGACATCACTTGGAGAAAGTGTTTATGGCTGACCCATTAGTCAGAGCTGAGTCCTACACTCCTTTCTTGGAGGGCCTCCGGTTAAGGATATTGTCTGATGAAGCCCGATTAGAGCTGGAAGCACAGATAACTGAAGAAGAGATAGTGGAGGCAATAGCTGCTATACCCAAGGCTCTGGGGGATGATGGGCTATCAATTTAATTTGCAGACATTTAATGAATCCTTTGAGAACAGGTTATTGCCTCCAATGATGTGCACCAGTGAAATATGTATGATCCTTAAACCGGGTGGGGAAAGACAGGACCTAAAGACTGTTGACAATGATCAACACTGATGCAAAAATATTATGTAATGTACTGGCGAAAATGTTGAGCCCGAAACATTAAGGGTCTGGTTCATTGGATCAGTGCAGCTTTTATCCGGGCTGTAATACATCTATGAACATACGCCGCTTGACGCATGTACTTTATGAGAATTTTGATACGGGGAACTAGGGATATCTGTTCTAATACGGAGGACGTTGGGGGTTGAACCATGATTCTGTAGGTGGGTTAAAATACTGTGTACAAGACCAGCTGTTAGGGTGCGACTAGGACAAGCTAGGTCAGTGCAATGGTTACAGGAGCGAGGCAAACAACAGGGTTGCCCCCTGTCTCCATTGCTTTTTACCTTGGCCACAGAGCCAAAGGCAGTATGGGCCAGACAAGATTTGGGTCACTGGGGTATACAATAGGGAATGGCATTCATCTTGTCTCATTATATGCAGATGATGCTTTGTTTTACGTTGCATTGCTGCGTGAGGCGACTGTGATATTCTTGTAATTGGTGGATCAGTTTGCAACATATTTGGGATTAGGCCTTAATAGACTTAAGTCATTGGTGTTTCCCCTAGCAGGTTTTAGAGAACATGGATTGGAGGAGATGCCTGAATTGGGACTAAGATGGGAAATAGACCACTTTCGGTACCTGGGTGTGCAGGTAGCACACAGGGATGCAAAGCTACTTCAATTGAACATGAATAGGTTAATTAAATCCTTGCGGCATTCAGTAGAATTCTGGAACATGTTGCCTCTGTCTTTATTGGGTAGAATAGCAGTGGCAAAGTTGGTGGTGTTGCCGAGATCTCTGTATGTCTTACAAAACACGCTGTGTGATATCTCTACAAAGGTATTTCGACAATTGATTTCAATACTGGCATCCCTCTTTTGGGCCAGGAAACGTTGCCGAGTGGCACTGCAGGTCCTCTTTAAGTGGTACGAGGAAGGGGGATGGGTTACCCAGGCTAGACCTACAGTATTATGCTGCTCACCTTTAGCAAGCAGTGCAATGGTTGGATCAGGGTGACAATTGAGAAAAATGTTTACTTAGCGGTCAGTTGCAGCCAGAGAATCTACCCATCATGTTGATGGAAGGGGCAGGTGTGAGTTGAGAACTACCATATATGGTCAAACAAACTGATTCCTATGACAAAAATGTGTGGAACCAGTGCTGGGGTGGGCTTTATTCCACCCTGAGTTATCTATCTGGCAGTTAGCCCCAGTGCGACACATGTCCTTCCAGGCTTGAAGGGAGGGCGGATACCTGGTCCTAGTGGACTTATATGTGAATGGCACCTTCATTACTTTCTGACAATCGTGTGAAGTGATTAATTTGAGACAGGGAGGGAGAGTATCTCCAATAAGCGGGTCTGGTGAAATTGGTCAGGTTTACATGGCCCACTCATCCAAACCTGCCTCAGATGACCAGGACTCTTGATGTACTATTGATGTGAGGCAGCGGGCGTAGGTTAGTATCACTGCTATATAATGCCATTAGAGTGGACTCGTGAACCCTAGCCCTTAAGGCATGGGACGCATGGAATGAGAACCTCCAGGTTCCATTATCAGAGAAGAACTGAGCAAAGGTATGTGGATTAACGCTGTAATGCCCGCGTGAAACTGCTGCATTATAGTTTGTTGCTTGCAGGGGGTATACATGACCCCTGTGAGGATCCATTGTATAGATGCTAGCCACCCCCATGAATGTCCCAGATGTCATAGGGCCCAATCAGGATTTATGCACCTGGCTTGGGAAAGTCCAGACGTACGGCAGTACTGGATTAATATAGTAGCAAGGGTATGCATAGGGGTGGTAATATCAGTGGAGGACAAGCCAGAGCATTGCCTTCTGGGGCTGGTGCCACAACCCAGGAAGCGGAAAATGGCTAATAAATGTGCTACAATTAATTCTGGTGTTGGCCAAACGGAGGGTGGCTATATGCTGGATGAGTGAGCGGGCCCCGACATTTGAAACTTGGTTAAGTGATGTTGGTGAGTGGTCTCTTGCTAAAGAATTGTATATGAAAGCTTGCCCAAAAGATGAAAAACTAGGATGTTGCATTATGGAGGGAGTTATGCAGGGAGCTACTACATCCAATGGGAAATGAAATTGGTCAGGACGATGGATCTGACAGCAGTAGCTGGACTGTTCTCATGGGGCACAGGGTCAAGACTGATTTGCATATGGTTGGGTCCAAACTGGGTATGTCCCTTGCTTACTGTGCCATTGGATTCAAGCTAGCCTGGCTGAAGAAGGGCGACTTACCCTTAAACCGGTCCCAAGGTGCTTATTTTCGGTCCAGGGAGGACCTGGTCTGGCAGTTCGGTCTGGACTGTTCCCATGGGGCACAGGGTCAAGACTGATTTGCAAATGGCTGGGTCCAAACAGGGGTGGCGTAGTGGGCAAAAGAACGATGAATTTAACCAAGATCTTTTGACTGGGGGAGAATGTTTGCATTGTCAGGGTTCCGTCCATCATTTGTTTGCTGTAATCACCGGAGCCACAGCATATTTGTAGTAATTGCTCTTGATCTTGCACCTTCTCCATTGGGCTGGAGAATACTGTGTCAGCATCTGATTTGCGTTTCGCTGCATCTGGGGAACAAAGTCATTCTGGATTTGATTAGCATTTTGCCTTCACTCGTGCTTCCAGTGCCCAATTTTAATGCAGAAATTAAAAAGCAGTGCTGTTCTTCAATAAATTAATATGCGCCCACATTCCAGAAATATTCACATTCTCTCTTCTATGGTCCTGCGTCAGTACATCTCATTTCGCACTTTAACACCTTGGATGAGAGGCACTTATTTTATTCCAGCATTCACAGGTGGCACAAAAGTTAAATCAGACCCCATTTTCTGATTCAATTGTTTTTCTGACTCTGCTTTGTCTGTGGAAGCATCAACTTCTCTTTGAAGTATGTATGCTAAGCATCAAAGCAATCACTGCAATTCTTAGCATATTTCAAGATCTCATTGATACCCTTGGATTCCCGCATATCACTCTCAGCTGAATATGCAAACTAAGGTAAGGACACAAACCCAAAACAAAATTGGATACAAATCCATGAACATCTTCTTTTTTCTGGCTCCACAACTCTACTGTACTTGCTTCATATCTGAATAAGCCTCTAACAAGAAGCATGCACTAACTCCTTCAGCTCTTGTACAGCTCTCATGATTTGTTCCCAGTTCACTTCTTTCTGTGTTTTTTTAAAATCATCACTCTATATTTGTCAGCAATCACCTCAGTTGGAACATTGTAAAAGCGGAAAGATGTATTTGGTTTGAAGAGAAAACAGAGTATATCAGTTGGAACATTGTGCAACTCTAGCTGGTTCCTCAGTCAGCCATGGCCCAGCAGATTTACATTCTATATATAAATCACTAGGAACTACGATTTCAAATATCATATCCAAAGCATTTTCGAAATTGTTACTAATCGGTGAAACTCCTTATACCATGTGTCAGATTCCTCTCTCAATTTTGGAAAATTTGTCAAGAAGCCATCAAGATCACTCCTAGTCCAATGCACATAATTCCCACCATGTACTTCCCTGTCTCTAGATTTGAATCTCCTACGATCAGTGTCGCCTTTCTCACCATTATCTTTACCCTTTTTTAGTGGCAACTTACTTCAAGTCTCTTCATATTCTAGTTGTCGCAACTAAATCCTTATTGTGAGCTTGCATAGTCACTAAATACAATTCTATTATCTCTGCTTCACATACACTCATTTTATAATTCCTCTCTAAGGGCTAGATGTAGGTAATTGTAAATTACTGATTCGAAAATACTGAATTTTACCGATTCGGTATTTTCGAATCGGTAATTGCAATGTAGATAAAAATTCGGTAAAAATTACCGAATCGCTAAGATTCGGTAATTACCGAAACGGTATTTACCGATTCGGTAATTGCCATTCATTCCTATGGGCCTGGAGGCCCATAGGAATGAATGGCAATTACCGAATTGGTAAATACTGATTCGGTAAAATAGGGAAAAAGTCACGGGTGGCAGGGTGTCACTTTGACACCCTGTTGCACCCCTGATTAGTGCTGGTGTGCACATGTGGCACACATACATGCCCCAAGGGCATGTATGCATGTCACATGGCACAGGTGTAAATGCACATATTTGCATTTACATAGGAATTCGTTATTTACCACCAACTAATAGTTGGTGGTAAATAACAAATCATTTTAGCCCAGAAGCACTGTTTGAAGCGCTACCTACATTTCATTTACCGATTCGGTAAATACCGAATCGGTAAATGATGATTCGGTAAATTCCGAATCGGTAAATACCGATTCGTTATTTACCGAATCGGTAAATGTGCCCCCTACATAGGAAAAGTCTATTACCGGTTGGTAACGGCCGATTTCGGCCATTACAGACCGGTAATAGCCTACCTACATCTGGCCCTAAACCCCTTACGCCCCTGATAGCAACCTCATATTCATCAGCTGAATCCTCGAGTTTATCATGTGCTTCATTAGCATACCTTGCTGCTTCTCTGATCAGATATCTGATTTTGTCTACATGATATGACATTATAATATTTTGCAATCAACTATTACCTGTAAGATTGTTCCAAATTCTTTCGTTAAAATTCCAATATTCATCTAACCCATTGTAGGAGGCTCAGCAGAGACAGTAGCAGATATGTCAGTGGAAACAGGAGTTGGGATAGCGATAATATCTCTACTTGTACTCTGTACGGCAAAGCTACCAATGCATTCTCAGGGCCACTCGCAGCACTAATACCTATTACTGCAAATATGGTAAAACCCTGTGCCTGTACACTTCGCCTTCTCCCAATTTACCCACGTAAAACTACAGACACCTGTACTTGTCATTGATGTATGAAGGAGGTCTAGAATTTAAAAGACCATTTAAAAACGGATCCTCCTTTTCTGCATCCTGTTCTTTGTTGTGCTTCTCTCTGTCACTCTCATCAGCTAACCATTACTCCCTCTACCATATTCTCTCAAGCATATTTCCAGATTATTCCACTTGCCTTCTAACCACTAAACACACTGTTAACCTGTTTCTTCTTTTTCTTTCTTTGTAGCTATTCAAACCCATTTATTCAATGCATCAAGCTGCCTAGATCTCTCTCATTCATTGTTTGTCTCAGGAAAGCTATCTTTCTAATGTTAAAGGAATCCTTTAAAGGAAACTGAAAGCCCCTGTCAGTAAGTCAGTCAAATTACTTTATTTGATACTTAAATTTCTTAAGATCATAAAAGTACAAAATGTACAATATACAGGTAAAAAGAGAAAAATACAACGTTCATGATAAAAGTAGTAACAGTAATTTGATGACAGACATTGAATTTAAAAACAGAATTAAAATACATATTTCGTAATTCATGAAGAAGAGTGGTCCAGCCACCTAGTCTTTCATGAAAGAAGTAGATATAAAGCCACAGTATAACATACTAAATCATTGGGTAGTGATTGTAAAAATGTTTAGGCTGGACGACATTGAGTAAAAAGATATTTACGCATTAGGGCCCAGATAAATCTTTATAAAATTTGCAGAAGAATATGTATGATATGTAAATTTGATTGGGGACAAATCATCACATGGGCAGGGTGGCGGTTCAATAAGGCATAGGTACCAGCCGGATAGGAAAACATAGAAGGAATAAGGTTAAGCCGAAACCGTACCAGAATAAATCAATGGTGCAACTTAGTCACAAGGGATAAATATCCCGGGGCGCCATCCTGTTCAAGAGGGCACTCTAGATATAGATTTACAGATGCTTTTGAGGAATTTAGTTCGGAAAGCTTCAAAGCCCTTTGGTTAAAAAAATAATATTTTTAATTTTGATATAATAGTGCTGTTTAAAGGAGATGTAAATAATCAACCTATACCAAGAGAGGTGAGACTGTTTTTAATGTATAATAACCATGGGTTTCCTAGGGCGTGTTCTGGCATGAGACAGTCTTCTATTTGTCTCTGTGTAAGGTTTACTGAAGTTCTTCTCCAGATAGAGTGCCACAACAATATGGGTGCCAGCCTAATTATGTTGTCTATATACGGGACATCTAACTGGACATGACATAGAAAATTGGAGCAGCTAACTGAGAGTCCAATGAGTCTCTTCCAGAAGGACTTTTCAATAGTCTGGAGAGAATGGGTGTTAGTATATCCCCAGATTCCTGCTCCGTAGGTTGCCAGTGTATTGATTTGGCAGAGTAAACCTTTTTGATCATCCCAAGGGGCTTCGCACCCATTTTCTTTGTAAAGGAATTCAGTGCTATTATGCTTTTCTCTAGTGCTAGGCCCCTGGTTTTGATTATATTAGACCAATATATTTGTCTCTCAAAGGATATCCCGAGATACAAAAAACTATCTGTATGGGCTATTTCACAACTTCTATGTAGAAGTGTGGGACCCTCCTCTCTCTATGTCCAGTTATTAGGACAAGAGACTTTGTCTCATTTCTTTTTAAGCCTAAACTATTCATGTAAATTACATATGTACCCAATAGTTGTTGTAGTGCTCGGCCAGTACGGGCAATTAGAACATCATCGTCTGCGTATAGCAGAAATGGGGTGCGCATGTTGTTATTCAATGGAACATCTGGGGAAGAGCTCATCAGGGGTGTTTCTACCCCATTCGTATAGATGGAAAAAAGGAATGGGGCAAGAACACACCCCTGGCACACTCCCCTCAAGATTGGGAATGACCTGGAGCACTCACCCTGATTTCCATAGCGCCCAGATGCTAGTGCAGAAGAATAAAGCTGTCTAATAAAGGTGGTTATCGCATCGCCAATACCCATTTCTGCCATTACTTCCCAGAGGTGGTGGTGGGCTACGCAGTCGAATGCTGCTGAAAGGTCTATGAATGCCAGGTACAATTTCTCCTGCTTTACTTTGGTATACTTGGCCATGAATAGGGTTAGGTTAAGGCTTTGATCTTGGGTGCCACTCCCCTTTTTAAATCCGTATTCTACCGGGCTCTTTATGTTGTTGTCAGTGGTCCATTCCTCAAGTCTGTTGAGTAAAACGCGACCCATCAATTTGGCAGTGCTTTCTAGGGAAATTGGGCGATAGTGTTTGGGCTGGGCATCGCCTCCTTTCTTATAAATTGTCACAATAATAGACGCCTTCTACGATTTGGGTGGGCCCACTATGGCAATTACATTAAAAACATTAATGAGCACCGGCCCCTAAATGTCTGGGTGCTCCTGGACAAAAACTACTAGAGTGCCATCTGGACCAGGGGCTCTGTTGGTAGAGGACTGTGAGAGGGCCAATCTAATTTCCTGAAGCTTAAAAGACAAAGGCAAATTCATAGAGTGACTATTTGACGATAACTGACTAGTCAACCCCTCTGTATGAGAATGAGAAATAGAGGAAAATGTGTGATCCAAGAATCCTCATCCACCTGGCACGCGATACCTGGATCTTCAGGAGATTTAAGAAATGGGGCCTTATTGACTCTCCACAAATCCCTAGGGTTTTTGAGAGAGACGCTTGATGGAGTTTCTCCCAAGCATCTTCCTTGAGGGTATTAGTTCTTTGCTTCCTGGCCTCTGAGTAGCGGTGACGGAGGGTCTTGACCAGTGCTACATCCCTTTGGGTAGATCTAAGAGCTTGGTGTAAGTTTGAAAGTGCCTTCGTGCAGGACTGGTAAAACCATTTAGGACCTGAAATGTTAGGGGTTCTTCTTTGCCTAGAAAGTAACTTTTTTGTATCTGATACCATCCTCTCATAGGCTGTCATTGTTGGTATTGGGTCAGGGGTAACTCCTAGACAGATCCTAATGTCATCAAGACTATTACTGACCGCCTCTGTAATAAGTTTCCCTTTCTCTATCATTTCTGAATTAAGAATTATCCCATTTTTCCTTGCTATCTCTGGGTTAATGTGTCTTAAATGCTCTGGAGGACATACCAGATTAGTAATTATAGTGTGGTGGTCACTAAATTCATATGGCATGACTACAGTGATAAAAGTAGATTTGCTCAGAGGTGAAGAAATCAATAGATAGTCTAGAGTTGAACCCTGGCTGGATGATCTAAAGGTGTGCTTGGTAAAACCCGAACTAGTATCAAAGGGGTTTATAATTTCCAAATTATTAATAGAGAATAATCTATTCAGAGCATCGCCATACGCATCCTGTTCAAACTGAGGAGTTGAGTCACCTCGGTCATTAAACATACTGCATGATGTTTTATATGGTAAGGTACAGCAGTGTGTGTTAAAGTCACCTACCCACAGAATTTTTGGGAACTGCTACAGACTCTTAAAAAAGTATTAACGTCTCTTTTTCTAACATATCAGCAATCTCTTTCATATTATCATTCAAGTGGTTATTATAATAATTAATTAGGAGAATAGTATCACAACTTAGTTCTTTTAAATAAAGTAAATGATAATTCGGAGAGACATTAGAACAGGATAAGACTGCTAATTTTAAAGTGTTTTTTAACAAGGTTAGAATACCTCACTTGGCACATCCAGAGGCAGAAGGGGGGGCTGGAGTATAAAAAGAGCGATAGCCTCCTAGATCGATTTGACCTATTTCCCATGTTTCCTGTATTAATTAATGTTTGCTAACCAATCTGGATTAGACATTTTTGACCTTAGTCCGGCAATATTTCAGGAGACTAGTTTGACATGTTTGCTAGAAGTGGCCACATTGTTGGAAGTTGCCACAGGAGATTAAGGGAAATTAGGCCCTAGGTCCCTGGTACTTTGAAGTAGTTTAATATTGGTCCCGTCCTCCCCCCCTGTCAATCACACCCGTCCAGATCTGTTAGGGGGCTAAAGCGGTTGTTAATGGGGAGGTCAGAAAGAGCTAAAGAGCAACTCCTGTTATGAATTGTCCCCCTATGCACAGCGTGTAAGATACCAATGAATAAGTATAATGGAGTGAATTCCAAACATAGAACGGTTTCACTATTTAATTCATAGTTCTCAAATGTTCAATGACCATTCTTTACATTGTACGAGTTGGTTCTGTCATATCCAACAGTGTATACATGTATATTTTCATCAATTCCTTTTCATCAATCCCAATGCATTTCGGGCGGTATATTGCCCTTCATAAGGGGATAATTTAATTTCTGTAACACAAAAAATTATAAATGGTCTGTTGTTGAGGAAATGGCCATATGTCTAAGATAGAATTAGTTAGTAACTGTGAATCGTGACAATCTTGATGGTGCATGAGGTGATTATTTTGTCATCAACATGCTGTATCCAGTGGCTAGAGGGACAAAAAAAACAGTGATCAGAGTGAATAAAAGATTGTATGAAAAGTGATAGATTTAAGAAAGCCAGTCCGAGTCCAACAATCGGTGTGTTAAGTGAACGAATCAAGAGGGGGGTATGTGCACGTGAAAACGAAGTTAGTAAAAGAGGTTAATGGTACGATAAGTTAACACGAGTGAAAAGATAATGATAGCCCTGAGTGGTACCTGCAGGTTAATGCACGCACTTCATGTATTTAAAACTGTAAGATATCGAAAAATAAACATGGTCGTTAGTCAAAATATCATAATCGACCAGTTCCCAAATGTCTCAGTCTCTAAAGTACGGGTACTTACGGGTGTGATGTTAAAGGGTGGTTTAAGAGTAGCGTGTTCCAGGAACCAGCTTCAAACGGTAATCCGTTGAGCGAGGCAAAAAGTAAAGTGAGGTTAGCTCGGCTGTGTGTGATCGTAGTGAAATAAATATAGAAAGAGGACTACGTATTCTAGATCATCTGGTCGCCATATTGAAGTGGATAGAGATAAACAGTAAACAAGGAACCATAATAACAGAAAATGAAACAACCAATATGCTGAAACATTTTCTGAATCTAGTACAATTATAAATAACTAAGAAATTCCATCCTATCATTTAAGCCGGTGGGTTGCATCGTGCAGAGGTAGCGTATCCAAAAATGTTCCCTTTGGATAAGTCTGTTCTTGTTATTGGTGCCCTTGACCTGGGACACAAGTTCAAGTATAATAAATCTCAACTGAGAAACATTGTGTCTTTTTTCTACAAAGTGTGTGGCTACAGTGGATTTTAAGTTCTGTGTCGGAATGTTGCTTTTGTGTTCTAATATTCACGTCCTGATTTTCCTTTCTGTGTGGCCTACATAGCAAAGGCCACATATATCTGACTATTATTGGACGTACTAACATTATAAAAATGAATGTTTTACCTAAAGTGCTATATCTGTTTAGATCAATACCCTTGGAATTTCCAAAATCCAAGATACAGGCTTTGCAATCTTTATGTGGGAAATTCATTTGGAGTCTTGGGAAACCAAGACGATCTATGAAATATTTGATGCTACCAACTGAAAGGGGAGGGTTAGGGGTACCAGATTTTTTTCTTTATTATATAGTTTTTTTTTTTTATTAAAAATGAGAATATTGATTACTGGGGAGGCAACTGAACATATGTATAACCACCCACCAATATTTGAAATTTTGTTGGGTTCTTATGTGAAGCAGAGTTTCTTTATTGAAATTGATGGCAGTTAATATAAGCGAACCCGATTCAAGATATTAATGAGAGCTTATAAGACCTGGAGATGGCTGATTCGAACAATTGCAATTGGGAAGCTTTCATATTATACTCCCTTCAGCGCATCAAGGTTACTGCCTAGTATATTTTTGGATGGAATGGCTCTAAAGTGGCAAAAAGGGGTAAAATGGTTGGGCGACATGTGCATGGTGGATGGCAAGTGTAAATCTTTTGGGGAATTAACTGATCAGTTTGATTTACCCAGAAGCAATTTTTTTAAATTCTAATGAATTCGGGATTTTCTCACAAGACAAAAGTTAATTTTACAAAAGCATCAAGTTATCGAGGGGGTTAGTGGACAGGTGAAAATTGGTACTTTGTATAGAATGCTAGTAGAAGAGAAGTTGGACGATCTTGAGAAAATAAGGGTGAAATGGGTCAACAGTCTAGGAGATACAGAAGTAGTTGTGGAAGATCTTATCTTGTTGTCTAAAGAAGCTTTAATGTCGGCTAATCTAAAAGCACAATTCTTCAAAACTCTGTTTGACTTATGTTATACGCCTGAACGCATGTCCAAATGGGGAGAGGGTTTTGATGGAAAATGTTTTTGGTGTAAAACTGACCACGCAGACAGCATACATATTTTTTTTTCTTGTCCTAGATTGGCCGGATTTATAGAAGATATTGAAAAATGTATGTCTTTAGTACTTAATTTTCACCTGACGATTACCCCTGCGATGTTAATATTGGGTAAAATTCCTAATGATAATCCTGCGGATAGATTATATTGTTTTCGCCATTTTATTTTCTTTACAATGACTGTTGCACGAATGTGCATTGCTACTGAGTGGCTACAGGAAAAGCCACCGTTATTTCAACAATGGCGAGCACGAATGTATAGCCTATATAAATTGGAGTGGGGTCTTTTTTCAGTTTCTGGGTCTAGGAGAAAGAAGAAAATGGGTTTGAAAATCTGGGGGGCTTTCTCAGATTATTATGAAGATTGAGTATGCTATGAAACCTGAATTGTAATTATATTTATTATAATGTATTCTGTGCACATGTATAATTGAGCTCATGGTTGTGTTATTGGATGAACTAAACCAATCTCCATATGTATTAGTTGACTTATCTTTTTTGTATCTTTTTTGGTATTTTGGTATTACCTCATTTATTTATGATGATGTATTTATGCTGTGTATTTATGCTGCGAACCAATAAAATAAAATATATAAAAAAAAGTAAAGGCCACAAGGACATTTAAGTAAGTAGATGACTTTTCTAGAATTGCAAGTTGGATTCACCTGGAGTTTGATGATGTTGCCTTTCATGGGGTGATGAATGGTATTCCCTTTAATAATATTATTGCAGTTGCTGCAATTGAAGCAAGGTTGTGTGCCGTGGTGTTTCTTGATTACCGGTGGCGAATCAGTCTGGGTGAGTAAATCTTTGAGGTTCGGTCCTCGAGTGTAGGAGAATATCGGAGTGGGTTCAAACAGACCGTTGAAAGCTGGTTCTCTGCCTAACAGCTGCCAGTGTTTAAGGATAATGTTGCGATATTTTTTGCTTAAAATCGAGTGTTTGGAAACTACTGTCATCCGTTTGTTGTCCTCCTTGGTCTTGGCAGAGAGCAGGGTCTTTCTTGGTATGGATTCACATCTGTTTTTGGCAGTGGTAAGAATAGCTTGAGGGTATCCTCGATGAGTGAACTTGACGCACATCTCATCCATTTGTTCTGAACATGTTGTTGGATCAGACACAATCCGTTTGACCCTCATGAGTTGTGATAGTGGTAATTTGTTTTTGAGGTTGTGTCGGTGGAAACTGGAATAATGTAGGATGGTGTTGCGATCTGTTTCTTTCCGAAAAATGTTGGAGGAAAATTGGTTTTGATGCAGTTGTACTTGTACGTCTAAAAAGTTAACACAGTTCCGATCGAAAGTCCAGGTGAACTGTATGCGTTCGTTGATATTGTTTAGCTGAAGTAACAAAGTTTTCAGTGTATTTTAAGATCCAGACCATACGATGAAAATGTCATCTATATAGCGGAGAAAGATTTTTCCATGTTTCAGCCACAAGTGTAGATTCAGGTTGTTTTGTTGCTCAAAGTTGTGCATGAAGAGATTTGCATAAACAGGAGCAGTACAGTTCTCCATCGAAGTACCGTTCAGTTGTAAAAAGCACACATCCTGCCATGTAAAATAACTTTGATACAGGGTGAAAATGAGTAATTCCATGAGGAAAGGGTGTTTTTATGTCTGAATTTAACAATGCTTGTTCAATGGCTTCAATGCCCGAGTTGTGGGGGATTGAAGTGTAAAGGGCTTTTACATCAATGGTGCAGAGCCATAGTTCTTCTTCAGGTGCGACAATGAGTTTCTCGATGTTCATCAAAAAGTCTTTGGTGTCTCGAATGTAATTGGGAGTTCTAATTACCACCGGTTGCAAATATCTATCCAACAGTTTACCAACGGGCTAGTGTACGCTGCCCCTCGTCGAGACAATGGGTCTAAATGGTGGTTTCTGACGGTCCTCGTGGACTTTAGTTAACATATACAAAGTCGGAGTTTTAGGGTTGTCTTGGGTAAGATATTTCATTGCTTTGCCGTTGATGATGGTTTGGTCCACCGCTTTCTGTAAAATGTCTTGTAAGATCGATTTGAATTCTCTGGTAGGATTGTGATCGAGCTTTGCATAAGTATTAGTATCCATGACATGCATTGTAACCTGTTCATTGTAGAATGCGCTGTCCATGATAACGAGAGCACCACCTTTGTCTGCATTTTGACAGATTATGGATTGATTCAAAGCCAATTTTATGAGAATGTTCCTTTCCTTCATGGTCATGTTTGAATGTTTCAATTTCGGTTGAAATTTGAGTGATAAGAGATCCTCTTTGACTAGATTCTCAAAAGTGTCTATGATTTTGTGGCTCACTGGGGCCAAAAAGGTGCTGCGTGGGCGTAAGCACGTCAAAATATCATCTTGTTGAGGATTCATGGAGACCATATTTTCAAAGTAATGTTGTAATCTGATGTTCCTCATTAGTTTGAAGAAACTAATTTCGAGTTCCAGCATATTGGAGTTGGTTGTGGTACGAAAGATTGACCTTTTTGTAAAGTGCGTAATTCTATGTCAGAAAATGTATGAGTGGAGATATTGATCACCAAGTTGTTAAATTCGGTCATTTCTTCCTGCCTCTCTTGGGTTTCTCTGGTTCTGATTCTTTTGTTTTTTCTGCTGTTGACACCCCGCCGGGGTCTTCCTGACCCCCTTGGCCTCTTTCTAAAAAGAGACCGCAGAGTCAGAGGTTGTTAGTGTTTATGAGGCACCAGATGGTTGTGTGTGTTGTTTCTGAGTGCGTGTTTCCCCTTCTGATGAGGAAGTGTCTGTTGCAGAGAATGGATTGTAAGCTTTGGGTTGACGGCGGCGGACGTACACCTCTGCCCAGGTGTACACATCCCCGAGTTTATAGTCGATGGTGTCCCTTTTAAACTTCCGAATTTTGCGTGCTTGAATTTCTTCAGAATATTTAGTGAGCTGGATGTTGATATCCTCTAGCATCTTAGTGTAATCTGTGGTCTCCATGGAGCTGGATAGTTCATTTTTGATTGTGTCTAGCTCTTTAGTAAGTTCTTCAAGAGTTTTTGAGAGTTCTTCTATGATCAATAGTATCAAGTCTAGCGAACATTTATTAAGGATTGCGTACCATTTATCAACAAACTGCATGTTGTTTTTGCAAAGTAAAGGTTTCAGCGGGACCTGTAGGCCCCTTGGAATACGCTGCGCACGGTGGTACCTCACCAGTGTGCTGGCATGTAGCCTCTGGTTGGTTTCCTTCTTGAGGAGGTAAAGTAGTTGCTTAATGTTGCTTTCGTCACTTCTAGTGGTTGACAAGGCTGAGATTTCCTCTCTAATCAGGCCGTATATTTTGTCTGCATCCTCGTTAGAAAAAGCGAATGTTGTTGCTTTGGAATCAGTAAGATTCGTTATAGTTTCATAATTCATACTGTTGTCTTTGGTGTGCAGTGTCTGAAGTCAGAAAATAGTAACAATGAAGGTGAGAGACACGCAACACAGTGAGTTGAATGAAAATTATTGAGCGTTGTTGCGTGCTGCCGGGGCTGCGCTTTCTGGAATGTGAAGCGTTGCGAAATATCTAAAGAGCAATTCCTGTTAGAAATTGTCCCCCTACGCACAGCCTGTAAGATACCAATGAATAGGTATAATGGAGTGAATTCCAAACATAGAACGGTTTCACTATTTAATTCATAGTTCTCAAATGTTCAATGTTCATTCTTTACATCGTACGAGTTGGTTCTGTCATATCCAGAAGTATATTCATACCAATCGCAAATCCAGGTACAGGTATAATGCCCAACATCCATTTCATTTGTAGGCACGCCGTCTGGGGAAATATTCTGTCCCTCTGTAGCGAGTACACGAGGAGCTTTAGGCTTCTAAACATAGCATCCATTATTGCAGTTCAAAATGATCCAAAACAAAAGAAATAAGTGAACAACAACCAATCCCACCCCGGGTAGTCCAAAGGTAAATATATCACAGGACAACTTCAACTGCAACCAACCAATGACAGCATGACTCTATGGTGACACAGCACCAATCCTGGTGCGACCCCTCAGGTCAGTCAGTCAATCACAGCACAGCCTTTACTGTCGATGGGAAAATAATACACAGCCTTTAGTCACTGAACGAGCACAGATAACCCAAAAAAATCTTGTCTCTCCAACCTAGATAGGCGAAAATCAGTAACTTAACTAAAAGAAAAAAAGGAGTCTCACAATCAATAGAAACAAGACCAATACCTCTGCTTTACTTGTCAACACACAATTCACACTAAGGTAGACTTCTGTCCAGCAACCATTCACTTCTGACTAGCTTACTAACTCCTGTGCATTGAGGAATATATTTAAAAGTAACCCAGCTTTGACAGCTGCACTGCTGAAAAGGAAACTTGTTAAAAAGAAAAACCCCTTTTTTATATGAATGCGGTGCCTAACAAAACACACTGCCTTTTTGCAGACAATAATACAATATTCAAGGACCATCTTCCCCGGAACGTAATGTCAATCTCCGTGTGAAGTCAGGAGTGCACGCCAAGTAAGGGACATATTTAAATAGCACTCAGCATAGCAGCCGCAGGCATCAGCATAACAAGAGGACTATCATATTGCCGTTTTTTTACTTGCAGTCACTATGTTTGTCAAGTAAGACAATTGCTAATGGAGAATATTCAAGTTTTCAAACTCTGCCCAAAACCATACACACAACTTTTATTGTCCCATGAGAGTGGACATGTAGAGGGAGTAAGGTTACCTTGTTAGTGGCCTTCACGTTAGTCAAGTAATAAGAAGGTAGTAGTTATTGTTCTTGATTGCAAACTCCATCCAAAACTTTGTGCAAGTATGGCATTCTCCGATGAGAGCAGATACATAAATAGATATGTTGCCATGGTACCCTCACGAACCCAAGAATATATAAAGGGACCTTCTCCCACTGATAATAATAGTGCTGGCATGGTTAGTCTACTCATTAAAACCCCTCAAGTACATAATTCCCAATGTATTATTAACACACCAAAATGATTTTGGAAGAGGTTCAGAACAGTCTGCACTACTGAGGCCTTTGCAGTATTTCATCGTTTAAGCATTCAGTGACCTTTCATAGGTGGTACATTGTGAAATGCAGACAGGGTATTTATCAAGCAAAGCCATTTTGTGTCATCACCAGCATAACTAGTGTACTATTGGCATACAATTGTAATACTATGTGCACTTTGATACTGCAGCCTAGATTGATCAGCACTGCCTGAGGCTAAAGCCTTGTGGTCTCCCTGCCTATCCCGGCTAATAAACATGGAAGACACTGAAGGCAGGTGCTCTTCCTGGCAGATACTCCCTTGGCCCTTCTGTTGGGACAGACTAGTCACATGAGTATGTTACACTCTTTCCACTGAATTTCAGCCATATCTGCAGCATATCCATTAATTTAGTAGGCCACTCTTCCATTTTAGTTATATCATACTGCCAACCAGTGGCATGTTTTTCTAAATTTCATTATATCTCACTACGCCACTGTAGTCAAGCTATCCTGGCTGTAGACGGCTAATAGACAGAAACCGGTCCTAGGATGCTTGATTCCGGTCCAGGTAAGACATGGCTTGGCATTCCGGGCTGGACTGTTCCCATGAGTCACAGGGCCAAGACTGATTTGCCTATGGCCATGTCTGAACTGGGGTGGCTTGGTGAGCAAAATAACAATGGATTAAACCCAGATCTGTGGCTCAGGGTGAATGTTTTGCCATTGTGTAACATTCCGTCCATCATCTTGTGTGTTTTGCTATTCACCCTATGTGGGAAGGGTATGCTTAGACGTGGGTCCCGTCCTCACTATGCCACTGGAGTCAAGCTATCCTGGCTGAAGACGGCTGATAGCCAGAAACCGGTCCTAGGATGCTTGATTCCGGCCCAGGGAAGACATGGCTTGGCAGTTCGGGCTGGACTGTTCCCATGAGGCACAGGATCAAGACTGATTTTCATATGGCCATGTCTGAACTGGGGTGGCTTGTTGAGCAAAATAACAATGGATCAAACCCAGATCTGTGACTGGGGGTGTATGTTTTGTAATTGTGCAACATTCCGTCCATCATCTTGTGTGTTTTGCTATTCACCCTATGTGGGAAGGTTATGCCCAGACATGGGTACGTGCTCACTACGCCACTGGAGTCAAGCTATCCTGGCTGAAGACGGCTGATAGCCAGAAACTGGTCCTAGGATGCTTGATTCCGATCCAGGGAAAACATGTCTTGGCAGTTCGGGCTGGACTGTTCCCATGAGGCACAGGGTAAAGACTGATTTGCATATGGCCATGTCTGAGCTGGGGTGGCTTGGTGAGCAAAATAACGATGGATTAATCCCAGATCTGTGATTGGGGGTGAATGGTTTGCCATTGTGCAACATTCGGTCCATCATCTTGTGTGTTTTGCTATTCACCCTATGTGGGAAGTGTATGCCCAGACGTGGGTCCCGTGCTCAGTACGCCACTGGAGTCAAGCTATCCTAGCTGAAGATGGCTGATAGCCAGAAACCGGTCCTAGGATGCTTGATTCAGGTCCAGGGAAGACATGGCTTGGCAGTTCGGGCTGGACTGTTCCCATGAGGCACAGGGTCAAGACTGATTTGCATACGGCCATGTCTGAACTGGGGTGGCTTGGTGAGCAAAATAACGATGGATTAAAGCCAGATCTGTGACTAAGGGTGAATGTTTTGCCATTGTGCAACATTCCGTCCATCATCTTGTGTGTTTAGCTATTATATTTTCAGACACACTAGCCTCTAAAACTAACTTGGCTTCGTTTTAAGAGTGTCAATCCATGATTGATATTTTGTCAGGCTAAATGTAGCTCAACAGGCTACCCGTGGACTACCTCATGAAGTATCTTGATTGTGATGAATAATGGCACCACAACTGTTTTACAGTTTGAGAATCTTAGAAAGAGGATGTAGGTTAGTAACCCTTAATTTCTGAGTGTTTTATTAGTTTTAAGATATTTTTGGAGCTGCACACATTTAGAGGGCCCTCCTCGTTATTATTGGTTCCCCCCTGCTGTTGACGAGGCTGCTCTGCCATGACCCCCCTTTGGGCGCTCTACTGTGCAGGGCTTGAGTGCACTGGCGGCAAACGCTGTGGAAGCATGTGCAACGTGGCAGTGGAGGAAGGTGGCAACCTGCTGAGCCAGGACTTTGAGTGCAGATACCAGCACAACTGCTCGCGCAATAACCACTCCAACGCTGATGTTAGCATAAAAGGCCATTTATTAGTACAGGGTTGACAACATAAAATTAACCAAAACATCAGTAACTTATCAACAACCCCAAAGTCATGTCTTTCATCCATCATCCATTCCCACACTCCATTTATTCTCTCCCAATTCACTCAGCGATCTCCTCCCTTCTCCCATTCGCTTCTACATTTATCTTTAAACCTCCTCCAGCATCTCCAGCCATCGCACTCTTGCATCCTGCACCCCCATCATTCACCTGTATCCCCCTTCCCGGGGGGGTGAGTATGCCTGTCATAGACTCCCAACCCCTCCACAGTCCTGCATGACCCAAACTTCAACCCTTCCTAAACTGGCACGCTCTACCGTGTACTTAAACCGT
The DNA here is from genome assembly GCF_964263255.1 of Lissotriton vulgaris. NCBI lineage: Eukaryota > Metazoa > Chordata > Amphibia > Caudata > Salamandridae > Lissotriton > Lissotriton vulgaris. Next base: position 585,332,592 of record NC_141685.1, read on the forward strand.
TCCCCACTCCTGTAACATGTAGGGTGGGCAGGCAGATCAATTATTTGTTAATGATCCTTCCCTAGCTGAGGGCAGGAAGAGGCGAAAACTCCTCACCTGCCCTCTTTAAACCCTACACTTAACCCCACCCCTAACACAACCCCCTAACCCTACACTCAGCCCGGTCCTCTGGTCTTGCGCAAACCCCCCGGGGGAAGGCTGGTCTGTCTACCCCACTTCCCCATGGGCCACATTGCGCAATAACATCTCCAACGCTGATGTAAGCGTAAAAGGTCATTTATTAGGACAGGGTTGACAACAAGATATAAACCAAAACATCAATAACTTATCAACAACCCCAAACGTCATGTCTTTCATCCATCATCCATTCCCACACTCAAAGTATTCTCTCCCACTTCACTCAGCAATCTCCTCCCTTCTTCCATTCGCTTCCACACTTATCTTTCAACCTCCTCCAGCATCTACAGCCATCGCACTCTTGCATGCCGCACCCCCATCACGCACCTGTATACCCCTCCCCGGGGGTCAGTATGCCCATCATAGACTCCCCACCCCTCCACTGTCTGCCAACCAGGGAACCCCTGTCGGGCGGTTACCTTCCCCACCCAAATGTTCAGTTGCACATATTGCCCTCAAACCTGGCGGCACCAATGGACTCATTCCATAGTTTACTGATACCAGCCCTCATTTCATCATGTAATGCATTGCCAATGTGCTAAAGGTGCACTCCATCATCGCGGAAAAGAAGTGGCTCTTCCAGCCACAACCCCACATGTGCAATCAATTTATTACCTGCCTTCCCACAAAAAATTCTCATTGCGCAGTCCAATTTCCTTTGCTCTTTCTCAATCGCAGCTGGCTTTAGCGCTCCCCTCCAGATTTTCCTCAGCACAAACTTTGTCTAAACAATACATGCACCTGCAAGATTGCTCTTCATGGCTTCCAAATCACGTTGCATCAAATGTAACAGGAACACACCAGACTGCTTTATCAAGTCATTTTCACCCAGATGAATTACCAACATGTACGGACAGCCTCTTTGTGCCACTTTCTTTGTAAGCCAGGGCAACTACCCTCCCCAGCGCATCCCGCTCTTCCCCCAGCAATGAACCTCATGGTGGCTGCTGCGCAGGCCCAGGCTACAGCCGTATGCCTGCCTGTCCGCGTGCTTCAATGCCCAATGTACAAACGAGTGCCCGACAATCCAGATAACCATCTTGACTCCTGGGCCCCCATGCAACCACGAAGAAAAACAAGTGTTAATACAAACTTCCCCCACAAAATACACCAACAACCGTCACTGGTACCTCCCCTTTTCAAACTGTACTCATTTTGGCACATAGAGCTTGCAGCAGCAAGAGATCCACCTCCCAATCTGTCTTTTCCTATACCAGGACCATCCCAAGCGCGCCGCCGCCGTTGCCAGGCTAATGTGAAAGGAATGCATACCATACCTAGCTGGATCCTTGCCCAAACGCCTCAGCGCCATTCGCAGTACTGCCAGCAACTGATATTCCGTCACGCGCTACTGGGAATCATGACAGAAAATCTCACCAGATACACTCAGTGCCTGCTGACAGAAACCTTTCCACTCCATCGCCGGGGACACAAATCCCGCAACCCGTTTCGTTTAGCCAGACCCACTTACCCCTACCACTTGGTATGTTTAAGAACGACCCAACAAAATACCCAAATGAGTCCTATCCAGTCGTATGTCATCATAAACTCTCCCGTCGCTCCCTCGTGCACCCAACAACTCACCCCGGGAGGCTCCAAAAAACATGCATACATGTTGGAACAACGCAACCTTGTGCTTATCATAACAACAGTGCGGCAGCTCCGCCAACAGCCCCTGCAAAAGATCAAAAGTAATCGCCTCCCCCTCACTTCACTCTAACCCCAACCATTCAACATTCTGCTGAACAACTCACTCTTGGCTGGATCATAACCTATGTACAACGTGCTGTAAAAATAAATTCCCGCCAGTTGGCCCCCAATCATCCTCTGAGACAACCCCCTGTCAATGCAATCCAAAACAAAATGAATAACTCCCTGTTCACAGTCCTGCTGTGACATGCACCATGTCTCACTGGTCCATCCCAGAAACGCCCCGAATTTAGACCACGCCAATCTGTAAGTACGCCTTGTAGATTCAGCTACGGATTTCTCGACGAGGTTCCCCACTCTCACTTCCCCCAGGTCCAGATGCCGTCTGGCACCTTGGTCTTGCAAGCATCCGCTCCTGGTTCCAGGCATCTGAAACGCGGCCACTGCAAACGAGACAATGCATCTGCAATGCAATTGCTTGCACCTGGTACATGCTGCTCGCAAAACAACACATTCAGTCGCAAGCATTGCAACATAAAATTTGCAGCAGGCGCAGCACACGCAGGTGTCTTGCTTTCTGGTTATTCACCAAGTACACTACCGTCCTGTTGTCCACATGGAACAATACTGACCTGTCCCTGAACTCTGTACCCCACACCTCTAAGGCGAACAACAGAGGAAAACATTCTAGGAAAGCAATACTTCTGCCCTGTTCTAGCCAATGGTTCGGCCACCATTCTGCACACCACCTCCCGTCCCGAGAGATCCCAAAACCGGAAGCCCCTGCGTCATCAGAGAAAAGTTGCACCTGCCAGATCATCTTGTTATCCACAAAGTCCAGTGACACAACATTGAAATCTGACAGAAACATCTGCCACACCCGAAGGTCCGCCCTGACCCCCAACAAGATCCGGACCCTGTGATGTGGGAGCACCTCAACCGACATGGCCATGCTGAGGCGTCTGCAGAAAGTCCTCCCAGCACGCACCACCCAGCACAAAGTTCAGAGATCCCAGGAGTCGCAATACCAACCGCAAATCAATCTTCTTCTCACCAATCATGTGCAGCAGGAAAGCCTGCATGTCTGTCGCCTTCTGTTCCGGTAACCTGGCCACCCAAGCACCCGAATCCAACTCAATGCCCAAGAATGTCAAACTGCAGCTGGGCCCAGCTGTTTTCTCTGGAGCCAATGGAACCCCAAAATCCTGCGCCAGAACCTGGAATTGTCCGAGTGCTCTCTTACACTCACCAGACTGCGCTCTCCCGACAAAACAGAGAATCGTCCAAGTAATGAGAGACCCCCCGATGACCACTCCTGTCTGTGTGAACACCCACTGTAAAAAGGAGCTGAAAGCTTCATATAATGCACAAGAAATGGCACAGCCCATGGGCAAAACCTTGTCGACAAAGATGGCACCCTCAAACTGCATTCCCAACAATGAGAAGTCCGCTGGGTGTATGGGAAGGAGGCGAAAATTCAACTTAATGTCACACTTGGCAAATTCTGCGCCCTACCCGCATACCTGCATCAAACTGATCGCATTGCCCACAGAAGCATACAAAATCCTGGAATCTTCTTCGGCAATGAAATCATCCACAGACCTACCTTCCAGAAAGGACAAATGATGGATCAGCCTGAACTCCCCCGGCTCTTTCTTGGGCACCACTCCCAAAGGTGATATGATCAGGTCAGGAACAGGCCAATTGTCTAAAGTGCCAACTATCCTGCTTTCTGCTACCTCCTTTCACAACTTTTCTGCCACAACACCTGTCAATTCCTTTGCAGAGCTAAAATTCTCTGCCCATCTCCATTTCAGAGGGACCTGATAACCCCCCCGAAAACCCTCAGTGAAACCCCAATGGATCCTCAGCGCGGCCTGCCTGTCAGGATATCGTGAGAGCCACGGACCCATGGCCACCACCCTAACCGGTGTAGGAGCGCTTAGGCCAAGTTTGCGCACTTCCTTTGGTGATTCGCTACTGCTCTGAGGGCGTGGCCAGGGTGAAACATTGTGTGAGAGGATGGCGTCCGCCACACTTAGTGCAGAAACCCTTGTTGAAATTCAAACATGCACCTGTACTACCTCCCGTGGGCTTGGGGGACTGGCCTGTAGACCCAGAGTAGCTGCTCTGCCCATCCGCTCCAGTGTACAAGCTCTGCCTTCCCGACCCAGACTGGACGGGACGCGATTGAAAAGGCCGACGAGTGACTAGCAAGCCACTGGCCGTGCGCGTGGTTGGTGACGACTGAGTGGAGGACATCCACTGCATCCAGAGCTCTTGATCAACCTCCCCCACAGCTTATCATGGTTGGCACTGGTCCTAGGCCTAAATTTCTCATCGTGACTATGCCAAGCAAACCTCGCGAAATGCATCTGTGCTTTTCGAATGATGTCCATGTACTTAAGCAATGCGATAGTGCGATCAAAATGTTTCTCACAATATCTGCTCACGTAAATCAAGAAGGCCGACATCCAATTCTCCATGTTAACCAGTACCCGCGGCCACCTCGTCAACTCCCATTCCTCTTCCTTAGAGCCCTCCTTGGCATGTATTTCCCTATGTAGTAGCTTGAAAACATCCACATACTCATGTTTCAAAATCCTAGACAAATGTGACCCTAGCGCCATCGCCAACCCCATATACGGTAGTTTCTTACGGTGTTTGTCTTCACCCTTGTCATCCTTACCCTCCTGGTGGTCAGTCTTGTCCGTCTGGATGCCTGCACCTACCATTTGCTTGCCACCCCCCACTGGCTCCACTGCCGCTTTAGTAGGCACACCTGGGTCCCTCATTGACCCCTCTCCCACACCCACCAACCAGCAGGCTTTTTTCTGCCCCCCTTTAGTGCATTCATCCCATGCCACCCACTAGGCACCCTCACCTGATAGATTCATGTCACCTCCCGGTCCTTTCTTCGAGCTTCAACTGACTTCTGGATCTCTTTCTTGTTCCCACTGGTGCTGGCTTGTGTGGCCTGCAAGACACCAAACTTTCCAGTTGCCGCCTGTGGCCTCCCCACTCCCCGCAGTCACACACTTCACCCTTTTCCAGCTCATCACTCTCCTCATGATAATCCAGCTGTTCCTCTTGCGCAAACTCAACCAGCAGTTCCAGCACATCTTGCACCACTCTCTTCGGGCCTTTCCCTTTCACACCAGGCAAAAAATCATACTCCGGCACCGCTGATGCCGCTCCCTCGAGCAGACCACCCTTATGCTTTCACCCGGCTTGTGCCCCCTCAGGCTGTTGGAACCTGAGGGGGCCCCAGCATCACCAGGTCTCTGAGTCGTCGTGGCTGTCCCTACTCCTGACGTAGACCTCCTCTCATCCAACCAGATCCACTTACCTCGGGCCCCTTGGCCCAGAGACCATACCCAAAACCAGAGCTCCCCATCCCTCCCCCAAACCCCACATCCCTGGCTGCACATAAAACCTGCCACCTCAACTCAGTTTCCTGTATGATGTGGCATAGGTCACATATCCTCTACTGAAGTGATCTCTTCCCACCTAGGCAACGTGGGCAGTGAAAGTTGCTCATCAAGTCCCCCAGCCCCAGAAGGCCCTGGCACGCTGTTCCTGGCTCCTTACCCCCGTCTCAGCTTGCCACTGACCTTGCCCGCCCCCCCTTATCCCCCTGAGGTGCGGGTCCTAACCCCTAACAAATACCCACCCCGTCTGAGTCCCCACCCGAGAAGACGAGCTGGAAATCCTCACCTGTGCTCTCCTCCAATTCTGTGCTTTCATCCGCCTTATCCTCCTCCGGTGCGTATGATCCCACTTCCACCCCCCTGCTCTACCGCGCCTGAGAAGGAAAATCCCCATGTGCAGCGATGGAGGCCGCTGCCTCCTCTGCACGCTGCTGTGTGGGCACACTCCTGCCCCCGGGGTAACGGAGGCGCGAGGAGAGCATCCACGTCTCCTTGGAAACGCGGGGCATGCTCTTACACCGCACCCACATTTCCCCGTCTCTGCTGTTACCAGGCCCCAGCCCCATTCAGACATACCTCAACGTGGTGATGGCGGCTCGTCCTGGCATGCCATCACCGCCGCAGCAACCCTGGCAGACGCATATCGAGGTGTACGGGTCATCCCGACCCACGCCTCCTCCAGCACTCCGGGCTGCAGGAGGTCCACTCTCCCAGCGCAGCCCAGAATCTGTAATGCAGCGCGGACCACCTCCATGTGCGGCACTGCCATTGTCTCCTGGCAAAGCATCACTCCCCTGTGGACACAATCCAGACACACCTCCTCAGTCATGCTGCACCGGGACACCAGCTGCATGTGCCAAAAACTGCCTCAGCCGACAAGTTTGGCCTATTCACCGATCTCCCCTAACTATGATCAATTATTTGTTAATGTTCCTTCCCTAGTGGCGCTGAGGGCAGGAATAGGCTGAAAACTCCTCCTTTGCCCTCTTTAAACCCTCCATCTAACCCCACCACTAACCCAACCCCGTAACCCTACACTCAGCCCTGTCCTCTGGTCTCGCAAGAACACCCCGGGGGAAGACTGGTCTGCTGACCCCACTTGCCCCGCGGGCCACAATCGGCGTACGTTTTGCCAACACAGTGGAGTAGAGATCTGGGCTGCACTGAGCCGGAGTGTGTGAGAGCTGGCAGGGCCAGTTCTGTGTTGCCGTATAGCCTGAGTGGATCAAGCGAGGCTGCAGCGGTGTTGGGTGGCACCAGTGAATCGAAAGGGTCAATACTTTTTGCACACAACACCGAATTGACGGTAAGCGTTTTTCTGACACCGATTCCCGGAGCTTTCTCCATGCGACAGGCAGATGAGAATATAACGTGTATGTTTTTTGTACACATTTCAGGTGATCTCGACAGTTTTCGACATCTAGGGAATATTTGAATTTACCAAGAGGTTAGATTTTACTCAGCACTTGGTTCGCTTTCGGCACATTAGTTCACTATCACCTCGCACGTTAGAATGTTCCGATACGCTTGTTTGTCATTTTGTGGCATTTTTTCATTTTTTCATTAATACAATAGATCCCTGTACGGCTTGCACGCCAGGCAGTAAAACTACAGAGAACTTTAATTCACTTGTCTTCCACTACCTAGTCACTCGGTATTTCATCCTTCTAGCCTTCTTTTTTACTTGTTTAATGACGCAAACAACAGACATGAGGTCGGCAGAATCACAATTGATACAGCACTTTACCCACTGATCTTTGAGCATCTTTATTGGTACGCAGTGCAATGCATGTTTGCTAACAGCTTATCACAGAGCACAGCAATTCCTATGTTATTTTGTGATGTCTATGATTATATGTTTGTTCCTGTGCTATATGGTGAAAAAATTGTCATCCTTTACACTTTCAGAATTAAAATCCATTGTCCATTACAGTTTGGAAAGAAAAACGTTTCTTAAAATGTACTATGAATGAAATAGTATGAACAAAACAGAATAAAATCAATCTAAGGATAAACTAGCAATAAGACTTTCATGGAACTTTATTGAACTTTTCAATCAAAGTGTGCCAGTTTGGGGACGTTACTTCTACGGAAGGAAACAAGTGTTTTGACTTATTGAGTATGTACAATCTGGGTGAAATGTACCTAAAATGAGTACAATTACTTAACACTAAAAGCCGAGCTAGGGTGAGAGTAGGCAATAGATTCTCTAACAGCTGGATGATGAAGAGGGGGACCAGACAGGGTTGTCCCCTGTCTCCATTGATATTTGCTTTAGCTTTTGAGCCGCTAGCAAGGCAAATACGGGTGCGACACAAGAGGAGAAGGGCTAATGGTAAGAACACAAAGAGCAATTATTTCTTAATATGCTGACGTTATTTGTTGACTTTGCTGGATCCTGTATGAACGTGGCCCATAGTATATAACACTATTAAGGAAGTAGGGGCCCACTCGGGATTCATACTTAATACAGACAAAACAGTTATTTATCCAGTACGGTCACCATAATTAGGAGATGAAGCTGTCAGTGAGATTAGATTACAGAGAGCACTTATTGAGTACTTAGGGCTGTACCTGTGCTATAGTATTATACCAATATATGCAGCTAATGTTGGGAATTTATTGGAAACTGCAGAACGTAGTGTTTGAAGATGGTTAAAGTTTCCTATGTCTCTAATGGATTGAATAGTGATTAGTAAGATGATTCTTGCAGGATCTGCAGCATATGCTGATGCGAATTCCAGAAGCATGTTTTAGATGATTAGTTGAGTTACTCCGCTTACTATACTGGGGTACAGGAAGAGCATGCTTTATCTTCCAGGTATTGAAGCTACCATGGGACAGTGGAGGATTGCTGGGCCCACATTTTTTGAGTTATCATCAGGCCTCCACTTACAACATGTTGCCAAGTGGTTTATGAACCCATCTTGTGATCTTGTGACTGGCATATTGACTAGGCTGGTTAGACTATGTGAATTGCTGGCCTTTCCATTTGTCTATAGAAAAAAACACAAAGACACGCACTTTACAAGTATGCACATTGTGGTACATATGGGAACAAGCAATGAAAGGAACAAATTACACTTATATATACCTACAACAATTGATGCTGTGGTTAACAGACATTAGCCCTTTGCCATGGGTGCTCTCATAACATAGGAGGGGGAATAACTTTCCACGTACAATAGGAGAATTATATGAAATTGACTGTTTAATGAGTGATGCTAACTTTTGTGCCAAATGGAAACTGTTTGGAGGCAGTTTTTGGCTTATGCAGGAGTAGCAGAAGCCATTCCTAAGGTCTTGGAAGGGTTATAGCTGGAATCAGATACACATGTCCTTAACTGGGCCTAGTCAGATATGGGGGTTGGAACAAGCTTATCACTAGGCTATATTTATTTCGCCGGAGAGTGTCCCATAATGTGAGACATTAATTGATCCATTATAAATTTGTGGAAAGGAACTATGTTACCCCTATCTGGATACATAAACTGAATCCTGTTAAATCAGATGCCTGCTCTAAATGTAGATATAATGTTGGAACTTATATACATATGTGATGAGAATGCCAGGGGATACAGGAGTTTTGGGAAGATGTAATTAAAACTCTACAGGGTTTGACGGAGTTACCTTTACAATGCTCTATCTAGATATGCCTGCTGGGCTTAATACTACTAAGATGACTAAACATGCTATTAAACGTGCTGAACTGGGGATAGTAACAACAGAGAAATGTATAGCTAAATTCTGGATCATATCCAAACTCCCCAAAAATAAATATTGGTTGCAAGAATATATAAGGTGGTTGCTGGCTGAGTATGGGGTCAGGTGTAATAATTTCGGATTGATCAAAGCCAAGATTGAAGGATGATTTCGGAACAAGCGGAGATTCATATCCAGCAATTTACTGATGCTTTAACACAGATGGCTGAAGATGTATGAATTGAACTTTGAGATTATACTGATTATACCCTGCTCCATTACACCTCTTCTGTTATTGTTGTATTTTGATATCTGCCCTCAGAATAATGCAATTGGATACCATTCTGCATTTGTAAATTATCTGTACAATACGCTCCCATAGAATCATGGAAAGAGGAAGGCGATGGGTGGAAACTGTTCAATGTCATTGTAGTTATGATGTAAAACATAATAAAAATATATATTAAAAAAAGATTTTTGGGGAGCTTCCCGTTGCTTAAAATATTATCATTTCTGATATTTAGCTCTTTCAGTGCCCTTCATTGCTTGATTTTACTGGCGAGAAAGTGTCACTAAGTGTCACACATTTGGGAGTTGAATGCCACTCATAAATACATTGAAACCACAGAAATGTTGCACAATCTAACAACTTGGCAGATATGTAAAGTACATATCTCATTGGAATGTAGCTACCTAGACTTTAGCAGTTGTTGTTTTCAGACTTATTCGGAACCAAATTGAGGGAAAGAATCAATTAGCATTTGTCTATAACAAGGAGGGCCCTTATCTCTCATCATGGTCCAGTCAATATAGTTTATGTAAATCATATATTGAGCTGGTAGCAAAACCAGAGTATTGAGTTATAGTCTAACAAAACCAGAGCTCAGAGTGGCATAAATCTGTTAATATAAACCCACAGGTATTACCAGAGCTCTGTGTGTGTGTTTTTGGTAGTATGTGGAGTTAATTTTCAGAGAGTCTGGGTTTCATAAAGTGCTTTGAGTGGGCATTTGCATTACCATAAACATAATATGACTAAGATTAAGCACAATAAGGAGATACATTCTCTGAGTGGAGTGTGTATTTTAAGAGCTTGTGCTCTGAGTGAGTAGTAGTTTTATAATGGGCTTTGAGCGAGTAACGATTATCAAGAGCAAGAGCTCTGAATGGGCTTTGATATTAACAAACTCTTGGTATTATCTGTTGCAGTGTTCTCAGAGAATCTGTGTTTTTGAACAGTCCTCAGAGTGTGCCTGGACATTATCAAGACAAGAATTATGGGTGAGTGTGTATTCTCAGAGCTAAAGTAAATGTAGTGTGTCATAGAAAAAAAGGCTGTGTAGAACCTTGCAGGGTAACCATTTTATCAAACTTTGTCTTTTTTTTTCTTCTTTTTTTTTGTTCTCATACGCCAGTAAAGATATTTTCAGTATTGATTATACAGAGAGTCTTTATGGAAGCTCTTTTTGCAGACACCCAGTATACGACTTACGGTACCACAATGTCAATAGTCAGCTCAGTCTTGCACTTTACCAGACCCTTGGACTGATCTTAGGGTGGTTCATTCCGCAAAAAGGCATAATCATTGGACATAGTTGGTTTATAGCCCTTCAAGCCAATTAATACATGGGGACCATAAATGCTTCCTTCTCTTCCATACCACATTGTCTAAACTAAGAGTGTGCCTAATTGCCCTGACCCAGTCTAGATATATTGGTGCGTTGGTATTCACCCACAATTTACATATTTCCCTATGAGCTAAAATAATTAAGTACAAAAATAACTTATTACTGTCTTGAGATATTTCCTCATAATTGGAGGGAAGTCCAAAAAATACTTGTTGTGTACTAACCTGTATTTCATGCCCAAAAAGGGCTTTCATACCTTCTTGTACTTCAAACCAAAATTGTGATAGTGCGGGACAATTCATAAACATATGGAGATAGTCTGCTTTTTCCAAATGGCACTTTGGGCAGCAGGGCGTGGGCTCCTTTGAAATTTTAGCAATCCTGGCCGGAGACCAGTAAACCCTATGGAGAGAAAACAGGTGATTCCGCTTTAAATTGGCAGGTGAGACCGTAAGGTGTAAAAGATCAAAGGATACTTGCCATAAGTTCTGCAAATCAAGATCCGAGATTTGTTCACTCCATAGATGTTCTGGAAGGCTGAAGTCTCCATCCTCTCCTTCAAGTATTGTCCAGTAAAGAATTGATGTTTTAAGCGGACTTGCTTTCTTCAATATTAGTTCAACCAAATAGATTTGGCACCTTTATCCTCTGTAACAGCCTGGTCCCAGCTTTTTATTTGCAAGTACTTGAATTTGGATAGATTTTTATCTGTGAGAACTGAAATGTTTTCCCAACTCAAAAGATTACCTTCAGGCATCAGCTGGCCCCATGATCTGATATTTGCGCTCCGGAGAAGTAGGGATAATAAATCTTTAGTCCATTCTGGAGAGCCAGGAGAGGCCCAGATTGATGCTAGGTCGGCGTAATATGGAATGTTCAGCTTTTTTCTAACTCTGGCCAACACATATGCCATGTCTCTAAGAACCTTTAGACGCACTTTTTTGAAAAATCGCATATCACCAAACTTAAACATAAACGCATGAGACCCTCCCTGGATCTCAGATAGCATATTTTGAAACATAAAGTCTGTTTCTGTCCCCCCTAAGGTATCAAAATAACTGATTCCATCTTTCAATAATAGGGTCTAGGCATACACTCTCAGGTCAGGTGCACACAGCCCACCTTTACCTTTTTTCCTTCGTAGTTTTCCCAAGAGATTCTTATACCTTTGGAGGCCCAGATAAACGAGTTCCATTTAGCTTGTATTTTACTTAATCTAGCTTCTTTGAAGGTAAGTGGAATGTTCTGAAATATATATATTATTTTTGGTAGCAACATCATTTTTACTATATTGATCCTACCGATTAAAGTCAAGGGGAGAAGCGACCATTTTTTTAGGGATTCCGCCATTTCTTTATCAAACATGGCGGCTAGCAGGCGTGGCTAGTCCTGAGACTCGGAAGCTCCGGGCGTTCAGCAGTACGGAAGCAATGTTGAGAGTGGAGGCAGCGTGCTGGGAGTGAATGCAGCGGGAATACCAAAATGCCGAAAATCAGCTGCTCGAGCGGCTGCCACGAAGACACAGGAATTGTTACGTGGCCGTGGCCGTAGCCGCGGATAAGCAGGGGAACGGGAACGGCTTCCGTAACGGCTTTGCAGTGGCATTCAGTGGACGGGGAGCCGACAGATTCAGCGAAATTCGTACCGGGATTGAAGCAAGCGGAATGTAGAAGGAGGTGGGGGCTCTGAGGCGCGAGCCGATCACGGAGAGTTACGGTGAGGACAGACAAACACCGGTGAATATTTAAAAAAGCCCATAGTGAACTGTGCAGCAAAGGAGGATCAAGCAGCTGTGTACCGGGGGGCAGCGTGTTGCAGGGGTTACTCTCTGACTGGCAATTGAAGTAATTGAGGTAGTCTGGGGAGTTTTGAAGGATATTGTACAGATGCTCCTTTTCTTGAACAGATCTTCTATGCACTTTAAAAGGTAGGATCCGCTTATGTTTCTAAAACAGGGCTTGACGCGGTGGGCATATGCGGCACACGAGTTGAAGAAGGGAAGAAGAGCTGGATATAGATACCAAAACATTGGAAGCATTGAAAAAACTAAATTAAAACTACCAACTCCACAAAGCAATGGGCTGGGTTAGATTTCCATTAAAGCAGCCCCTTCAGCTTCCATAATGCCCTCAAACTCTGATTTGTATATGTCAGGAAAACAGATATCAGGCTCTCAGGATTTGGTATATACCCTCAGAAGCAGGGGAGGGAAACAACATACGCTTAATGAGTCAGCAGATTCCCCATTATTAGCTAAAACTAAGGCAAAAACCTTAAAGAGAGCTGGGAAAAAAACTTAAAAGCACAGAAGACAGCTGAAAAGCAAAAGCCACCTCCGTCTTTGAAGGCATATTTTAAAACTGTACCAACAGTTTTGGAACTCAAACCGTCCGACGTGGTTTCAGCTGAAGTATCTATAAAAGGCGTCCCGACTTCCAACAGATATCAACTTTTAGAAGGTTTAGAGATGGAACCGGTGCCGGAACAAACCACAGGGCCAGTTGAAAACACTAAACCACATCACGCACATAGTGCGGATAAGGATCCTGAACCTTATTTAGAGGGGGTAGTATCAGCTCAATCCGTTCAAACAACAAACATAAGCAGTGAGGATGACGTATTCACTGCCCCAGTGAACGCAGAATATATGGATCAGTCAGTTATATCAATTCTAAAAGCTCTGAGCTACGAGGTAAAAACTAGTTTTGAAGCCACACTAACCAATCAGCAGGAGCTAAAAGAGAAATTTGATGCATTAGCCACCAGAACCTCTGAACTGGAGTCCTCAGTCGTAGATTTAAAAAAGCTTGCCACCAAGCATAATAAGAAGCTTGAGGATCTCAGACAAAGTGAGTAAGGACTCCAGGAAAAAATGGAGTCCCTAGAAAATGCGCAGAGACAAAATAATCTGCGCCTTCTGAAAGTTCCAGAATGGGCAGAGGCGGGCAATATAAAGGAGTTCGTGGCCAGGCTGATTAAGCAAACTATTGAGTTGGAGGTGTCAGAAGATGAAATAATAAAAGATATCCAGCGAGTTCACAGGGATCCGTTTAGGCTCAACCCGAACACAAGTAGACCTAGAAAGATCCTGGTGTATTTTCAGACTTATACTTTAAAAGAGGAGATCATTAATAGAGCCTTAAGAACCAGTGAGCTTGCATCAGAGGGATTTTCTTACCAGATCAGATCTGATGTCTCCTCCATCACAGCATCTAGCCAATGGGAGCTTGGTAAACTGGTAGAACCCTTTAAACAACTAGGCGCTACTGCTCAGCTCAAATTTCCTGCATCACTGAAAGTGATGTATAAAAATAAAATGAAAGTTTTAAAAAAGCTAGATGAGGCAGAGGAATACCTTTAACTACTTACAGATGCTAGCCAGAGAGAACAAGCTAATAAACATTCAAACTACTAAAGACTCTAAACGAGGTATTCGGGGTGTCCTCTATCTTCATCAGCATATCTCTCTAAATTTTTTTTTCTCTCTTCTATATTTGGTTAGCTGTACTTAGCTGTAATTTTTTTGTTCCACTTCTCACAACTTACGAACACGATACGCCCAGACGAACGACTCTCAATGGCCAAGATAGGCCAAGAAAAGGAGGGGGTTCTCCAGGGGAGCACGGGGGCTTGGGGGGGGGGGGGGGAAGGAGGTGGGAGCACTGGGTGGGGAGCATTGGGAAAAAAAAACAAAAAAAGTCCAAGTCGCCAGATCCTAACTTTTTTTGCTTTTACCATTGTCAAGACAAATAGCGCAAGGTAGTGTAGCAACAGCAACAGCATCATACATTAAGATTCTATCATGGAATGTAAACAGGTTACGAGTTAAACACAGAAGGGAGAGAATTCTTCAGTACTTAAAGGATGCACCTGAAAATATATTCATTTTACAAGAGACTCACTCCACTGAACAACAATTAAGAGATATTTTTACGGAAAAAAAGTGGATTCAACAGGTGATAACTTCCTCACAACAGACCTCCACTAAAGGGGTTGCTATATTGATTAAATCTAACTCAGAGATAAATCTAATCCAGTCTAGGTCTGATATAAAGGGAAGATGGGCTATTGCAAAGATACAACAACACTCACATAAATTCACGATTGTAGGATACTATGGTCCCAATTTAGATGACCCTCTCCCTTTGAAAGACCTTCTAGTTGAACTTCTAGATTTCGAGGATCCAATCATTCTTGCAGGGGACTTTAATCTTGTAATTGATCCAAAGCTGGATAAAACATCGGCGGCTAGGTTCTCTCATAATCCTAAAACTAGGGCGATATTATCCAATGCGATAGCTCAGTTTGGTTTGAAAGATATCTGGCGACAAAAAAATGGAATAAAAAGAGAATTCACATTCTATAATAAGAAACTGCGTCATAAATCGAGATTAGATTTTTTTCTAATCACAGAACATTTAGTCCAACAAGTTAAGGAGATAAAACACCTCCCTGCGCATATCTCCGATCATTCAGGGGTCACTATAACCTTAAAGCTCTCAGGACCCCAGCTGGTCAAGACATGGACTATAGACAGAAGTATTCTTTGGGATGAAGAGGTAACAAATAATTTGATCAAGGAAACAAATGAGTTCTTCATCTATAATTTAGATACAGCCTCCCTACCAATTGTCTGGGATACGTATAAAGCTTTTCTGAGAGGGCGTTTACTAACATATCAGATTGCAAAACACCAAGCATATAGAGCGCAAATTACACATATTGAAGCAAGAAGAAAGGCCCTAGAACAAGCAGCCCCAGTCCCTAGCTCCCCAGATGAAGAGAACAACATTAAAAACGATCTGTTAACCTGTAAATTAGAACTAGAGCAGGTATTAGATGGAAGGCTGAGGAAGCGCTGGCAGGCTAGTCCACTAGCACATTTCGAATATGGAGAGGCTAGTGGAAAACTCTTAGCCTGGAAAAAAAAAAGATATTGAAAAGAACTCCATAAAGGAAGTACAGATTACAAATACGGATGAGATCTCTGATAACAGAATAGATATTGAGCAGGCCTTTTTCCATTATTTTGACAAAGTATATAGAGAAGATTTATTCCGTCAACATCAATCAATACATTCATGGCTTGACCAATACCAGGTTCAAGCTTTAGATGATCAATCCTCTTGTAATCTTAATAGAGAGATCAGTTCCACTGAAATTGCAGCAGCGATAGACTATTCCAAGAAAAGTAAGGCTCCAGGCCCGGACGGGTTACCATCAGAGATCTACAAGGCACTAGCTCCAGCAATTGTACCCGTTCTAAAAAGGCTATTTTCAGGTATATTCGAGGAAGGCGGCAACATCCCTGTTTCCTGGAATGATGCCATAGTTGTTCTCATCCTAAAACCAATGAACTCATCTCAACACTGATTATAAGCTTATGGCAAATATACTAGCGAAAAGAATGAACGGCTGCGCAGCTAAACTTCTACACCCTGATCAGAAGGGTTTTATCCGAGGTCGCTCTATACAAGAGCTCATTCAAGCATTGGTGGGAGCAATAGATCTTGCCTCTCAATACAAAATTCCATTAGCGGTCATTACTTTGGATGCTGCAAAGGCTTTCGACCGCGTTAATTAGGAATTTCTGGCCAAAGTATTAGCTAAGGTTAACTTGGGAAAAAACTTCTGTGGCACAATAGCAGCATTTTACCAAGCTCCGATGGCTAGATTACTAATAAATGGTAGCTTGTCCCCTCCTATAAAAATCCAAAGGGGGACAAGACAAGGGTGCCCGTTATCACCTTTATTATATGATTTATAATTTGAATCATTCGCAGAAAAGATCAGACAAAATCAGGATATTCTACCCTTTAAATACAACAACTGGGTGAAGAAAGTTGCCCTCTATGCGGGCGATTTCATGTTATACACCACTGACCCTATCAAATCAATTCCACTTATCTATAAAGCTGCAGAGCAATTCAGTGAAGTCTCTGGATATTTAATTAATCAAACTAAATCAGAGTGCATGTGTTGGAATCTACCCCAGATTAATCATATCCCAATTCTGAAAAGTCAAATGAGATATCCGGGAATTCAAATTAAACAGGATATAAATCAATTAGTATCAAACGTTGTCTTGTATTGAACAAGAAGCCAAATGCAAAAACAATATTTTCTTTAAATATATATGCAGTATAAGCCATCCGTCACTGATATTTTATGTGGTCCTTGAAAATGCAACCTCTGCACAAATAACTGCTTGCCAAGGGAATGCAATTACAAGTAGTGCTATCTTTATCGTACCCGCCAATGAACCAATGCGATAGGTTTGCACTCTTTTTTAAAATTTCAGCATGTCCAACCTAATGGAATTTAAGAGGAAATAACGCCCCACTATTTACCAGAACACGCAGGTTTTGGTGCATTATGCACCAAAATCTGTGTTATCTCCCAAAAAATTGGAATTGGAGATAATTATTGTATCCTATAAAATAATTTCTTACACCTCAGTTTCTGATTTCATTGAGTGTGATAATTATTGCATCCAACAGGGCCTCCTAATAAGGCCTCTAATAGAGCTAGAATACTGCAGCAAGTGCTTTCATAAAAGTTTCAACAGATGACTGATAAATTCTGTACTTTTCCACACACAGTATCCTATGGTAAGACAGTGATATATATATATATATATATATATATATATATATATATATATATATATATATATATATATATATATATATATATATATATATATATATATATATATATATATATATATATATATATATATATATATATATATATATATATATATATATATATATTCGCTCCAAAATCCCAGGAAAATCACTCCTATAGGAAAGTAGCACACACAGGGGAGGTTCCACAAAGATTTAATAGGAGAACCAACAGCAACGACGCGTTTCGCCTTGGGGCTTCGTCAAGTTGTGCAGAGAGCCGAGGCGTGCGTCGGTTTAAAAAGGACAACATGCAAATTCAATGAAATCAAGGTAGGACTGTGCAAAGTGTTACATGGTCGCCATGTTGGAACGATGTGCAATACATGTCCTATACAGGCAGTTGAATAGCATTACAACATAAATAAATGCCAAAACCAAGTAAGATACATAAATCAAGGAATGTCCAACATTATGAATAATCGAACTAGCACAGTCACAACAATCGGTGGTAATACAACAATCTGGCCCTAGATGGGCATGAGGTTAGAACTAAAAATATACCTCTTAATGCAATATAGCAGTAAATCAAGGAGGGGGCAATAGCGGCTTAATGCCGCCGAATGTACAAGCGCCGCACCAATCATAATAGTGCAAGTAACCAAAATGGTTATATGTTAGGTATAGTTACACCTCACATTACTATCACGCCCTGAATGGGCATTTGCATAGGAATTCATCGAGTTTGGGCATGAGACACAAAATTCATTCAAATAACATTAGTATAAAACATTAAAAGAATATGTAAGGTCATCATAATTCATATAAACATATCCTCATGTAGGTAAGGCACAGTCAAAGAAACACGAGGGGAAAATACAATATACAAAGTACAAGATATCTCAGAAAATAAATACCCAACCAGTCAGCCTAAATGGACTGATAGTTCCTCATGCATATTAAGGCCAAAAGGGTGCTTACTCTGTAAGTCTATTATGTATCTTGATTCCAATCGTCTGAGTCTAAGCAGACGATCACCCCTCCTGATACTCAAAGGCACGCTATCGATGCATGTGTATGCTAACAGGTCCCTGTTACTTTTATGCATTTTGGCAAAATGCCTAGCCACTGGATAGGCGTCATCCTTTTTAGCAATCGCACGCATGTGCTCTAATACTCTAAGTTTCACTGCGTTAGTAGTGCTGCCGATATAATTCAGGCCGCACGGGCATGTTAAGCAGTAAATGGCATATGGCGTGGAGCATGTTAAGAATTTACTGATTCTTTTCGGGATGGTGACACCGGGTATCTTGTAAGTAAGCGTCCGCTTACTATATTTACAAGCCTTGCAGCGGCCGCAGGGATAGAAACCATTGAGTGCAGACAACTTGGGGGTCTTTTCAGGTGCAGAGTAGTGACTGGAAACTAAATGATCCCTTAAAGTTCTCGCCTTTCTGAATGTTATAAGGGGATTCGATGGTAAGTCTGCTTTGATGATATTGTCAGACAATAAGATGTTCCAGTTTTTTCTTAAAATTTGCTTAATTTGGCATGCATTATGAGAAAAGGTGGTAATAAGACGAAAGCTGCCATTTTTAGATTTATCTTTCTTTTTGGACTTAAGTAGCTCTTTGCGTTTCGTTTTCTTGACTCTCTCATAGGCCTTACATAGCACATTGTCACCATAGCCCCTTGTTTTGAACCTTTGCATGCTGGCATGGGCTGCTTTCTCAAAATCACTATCATTAGAGTTGTTTCTGCGTATTCTTAGTAACTCCCCATAAGGGATGCTATCCACTAATTGGCGGGGATGACTGCTAGTGGCAAATAGCGTGGAATTGCCCGCCGTCTCTTTCCTAAACAGTTTAGTCTGTATACAACCACAACTATCTATGTAAACAGTGAGATCAAGATAATTAACAGAAGTGTGGCTGATTTGTCCTGAAAACTTTAAATTGATGTCATTATCATTGAGAGCATCTACAAAACTGTTGGCTGTATCCACAGGACATTCTAAAATGATGAAGAGATCGTCTATATAACGATACCACCTTATTATTCGGCTGTCCCACTCTGGATATTTCTCGCTCCAAGATGCCTGCTCCTCCCACCACCCCACGAAAAGATTCGCGAAGCTGGGGGCGGAGCAGGCACCCATCGCGACACCGGACATTTGCTTGTACAATTGCTTGCCAAATAAAAATATGTTGTTATTAAGGCTAAACATCATGAACTCCATCAGCATCTTGTTGTGCTCATAAAATCTTATAGGACGTTTATCCAAAAAACTGGCCATGGCTTTGAGACCATCGCCATGTGCTATACACGTGTATAGACTGGTGATGTCAAGCACCAGCATACAGTATGTGTTTTTCCAGACAATCTCCTCAATACAGTTTAGAAAATGTTTAGTATCTCTTAGATAGGATTTTAGGGACATCACCAAAGGAGATAAAAACGAGTCCACATAGATAGAAAGATTCTCTGTCAAACTACCATTGGAAGCAACAATGGGCCTGCCTGGAGGATTTAACAAATCTTTATGAACCTTGGGTAGGTAATAAAAAGTGGGGATCACAGGACTCAGACACCTTAAAAACAAATATTCATCTGTATTTAGCATGTTAGCGTTGTGCCATTTGGAAATCATCTCATGATAATCAGCCACACTTAAATTGTATGTTCTTTCATTCACAGTGGCATAGGTGTCGGTATCTCCCAGAAGGCGGCAAGCCTCTGTTTCATATTGGGTGGCTGTGAGTAGAACAATGTTCCCCCCTTTATCAGAAGGCTTACATACCAATCCCGAGTCTTCACAAAGAGTGGTCAGAGCGAGCTGTTGAGTTTTGGTGAAGTTGTCTTTTTTGGGTACATGTTTACTAGTGATGCGCAGTCTAGTGAGATCCCTCATCACGGCATCAGAAAAATTATCAATTGCGTCAGTACCCATTATTAGCATAAATGTAGAGACCGGTTTAAAATCACTGGCCCCACCTTTTTGCTGTACATCCCAATTATCAAGCATTTGGGTATTGGTTACCTCACCATCACCATCAATGTTGCTTTCCAAACGAAGGCCTTCTACTGCTCTTAGGCCTCCCAGCTCGCTACATATAAGTTCAGTGCCATCCGCAGCTTTGCTGGCCACATGGCGCACACCGGGTGGTTTGAGCTTGAAAAATTTGTGCAGTTTCAACTTCCTCACAAATTTGAAAATATCAATGCGCGTTTGCGCGAATTCAAAATTCCTGCGTGGACAAAAAGATAGACCTAGTTGAAGTGTCGAATTTTCTTCATTCGTTAACACTTTCTCTGTAAGGTTAATGATGGTTAAATTGTCATGGGGATCAGTGGAATCTTGGTTACATTTCAGTTCTTTTTCTTGAAGAACTTTTTCATACTGCGTGTCACTGGAGGAGAGCTTAAAGGATTTCTTCCAACGGCCCCCCGCCGCGTCTTCCTCTTGGTCCTTGGTTGTCCGGGGGCTTTCCTCTCCCTCCCTCCAGTTGGTTGTTGCGCATTACTTGGTATTCCACATGAAAAGAAGAAGCGTCATCGCTGCCATCTTCACTAGCTACATCCTCCGGATTAGCATCGGACTCCGAAGTTGCAGGTTCAGTGGTTGTAGGGACACCCATCTTTTTCTTTATCTTTAGTTGCCTTCTCGTGTTATCGTACTTCTTCGCGAAGGTCAACACTCTCCCCATTCGATAATCATTTTCGTCCCTTTCAAATTTTTCTTCTTTTCTTTGTTTGATTTTGTGTTCATATTTTTTCAAACGCTTTTTCATTAGTTCTCGTTTTTCCCCCAGGGTCCCCTGGTCTTCTTCTTTCAGTAATTCATCCTCGATTTCCTTGATCTGTGCCAAAGCCTTTTCTCTGTAACTCCAGGCAAAGCGCACTAGAATTTGTAGGCTCCCTTTGCACGATGCGGCGGTATGCTCTGCCCATGCATCTAGCAATTTAGGGTCCGGATTTTCGTACGCCGGAATGGTGTATATCCGCAAACCTCTGGGGACACGGTCGACCTCAATATAGTTCTGTAATGAGGTTGCCTCCCACCACTTTCTGATCTCGCGTTCATATAAACGCTCCAGTGAGACCAGTTTGGATTGTAAAGATGTATTAGCCCCATTGGCTTGACTTCCACCAGCCCTTTGTGTACCATCTGACTTTTTCTTATTTTTAAACATTCCTTGTTCCGCCTCTCTTCTCTCTGCTTCGCAAAACATGTTGAAGGTAGTGCAGCCGCAACTACCTATAGAATAGTGCTGTATAGTCCCCTTCACTCTAAGTTAAATGCCCACAGTGTGAAAAAAGAAGAAAGTCTTTTGAATGCGCACACTGCGCCTTACCCGAAAACTGATGAACTGCCTGTTGAAAATGTTCGTATAAACAAATGGCAGAGGTTCCGGATGTTTGACGATACGTGGCTTTCAGGGCAAACTTGGTGCAGCTGGTAACAAATCCAGAAAGCTACAAAACACCAACCAGTTGCACACACGAGTGGGTGCACACCACTCGTGTGTGCAACTGGTTGGTGTTTTGTAGCTTTCTATATATATATTACCTACTGGCGGTCGCCAGTAGGTATATATAGTTAGGATTTTTTCTCTATGGGATTTTTGAAAATTCTATGTCTAATAACTTTGGCGTTTGTGGACGGAATCGGCTGAAATTTTCAGGAAAATGGGACATTTTGTTTCTGAGCAGCCCCTGACAAGTTCCATCAAGGGGGGACCGAGAAAAAAGGGGGGTCCCAAAATGCGTTTTTCCCATGTTAATTTCCATAGGGCGGTTGGCCTCACTTTTAGCTCGAACGGCTGAATGGATTTGCACGAAACTTGGCAAAATTGTAGGGACTGTTAGCCCGATGTGCCTTTGCTAGGTCTCAATATATGTGCTCCAGTGGATTTTGAGTAATTTAGGTTCAAAAAAAGATATATATCTGGGCGGAGCCTAACCACACATCTGATCTGATTGGCTGTCAGCACTTCATCCAAGAAGTGTTGGCAGCCATCTTGGGACCAATATACATGATAGCACCTCATTAAAAAGCATTGTAGTTAATAGAGGGTTTTAGGACTTTAGTTACATTATAAATCATTTGTTGATGGTACCATACTCGTTTTAGGAATTGTGGTGGGTTCTAAGGTGATTTTACCATGTGAAAAAACCTTCTGCTGTGATATCATGAATATTGTTTGAAAGAAAACTAATATCTCATGATTTTCCCACAGTGGTTTGGAAGGGGATCTATAAGCTAAACTGAAAGCATATTTTCTGTAAATTCACATTATCTTTCTCAGTCATGTGAAAATGAAGTCTGACATTCTCAGTAAAACATGTTCATCCAACAAGGACAGAGACTGTCAGTTGATTCCTTTGTGTTCTACTGCAGCCTCCTAGAGTGTTCTAAAGTCCTACTTATTACAAAGGTATGGCACACCTGAAGCCATCTTGATTGGAATAAAGTGGTAACTCTTAAAACATTTAATTTAAAAAGAAACAACATGAGGGGGTATATTTTGCCATAGAAAGTATGATTAGTGCTGCAGAATGAAAAATTAGGGCACATTTTGAGTGACTTCTCAAATCCTTTTCTATTTCATTAAAACATTCTGACATGCAGTCTCCCAAAATGGCCACCAGAGACAAAAGAGCCCAAATGTAGCCCAAATATCACCCAGATGTAGCCCAAGTATAGCCCAATGACAGAATGTCCCAGAGTGTTCTAAAGAACAACTAGAGCGCTAACAGTCCTACTTATTACAAAGGTATGGCACACCTGAAGCCATCTTGATTGGAATAAAGTGGTAACTCTTAAAACATTTAATTCAAAAAGAAACAACATGAGGGGGGATATTTTGCCATAGAAAGTATGATTAGTGCTGCAGAATGAAAAATTAGGGCACATTTTGAGTGACTTCTCAAATCCTTTTCTATTTCATTAAAACATTCTGACATGCAGTCTCCCAAAATGGCCACCAGAGACAAAAGAGCCCAAATGTAGCCCAAATATCACCCAGATGTAGCCCAAGTATAGCCCAATGACAGAATGTCCCAGAGTGTTCTAAAGAACAACTAGAGCGCTAACAGTCCTACTTATTACAAAGGTATGGCACACCTGAAGCCATCTTGATTGGAATAAAGTGGTAACTCTTAAAACATTTAATTTAAAAAGGAACAAAATGAGGGGGTATATTTTGCCATATTAATAATGATTAGTGCTGCAGAAAGAAAAATTAGGGCACATTTTTAGTGACTTCTCACACCCTCTTCAATTTCATGAAAAAATTCTGACATACAGTCTCCCAAGATGGCCACCAGAGACAAAAGAGCCTAAATGTAGCCCAAATATCACCCAGATGTACCCCAAGTATAGCCCAATGACAGAATGTCCCAGAGTGTTCTAAAGAATAACTAGAGCGCTAACAGTCTTACTTATGACAAAAGTATGGCACACCAGAAGCCATCTTGATTGGAATGAAGTGGTAAGTCTGAAAACACTCAATTTAAAAAGGAACAACATGAGGGGGTTAATTTTGCCATAGAAAGTATGATTAGTGCTTCAGAAAGAAAAATTAGGGATCATTTTGAGTGACTTCTCAAATCCTCTTCTATTTCATTAAAAAAATTCTGACATGCAGACTGAAACATGCACTTTGAATACCAGCAGCAGACGTCCCTGGTGAGCAGTAGCTTTACTACAGTGATCTAATGTGACACATCTGAATGCCTTCTTGATGGAACCAAAGTAAACAAGCATTGAAAATGCAATAGATCTCGCCCTCGTTTAAGTTAAAGCCATTCTGTTTGTAATGAGGTGGCTTTTTAGCTTTGCTTTTATTAGTGTTTTTTCAACTTTTATGCAAATAACATGCATCTGTATGCATATAAGTATATGTATGCATGCATTTATGTTTGTATTTATATAGATATACAGATGATATATGTTTATATATGTATGTATATATATATATTCACTGAAAAAACCATAGGCTATAGACCATATATAGTTAGGAATTAGCATTTACAAAACCTTGAAAATTCACTGAAAAAACCATAGGTTATAGACCATATATAGTTAGGAATTAGCATTTACAAAACCTTGAAAATTCACTGAAAAAACCATAGGTTATAGACCATATATAGTTAGGAATTCGCATTTACAAAACCTTATTTTACTCACACAAAACCATTGAAATTCCATATATAGTTAGTTGCACTAACTATATATCACGCACCCGCAATCCACTGCTGATGATGTCACATATTACATCATTCATGACATGGTCAGTGACATCACTGATGACATCACTGATGACATCTCAAATTACATCACTGATGACATCACTGATGACAACATCCAGTGACTGTATGTTTCTGTAAAGTTAAAATATGTCTTACATATTGAAGAATGAGTGGATGTATAAGTGTCTGGATGAAGGATTTAGTAGGTGCATGACTGACTGTATGAGTGAGTGATTAAATGTGTCTCACTGAGTGCATTGGTTAGTGACTAAACTGTCTTAATTTGTGCATCATTATGTCTGTTGTTCTGTAAACTGTTGCATGTGTTGATAAGTAGCTATATGAGTAACTATATGGGTTATTGATTGGTTGCCCAAGTATTTGTATGGGAGACTGAGTGTGTGTGTGGGTGGCTGGGAGGTGTATGACTCTGTGCATAGATGTGTGAGCAGTTGATTCACTAGATGTATGGTTTCAAAAGTGCATGTGGAAACAGCTGTATGGGCGGTTGACTGTGTGCATGAGTGTATTGGTGAGTGAATGGATATCTCAGTGCTACATGTCAAAGTAAGTACATATGTAAAACACAGTACATGTGAGAGTTGACATATATAAATAACTGTGCATAAGAGCCAGTGAATGTGTGAGTGGCTGTATGGATCATTGTGAACTTGTATCAGGGATTGTATAAGAGAGTAAATATGTGTTAGTATATGTTTGAATAAGTAAAGTTTGTATAACTGTATAGTTGAGGAAATGGAGGTGTGATTGATTCTTTGCATGACTGACTAGGTGTGTGAGTAACTCCATGGATGAGTGATAGTCTGTGAGTGTCTGTTTACACTGATTGTATCTAAGGTTATATTAGAGTCTGAAGAGGTTCATCGTATTATCACATGAATGATATCATCAGTGATGTGATCAGTAATGTCAAATGAGATGTCATCAGTGATGTCATCAGTGATGTCATTTGAGATGTCATTTGAGATGTCATCAGTGATGTCATCAGTGATGTCACTGACCATGTCATGAATGATGTAATATGTGACATCATCAGCAGTGGATTGCGGGTGCGCGATATATAGTTAGTGCAACTAACTATATATGGAATTTCAATGGTTTTGTGTGAGTAAAATAAGGTTTTGTAAATGCGAATTCCTAACTATATATGGTCTATAACCTATGGTTTTTTCAGTGAATATATATATATATATATATATATATATATATATATATATATATATATATATATATATATATATATATATATATATATATATATATATATATATATATATATATATATATATATATTACCTACTGGCGGTCGCCAGTAGGTAGTTATAGTTAGGATTTTTTTCAATGTTAAATCTCAAAATTCTATTTGGAATAACTTTGGAGCCGGTTGACGAATCTGCCTGAATATTTCCTGAAAATGGCCTCGTCGAGCTCCGGTCCTTCCAAGAAAGTTTGGGGGGGATTCGTCAAGCGGGGGCCGAGATAAAAGGGGGGTCCCAAAACGCGTTTTCTCCATGTTAATTTCCATAGGGCGGTCGATTTCACTTTTAGCTCGAACGGATGAATGGATTTCCACCAAACTTAGCAAAATTGTAGGGACTGGTAGCCCGATGTGCCTTTGCTATGTCTCAAGATATGTGCTCCAGTAGAATTTGAGTAATTTAAGTTTAAAAAAATATATATATCTGTAAGCGCGCCCCGGTGCGCGCACCGGCGAGCGCTCCGGTCGCGCCACGTGAGGTGCGCACGGAAAGCTGATTGGCTGTCGGGTGTCTTAAAACATTCGAAACAGACCGGAGCGGCCGCCATCTTGTGTCTCGGTAAAATCGAGACACAAGAGGTGTCAAAAACAAAGGGGGGAATTGACCATAAGGGGGCAGGGTAGACCCCCCCCTGACCCCCTAGGTTTAATGTGGGGGCCATAAAAGGGCCCCGCGGGGTCAAAAAAAAATATATTTTTTTTGATTATCGCGGGGGGCGCGACTGGTACGCGCACCGGGGAGCGCACCGGGGAGCGCACCAGGGAGAAAAGAGAATGGCAGAGTTTTAAAATTTAAGTCGTTTTATATAAATGGGAGGTAGTCCCGAAAAGAACTGTTTTTTTATTCTTTTTGTTGTTTTATATTTTTTTCGGAGTTTTTAAACTTTTTTTGCTTTTTTTGGTTTTTCTGAACATTTTTTGTTTTTTTTGTATTTTTTAAGGAGAGAAACAAAAACCAAGCATTTCAAAAGGGCTCAACAGGAGAAAAAAAAAGGGCAACAAAATAATATTTCCTTTGGCACTTGTGGTTTTCCCAAGCACGATTAATAAGAGTGATGCATTGCTCACCATAGCAAATCGTTTGACCACAAAATTTACAAACCATTTTAAAATTTGAAAAGTTGGTTTGTATGATGGAGCATGTCTCCCTAACTTCCGGTCCTGATGGGGTGGGAACAGTAGTTTTGGAGGTGCTGGCAGAAGATTGTACAGGGTTTTTGGCCAGTTCCCTGACCTCTGCCCTAGAATAGTTGTTGGGATGTTTTCTTAGCATATGCCTAATCATTGTGTGGTTGCCGAAGGAGTACTTCTTGTTGGGATTCCCCCTTGAGATCTCCTGATGACAGATAAGGCAGGTTGCTTTAGGTGCATTCACTTTTGTTTTGTCACTCGGGATAGAAATAAATTGCCAAATGATGTGCTCTTTTGGTTTGTATGTTATGTTGTCCTCTGGGACGAATCTACTGTCCTCTTCGTCCTCATCCTCCTCCTGTTCTGGATCTCCACCACTGTGAAGTTGAGGAGGTCCTTGTGGTGGTGGTGGTGGTGGTGGTGGTGGTCCAGAAGATCCAGCAGCTGCAGCTAATGTAGCCATTTTCTATAGATAAAAGTAAAGGTCTTCCTCTCTCAAAGCAAAAAGGTAGAATAAGGAAAAAAGGTGGGGGCTTTCCTCATTTGGAAAAAAAAAATATCCTGAACCAATGAGAAGTGTTAATTTTAGGTCACATGACTAGGGGTTTTATCATTATGAAACCAAAACTGTTATGAACCAATCAAAAGTGTTATTTTTAGGGCACATGACCCGACGCGCTTACGCTACGCGCCCTGGGGCGTGCCCGGGGGCGTGCCCCGGGTCGCGTAGCGTAAGCGCGTCTGTGCGCTTACGTCGTGCGTTTCACGCATACGCGGCTACGCGATACGTCACGATTATGTTTTCGTTCGTGATATTGGCGCTTACGGGACGCTCCCCGGTGCACGCCCCGGGGCGCTTCATACAATTGCGCTTTCCGGGGCGCTCCCCAGGGCGCGCTCCCCTCCCCCCCCCAAAAAAAAAAAAATGAATAAATAAAAAAAAATGGGAAAAATTGTAAGGACTGGAAGCCCTATTTTTAAGTTGTTTTTACGAAAATTAACTTTGAAAAAATATGTATTGGGATACATTGGGCTATATATATGTTAGTGCCCAAACGTAGCCCAATGTAGCCAAATATAGCCCAATGTAGCCAAAAGATGGCCACCAGAGACAAAAAAAATTGCCCAAATATCAGCCAGATGTAGCAGAACTGTAGCCCAATGACAGAATGTACCAGCATTAAAAAAAACCTATGAAATTCACTGAAAAAACTATAGGTTTCACACCAGTTATAGTTAGGAAGTAGCATTTAAAAAACCTATTAAATTCACTGAAAAAACCAGAGGTTTCACACCAGTTATAGTTAGCTGGAAATTTTACTGTCATAAAACCATTGAAATTCCCACGTTATAGTTAGTCGGACTCACTATAACTTGCGCGTACAATGCACTGCTGATGACATCACATATTACATCACTCATGACATGGTCAGTGACATCACTCATGACATCACTGATGACACCATCCTTGTGACACAGTGACAGACCTCCTTTCAGTGTAATGTAACCCTTGAAACACATATTCAAAAATAGAAACTAATATTTTCAAAAAAGTGAATATACCCATACCAGTTACAACAACCAATTCAGTAATTTTACTATCTATATATAGTGAGTCCGACTAACTATAACGTGGGAATTTCAATGGTTTTATGACAGTAAAATTTCCAGCTAACTATAACTGGTGTGAAACCTCTGGTTTTTTCAGTGAATATATATATACATACATACATACATACATACATACATACATACATACATACATACATATATATATATATATATTCACTGAAAAAACCATAGGTTTGACACCAGTTATAGTTAGCTGGAAATTTAACTGACATAAAACCAATGAAATTCCACGTTATAGTTAGTTGGACTCACTATAACTTGCGCGTGTAATGCACTGCTGATGACATCACATATTACATCACTCATGACATGGTCAGTTACATCACTCATGACATCACTGATGACACCATCCAGTGAATGTGTGTCTTTCTGAAAAATAAATATGTTTTATATATGTATATGTAAAGGTCGATGGAAGAATAAATGTTTGAATAAGTGTCTAAATGGATATGTTTTAAATTGATTGGTAACTGGCTTATTAAGTGTATCTTAGTGAATACATATATTAGCGAGTAATGTTTAAAAATTTTAATATATGTATCAGTGTTTCACTTTGTGTATAAGTGGCTGTATGGGTTGGTGAGTAGCTACATGTGTGTGTATATGGGTTATTATATGTTTTTTTTAGTATCAGTATGAGTGTCTGTATGGTTTGGTGGGGGTGTTACTTAGCATAGATAGATGCATCAAAGACTGACTCACTGTTTGTATGTTTTTTGAAAATAGCATATGTGCAGGACTGTATGAGTAGATGAGTGTGTATATGTGTGTGTTAGTGATTGAATGCCTATCTCAGTAGTGTGTTTATCAGTAGCAAGATACATTTTAATCTAGTATATGTGAGTATTGATGTATATAAGTCAGTATATGTGAAAGTGAGAGATTGTAAGAGTTCCTGTTTAAATAAGTATGTGTTTCTATAAGTGATTGTTTAAAAGAGTACATATGTATAAGTTTCCTTAGAAGTAAGGTGGTAGTGTGTGTATATCTGTATATGCAAATAAATGGATGTTTATTAGTTTATTTGCATATGTGAGTATATGTGTGAGTAACTTGTTGATGACTGTCAGTGTGTAACAGGATGAATAGGTGTATCACTACATATGATGAGTGAGTATATGTATGAGCGACTATATAAAACTGTTGGTGAATGTGTGAATGTGTACATAGATGGTGAAATTACTGAATTCGTTGTTGTAACTGGTATGGGTATATCCACTTTTTTGAAAATGTTAGTTTCTATTTTTGAATATGTGTTTCAAGGGTTACTTTACAGTGAAAGGAGATCAGTCACTGTGTCACAAGGATGGTGTCATCAGTGATGTCATGAGTGATGTAATATGTGATGTCATCAGCAGTGCATTACACGCGCAAGTTATAGTGAGTCCAACTAACTATAACGTGGAATTTCATTGGTTTTATGTCAGTAAAATTTCCAGCTAACTATAACTGGTGTCAAACCTATGGTTTTTTCAGTGAATTTCATAGGTTTTTCAAATGCTATTTCCTAACTATAACGTGTGTAAAACCTATGGTTTTTTTAGTGAATTTCATAGTTTTTTTGAATGCTAGTTCCGAAGTATGTAATCACGTTCGTAACTAGATAGTGTCACCGCCTACACGTCCTGAGAAGCGCATGTAAAGTCATGTGACTTGAAAACAAGACTTCCAATTGGTTCTTAGTAGTTTCTGTTCTGGAATTTACACGAAGCACTCCACCCACTTTCCTCACAATCTTTTCTACTCTCAAGAGACAACAACGTCGAGCATCTTCCGGAAAACGTTGCTGAAATGGCTGCCCTTTCGCATTCATCTTCCGAATCTGAAGGAAATGAGCGACCACCGTTAAGAAGAAAAAAGGAATCTTTCATTTGGCAATTTTTTAATTATCCTAAAGATCAAAAGAAAGTGAATGCGCCAAAAGTAACCTGCACGATATGCAATTCGGAGCTCTCAAGGGGAAATCCAAATAAAAAATATTCCTTTTCTATACACACCATGCAGTTAAACAAAGGCACCCTGAGCATTATGCAAAAGCATCGACAAGAGCCCTGGCCACGCTATTACCATCAGAGGTGGCCAGCACATCTTCTGGTGGACGACCTATATCTCCATCGAGTGCTGAGATGGACTTGAGACCATATCTTGCGAAGGTGCACATGAAATGCAACGAGTGTGGAGAAATTCTTTTGTACGGAGAGCAGAGCCTCGTTCTTATTCAACTCAAAATTGAGAGTCATAAATGCCCCAAGAAAAGATAAATTTCTTTACTTCATTTTCATAGTATTACATACTGAAAAATGTAGTAGCAACTTTAAAAAATCGAAAGCATCATAACACTTGTTTCCAAAAAAAACAAACAAAAAAAAAAAAAAAGTTCTTTTCAGAACTACCTCTTTCTACCAAAACGTGCTCCAAGAGCATATTATGACATGTTTTTTCCCCGCTTTATTTTAGTGCGAGACCGGGTGCGCGCACCCTCCTATCGCGTACAGGACCTGACACTTGCATGTGAAGTCATGTGACTTCAAAACAACACTTCTAATTGGTTCTTGGTAGTTTCTATTCTGGAATTTACACGCAGCACTCCACCCACTTCCATCACTTTCTTTTCTACTCTCAAGAGAGAACAACGTCGAACATCTTCCCGAAGACTTCGCTGCAATGGCTACCGTTCCGCATTCATCTTCCGAATCTGAAGGAAATGAGCGACCACCTTTGACAAGAAAAACGGAGGCCACGCTATTACCATCAGAAGTAATCAGCACATCTTCCGGTGGACGACCTGTATCTCCATCGAGTGCTGAAATGGACTTGAAACCATATCTGGCGAACGTGCACATGAAATGCACGAACTGTGGAAAACTTCTTGTATACGGAGAGCAAAGCTTTACTCTAATTAATCACAAAATTGAGAGTCATAAATGCTCCAAGAAAAGTTTCATTTCTTCACTTTATATGGATACTATGACATACTCAAAAATGTCGTAGCAACTTTAAGAAATCAAAAGCATCATAACACTTGTTTCCAAAAAAAAAAAAAAAAAAAAAAAAGTTCTTTTCAGAACTACCTCTTTCTACCAAAACGTGCTCCAGGAGCATATTATGAGATGTTTTTTCGCCGCTTTATTTTAGTGCGAGACCGGGTGCGCGCACCCTCCTATCGCGTACAGGACCTGACACTTGCATGTGAAGTCATGTGACTTAAAAACAACACTTCTAATTGGTTCTTGGTAGTTTCTATTCTGGAATTTACACGCAGCACTCCACCCACTTCCATCACTTTCTTTTCTACTCTCAAGACAGAACAACGTCGAACATCTTCCCGAAGACTTCGCTGCAATGGCTACCGTTCTGCATTCATCTTCCGAATCCGAAGGAAATGAGCGACCACCTTTGACAAGAAAAACGGAGGCCACGCTATTACCATCAGAAGTAATCAGCACATCTTCCAGTGGACGACCTGTATCTCCATCGAGTGCTGAAATGGACTTGAAACCATATCTGGCGAACGTGCACATGGAATGCACGAACTGTGGAAAACTTTTTGTATACGGAGAGCAAAGCTTTACTCTAATTAAACACAAAATTGAGAGTCATAAATGCTCCAAGAAAAGTTAAATTTCTTCACTTTATTTGGATAGTATGACATACTGAAAAATGTCGTAGCAACTTTAAGAAATCAAAAGCATCATAACACTTGTTTCCAAAAAAAAAAAAAAAAAAAAAAGTTCTTTTCAGAACTAACTCTTTCTACCAAAACGTGCTCCAAGAGCATATTATAGGATGTTTTTTCACCGCTTACATTTAGTGCGCGACTGGGTGCGCGCACCCACCTATCGGGTACAGGCGTCGAGACACGCATGTGCAGTCATGTGACTTTAAAACAACACTTCCAATTGGTTCTTACTAGTTTCTATTCTGCAATTTACACGGAACACTCCACCCACTTCCCTGGAAAACCAGTTTATCGAAAAACTTTTAAAGCCTCCTCTTATGAAATATTCGGCATCGTTCACATAGCAGAGTAGTAAATAGCACTATATACACTCCGTCCCTTAATTATAAGAGACTTATTGCTATATGAGAACAACTTTTGTTTTCACACGATAATGTGAAATGCTGAGCCTGTTACAGAATTTTATTTCATATATATGTTACTATTCTCCTTCGAGCACTAACACCGTAGAAAATACCACCAATAGCGGTGATATTTTTTACACCGAGAACGGGCGATTTGTATCGCTTAGAGCCCTTACAATTATAAAGTTTTATTTCCTAAGTCTCTGATCTCACACTGTGCAACGTGGCTCCCCTGTGTGTCATAATAAGGTCCATAAACAAAAACTACAGGGCCAGCATTATACACATGCACAGAACCACAAAACGACAAGAGCCACCATGTTAATATATATCCTTAATATAATAAACCTCTGAGAATAAATACATATTTCCGTGGCACCCCATAAAAGAAATTTGGCGTCCTCTGACTCTGCTTCATTACCAAACACCCTAACCCCCCGCCCCCCTCACTCTTCACTAAACTCCACACTCCACCCCACCCGGACCCCCTATTACAAACCCCCAACCTACCCTCCCTGCCCAAATCCACCATGAACCTCAAACCGCCCCTGCAAAACTAATAAGACACAGGATTACTAAAACTCAAAGAATAGGCAACAGGCAGATAATCTAAATAGTACATAAAGGCACATATTTTTTCCATAATACTATTGAAAAACATGTTCTATTTTTTATAAATCTATCATGCATCTGACCCTCTAGAACCGCTTTCAAAACGTGAACTATAAACCTCTACTTTTCATTTTCAAACCATACACTTTCAATTACATTATTTTTTTTTTTACAATTCATGTAATGTTACACACCTTTTCTAAAATACACCAGTCCCTGTTATTTATAAGGATTTATTTTCAGTCTTCATCAGTGACACTTTCTTAACATATAATGAAAATCACGGTAACTTTTTAAACGACAATGCTAACGCGGTAAAAATAACCCTTCATTTCCTTTCCTTTAAGAATGCAGACTATCTACCCCACGCATGCGTTTCTTGATCTTTGTATTTGGCAGCGAATACCGACCTTGAATCGGAAGACATGAACAAGACCTCCATTGTCACATTTAAAACTGAACGTTGCATCTGCTCACACACATATCTTTCACTTAGCTAACATTCACAGAAAACAGCATTGATGTAAAAAAAAATTGACCTTGCTTTACAACTTGGTCAAATAACTCCCTTATTTTTTAACGCATCCTCCACTTCAAGAAAAGCTACTTTTTTGATAACTACTAAGCAATATATAAGTGACTAGACTCCTAAAAAATTTATCAAGTCATTCTGCTCCTCTCCACTGCATAGCCTAATTTTGTGGAGTTGCTATCCAACCGGCAGTGCTGCGCCGTTTCCTTTATCATCTTGGGAAATTCAAAATGGATGTCCCTCCTGCCTTCGCAAACGAGCCGGACTACTTAGAACTATTTCGATAGAGAATGCTTCGGTACTACGGCACCTTACCACTCTCAACTCTCAACTTTGAATACTTCATATCGATTAACATTTCGATATTCGTATTTCACCTGTGTGCAGCCTGTATTTCATTGCCTGAGCTGTGATTTCACGTGGGCCCTGGATTTATGTCTCTGCAATTTGGTACCTCCTGAACCGAATTACAATCACCTCATGAATCCGTTACTTGATCATGAACAGCTTTGTTACAACGGAGGGTTTATGGCCTTTGCAGCGATACAAGGAGTTCTGGGTCATTGGAATATATTCGCAGCGGCGCAAGATTTCCTAACAGAGAGCTACATCGAAAACCCACCGTGCTGCCCAATCATGGTAAAAGACGCTCCAATAATGACAGATCATGAATGCTCCTTTGATCTTCTCAATTGGATGGCTGACATGTTTTCAGATGATAACAATGATTTCCTGTTAGAAGCACTTGCTGCATACTTTGCCTACACAATGGACGGTTAACTCTTTCCTAACAGAGAGCTGCCCTCTGATAATAAAAGAGGCTCCGATTTTAACAGATCATGAGTACTGCTTTACTCTTTTCCATTGGATAGCTGACATACTTTCAAATCATAAAAGTGATTTCCTGTTACAAGCAGAAGTTACCTATTTTGCCTAAACAATGCTTCAATAACTCTTATACAAGCCATTGACGTCCTCATTTCCTTTTGCTTCCCGATATTCTTCACGTTCTTTTCCATATTTTCTTTTGAAGAACAGACCTATTGGCTTTACTAACAGTGGACATTATGATTTCGTGTTGTTTAAATTTTGGTCTTTTATGTGGACTACATTTGTTTCTTCAGCTACTCGATTTTCAACTTTTTTTTTTTACAGTCTAATTTCAACAATTCTATTGCATATCTTATCTAAGGTTATTTCAAACGTACTCGATGCAAAACTCGCTAATATATGCTACATGTACCCTAATTAATGTGTAAATTATGAACGAGTTTTTTATAACTGTAAACGCCATTTCGCATCTCAACTGCTTATTTCCACCTCACACGCCTCTGCTCCTTTAATTTTCTATAAAATTATTAATTTAAAATACTTTACAGAAAAATATGTTCTTTCAACAATATTTCCATTGTTACTTGTGCTGTATTTCAAATGCAATACTGCAACCTTCAAAAGATATCTCAATACAGTAGTTCTCCTCAATAGTGATTTGCGCAGCATCCAACAGATTATATACATGCACCTCTCGCCATTTTGTCGCTTTCGGCGCCTTTTTTTCCCCGTACACAGTAACATAACACAAACTTGATAGTGCTTCGCATGTAGACAGCTGATTGATAAAGTAATGATGTATAACCACTTGCATTTTCATATATCGTTCCTAAACTGAAAGGCCAGAGACCTTCTTCCATTTATTAAAATATATTATACTTCCTTATAAGAGTGTACAATGTTTTTTTCCAACTATATCCATTTTTCTTCAACTATAGCGTTTGTATTCCATGTACTACTGACAATACCAATTACTGTGTTTTTTGCAATTTCTGTACTCATATTACATAATGATTTGCCTTTAAAACAGTACATTTCTAAATAAACATTTCAAATATTCACGGTTTCTCTTTTAATCCATAATCTCAACTGAAATGATTTCATATTGAAAAACTATTCATGGGTTCCACATAACCTTAACTGTAGTCACTGAGGACCTTATTTATGAAGACCTTCCGCCGCCGGTGCCTCATTTTTTAAAATGGGAAACAGTGACGCACCGGTGGCGCAAGGCCTTCATAAATAAAGTCCTGAATGTTTTCTTTTCTCAACCTCACTTACTGATACTAGAACCTGCAAGCCAATTACGGCCCGTGAACTTTTTCTTAGTAGGTCGCGCACCGTACAGACAGTTATACCACTGTTAAAAAATTTTTTTTATTGTTACCAAGCACCGCCACAGTTCCGCTTCACTCAGAGTTAATCACTGCTCCCACGCTTCTACAGGCCAAACGCTATGTCGTATTTCTCTCCTTATCACCCTTTCATCTCTACAATAACAAACAGTTGTCCG
This sequence comes from Lissotriton vulgaris, assembly GCF_964263255.1. Classification (NCBI taxonomy): domain Eukaryota; kingdom Metazoa; phylum Chordata; class Amphibia; order Caudata; family Salamandridae; genus Lissotriton; species Lissotriton vulgaris. The sequence goes on from NC_141685.1 coordinate 585,368,676, forward strand.
CCTGCCACCACAGAACAGAGTCAGACACAAAGGCACCAAAGAGTGAACCCATCACCAACTGCCATCTCCGGCTGTTTCCATGGTTACACCTCATTCTGCACCTTGCTGAAGGCACAGGTCAAAAGTTCATGTCTCAACGTTCTACAACAAATTAAGAAGACTATTTTCCCTCCAGAAACACCTGCCAATCCACAGCTCTGTTACATGTCTTGTTTTTTCACACCCAATAGTACTTCTCGTTTAACATAAACATTAACATGCAACGTACTCTTCAATCTCCACTTATTACAATCAACCAATCATTTTTATTTTTTTAACCACACCCAGCCTCTTCCTTTTTCTTTATTTAGAATTTCAACTTCTAACTACCATTCCACTTCCAGAACCGATCGGAGGACGACTACAAATCCCTTGAAAATGAAGGTCTGGCTTATAGGACACAGTTATATTCACTGGAGTGAAAAATATGGAGTAAGCAGACGAATTTCCAACCTCGGCTTACCAAATGTACACATAACATGGATTGCCAAAAGAGGATTGAAATGTCACCAATTGATTCCATTGGTGAAAACTTTTATGCATCTCCAAGAACCAGACCTTATAATTGTGCACTGTGGTGGGAACGATCTAGGCACAATCACTGGGGTAGGTCTGGAAATGCTTCTAAAAGACACCTTTCGACAATTGATGACACTTTTTCCTCGATCTGCCTTGGTATATTCCAATATATGCCAAAGACAGAAATGGAATTGGTCCAATCAACATTGTGCACAATTTGAGAAAGCAAGGAGACATGTAAATAAATCTGTTTCTGCGTTCCTCAGAGATTATAGCATGGGTTCTATTTACCACAACAACTTGCGATACCACATGCAAGACGTCTATAGGAGAGACGGTGTTCATTTCACGAATGAGGGAAACAGAATCTTCCTCTGCAACATCAGGCTCTGCATCGGTACTTACTTATAAATGCAGAAAACACTCAATTAACACAATGGCTCTTTTCAGAGCCACCTTATATCTAAGCACTCAAACTTCTGATTTATCTCCATTTTCACACTCTTGTAAATAGGTGTGCGCGACCAGGTGCGCGCACCCCGTATTTTTTTTCGGGAAAAAATTATATCTTTTTGCGTTTAAGGGCCTTACTGCACACCCCGAGAAAAGCTACGCAGTAAAACAATCTCTACCTTCTCCCCTTTCCATGTTTCAACGCTTTGAAATGAACAATATATTTACTTGCAGTGACAAAATGGCGAACAAAACTTCCTGATTTCCTTCGAATCGAACATTAAAAGTCGTCACGCAGCAAAAAAAATTGCGCTCACGCGCAGCCGCTTCAGTGCGCGCACGCGTGCGCGCCTATAGATATATAATTGACTTTAACTTTAATTTTCTCAACAACTACTGAACGGATTTACACCATTCCAAAAAAAGCGTAATCTGCGAACCGGACTCTACAGTTTTGCCAAATTTCTCATAAATCCATTCAGCCGTTCGACCTGTAGCCGAGTCTAAAGGTCCTATAGAAAATAACATGGAGAAAACACGTTTTGGGACCCCCCTTATATCTCAGCCCCTACTTCACCAATCCCCCCCAAACTTTCAGGAAAGGAGCGCAGCGGACCGAGCCATCTTCTTTGAGAAATTCACAAAGATTCATCCACCAGGGCCAAAGTTATTCAAAATAGAATGTTGAGGATTTCCTATGGAAAACAATCCTAACTATAACTACCTACTGGCGACCGCCAGTAGGTAATATATATATATATATATATATATATATATATATATATATATATAAGTGTCAGATGGAAGCTTTCCAATGGTTTCTAAACAGAGGTTACACTAAAAAACAATTGACCTCAGCCCTAAATAAAGCTAATGCCATTCAAAGGGAAACTCTTCTTCAACCGAAGTCCACTCTAATATCTGCAACTATGGCAGCTGATAATGCAGTGCAGCCCGTCAGGCTTATTGCTACAATTAATGTACAGGAGCAGTCTATCCATAGAATTATATATTCTGACTGGCCAATAATTATGACTGACAACATTTTGAGGACAACTCTACCAGATCTGCCAGCTATCACCTTCAGAAGGGCTCCCTCTATGAGGGATGCCCTGGTTAAATCAATGCCTGAGGTGATAGCAAAAAGCACTTTGTTGATGAAACCAGGCTTTTTTAAATGTACATCCTGCCGAGCCTGCACCTCTGTAAAAAAGTCAACTTACTATGTAACAGCTTTCAGTGAGAAGTTGATTGCCATCAAAGAACATCTGACAATGCTTGCACAGAATACGCTGTTTACAAACTACGGTGTACATGCAATCTGGAAGCAGAAAGCTTCCTGTACATAAGCGTATACTTCAGCATGTCAGGGCGATTGTAAATTCGGACCATAACTACCCGGTGGCCAGGCATTTTAGATCAGTCCATGCCAACACATTTAAGGATCTCAAATATACTGTGTTGGGATCGGTTCCAAACCCCAGCCGGGGGGGGGGGACCGTGATAAGTTGCTTAGACAAAGAGAATCCCAATTCATTCTTGCTCTAGACACTCGAGTTCCTAGCGGGTTAAATATGAATGAAGATTTACACAACTTTCTTTAATATCCTACGTCGATTTCAAACTTTATTCGACAAATTGATCATAAAAGCATCGCAAACATACATTTTTCACAAATACTAAATCCTTTTTTTAAAAAACATTTATATGAATATTTAAAATTTTTAAAAGGTAATTAAACACCACAAAGTTAATGTCGAATTTTACTTAAAAATAGGGGATTGGACATATATCCAGTGTTCATCTAGTTATCACATAGGCTCAGTTAATTACACCAGGGTCAGACCCCCCATCATAGTATTACACATCATCCCTTACTACTGACAATCTCCTTTGTGTCAAATTACCCATTCCCATTTCAAAAACTTTGCCATATCAATAGCAATCGGAAGGCTAGGATCTGTACATAATATTCTCAATGCCTCATCATGTTTCCGTAGGCCAATTAGACGACATATTGGTTTCACCCATTTATCACGTGATGCTGCATATGAAGGACAAAAGAACAAGAAGTGACTTATAGACTCTTTCTTGTCCTTACAATTAGCGCATTTATCCTCAGTGATCCCTGCCCACCTTGCGGTGAATTACCTTATTGGAAGGGTTCCTGCCATAAATTGGAAATAGAGCTTACGATCTAATGGTTTCTCAATTGCATCCCAGTATGGTTCCAATGCTGGATAGTCCTTAAATTCAAGAAAGCGCTCTGTGAGATGAGTTGAGGAGCTCATGGCACATTTCTCTGAGATAATCATCTCCCAATATATCCTCTCCATTTCTACCTTAGAAGGGAAGACATCATTTGTGGGATCATCAGACAGATCATTCAAACCCATTCTCCCTAGAAGGGATCTAATGGCTTTCAACCAGCTAATTTTATGAAAGCGGTCCTTCTCTATAATTTCCTTGAGACCCCTAGCATAGTAAAACAATTCCTCAGTTGTCCATATTCTGCACCAGTATAATACTGGACGCAGCATGGCCAAATCTTGCACTGATCTTTTACCAAGATCCCAAAACAGAGGAACTAGTGGGGTGCTTTGGGGAACATGAGTAGCTTTCCTCAGAAATTAATTTTCTAATAATGTCAGCTGTTTAATATTTGAGAATCCTCACAGCTCAGCACCATAAAGGACAGATCCTAAAACTTTCATCCCATACATTTCCAGTAATGATCTCATAGGTTTAGTAAAGGAAGACTTATATCTTTTGAGAAAATGCCCGCTTGTTGTTTGTGCCTTAACACGGTCATATCTAACTGGGTATTCCAGTACATGTGATTCTGTAGATCAACATGCTCTAGCGGGCAATTATTCATATATATACTTCCCTTAAACCGTTTCATTGACTTAGGGCGTTTAGGTTCAGTGAGGACCATAAATTTTGTTTTAGCTGTGTTTATTTCCAACCCGGGCAAACGGCAAAAATCCGTAAAGCGCTGGAGTGCCCTTTGAAGTCAACTTGGGGTTTTCGAAATTATCAAAGTGTCGTCCGCGAACATAAGGATCGGGACGCACTCTCCAGCCATCATCGGGGCATCAGTCAGGACCAGGGAAAGGTATTATGCCGCCCCGTTCACGAAGAGGGAGAACAGGGTTGGCGCCATGACGCACCCCTGCCTCACTCCCCGCTCGACTGGGAGGGCATCTGTAACCTCACCCTGTCTGCCCCATCTGACCCTAGCATAGGTGTCCTCATGTAAGCGGACAATCAACATCAACAGTTCCAGGGGCATACCTAATTCCTCCAGTACTTGCCAAAGTTTCCCTCGCAGGACACGATCGAACGCCGCCCTTAGGTCAACAAATACTGCATATAATACCCCTTTTTCTAGGACAACTACTCACCAATATATAACAATAAATCGAAAAACCTGATCTATCGTACTGGTCCTAGGGCGGAACCTGGCTTGCAATGGACTCAGGATATCCCCCTCATCCATCCAGTCCTGGATCTTTCCCAGGACCAGTCGACCCATTATCTTCAGTAAGGAATCGATCAGGCTAATAGGACTGTAATTGCCCGCTAGGGACTTGTCCCCTTTTTTATACACAGGCACGATTTCTGCTCCTTTCCATGAGTTGGGAACAGCCATCCCCTGGGCAATAGCATTAGATAAATAACTGATGTATAATCTCCATCTCTCCTTATCACTAAGGAATAAGTCTGCAGGTGTGCAGTCCATCCCTGGAGCTCGCCCCTTGGTTACTGAGTTCAGGGCTCTACCCACATCCCCTAAGCTAAAAACAATCCCTTCATAAAATTTAAAACCAGGAGCCGCCTCGCTTAAATTGCCTTCTATACTAGCGTACTGGGGCTTAAAGTATTCAAAGAAAAACCAAAGGAAATGATGGACGGAGCGTTTAAAATACAAGCTCACCCCCAGTCAACTGATCTGGGTGTAATCCATCACCAAGCCCGACTTGCTGGAATCCATTGGCAAAGTGAGCAAGGGACTCACGTCTGAGCATACCCTGCCAACTTATGGTGAACAAAGAAAAAACAAATGAAATGATGGACGGCGCGTTGACAATACAAGCACTCACCCCCAGTCACTGTTCTGGGTTTAATCCATCACCGTTCTTTAGCCCACTCTGCCACCCCAGTTCAGACATGGCTTGGCAGCTCAGACTGGACTGTTACCCTGAGGCACAGGGTCAGACTGATTTGCATATGGCCATGTCTGAATTGGGGTGGCGGAGTGAGCTAAAGAACGGTGATGGATTAAACCCAGATCAGTTGACTCGGGGTGAGTGTTTGTATTGTCAACGCTCTGTCCATCATCCCCTTTGGTTTTTGCTTAAAGTATTTAACCCAGGAGTTTTGAGGAACATTATGTTGCGGGCTATCCGCACACCCACCTCCTTCCCATTTATTGGTATCCCAAAATAGCTTCTGGCTTTTAGACTGACATGCTCCTTTGAGATCCTGCCACATCTGGTCATCCCATTCCCTTTTTGCGCTACAAATCATTTTCCTATAGTTACAACGGGCGGCTCTTATTGTCACTGAATTTCTTGTTTTTAATGCTAAACTCAGCCCAACCCAAGCTTCCCTACATGATCTGTTATACCACCTCTCTACTTTTTTCCTCGCTTTTACCCTGGCAGTACTAGGTTTACAAAAGCGGGCTTTAAGATTGTTAAACAATTCAATATGATCATCCTCAAAAGGGCTATACTTGGTTCCATTATTTACATCTTCTCCAATTTTACTGAGTACCGTTTCGAGGCGATTGTCAATGGCATGAAGTGTTTCTGGTTGGTTAATCACTTTACACCACTTAAGATGGCGCTCATCATTTGTTAAAATGGTTTTGGGAACTGATAGCTCTTCAAACTTATTTACCACACCATTCTGGCCTAACCAAAATAATGCTGTCAGAGGATTATGATCACTCTCGGCATGGATCTTCACCTCCATATCCACCAAAGTGTGCCAGAGTTTCAAATGGACAAGTATGTAGTCAATTTTACTTGACCTTGTTCCATTATCATAGGAATTTTCCCCCTTCCTATCGGACAAAGTCTGACCCTTTGCAGCCCATAATTGGTTACCAAGAAAAAACCCATTCAAATGTAGCGCAGCCTCAGTCCATTTAACTGTCGACCTGGCCTCAAGTTGGGGAACACCCTATCTATAGTCTTCCTCTTCTGACAGGTTAACACCCTCCAGCCCTAGGGGTTCAAAGGTTGTATTGAAATCACCCGCAATTAACGGCAATACCCCATCTGGCAGGGATTCAATCAGTAGTTCTAATGCAGTTAGCACCTATGACTTTTTACCGCCTGGGACACCTCTAGCATAAACTTTAATAATATAAATTTTTGGGCCCCCCGGAAAGCTAAACCTAACTGCAATAATGTCACAATGCCTTACAGGAAGTAATTGAATAGTACAACTTAGATGTTGTTTAATCCAAATCACCATTCCCCCCATCGGACGTCCCCTTTGCCCTCTCACAGCAGGAACATAGAAGTTCAAGTAACCTGGATTAAATACTGGTGCAACAGCCCAGGTCTCTTGGAAAAGACAGATGTCAAATTTGTCAATAAAACTTAGCCAGCATGGTGACACTAATTTGGTCCCCATACCAGCCAAGTTCCATGACACCAATGAAGTCGGGTACGCTATAGATTGTGGTCCCCCATTTATTACTTTCCTTACTAAAGTGGGGCTAGAGTGTGGCATCATATTGGGGGCAATAATAGGTAGTGGACTATTCCTAAATGCAGGAAACCGAGGGAAATAGTTTTCACCTTTTAGAAGGGTAATACCAGTTCTAATATTTTCCCTAGGACTCATCCCACCCACAGCTAGTCCTGCACTTTCATTCTTTTGCCCCTCACTTCCAGCTACATTTACATTAGATGGGTGTGGTTAGTGGCCATACTATCTTCCCCTTTCTGTGTTTGCTGTCAATCGCACTCCTCCAATCCCGACAAGGCTGAGATCCTATTATATAATCTTAGACTCCGTGCAATGGGGTAACTAGATTGTTCGTTCCATAAAAGGATTTCTCTGTGTGGATCCTGTGCTGGAACATAAAAATCAGTTAGTGGGAGAGAATGGATCCGGGATCTAGGATCTATTTGTGGCCAATTGCAGATATGTTCTACACATCTCCTGTCCCTAAAGTTAATAATAACACAATCCCCCCAACTGTCTTTACACTCCTGCTAACTCCAATTAACCCTTCTAACGGATAAAATCTCTGCCCGAATATGGGTTGGCAAAGGCCGATTAGCATTAAGCCAGAATGTGCACTTATTTTTTAATTCCATATGTGTATCCCTCTTACCCTGATCTAGTGGTGGAACCCCTGCCAATATAACCATGCAAGGGGCAGATTCAGGGGGGAGTTCTACAGTAGGTGCATTAGGTACCACATAAGCTAAGGGGTTACTAGATCATAAGCGGGTGTGACTTGCTGGTTTACTAATCGCCAAATTTTTATCCCTGACTAGCTGGGCAGGTAGACTAACCCCTCCAGCATTAGATAATGGAGTAGTAGCTCTAGGAGCTTCCGGCTTATTTACTACTATACTACTACTACCATTTGGCAGACAGTTAGAAGTTACACCCACACCAGATTGACCTTGCGGGATTGACTGTTTACAATTTGTACCACTGCCCCGATTTCCCATCAGCTTCTGGGCTAAGTCAGTCTGCTGAGCGTCATGATTATTCTTAAGTCTCCTTGGTTTTAACTCAACTGTTTGTAAATATTTGTATAGATGGAGATTTTATGTACTGAATAGTATTGCTTGGGCTCATGCAACTTTGTGTACTTTTATAAGTAGATGTTGATTTGCTTCCGCTGCTATATAGTTCAGATATCATTATTTTAGCTATTTTAGCTCTTTTTGCACAGCACTTTTTTGCACACTTTAGACATTAGGCTTAGCTGTATTTTGCACAAAATCAACCTTTTTTCCAACCTAGCTGGCAAGTTAAAAAAACATTAGAGACGATCTAATTTCTCTGTTTTTACATCAGTGCTTGCATAGGAGTTAATGGGGAAACAGATGTATCTGTTTTCACCCATTTGTTCTGTGAAAAATCTAGTTCTAATGCTGTGTTCTGTATACGTTCCATGACCTGGTGTGTACATATAAATCTGCATTTGCATCTTTTACATTATATATGTTTTATGACCTGGTCCATGTGTATATAGCATTTGCTATAAGATGAACATGCACTAGCACTTTAATCTTAGCACTTTATTTCCAGCACTGATATCTGGAATGGACTGATGGCCACAATTATGCGGCATGTATCTTCTGTAAATAAGGTTGTGCTGTAGGTCGATTTTTTAAAGATGTTTTCGCTCACAATATTGGGCATGATCTTGCAAGTTTGGTTTAGATTTTCAATCAGATACAGTGTGAAGGTCTAATTTATAGTGCTAGAATCCATTGTCGATATTTATGTATGCACTAGGCACTTTATTGAGTAGCGTATTTGTACATTTATATGATTGATGCAATATTTTAAACAGGTATTAGGTTTGAATTTTAGGACTGGACTCTATCAGTTTTTTGAGCATACCTATTAGCATTATGAATGCTCTGCTCCTGTTATAATTTCAACATGCTGTTTTAGATCTTGCACATAGCACTTTTTTCCATCTGTGTATCTCTACACATTGTGGCCAACATGAGTTCAATTATTATAATATCTAGGATTATTATCTAGTTGCACTGTGTACAGATTATTACAATTGATTATTCAGTATGTTTACCAAGAACGTTACTACCATCGTGCATTTTTTAGCTATTGCCTTACTGTTCTGTGTTTTTATGTGTGTGGAAAACATTGAGCCTTTTTTCTAAGGCTATTCGTGCACTTTACTCACTTTTGATCACTTTAAATATCATCATAGCTAATGGACGCATCATGTGACCAAGCTCCCACGAGGAGCAAAACGCGTCATGAAGGGCACTTGCCTGAGTTATTTTATGCAAAAATAAATACTCTGCATTGCTTCACCACAATCTTCTATGTGGAGTTCCTTTATTTGCTGGAGGAGATTTCTTGAGGTCCGTGCCTGCGAGCTGTGAGCAACTGTCCCTTGACGAGGAGGGACGGGCAGGATTGAAAAAATAAAGCTTACAGTAACGTTATAGTCAGGTGAAACAAAAACTGAAGAAATTTACTGAAATAAACAAAGGTTAAAGTAATGTTATAGTCAGGTGAATTTCTGAGTGTCTCAGTGACAACTTTAAGGTTTTGAACTTTAAAGAAACACAAACCTTCACCAGTTATAGTTAGAAGCACTAACTATAACTTGTACCCCCGCCATGCACTGCTGATGTGTTCACATATGACATGTTCTATGACATCATTAATGACATCATTGATTACAGCCCAAATGACATCATTGATGACATCACTGATGACATAATTCAATGTGTGTACGTTTGTTTTGTAATTTACATAGTGGTGATTAACTACCATATGAATTCTACATAATTTTGTACAGCTTGGGTGCAGCTAATGGGGGTAAGGCTTTATAAAATGTGTGGGCTCCTAATGCACCATAGCAGTTTAGCGGTATTGAACACGTCTTAAATGTTTGCATTGAAGAGAAACTATGTGTGCAAGCGAAAGTTGACTTGCATTCATTAAACTCCATATAACGTTTTGGTTCTGCAGAAAAAGTTTCCAACAGGAAAAAGATTCTACGTAGTATATATAAACATTTATAAGCAGGCTTGAGTTATTAGAGAGACTTGTGTCACCATAATGATTTCTAATTAACATGAAAGAGTGTGTGCACCAGGTACTAACCTATGTAAGTATGCTTCTTTTGCTTCAGAAGAAGGGCTATCTGTAACGTTTTTACCACAGTATGAAGGGTGCAGTTAACATGATCTTCAGTACTTTCCGATCTTGTTTATTTTGAGAAAATAGTTTACCACTGTTGCATAGAATGCACACTGTTTTTGTAGATTCTTTTAAATATCTGTGGTGTATTCCTCATGACAGATTTACTGTTTGCAAACAGTGTGGTTTAGAATGAACTCTCTCCATAGAGTAAACACTGTTTATAGTATTCAATTCTCTACTGATATCAACTTCATTTTTTTAATGTAGGCTGGTGTGTGTCAGGGTTTTCATACAGGTAAAACCTGTTTGTAGTAGGGCATTTGCTTTGGAATTGGCATTTACAATAAACATCAGCACCAGGATGCCCATCTGGGTGATCATGCGCTTTACATTTATGTTTTGCTACATGTAAAGCAATAGCAATTTATGCAGCAATATGTGTGAAAATGAAGCTTGGATGATGTAATCAGTGATATCATCTATGATGTCATTTGAGATGTCATAAATGATGTCACAGAACATGTCATGAGTGATGTCATATGTTAGTTCATAAGCAGTGCACAGTGGGAGAAAAAGTTAACTTAACCTTTTTTTTCAGAGAATTTCTAAGTTTAAAAAATAATAAAACTGCATAAAAATATTTTTTTAACTAACTATTCCAAAAATGTTTGATCTAAGGATGTTCAACATCTTAGTTTTTGTAACTCACATATACAGAAACATTCCCAGTATAGTTTTCATACTCTGTATCTTTACATTAATTCATATTTATATTTAAAAAATACATACATTTTTCCTGTACTGTAAACTACATGTTTTCACTTTGGATATCCATTTTTAAGTTGAGCCTCCAGGGCATGCATTTTCTGCAAGACCTGTTTTGGTCAACAAAAATGACTTTAATCCCACCTACTACTGACCATTGGGTCACTGCTGTGTCACTCTTCTTTGCTGCCTCCTAAATCGTTCACGTAGGGGGATACATTGCTTCCAGTCATAGCTAAGGAGCACTGGCCAAGCACAGTCTACTTACGCTTACTTTCTTTATCTGTTGTGGAAGAGAACTCTTTTTTAAAAGAAAGGTTTCTTTCCACTGTCGATGCTTTCAGCATTTCCCTTAATACACCCACTGACACAAACAATCAAGCTGTGAACCTTGCCTTAGTTTTCGTCCACTTCTTTTTTTCCATTTTTTGCTTCCTGCCTCTGTCTCCCAGCACCAAAACTGTACCATGGCAGTCTCATACTGTCTTCTGTTTGAAACTGCCTGCGAGCGGCCAGATACATTTTGTAAGGAAAGCCCTTCCATGTCCGGGATTAGAGCCTGGTAAGCTGTTCATTGCTTGACTTCCTTAGACCTCCATGATTGTAGTTAGGCCTGTTTTAAGCTTCCCGAAGTTGGCAGATAAGGGAAACTGGTTGAGAAATATATGGTGTAGCAACTGTGGAAGACAGGGTTGAACCAAGGTCATCCGAGACCAGTTTAGCTACTTGACTTCCTCACTTAATGAGAGGCATACTGTTCTAATTGAAGCAGAATATTTCTCCAGTTGTTGGTGCCTTTTGTGGTTTGAAGAGTTGGGCCAGAGACAGTCATGCGTGTTTTTTATGAACATTCACCAGCCTTTAGCCTTCTCTAAGTCGTCAGTGGATGTTTAAATTAGAGAGATTCCTGGAAACACCACTCAGCTTGCTACGAGGGTTCTTTCATTTTTCTTGTACGGTACGTAGGCTTTATGTAGCACTGTTTCAGATGAACATGGCCTAGTCGATAACGTAGCCCCGTAAGGTAGAATTTTTTTTTTTTTTACATCTTTCTGTGTTAGGTACATATTACAAGTTTTGGCCTCTAAAGTGCATTAATAAGGAGCATGCTGCATGAAGAAACTGCAAAACTGCTGGAGCGATTGCTTTATAACATACAATACTCCCTCTTGCCTCCATGATGCACATGGAGGGGGAGCCAACTCACTGGCCCCAACCCCGCTTTGCTGTTCCTCGGAGCTGAATGCCCATTGAATGCTGCTGCCCAAGAGTCCTGACTCATGAGCTCCACTTTGTGCTGAGTAGACCTCGGGTTTCTATTTCCACCTTCGGGTCAAATCTAGCCATGAAGTCTCTGCTATGTTACCTGGTGAACTTTTGATTTGTTCATACTCCCTATTCCCTGCTTTTGACTACACTGTGACCTCATTTCCTAGACTGGACAGAGTGCCACCTTCAGCTGTGGCTACACCTTGTCCGGGCATGACAGGGGGTGGTCAACACACCTTAGGACTGGGAAGCAAATGCTTTCTGTTTTACTCGTTAAACTCTCTGATGCCCCTGGATTACATTAGCGCTAATAAAACAATATATATATATATTACCTACTGGCGGTCACCAGTAGGTAGTTATAGTTAGGACCTACTTTCCATTGGAAATCACACAACCTTCTATTTGGAAGAACTTTGGCGCCGGTGGACGAATCCTTGTGAATTTCTCCAAGAAAATGACCTGCTTGGTTCCGCTCCTTCCCCAAAAGTTTGGGGGTGATTCATCAAGTGGGGGCCGAGAAAAAAGGGGGGTCTCAAAACATGTTTTTCCGATGCAATTTTCTATCAGGACCATTAGCTAGGGCTACAGCTAGAGACAGATTTCTGCATGCAGAAGGAGATCCATTCAAGTACGAGTGCAAGCTGCATGCTGATTGGCTGTCAACTGTCTGTCAACAGTCGAAACAAGGAAGTGCTTCGGTAGAACCAAGTCACAAGAAAACAGTAAAACAAAGTTGAGAAATATGGAAAGGGGGTAGGGTAGAAACATTCTAACCCTATAGGCTTGGTCAGGGAGTTCTTTTTAGATAAAGTTCAGAACATCTATTCAACTTTTCCGGACACTAGGCCACCGGCAGGTACTCCACGTAACTTCGGCGGAGATTTTCTGCTTCATGTGCTACCCCCGTTGTCACCCGACGGCTTTACCATCTTAGCGCAGCAGGTGAAATCCGGGTCGCCCGCCGATCCGCTTAAGCCAGCCCTTTTCAGAGACCAGCTGTTTGTGGGTCGTACCTCGGTACTCTCCCTGATTAACATCTCGCTGGCCTCGGGTACGGTTCCAACAAGCTGGAAGCGGGCTGTGGTTTCTCCTATTTTAAAGAAACCCTCTTTGGACCCGGAAAAGCCGGAAAATTACCGGCCTATTTCCCTGCTCCACTGGCCGACCAAAGTCGTGGAGGCCCACGTGAACAAGGTTCTTTCCGACCACCTTACTCGTGCCAACATCTTAGACCCCACCCAGAACGGGTTCCGTGCTGGGCACAGCACGGAAACCGCCCTTCTCACCATGGCTGAACATCTTCGCACAGTGATGGATGCAGGACAGACGGCGGCGCTGGTATTATTAGATCTAAGCGCCGCCTTTGATACTGTCTCCCATCCCATCTGCTGCACCGCCTGGAGGAGATTGGAGTGGGGGAGTCCGCTCTCCAGTGGTTCCAGTCCTTCCTCAATGGTCGTCTCTTCAGCGTTGCAATACCGCCGTTCCAGTCCAGTTTCCATCCTCTGAAACAGGGAGTGCCGCAGGGATCCTCGCTGAGCCCCACGTTGTACAATCTTTTCGTGAGACCGCTAGCTGAGGTTGTCAGGCAGTGGGGTATGACAATGGTGTCATATGCCGATGACACCCAGCTAGCGGTTACGATCAGCGGGGATGCAGACCAGGATGCTCCCAGGTTTCAGAGTGGACTCAGAGCGGTGGCAAGCTGGATGAAGGCCAACTGCCTCCAGCTCAACGTGAAGAAGACCGAGATCATGATCGTCGGTAGAAGGGTGGATCGCTGGGCCGGCCCCCCTTCCTGTGACGGAATAAAAAAACTTGGGAGTGTGGATGGATCCCACTCTCAGTTTTGTGGGGCACACGAAGAAAACGGCAGCATGCTGTTTTGGAATTCTCCGGGCTTTGCGACCAGTCCTGAAGTTTTTTGACTCTCATACACGGCAGTTGGTAATACAGGCGACTGTTATATCGCACCTGGATTATGCCAGCTCTCTTCTGGTCGGCGCTAACTTGGCCGAAGTCACTCGCCTCCAACGAGTGCAGAACGCTGCCGCCAGAGCTATCGTTGGTCTTCCCAGATCTTGCCCTGTTTCCAGTACTCTGAAAGCGCTGCACTGGCTGCCGGTCAGAGCAAGAATCCAGTTCAAACTACTGTGCTTGGCCTTTAAGATCCTAAAAGGCACGGCCCCTCAAACTCTTACGGGTCTTCTGTCCTGGTACGTCCCCACTCGACATCTGAGATCCTTGGGCCAAGCTCTTACCATCACTCCGCGATACAAGCTGTGCCGTATCAGTGGTCGTTCCTTCCGGGTCAAAGCGGCCGAACTCTGGAACTCTCTCCCGGTGGAGATTCGGTTGCTGGAAGACCTTCTCTCCTTCCACAAGGCGATAAAAACTTTCCTGTTTTAATCTTGATTTCTCCTTTTTAGCTGTTGTGTTTCCTGTGGTTGTTGCGTGTTACCTTGACATGCGCCGGGACGCCCCTTGGCTGGGGCAGCTGTGCGCAGTACAAATTAACATAACATAACATACATGGATCTTTAGGCTCTTTTTTTTTTTTGTTTAAGAAAAAAATAAAAATCGTGGCGTTTAAGCTATATATATATATATATATATATATATATATATTTTTTTTTTTAAAGAAAAATCGGGGCGTACGTGTACGGAAATCCGTACAATTACGAGCACGAGCTGAATGCTGATTGGTTGTCAACTGTCTGTCAGCATTCCAAACCAGGAAATGTTGGCAGCCATCGTTTATTTTGAAGTATGCGGGGGGCTCACGGCTCTCCTACATTCTTCAGGGACCGCCACCTTCCTGGGGCAGTGATATTTCAAAATAGGGGTGTCCGTGATGGCACGGATTTCCCAGCTACGGGGACTTCCACTTCTCGGGACTTTTTAATGTTGGGAGTGGGTCGCACGGCCTCCTTACTGGAACCCTTGATGGCCCTGGGGACCATTGTCTCCCAGGGCTGGCTCTTGCAGTGTCTCAGGCTGCCTATCCCCGGGACACTGCTGTTTGCTATGGTAGGGTGGGAGCGCCGCGGCTCCCACTTTAGCACAGCAAACTTGTTTACTATTTGAAAGAGAGAGCAAGTTAATCTGCTGTCTCTTTTAAGTAGGAGAGCTGATTGCATTTCGTTAGTGAGAGCAGCATGTAAGCTGCTCTGTCTGAGAAAGCAATGCCGGCTCTCGAAGGATGCGGGGAGCCAGCTGGGATCGTGGGGGCATTGGCGTTCTCCTCGCGGTCCCCAATGTTATTTTTTTAGTCCCGGGGGATGGGTCCCTTTGCAGCTCCTTAAACATTCGTACATATAACTTCTGAAAAATCTTTTTTTGTGTTGGGGAACGGAGTAATACTCCAGTGACTTTGTCATCCATGTATCTTTTTAACTTTTTCTTTATTTGAATTCCGCTTTATTTACAGTATGTTTCTACCTTTCTTCACAATGAGTTCCACAGCGTAGCGTCCGTCGCAGTGTTCTTAGCCTTTTTGTTCTTTTGGTGACTTAACAGTTTGTGTTCAAGATTCGGTGACCTATTTGTGTTGCTTTCCTTTGTGTATCTTTTATGCAGCCTTTTTTTGTGTATGTTCTTTTGTATCTAACTTTATTTATTCAGTGCTTCATCCAGTGTTCTAAATATAGGAGTACATCAGTAGACATGCAGTTTACTCCTGTGCTTTTCCTCCCTCAACCCTAATTGAGAATGTAATGGGGTGAGTCAAACTAAGGCAGTGCTGTCGTCATTGTTTTAAGTTTGCAAAACAGTAGGTAGTATAAATAAATAAATAAAGCACTTGACACAATGCAGAGTGACACTGTATTTATTGTATTTAATATTAGAATATTTCGAAAATAATATACACTCATGTTGAAAATATTGTTGCTTTAATTGTAAGATATATTTTTAAGATATTTCATATGAATCACCACATATGCTGATATTACAGTGAAGATAAAATTAAGGGTTTATGTTTTTGTACAAGGACCTACAATTCAGTATGGGAAATCAATAAAACAATTTGGAAGGCGGTTTCTAAATTAGTAACAGTGTCATAGAAGAGCTAAACATAATTTGGGAGAATGAAGAGGAAGATATAAAGGCTGTAGATATCAGTTGTGATTTCCTAGACTAAACTTTAGATGCTGATTTTGTGGAAGCATTAGATGACATCGAGTATGATGATATGAGTTTTGAAATTGATAATCAGAAATATGAAATACATTATGAAATTATTTTAGAAGCTCTATTCAGTTATGAGAGGTTATATTCTTCAGTCTTCAAACCACTTTATTCGAGTAATAAAAATCATAATAGTACAAATACAAAACACGAGACAATTCAATATATATAGGCTGTATAAAACTGTAGATCATTAGTGCACAGATATATATATATAAATGATTTAAAACTAGAAAGATATATCAATTAAAAGAAATTCTTGGTATTTAAAAATTCAGGAGAAATACACAGTTCAATCATTAATGGGAATCTTTGTTTCCTAAGGCGAACAGAAGCAATAAGAAATCGAGCAATGTTAAAAATTGTCCAGGTATTGTCTAACAATTGAAGGTACATTAGTGCTGGTCTAACCTGAAGAAAGCCCTTGCCCCTCAAAGTCCCGCTTCCTAATTTCTGTATAAAAAATCTGAGAAAATGATAAAGTGTATAGTGTTTTGATTTGAGAAACTATCACAGTTGTGTTGTGTTTGGCTGAGGTAGTAGCTATAATAAAAAGGCTCTATAAAGGGCATTGACTTTGAATCAAAATATGAAATTCAGGAATAATTAATAACTCCAGTCAAAAAAGGCAGCAAGTAGGTGTGTATATTTTTGGATGATGTGTTGATTGAGTGGAAGATGAAAAAGGTGAAAATTAAGAAAGGCAGCAGACGTTGAAACTATGCACTGCCTTGTAAAAAAAGTGGGTGTTTTGTTTTTCAGGCCATTATAGACTGTGAGTCGCATTCCGTAGTGGGACCCTGAGAAACTGTCAGTAAATCTAAGGAGGGAAGCAGCTGTTTAAATTACATACACTGTGCGGTAGAAAGGGTGCAATAAAGTCATTCATCGGTAGTACTTACCAAGAAGGCTCAATAAAGGGTCTGCACTTTGAATTTGTATTATAAGCAGAATTGATAACCGCAGCCAAGAAAGGCAGCCATTGTGCAAATTTTGGAATGCCTTTGGCCGGGAGTGTAGCTACACCAAAAAGGCTTGATAAAGGGCCTTGACTTTGAATCAAAATATGAAATTAAAGAAGAATTGATAACCGCAGGTAAGAAAGGTAGCAAGTCTGTAAATTTCTCTGTGCTTTTGATGGGGGTAGTTGTTACAACTAAAAGGCTTGATAAAGGGCTTGCACTTTGAATACGGATATAATGCCGCTCGAGGTGGTGTGTTGAACTCTGGACTCTGGGGCATTTTCGAAGTGACTGGACTGCGAGGGCCAGCAGCCCGTGTTGCTTGCAGCTGTGTGCCTCTTCCCGCCCTCCCACGCTGGGACTTTAAAAAGCTACTCGCGGCCCCGCTCCGTGGGAGCCGCTCGAGGTGGTGTGTTGAACTCTGGACTCTGGGGCATTTTCAAAGTGACGGGACTGCGAGGACCAGCAGCCTGTGTTGCTTGCAGCTGTGTGCCTCTTTCCATCCCTCCCACTTGCTTCTATTTCCTTGTCTGCGCACTCCGCTGCGCGGCCAAGGGCAGGCCCGTTTAAGCCCATTGTAGCCCAGAGGAGACCGAACCGGGCCCCTACTCTTTCATCTGGCTTCTTCCATAGTGTCATCATCGTGACCCACTGTAAGTACTTGCCTTAATCTCGGGTGGTGATAGAACAATATCAGGCCCCAAAAGTAGTAGCTAGACAGCGATTGTGAGTGGATATGTAACAGGGATGCTTGATAATTTCATCATCAGAGCAAACTCAGTTATTGACCATGAAATAATTCTATTGGAACGCCGCCTCTTGCAAGACCTTGCTTTAGCTAAAAGATCCTCTTTGGGCTACCTCGCAAATGCTCGAACACCAGAGCTTACTTTGCGACCTACTATTACTGAAGTCCCCATAACTATACATGCTCCTGATACCCCACAGGACCAGGGTCACACGTCTCCAGCGGATGGGTCTCAACTATCAGCATAATAGAGTCTACCGCAGTGTCAACAGTGGATAGTACTCCCGAAAGATCAAACACCCGGCATCTGCGGGTGAGACGCAAGGGGGCGATACCGAAGAGGAAGCGAGGGCCGGCTGCTGCCGCTGGTGGCAGGAAGCCCAAACTCGCTAAAAGCACATGTAATAGTGATACAACTCCCAAGTGCCAGGGCCCCGGGGTTAAGAAGGTAATGGATAAAAATGGCTCACTACCGCAGACTATGAACCCTCCTGGAGAGGTCAACCTCGTGAATGCAACTGTTACAACGGAGTATCCTTTTCTTGAAAAACTGGGCACCTTACTAAGATCTTCTCTCCAGCCATTTGAAGACAGACTAGTGCAGATTGAGCAGCGGTTGGCCAAGATTGAAAAAGCATCGTTAGAGACTGTGGACTGTATAAAGTCTAGTGTGCGGTCTCTGGGTAACGCACATACGAACACTGTTCAGGGGGGGATTGTACCACAAAAATCTGTACTGTCATTAGCACTACAACCTCTTAATGCACCTATCATTATGCCAGCGGCGCCTGTGGCTCCACTTGTTAACACACCAACAGGCGACAATGCTGCAAAGCCAAAGGAGGACTGTCAGGTCTTACCCGATGTGGGCTCCTCTGGGGAAACTAGAATCGACCTGCCCCCAGAATCCAGCCCGTACGTGGTAGTCCTAGCCGGGGTTCCCAAACTAAGCAACGCCAGTAGGGAATCTTATATGTCTCTAAAAAACAAAGTCTCTGATTGGCTTAACAAAAATAGACCGCTCCCCTGCCACATTACCAGTGAAATCTTGATGGTGCGTAGGCTGTCCTTGGTTGGACATAGGCTAAAAACCATAAAGGGTGACTGTGTGTTGGTTAATTTTAAGGACCCAAGGACCATGAGGCATATCTGTCATTGTATGCATGATATTCATGGGTCAACTATTCAACCCCTCCCATTGTCATATTTCTATCCCCCACCCCATATATCAGGCAGGGAGGGTGAATGGACCCGAGTAGAACACCGAGGAGTGGGCAAGGTCGATAGGGGGTGGCTTGCTCAACCACATGTATCTAGACATATACACTCAAAATAGGTACAGTTGCCTGGAAATGGTGGATTGACTGCAGCATAGATGCCATGGTATTAACAGGAACTCTAGAAGTAAGAGTAACATACACCATGAGGGATCCATGGAACTAGCTAGCAGCCAATTAGCCTGCGACTCCCCAGAACCCAACTTGCCTAACCTCGCCCTCGCCACCATCCCAAGGATTCGTAGAACCACCACCAGAGGAAGATCATTCTCCTACCTAGCAGCCAAAACATGGAACTCCCTCCCCACACACCTACGAATGACCCAGGACCATCTCACCTTCAGGAAACACCTCAAGACCTGGCTCTTTGAGCAGTAGCAGCAGCAAGGCCTGCTCTCGATCAGTAGCAGCTCCCCCCCCCTTTCAGCGCCTTGAGACCCTCACGGGTGAGTAGCGCGCTCTATAAATGCTTTGATTGATTGATTGATTGATTGATCATAGTTAGTAGGGCTGACCTACCTGGGAGAACTGTGACAAGTGGCACATTGGACTCCTCCCATACATGTCCGAGTATAGGTGCCCAAACGTGGAGTGGAGACATCCGGCCCAATGGCACAAATCTGAGCTCCTGGAATGTTGCAGGCTTACCTAATAAAATGGCTTGCCCTGAGTGGGGTTCCTTTGTGGACAAGAGTGCCTCTTTCAAGAGACCTGGGCTCGTGATTAGCAACTTCGTGTAGGATATGCTGCATTCCAATTACCTACCCGATGGGGGGAGGGGGCAACCGTCAGGAGGCCTCACCATCTGGGTCGGCTCTCATCTGGGCTGTACTGCTGAGACTTTGCCCACCCACTCAGACGATGTCCAGTGCGTAGTGCTGGAATGGCCAAATGTTTTTAAGCTTGCCCTCGTGAACGTCTACTCTCGACCAGTAAGCATAGCCAGTGAGTCGAGTACCATTGATGAGTTGTCACGTTTTCTGCACACTCTCTCTGGCGAAATCCATCTCCAGGTGGGGGGTGTCCTGAACTGCCATTTTGAGCCTCTAATTGGGTTGAATGGGGGTGCTCTTATGGCAGAGGATGATCACTGGGCTATTCCAGCGAGTCAATCGCCATCCCCAAAGACCTGGTCACACTAGCAATACAGATCACGTCCCTAACTTTGAACCACTCTATCAGGGCCTGTAATGGCCGTACGCCTTCAGATATACCAGCAAAGTGTACCTTTAATAAAATGGGACAGGAGTCTCTCCTCGACTATATTATGGTCGAGACGCGGCTATCGTCCAAGGTCATTGATTTTAAGGTAAACACAAGAGTACAGAGTGACCATAATGCTTTAAGTCTGGAGTTTGCTTTTCCTGGACCAGCTGAGAATGGTATGGTAAATTACGAGGCCCTAGGAGAAAGGCCTATATTGTCAAACAACAGATGCCGGGTTAGATGGGTAAAAATTGTGACAAAACCAGAAGAAGTTTGCAATATATATAATATAATTGTACCCTTGCTTGAGGAGCTGGATATTTTGAATATACAACCTCCGCCTTCTGATTTTAATGATAAAATGCAGTAACTCCATATGGATATAGTATCCAATTTAGCTGTGGTTTTTAATCCCCAGGTGGCTAATGGGAGAAAAAGGGCTGCTGCATCTTCATGGTATAATGCCGTATGCAGAAAGGCGAAGACTAAGCTAGTTGAGGCTCTGAAGCTTCGCAGTAATAAACCCCAGATTAGAGTTCTGAGACAAGAGTATAAAGAGCTAATGAAACACACAAAGCAGGAGTGGGATCAAGAAAAGTTGACCAGCCTAACCGACGCCCTTAAATCGGATGCGCGTAGATTTTGGTCCATAGTCAATGGCGGTTTTGTAGAACCGAGATCAGCTATCGAACCAAATATTGATGCCAAAGTCTGGGAAGACCATTTCAAGACTTTATACTCTGCAGAACAAGGTTCAGAAAGTATCCTGGTATTTCCATCTCCCACGTCCCAGTATGATGGACTAGAGTTCATGACAGAAGAAGTATGTAATGACATAGGCAAACTTGCTGTGGGAAAAGCCCCGGGCCTTGACAAATTGCCAGAATATCTCTTCAGACATCAACCTGGGATTCGGGGCCCTTACCTTCAAATACTTTTTAATGCTGTCCTGAGGGGCATGGCGGTGGCCTGTACTTGGTTGGGAGCAGAGATTGTCCCAATTTTTAAGAAGGGCTCTCCTCTGGTCCCAGTCAACTACAGGCCCATTAGCCTTATCGATGTCCCGCAAAATTTTTTGCGTGGCTCATCTTAGACCGCCTGCAGGATTGGATTTAGGAGCACACAATCCTCAGTCCGTATCAAGCGGGGTTTAGGAGGAACATTTCCACCACGGATCAAATCTTTCACCTAATTCTACTATTCTGGAAAACTGTGAATATAGAGGGTGGCAGCCTCTATATGGTGTTTGTGGACCTCCGCTCTGCTTTTGACCTCGTGCCCCGGGGGAAATTGTGGACTGTGCTCCAAGAATTGGGCATTCTGCCCCAACTTTTAACCATTTTGATGAGGCTCCATGCGGAGAATTTCACGCAGGTTAAATGTGGGAAGAATGGGGCGCTGTCTTCCAGGTTCCCTGTTGGCAGGGGGGTAAGGAAGGGGTGCGTATTGGCACCTACCCTGTTTTGCCTCTATGTCAACGGGTTAATCGCCCATCTAGATGGTGTTCTCCATAATGATGCCCCAAAACTAGCAGGTAGGCAGCAGGGTGCCGGCGATCTTTTTCGCAGACGACACCCTGCTGCTCTCCAAGTCTCCTATGGGGCTACAGCGCATACTTGACGGCTTCGATGACTTTTGCAGAGGTCCCGGTTTTGAGATCAATGCTGGTAAAACGAAATTTATGATCTTCAACCCGCCTGTAACCACCCGGCCGAATCCAAGCTTAGGCCCAGTCAGATTAGAAAGGGTGACGACCTTCGATTATTTGGGGGTCACCCTTAATGAAAACCTGTCATGGGGCCCCCAACAAATAAAGTCACAAGTGAAACTGGCTCAGCTTGCGGGTGGAATACTTAAGCTTTCCAATTCATCTACCGATAAACCAGATAGTCCCCCTCTGGAGATCTACAAAACACAGGCAAGAGGTGCAATTCTCTATGGTGGGGAGCTGTGGGGATACTCGTGTAGGCGTGAAACTGTTAAAACCGAAAATAAATTTATTAGACAGCTGTTGGCACTCCCACAAAGTACTCTGTTACTCCCTCTAAGGCTTGACCTGGGGCTGAGACCTATTGAAGATGAACTAGCGCTGAAACCCCTTAGGTTCTGGCGTAGACTCTGGATAACGCCAGAGCTGTTTAACTATATGCTAGATCTCAAGGAAATACTAACTTATCCTAGTGCAGCCAAAATTCCCTGGCTCATGTTCATAAGGAGGGAACTTGTAAGAGTTGGATTACTCGCCTTGTGGCATGATCCTGAGAGGAGTTGCAAAGAGGTTTCACGCAAGTCGCTTACCAGGATTTTAGAGGATAATCAACTTACTGCTGCTTTGTCTAACACCCGTGTCGGCACCCTAACTAACTCTTTTTTAACAATTAAAGTTTCTTATTTAGTTGAGGATTTCATGGATGATATCTACCCTATTGTAGCCAGGAAACTTTATCTTCAATGGAGATATGGCACTCTACCTCTAAGAGCCTTTACTAGTAAATGGTCAGTTAATGCACACAAGAACTGTCCTGGATGGAGCTGTGACACAGAAAATGAACTTCACGTTCTCTTCTTTTGTCCAGCTTACAGCAAATCCAGGAAATACTGGCTCGTACCACTTTGAAGAAAATTTGGGCTTTGTACAGTGCATGCATGCTTTTAGAATTTTAAAAACTGATACAACTAGTATTTGCTGTTTCCCAATATATGGCAGCTATGTGGCATAAGCGTAGGCTCTTGACCCTTAATGAATGGTACTTATTTATTGGTAGGGTCTGTCACAATGAAATTATGTATTTTCCTAGTGCGTATGTTTTTGATTAGTCTCTCCGTTTGCACTAATGAACTGTATCATCATCTGTGAATGTTGTTTTATTGTTTTGTACTCTTATGGCAAAATGCGCCAAAATAAAGATTTTATTAAATGAAATCATATAGAACAATAGTTAATAACCACAGCCAAGAAAGGCAGCAAGTAGGTGTGTGTATGTTTAGATGGTGTGTTGATTGGTTGGAAGATGAATAATGTAACAAGTAAGAAAGTCTGCAAGTGTGGAAATTACCTACTGCCTTTAGGCGAGGTAGTAGCTACAACAAAAATGCTTGGTAAAGGGCCTTGACTTTGAATCAGAATATGAAATTGAAGAGTAATTGATAACTTCAGCCAAGAAAGGCAGAAAGTAAGCGTGTGTATGGGTGGATGATGTGTTCATTGAATGGAAGATGAATTAGGTAAAAAGTAAGAAAGGGTGCAGACGTGCAAAGTAACTACTGTCTTATCAGGGAAGTAGACCATTGGATTCCCAGCTCATTACACAGACTGTGCATTGTAAGAAAGGATGCAAGTATGGAAATTACTAAGTATGGGCGAAATGCGCGAATTAGCGTTACCCGAATTCACGCGAATTCATGCGGATTTGCAGATTTTTTTGCGTGTTTGCGGGGCACTTTGCGTGTTTTACGGGCCTCTTGCAGTGCACTGAACGCGAAGTTACCCATGCGGTCATACATGGGCGCGGCCATCTTGTCCGCGTTGCGTATTTCCATTTCCGGGTGCTAGTTGCATGCTCGCGTTGTGCGCGGGGCGCGATTACGTGGTCGCGGGCGTTTTTGCGTTCTTGCAGGGGAAATATCACGCAAACTTACCCACGCGGTCCTCTAAGGGTGCGTCCATCTTGTTTTTCATTCATTGCTATGGTTCTGGGCATGCTTTTTCTATCCTCCTTCAATCTTTGCAATACTTTGTTTCTTTGAACTTTTTTTAAATCTTTTTTGCTCATTACCTATACCTACTTTTTTTGTTTAGCTCTCTCTTTTATTTTATTTATTTGTTTCCCCCTATTCTTTTCTTCTTTCGCCCAGGACCATGGCAAAGGGAGCCGGCAAGTCAAAGGGGAAGGGTCCCACACCCGTAGCCGACTCCCTTGCGGATGCTTGAGGGCAGAGAATGTACAGGCCAGGGAAGTCTTTACTGCGGTGGAGGTGGAGGTGGACGCACTCATCTTCTATGTGCAGCACCACCTCCCGAAGACCGTGGCAGCTGGGGGAAAGCTTGCTTCAGGGTATGGCCTCCGGGAGCCTCGCCAGCTGTGGGAGAAGGTGTTCCGGGCCATGCGTAGGGAGTCAGCCGTCCGGCGCACCTACCAGCAAGCGAGTGGTCAGACCTCCTTGACCGGGAGCAGGACCTGCTCCATCTACTAGGACTGGAGATCCCTGGCCTTGGTGAGTAGCTTTTTAATAACTACTTTGTTTTCTTCTGCTCTGTGTTATATTGCTAATATATGTTTTTCTTGAAGAGCAAGAATGCTGCCGATTTGATTACATTGCAGGTAAATTAATGTTTAAATAGATTCTGTGATTGCAGGTGTTCGCCTGCTCAGTGGCGTTGCTACTATGCTTACTTGTTTGCAACTTTGTGCTCATTTGAGAGCAGAACTGGGTAATGCTAGAGAGACTAGAGACTCAAGTCTAGTCCTTCCTTTGTACTCCTGCTGCCACTAAGAAGAGATAGTGGTGGATTGATAGGTTGAGTATATTATTTATGACTTGTTATTTAATAATAGGACATTTTTTAGTGGTCTGCAATCATGATGACGGACTGTGTCTGTCACGTCGCCTGCTGCTGTTGTTGTAGAACCTTTTTGTTGTTGGTGTAGTTAGTGATTTACATAACTTTCCTAGTAGAACGGTCTGTGAATCCAACAACACTGTACTATCCTCCTAGTTGACCAGATCAGATAGGTCAATACATGTAGTACAATTGTTGGTAATTTGTTTCCCCAAGATAATTTTAGATTGTGGTCAAAGAAATCAAATATTTAAAAAAAACAATCATCCATGTTGTGTTTATTTCATGATCATCAGCACCTCCCAGGGGCAAGGAGACTACCACAACAGAGACTCCGGCGGAACAAGGTGGGCAGAAGGATCTGTCCTCTGCAGGCTCTTCTGCTGGCCCCAGTAAGTTGTTCTATTGTTATATTAATACTTATACTTCCCTAACTTTTACAGCTCCTATTCATTACAAACTGTTTCTAAATTCTATTATTTATGAAATAGTCTTTGATCTTCTTCTAGACAGTTTCTACATTCTTATCCTGCCTCTACCATCACCCTCTGTGCATCTACTATTTACTATTATTATGAGTCGGACTGTGTAGGTAGCTAAGCTTGCCCAGTCGGTAAACGGTGTTAAACAAAACTCTGATCCAGCAATAGCTCTAGGCACTGAGTGCAGTCCTCTGGGTTGCCCTTGCTGTCTATTCTGGTCTTCTTAATGTAAGTGATTTGACAATTTCCAACAACAAAATGTCAATGTGTCCGCCAAGAATAAGCTAGTAGTTGGCTTTTTTGATTTGATAGGAGCACATACCATACCGCTAGTGTTTCAGGGACTATTCTGCACATACAGAAGTATGGACAAGAGAAATAG
This sequence comes from Lissotriton vulgaris, assembly GCF_964263255.1. Taxonomy (NCBI): domain Eukaryota; kingdom Metazoa; phylum Chordata; class Amphibia; order Caudata; family Salamandridae; genus Lissotriton; species Lissotriton vulgaris. The sequence continues at coordinate 585,394,422 of NC_141685.1, forward strand.
GACATTGTTGATGATAGGTGCAGTTCGACTTTCCACATACCTCAGTCCGAACAGAAGTTGAACCCCCAATCCCCTGACTGACTATCTAGTGTGTCTGACCAATGATTACGACCCAGAAGAACAGAAGACTACCACAGAGTCCCGACCTATCAGAGTCACGGAAACATGCCTGCAAAGTGCAGTAGTTCAAACCCTTCTGCTCACTCACTCATGAACAAAAACCTCACAGTGTTTGTTAGTTTTAAAGTTTTATTTTCAAATAAGAAATAAAAAAACAATTTCTTTATTTTTAATAGCGCAGAATTCCGAGTGAGCTCTGGTGATAGATGATGTTAAAGTTTGAACAGCATTCCCTTGAATCAATATACTTCAACTTAACACATCAAATTATTAGAATAACTGTGCGGGAGACCCCACCTTCTTTAAAGTACTTAAAGTACCGCTGAGATGAGGAGTAGGTGGTGAATTGTCCTGTTGGCAGAAGGGCAATGGAATCTTCTTTCTGTAATTAGAAAAATGGTGCACGTTAAAAAGCAAGCATTCATCAGTTGTCCTAAAAAGTGTAGCATTTAATGGCTAAACATATAAAAGGTTAACACCCTCCACAAAACCGTCATTTTTTTCATTCCCAATAATTAAAAATTGGTTATGTTGTATTAACAGTTTCTTCCATTACGAAACGAAATAGGGTGTGGTGTATGGCATCTGAAAATATGACATGTTTTTTCTAGACATCTCCACATCGGATGCGACACCTAACAGCACCAGTGCCGGGGCCAGCAGTGTGGAGGGGTCCACTCCAGGGAGTGATGGGGTGGCGCTGCAAGTGACAGCAGGAGGAGCTATGGGGGATGGCTCAGTGGTGGGGGACGGTGGTAATTTATTATACTCCTTACTTATTGACATTTTTGAGTAGGCTCGCAAAGGAGTGTATGATGTACTGTACAGTAGACAGTACACTAGTACAAGTACACTCTACTGTTAAGAACAGTTATAATTTAGAACTACATTTTTGCCAATCACGGAGAAGACAGTCAACCTTGACTTAGTAATAGCATTAGCTGCGGTAGTTCTCGGGTAAGCAATGGCCCCCTCTATTTGAATTCAACTCAGCTGGGAAACTTTTATCGTGAAGCCAAGTCATATCAGATGAACTTGAGGGATGTGGAGAACGAAAAGGGAAAGAAGGGTTAAAGGAAGGATGAGCGAGTCATAAAATTTATGATTGTAAAGAATGATACGTGTTTTTGAATGCAGGCAGAGGTGGCTGATAGGAAGGAATCAGATGCATGGCTGCTTGAAGCAAGTTGGAGGAGAAAGAAAAGATGACTGCCTGTGTGGGTGAATCAGAAAATGCATGTGTGGTGTGCATTGAAATATATCATTTGGGTCAAACTCAAATGCAAGTCAAGACGGTGGTTTACCAAATAAAATGAAAAGGGTGTTAGTTGGTTTTTGAGAAAAAGTTAACTTGGTACAGTTGAGACATTAAGAAGAATGATAGACGTTTACTTTGGAAGCATGGATGGTATCTTCTTCTTCCTCATAGATAGCAGAGGTGTATGTAGTAGAGCAGACGCTCAGTGGACGAACAGTGTTACTTACTTTGAACAGCATGTCCGTGCCAGAGTAGCAAAGCTGAGGAAGTCCAAATACTAGAAGTTGTGATTGTTCAGAAATACTCCCTTGACTAACAGTACAGTAGTTTACTTTGCCAGCACAGCATATATTGTGTATGTATTTTACAGTTGACATTATATCAAGTCAAGTCTCTTCCTCCGGCAAATATGGGTACCACACTCACTCCCTATGTTAATAATTTTCTTTCAGCTGCGTCATGGGTGGACTATCACTGTTGTTCACTCAATCTATCAAAACAAAGCACCTAAAGTCATCCATCATATAACCAAAGATCATGTGATCGGCAGGATATATGATCAGAAATGAATAATCTTCATTTTCCTTTTGAAGTAGTCAAGACCCGGGGGGCAGTGCAATATATAAATTACATTGAGTTGAGCAGTAGCCCTTGATGTAACCGAGTATGGCCAGTGCCACCCCTATAGAAATGTAAGAGCTTCTTATCCCCACCTGCATGTGCTGCTTAATGTAATGCAATTCTGCATCATCATGGCTTGTGTCTGTGTTTCTTGGGTGCAAGCTGAGTCAGCAGGCATTATGCCGGCTACTAACGAGTTCACGTACAAGTAATTTCTGTTACAAAACAAGAGAAAAAAAGACGAAGACTGGTGTAGTCTCTGACTCTCTGAATATGTAGTAGTGAGTCCATAGTCCTGCTAGTAGAATTCCTGAAACTCCCACTAATGTCACAGGCCTACAAAGACGGTGGAAAGATACATGCCAAAATGTTATACTGTGCTTGCAAGTTGCTAGTATTACTGTGAGACAACTTTCTGTTGAATTATTTTGAGTTAATGTTAAAGACTATTGGCTACAGTATTTTTCTTTCTTTCTTCATATAGATGCTCCGCACCAAAAAAAGCTCATCCGGAAGGAGATGGCTGTCCAGGCGAGGGCCCGTAAGCTGGAGGCCATTTGCGCCAAATATCGGCGGCTGTGGGCTCTGGAGCAGGAGGAGGAGGAGGCAGCAACTACTGCATCCTCCTCCAGTGCCCCAGGGGCCACCAGCCAGCAGCCTCCAGCGAAACGCTGCCATGGCCCGACAGCCTCCCACCGCCGCCACACAGCAGCAAGAACAGCAGCTGCCCCCCCCAGAGCCTGGATGGTATGTCTGCGCCGCCTCTGAAAGAGAGTGGACTACCTGGAGCGCTTGGCAGAGAAGCAACAGCGCCAGCTCCGGGAGCTCCTCAAAGAGCTGCGGGACCACCTGTCCACAGGACACTGCCAGAGGAAGTGACTGTCCCTTGCTCCTTTTTTAAAGACTGTTGGGGGGGTGGGATTTGGGCGTTGTGGAAAGGGACTTGAAGAAGGACATTTGGACATTGGTTAGGGTTAGGGAGGGGGGTGAGTTGAGTTAGTTTATTTTTGTTAGGGGAAATATATTCATTTATTTTACATACTTAAACATAGTATACACGTTCATATTATTTTGTGTGGTGGTGGGCGGGGGTTACTGTATATTTGGTTTCTTCAAACTTACCAACATGAATTATCTAAACATCCAAAAATGTACAAAAGTGCCACTAACAGAGTTAGTGAATTCAATTGTCCTACTAGTACTTTACTAGTACTACTCTCAGTCTCTCCTCTCCTCCGAGTCCTAGCCCATTATTCTACCTCCCCAAAATGCTTATCTTACCTGTGATTCATGTTTGAGAATGGGGCTAGGCACAGAGCTGGCTGCATGGCAAATGGCGATTAAGGTTCGGTGTTGACTTGAATCCTGGACAAACAAAATATCATTGTTGTGCTGGTAGTAGTAGTGGTACACAGTGGCAGTAGCAGCATATGAACAAAAAGGAAATGAAACATTGAGTGGCCTGAGCGTAGCATTAGAAACAGTACGATAGATAGTACGGTAGAGAACAGTGCCATAAATTGTAGCCTAAGCAGTGCTAAAGTATTCTAAATATAAGTACTAGTTGCGTGGAGTGTAGCTACTATAAGAAATAGTATTAAGGCAAAGGACACAGCAACGTAAGCATTAAGCATTCAATTTGTCACGTGTAGGAGGAGGATGTTGTTGATGATCAATCCACGATGGCGCACATGAAATTCTGATTTGAATGATTTTTCTGTTGCTTTGACCTTATCCTCCCCAGCAAGTGTGTGGAGTTTATTGTTGTCATTTAGTCACACCTTAATGAAAAACCACACAGCCCGGGAGAAGAGGGTTAGTGTTTGAAAATTGGATGGTAATGGGGGTTTTTTGAGAAAGTTTTGTGAAGAGAGGAAAAAAAACTCAGCATGGACAAACAACAAATGAAGAAAAACAAATCTTTGGATTCAAAGATATCCATACATCTTTTAAAGAAGTGGACTACTGCATGCATGAAGTTGTTTGCTAAATGGATGGTTAGATTACTGAAAAGTAGAACTTACTACAACTTACTAGTAACTATGAAGAAACAATTCTGTACTGGGCTGCAGTAATTACGCAATTTCACTTGCCTCTCTGCCCTCAGAGAGAATAAACTCTTATTAGTAGTACATTAAATTCATTTTAAAAATAGCAAAGAAACGTATCAAATAGCTGGAGGGATGAATTTGAAGCAGAGAGCAAACAAATGCACAGAGTCACACTCGTAGAAGTTCAAGTTAACAACAATAACATTTAAAAGATAGGGAGAAGTGAAGAGGATACTGTAACTGTATGTTGTAGTTGTCCTGTTGAATTTGTGAAGTGATATGCATCCAGCCATTCTTCCTATTCGCGGTACTCCTCCATTCCATCTGACGCTCCGTCGATCAATCTTGGTGACCAGAAACACTGTGCACTGCCTGCCTAATGCGGAATTGCGGATCGCTAATGGTAAGCCTGAGTTAATCGTTTGTTCCATGGCACAGGGTAAAAGCCGGCCTGTAATTGTTGATGGAAAAACAGGAAGTGATATTAAAACACCACGGAGAAAAAAATATAAGGTGTGTAGTGCAAAAATAACACTTTCAGTTTCAGAGGTGACAGTATTACATACAAAGCGATACTTAAGGATTTGATGGACGGAGCGTTTGAGCAAATCAAACTCTCACCCCCAGTCAACTGATCTGGGTTTAATCCATCAACATTCTTTAGCTCACTCCACCACCCCAGTTCAGACATGGCCATATGCAAATCAGTCTGACCCTGTGCCTCATGGAAACAGTCCAGCCCGAACTGCCAAGCCATATCTTCCCTGGACCAGAAACAAGCATCCTGGGACCGATTTCGGGTTCATAACCCTCTTCAGCCAGGCTATATTGAATCCAGTGGCAAAGTGAGCAAGGGACCCACGTATGGGCATACCCTGCCAACCTAGGGTGAACAAAGCGATACCAAAGGGGTTGATGGACGGAGTGTTTAAGCAAATCAAACTCTCACTTCCAGTCAACTGATCTGGGTTTAATCCATCAACATTCTTTAGCTCACTGGACCACCCCAGTTCAGACATGGCCATATGCAAATCAGTCTGACCCTGTGCCTCATGGGAACAGTCCAGCCCAAACTGCCAAGCCATGTCTTCCCAAGACCAGAAACAAGCATCCTGGGACCGATTTCGGGTTCATAACCCTCTTCTGCCAGGCTATCTTGAATCCAATGGCAAAGTGAGCAAGAGACCCATGTCTGGGCATACCCTGCCAACTTAGGGCGTACAAAGCGATACCAAAGGGGTTGATGGACGGAGCTTTTGAGCAAATCAAACTCTCACCTCCAGTCAACTGATCTGGGTTTAATCCATCAACATTCATTAGCTCACTGGACCACCCCAGTTCAGACATGGCCATATGCAAATCAGTCTGACCCTGTGCCTCATGGGAACAGTCCAGCCTGAACTGCCAGACCATATCTTCCCTGGACCAGAAACAAGCATCCTGGGACCGATTTCGGGTTCATAACCCTCTTCAGCCAGGCTATCTTGAATCCAGTGGCAAAGTGAGCAAGGGACTCACGTATGGGCATACCCTGCCAACTTAGGGCGAACAAAGCGATACCAAAGGGGTTGATGGACGGAGCGTTTAAGCAAATCAAACTCTCACCTCCAGTCAACTGATCTGGGTTTAATCTATCAACATTCTTTAGCTCACTGGACCACCCCAGTTCAGACATGGCCATATGCAAATCAGTCTGACCCTGTGCCTCATGGGAACAGTCCAGTCCGAACTGCCAAGCCATGTCTTCCCTAGACCAGAAACAAGCATCCTGGGACCGATTTCTGGTTCATAACCCTCTTCAGCCAGGCTATCTTGAATCCAATGGCAAAGTGAGCAAGGGACCCACGTCTGGGCGTACCCTGCCAACTTAGGGCGAACAAAGCGATACCTGGCTGAAGACGGCTGATAGCCAGAAACCGGTCCTAGGATGCTTGATTCCGGTCCAGGAAAGACATGGCTTGGCAGTTCGGGCTGGACTGTTCCCATGAGGCACAGGGTCAAGGTTGATTTGCATATGGCCATATCTGAACTGGGGTGATGTGGAGTGCAAAACAACGATGGAATTAGGCCCATATCTCTGTACTGGGGTGAATGTATGACATTGTTCTGCATTCTGTCCATTAACTGTGGTTTTTGCATTTGTCACCCAGAGTGGGATGGGTATGCTCAGACGTGAGTCCCATGCTCTCCACACCACTGGAGTCAAGCTATCCTGGCTGAAGACGGCTGATAGCCTGAAACCAGTCCTAGGATGCTCGATTCTGGTCCAGGAAAGACATGGCTTAGCAGTTCGGGCTGGACTGTTCCCATGAAGCACAGGGTCAAGGCTGATTTGCATATGGCCATGTCTGAACTAGGGTGGTGTGGGGTGCAAAAAAGCGATGGATTTAGGCCCAGATCTCTGTACTGTGGTGAATGTATGACATTGCTCTACATTCTGTCCATCAACTGTGGTTTTTGCATTTGTCACGCCGAGTGGGATGGGTATGCTCAGAGGTGAGTCCCATGCTCTCCACACCACTGGAGTCAAGCTATCCTGGCTGAAGATGGCTGATAGCCAGAAACCGGTCCTAGAATGCTTAATTCCGGTCCGGGAAAACAATGGCTTGGCAGTTCAGGTTGGACTGTTACCATGAGGCACAGGGTCAAGGCTGATTTGCATATCACCATGTCTGAACTGGGGTGGTGTGGAGTGCAAAAAAAGATGGATTTAGGCCCAAATCTCTGTATTGGGGTGAATGTATGACATTGTTCTGCATTCTGTCCATCAACTGTGGTTTTTGCATTTGTCACTCGAGTGGGATGGGTATGCTCAGACGTGAGTCCCATGCTTTCCACACCACTGGAGTCAAGCTATCCTGGCTGAAGACGGCTGACAAGCATCGTTTCGAAAGTGCATACTCTGAGTTTCCTTTTCAAGGATAGTAATTAGTAACTATGGGCGCATTTTGCGGATCTGCAGTCCGCGAATTCGCACGAAATCGCAAAAGAATCCACGAATTTGCGCAAAAGTTGCAAACAAATCTCAGATGTTGTGGATTTTCCCGCAAACTTGCGGATTTTTTTGCGATTTGCATAACTATTACTGGAGTACTTTCTACTGGCTAATCCAGTAAGTGCTACCTCGTTGGGTAAATGTATAGTGCTTTTCCTACACTACAGCCGCCTAAAGTCCCAAAGATTTGACTCCAGTGACATCTGCAATAACGCATTACGGGCAATGTTAGCCTATGCGCCGAAATGCACCTCAGAAACAGTGCCAAATTCCCCTTTCCCCTCAACCTACGACCAAACTGCTACTTTTACACAATATTAGACCTTCCTAGCAGAGCTCCCAGACCCCTCAACCCACTACCAAAAATCTAGAACACCCCACATTACCCTCCCAAAAATGTGCAATACTGCTACCTCGCAGAGGCCTAAGTTCAAATTGTGCCAAAACGCACTCTGAAAGTAGGCCCAAAACACCCCTTTTCCACCATGGATTTTATCAAAACAACTTGCAATCAGAATTAGACCTTCCCACCGTGCCTCCCAAACCCCTCAACCCATCCCCAAAAATCTAGAACACCCCAAACAACCCCCCGAAAACATGCAATACTGCTAAAAAAAACCTTTTCCACCATGGATTTTCTTTAAACCACTTGCAATCAAAACTAGACCTTCCCACCGTGCCTCCCAAACCCCTCAACCCATCCCAAAAATTTAGAACACTCCAAACAGCCCCCCAAAAACATGCAATACTGCTATCCCCAAAGAGGCCTAACTTAAAATCGTGCCAAAATTCTCTCTGCAACTAGGCCCAAACCCCCCTTTTCCACCATGGATTTTCTTCAAACCACTTGCAATCAAAATTAGACCTTCCCAGCAGTGCTCCCAGACCCCTCAACCCACTCCCAAAAATCTAGAACACCCCACATTACCGTCCCAAAAACGTGCAATACTTCTACCTCGCAGAGGCCTAAGTTCAAATCGTACCAAAACGCACTCTGAAAGTAGGCTAAAAACACCCCTTTTCCACCATGGAATTTCTTTAAACCACTTGCAATCAAACTTAGACCTTCTCAGCAGTGTCCCAGACCCCTAAACCCACTCCCAAAAATCTAGAACACCCCCAAACATCCCCCAAAAACATGCAATACTGCTAAAAAACACCCCTTTTCCACCATGGATTTTCTTCAAACCACTTGCAATCATAATTAGACCTTCCCACTGTGCCTCACAAACCCCTCAACCCATCCCCAACATTCTGGAACACCCCCAAACAGCCCCCCATAAAACATGTAATACTGCTATCCCCAAAAAGGCCTAACTTAAAATTGTGCCAAAACGCTCTCTGCAAATTGGCCCAAACCCCCCTTTTCCACCATGGATTTTCTTCAAACTACTTGCAATCAAAAATAGTCCTACCCAAGAGTGCTCCCAGACCCCTCAACCCACTCCCAAAAATCTAGAACACCCCACATTAGCCTCCCAAAAACGTGCAATACTACTACCTCGCAGAGGCCTAAGTTCAAATTGTGCCAAATCACACACTCAAAGTAGGCCCAAAACACCCCTTTTACACCATGGATTTTCTTCAAACCATTGCAATCAAAATTAGACCTTCCCAGCAGTGCTCCCAGACCCCTCAACCCACTCCCAAAAATCTAGAACACCCCACATTACCCTCCCAAAAACATGCAATACTGCTACCTCGCAGAGGCCTAAGTTCAAATCGTTCCAAAACACACTCTGAAAGTAGGCCCAAAACACCCTTTTTCCACCATGAAGTTTCTTCAAACAACTTGCAATCAAACTTAGACCTTCCCAACAGTGCTCCCAGACCCCTCAACCCACTCCCAAAAATCTAGAACACCCCTCATTACCCTCCCAAAAACGTGCAATGCTGCTATCTCGCAGAGGCCTAAGTTCAAATCGTGCCAAAACGCAATCTGAAAGTAGGCCCAAACCCCCCTTTTCCACCATGGATTTTCTTCAAACCACTTGCAATCCAAATTAGACCTTTCCAGAAGTGCTCCCAGACCCCTAAACCCACTCACAAAAATCTAGAAAAGCCCCCCAAAAACATGCAATACTGCTAAAAAACACCCCTTTTCCACCATGGATTTTCTTCAAACCACTTGCAATCAAAATAAGACCTTCCCACCGTGCCTCCCAAACCCCTCAACCCATCCCCAAAAATCTAGAACACCCCCAAATAGCCCCCCAAAAACAAGCAATACTGCTATCACCAAAGAGGCCTAACTTAAAATTGTGCAAAAACGCTCTCTGCAACAAGGCCAAAACCCCCCTTTTCCACCATGGATTTTCTTCACAACACTTGCAATCAAAACTAGACATTCCCAACTCTCATCCCAGCTAAGCAACTCCACTAAGAACCACCTACAACACACTCCAATTGCACCATAAAAGCACACAATAATTGAAAATTAACATAGGCGCCTATGGCAGTGGTTTCCCTTCCTTGATTATGCCTAAACACACCCTTCCCATCAATCGATTCCCCCTCCCTTCCACTCACAGAAGCCCCGTTCCCCTAGCTCAACTGGAACACCGCGAACACACTTTCTCCTTTAGCCCCAAACCGCCCTTTGGATAACATGGCAAATCGCGCCTTGACAGAAAATTGCTGTTTTCAGCACTTCCACTACTTCGATCCTCTTGAAACTTACCAGGACACTTGTTCCAGCGATTCCCAAAAATCTCAGCAAGGCAGAAAAAAATCAATCCTCTGGAAGGTGTACGACTTTTCACCCAAACACACGCGCCTGCAAAACACCAAAAAAAGCCAAAATTCGGCCAATTCTGGACCAAAAAACGCCAACCCCCCCCCTAAAACCTTGCCAACATCATTATGGACAAGCCTGCATCGGGCCCTGAGCCCTAGACTCCTGGAACCCGACCAAATTAAACCCAAAAACCCTAGTAAACCGCACTGAACCCCCAAAACAGCCCTAAACCCTAGATATTCTTTGTCTGTCTGTGTCAAAGAGCCTAGGTATGCTACATCAGGTTGCTTCACTCAGTGGTGCCTGCCTTGACCGTCTGCATGGCCCTGCCACAAGCATGGGCCAAAAATCGAATTTTCTGTAATTTCGCAAAATTCGAGGATTGAGAATTTGCCGCCGGAAATCCACAAATTTCACGAGCGGAACGGATTTTTGTCCCATGCTTGCGTCAGGGCCATACAGACGGTCAAGGCAGGCACCACTGAGTGAAGCAACCTGATATGGCATTCCTATGCTCTTTGTCACAGACAGACAAAGCATATCTAATTGTATGCAGCAAGCCACATAGCCCCAATGTCACATGAACTGCTGTCTGGACTCTGCCTGGCATAACAACACCACACTGCCTCGACCACTCCATACCACGACTAGACAGACATGTAGTTCTGCTGTAGTAGTTGTTGTAGACTGGTTTACCTGTTTGCCACTCATGAATTGGCCATAGTTCTTCCGTAAACCTACGCTGATGATCCATCCATCCCAGCGAGTGACTGTAAAGAAAAAAGATATATTATTTAATCAATCATCATGGTATATTGGTAAGCAATAAGTACAAGGACATTTTGCATATTGGGAAATGCAACGTAGTGGCCCCTGCAGTTCAAGTACAATTTGAATTAAACAAGGTAAAAAAGCAGAGTAGACTTGAGTTACATTTAGTGTGTAAAAGATTAAATAATAACAGAAGACATATGATTAATTTCATGCACAACAAACAAACAGAAATTGCTTTCATCAGAGCCAGACAGCCATTGCTGTCCACTGCATGCCATCTTCTTCTCATTATTCATTACCTGTTTCCACTTTTTGTCCGCATCTTCTTCTGAAAGTGAGGGCCCACGGGGCAGCCTCTCCTGTCAATTTCAGAAGTAACTGTCAGCAATCAGCAATCATGTAGTCAGTAATTCCAGTCCCACTTGGGAAGGCTCGTCTACGAAGACAAAGTTTCTTTATTCTGCGTAATCCAGCCATCTGCCTTGAGGAAAATGGATAGAGGGAGTCTGGAGGAGGGGGATAGAGAAGCATGATTGAGTTGTGAACTTGTGAACCTCAGGAATGCAGACTGCGGCACCTTCACATCAATAAGGAAATAAGATGAAGACAGTGCTGCTGATGGACTTGTTGTGATTAGGTGATTAGAGTTTTGTTGTGGTAAAAGTTGCAAAACAAAGAAAGATACACAGGAATAAAAGTGAATAATGACGTAAAAAAAGGAAGTCATTTTCAGGCCTCGGTGTCAGGGAAGTAGAGCGCGTCCTCAAACTCTATGAATTGGGATGGGAGTAGGTCAGCTAATAGAGAAGAACTTTCGTCACCTAAGTCGGTCTCCTCTTCTTCCTGCGCTTTTTTGTATTTTGTAATATCTTGGTATGAAGTGGTGATTCATCTTGATCAGTGTTAACCTCTCCACATTTTTGGGTGAGAGGCGGGTCCTTTTTGAAGTTACAATGGCACCAGCAGCACTGAAAACACGTTCAGAAGACACGCTTGCGAGTGGGCAAGACAAATAATTTAGAGTCAGGTTGGTGATCAGTCGCCATAGAGGCCTTTTCCCATACCAATACAGCAATGGGTTCTGATTAACAAAGACCTCTGTTGGGTCATCCAGATAGGCCTACACCATCGACTCAAGGTTCTCCAGGGTTGCTCTACTTTGCCTACCATCTATGGCCTTTGCATCACTGGAACGAGCAAACCCTTGTTGAATTAGCCAATCCGCTTCCGACAATATTATAGCTGGGTCTGGTGCAGGTGAGGATGATGATACTGTTGCTGGTGTCGTTAACGGCTGTGAGGGAAAGTGACTCCCTTCGGCCACAGATTCAAAAGTGGAACTTGACGCCGGATGGCCTGCTGATTCAGTAGTACTTCTGCCGGCTCCTTCAATTTTCTGCCGCTCTTTTTCGAACCGAGTGGCTGACAGAGCTATCCAATGTTTGTACTTTGAAACATCTGCTTCATTAAAAGGAATGAATGCTTTGCTGGCCACTGTCTTTTTGTACCGCGGATCCAGAATAGTGGCACAAATTTAATGTTGTTCTGTATGTATTTTTTTAAGCCTTTCATTGTCAACTAGGCGACTTAATAACCTCTCCGCAAACTGATATGGGTCTTGCTTTTCAGCAACATCTCAGAACGTTGAAGACACCACCTTCAGTTGGTGCTCTAGCATGTGCAACAATGGGATAGCTCTGCCTAAAGAACAGTCCTCCCTGCTGACTTCACACATGAAGACCTCAAAAGGACGAAGCATGTCTGTCAGGCTTGCAACTAGCTTCCATTCCTCCAACTCTAGCCTCATTTCTTTCATAGTAGAACCCAGTGCAAAGACATACTCATTGATTACCCCCCACTGCTCAGACAGACGCTCAGGCATGTAGAAGGTTGAATTCCAACGTGTTGCCACCTCCTGGATGAGTCCTTTGACTGGCAGTCTACGTTCATGTTGCATGCTCCTCAGCTTCTTTCGGGCCTTAAAAGAATGGCTGAAATGTGTGCAGATTCTTCGGCAGGTGGTCAGTAACTTTCTGACTGTGTTTTCTTTTTTCCAGAAATCTTGCACAACAATGTTAATACTGTGTGCCAAACACGGCACTCTGAAATAGCCACCCTCATGCATGGCCTTAACTATATTACTGCCATTATCCATGGAAACATAACCAATCATGAGATTTCTTGGATGCAGCCATTCATAGACCTTCCTATCAAAAGGTTAGGTGCAGTTTGAGATTTCTCCATGGGAAACATGGCTACTGTTGGATGTTTCTGACTAGCTTGAAAAACTGTGTCTGTGTCAACACCTGCTTTTAACTTGTTTTTAACCCCTGCAAAAGAGACCCAGTGTGCAGTGATGCACGTGTAATCAAGGGCTTGGCAACTGGTCCACATGTCTGTTGTCAGGTGGATAGTGTGAACAGCACTTTTCTGAACAGCTGCGCTAATCACCTCCAGCACATTTTGATGTAGGGTTGGATCATCAACTCTGGCAAAATCGGACCGGCTAGGAACCTTCCTTTTAGTGTAGACTGTTGCCACAAACACTAGAAAACCCACCCCTTCCACAAAAGAAAAAGGGAGAAGGTCCATCTCTAGCATTTTAGCCAGCTTTGCGTTATACAGAAGTGCCGTTAGGTGGTTGCGTTCAAATGGCGCCTCCGAACAAAACATGCTTCTAATGGTGGTCTGGACCGTTTTACGTGATGATGATGATGATGATGATGATGATGATGCAGACTTCTTCAAACCAGTTAGGCTCATTGATGTACTTTTTCGCATTGGTGTCTCTCCCAGACTCTTAGTGTGCCTCATACATGTTGCAGGGGTAGAGGGTGTGGGCACTACCACTGCAGTGCTGCTGCCAGGGGTACTGGGTGTACCAGAAAAAATGTCTGCCGCTTCTTCACTTGCCCCCTGCACGATCAGCCCCTCGTCATCATCAGATGCAATATGAAAGGATACATTTGGATTTGTTTTTCTTTTGGCTTCCCGGATCTTCCTTAGGTGCGCCTCCCACTGGATAGCGTGGTGTTTTTGGAGATGACCTCTCTGGCCTCCGGTACCATAGTTGGTACCAAGCTTACCCCGACTAACTACTATTTTACAAATCAAACAAACAACCATGTTTTCCGCCTTTTTGCTAACACTAATGAAGTGCCAAACTGGGGACTGGAGATATCTGCTGGTGGTGGAGGTGCTACTTTCAGTTTTAATGCCATATGAAGTGGAGGATGGGCGTGGCTGAATTCGACACAGTTGTGCACTTACAGCGCCACTACTTGAGATAATGGAGGTCGAACTGGATGGAGGTCGTGTTGGTGTTGTGGTTTACTACGTTGGTGGTGGTGCCAGTGCCACGTCGCCAACATCCCGCTCAGCAGCCATTTGGGATAGGGTCAAAATATCTGTCTGCTGCATGCCTGCTGGGGCTGAAGTAATGACTGTGATGACTGGGTCATCGTCAGACTGTTCATCAGCAGCAGAATACACCACTTCTTGTTTGTCGTCATCACCCATAACTGAAAGCCTTGCGGGAACCTTCCTTTTAGGCTTAGCAACCTTTGTCGGCTCATGGCGTGCTTCCCTCTCACACTGCATTGGTGGGTTTCAATCAAGATCAAGATCATTAGAAGGAAGGGGGCTTGAAGAAGAACTTGTAGTAGCCCTCCTTGACCTTTTTCTTGCTGGGGATCTGGAAGACAATGGATCATTCTCAGGTGGAGCACCTTCCTCTGATGATACCTCCGCTTGAATCTCGATTTCCTGATGTGCCCCTATTTCTGGAGAAACAAGCATTGTGGGCAGTTGTGCTGCTCCATGTGCCTCTCCATGCGCCTCTACTTGTGCCTCTCCTTGAGCCTCTCCTTGCGCCTCTCCATGCACATCTTCTTGCGCCTCTCCTTGCGCCTCTTCTTGCGCCTCTCCTTGCGCCTCTCCTTTCGCCTCTCCTTGCGCCTGTACTTGCGCCTCTCCTTGCCCATGTACTTGCGCTTGTACTAGTTGCACCTGTGGTTGTCATTGCGGCTGTGGTTGTTGAACACTCGTCAGATGAGTTACACCCTGCGTTGATTAGGTGCTACTTTCTTGCGATGAGCCAACATCACTGGTCGATGGTAATTAAGCAATGACAGTGGCTGCCTCTGCAGCACTCATGGGCTTGGACCTAACCTTGTGTGGTGGCACTGAGTCTAATGAAGCAGAGGTGCTGCTCCCAGCTTGCTCCCCGTCAGAAACCGCTCCTGCAGGCATTTTTTTCCCCCGAAAAAAGTGTCTGTGGGCACACCTGTCTCCTTGGTAAGTGGCACCACTTGCTTCTTCTGCTCCTTCTTACTGGCAGTGGCACTGGCAACTTTCTTTGTAGAGGAGCTACGGCCACCTTTCTTTGGGCCCATCTTCTTCAGATGTCTGTGGCCACACGTGACGTCATGTGATGTTGTGCTGCACACACCGCTGCAGGACTTCTTTCTGGCACTGGTGGTTCTCTTGTGCACCTAAAAGCAAAGGGAGCCAGAGGAACATCAGTTAAACAACCCAAAAAAGTTGAAAAACACACAAAAATCACCACAATCCAATGCCATCCATGTCCTCAATGATGTTTAAATTCAAGAGGCCCCACACAAAGCCTTGGTCCATGCACCACTCACTACCCCTGGGCATAATGGGTGAAAGCAGGGAAGGCTGGGTGCAGGCCTATGGCACAAAGCACACTGCCTGGCTTCAAAATGGCCCCTTGTCCCCCAGCCACATGGCCAAGCCCTGCCTGGACCAGGCCTCAAAATGGCCCCCACCCACATGGCCAGGCCCCAACAACACCCCAAAAAGTAGAAAAACACACAAAAATCACCACAATCCAATGCCATCCATGCCCTCAATGATGTTTAAATTCAGGAGGCCCCACACAAAGCCTAAGTCCATGCACCACTCACTACCGCTGGGCATAATGGGTGAAAGCAGTGCAGGCTGGGTGCAGGCCTATGGTTCAAAGCACACTGTCTAGCTTCAAAATGGCCCCTTGTTCCCCAGGCACATGGCCAGGCCCTGCCTGGGCCAGGCCTCAAAATGGCCCCCACCCGCATGGCCAGGCCCCAACAACACCCCAAAAAGTCATAAAACACACAAAAATCACTGCAATCCAATGCCATCTATGCCCTCAATGATGTTTAAATTCAAGAGGCCCCACACATAGCCTTGGTCCATGCACCACTCACTACCCTTGAGCATAATGGGTGAAAGCAGGGCAGGCTGGGTGCAGGCCTATAGCTCAAAGCACATTGCCTGGCTTCAAAATGGCCCCTTGTCCGCCAGCCACATGGCCAGGCCCTGCCTGGACCTGGCCTCAAAATGGCCCCCACCCACATGGCCAGGCCCCAACAACACCCCAAAAAGTCGAAAAACACACAAAAATCACCACAATCCAATGCCATCCATGCCCTCAATGATGTTTAAATTCAAGCGGCCCCACACAAAGCCTTGGTCCATGCACCACTCACTACCCCTGGGCATAATGGGTGAAAGCAGGACAGGCTGGGTGCAGGCCTATGGCACAAAGCACACTGCCTGGCTTCAAAATGGCCCCTTGTCCCCCAGCCACATGTCCAGGCCTTACCGGGACCGGGCCTCAAAATGGCCACCACCCACATGGCCAGGCCCCAACAATTCCACAAAAAGTAAAAAAAAACACACAAAAATCACTACAATCCAATGCCATCCATGCCCTCAATGACGTTTAAATTCAAGAGGCCCCACACAAAGCCTTGGTCCATGCACCACTCACTACCCCTGGGCATAATGGGTGAAAGCAGGGCAGGCTGGGTGCAGGCCTATGGCTCAAAGCACACTGCCTGGCTTCAAAATGGCCCCTTGTCCCCCCAGCCACATGGCCAGGCCCTGCCTGATACATAACAACAACAGAGTACCAGAGGGTCTAGAAGAGAAAGAAAAGGAACAAATGGTTTGTGGTGTGTGTAACCAGACAACAAATACCCTTATAACTGACCTATGGAGAAGAAGTATTCAATGACACCCACATGGATGGTCAAAGATACCCATCGGTCACCACTCGGAACCGCCCTACATCATTTGGGTTTCTTCCGATACCATCTACCCGGGTGTGTTGTTCTGAAAAAGAAGAAGACCAAGGTGTTGATAGATCTCTTTAATTAAGAAAACAGGTAGTATGGTATACCACTTCTCAAGATTAGTAAGTGGTGCAGTGTAGGATAACTGATGGGGTGCAGTGCAAAAAACTGAGTGAAAAAAATAAAATATAAAGTGTGCTTAAAATTGGAAGAGGGAGTACAGAACAGAATTCATTCGGGTGATACTCACTCCGCCAATGTTAAAAAATTTGTCAAGACAGTTTGAGGAATAAGCTGTCTAGAAATGGAACCAGGTTGACATGTTTCAGCAATTGACGGACAGGTTCGTCCTTGCTTTCTTCAGGACCTTACAACAAATTAACGCTACTGCAAAACTACACAAAAAATAATAAGTGACAATAAGAACAAAGTTCAAAGACAAGTACTGAGATCACCTGCAGTGTCTAGGTGAAAAGGTCTTGTCTTGTTCCTTATGGGTTATGTCGTTCACTAGGAAAGGTCAAAACAAGAAGAGTTAAGTGTCAGAAGGGTTGAAATCACACGTAATCACACAAACACACACAGGGTATCTAGGTTTGATAATTATGAACCTTCAGCTATGTCAGACTGTCTGTACTGACTGTGAACACTTTTATACGTAGTCCAGATGATTTGACAGTTTCAGGATATATAAATTATATGCCAAAAACGAGAATGACTCTTACCATAACTCGTAAGAAGTGAAGACCTCACCCCACCTGGCAGTGGCTCAGGAGTAGAGTGAAGCACCGCTCTAGAGGGACAGGTAAACAACAGTTCAGGAACTTGTCTCTCTTTAATTTATTTTGCATATTTATAGAGCGCTCTAATACCCAGAGGTGTCCTGGCGCTAGAGGATAGACTGGTGTGAAGGAGCGAGCTTACTGAGTGAAGAGCCATGTTTTTAGACCTCTTCTAAAGGCCATCAGATTCTGGGTTTGTCTGAGCGCAAGAGGAAGTTTATTCCAAGCCTCAGCCGCCCCAAGAGAAAAGGTCCTGCCTCCCCAGCGAGCTTTTTTAATTCTGGGGACCGTAACCAGGGCCAGTTGTCCTGACCTCAGTGTTCTTGCTGGTTTATGCCAGCAGAAAAGAGACTTCAAGTGCCTAGGACCTGAGTCGTGAAGGGCCTTGAAGACCATGCATACTGCCTTGAAAGTGATTCTTTTACGGATGGGTAGCCAATGTAGCTTAACCAGTTCCTGAGATACCGAGGCAAATTTGGGTGTGTCAGTGATTAAGCGAGCGGCTGCGTTTTGCAGAAGTTGGAGTTTATTAAGTACGCTCTGCTGGGCGTTTAACATCAGGCTGTTGCAATAGTCTAGGCGTGAGAGCACTAGACCAGTGACTATTGTTTTCCTGTGTTTCTTCTCAAAATAAGTTAGAATTTTTCTGATGGTCTTGAGTATGAAATGAAGGGAGGAGGAGAGGGCGCTCACCTGGGATTTAAAGTTCAGGGTGGTGTCCACCAGTATACCGAGATTTTTCACTTTGTCCACCGGTTCTGGGAGAGGTCCCATTTCTTCTGGCCACCATCTCGGGGACCAGAAGTTGTCTCTGTTACCAAAGAGCAGAACCTCGGTCTTCGAGGAGTTCAGCTTAAGGCAGCTTTGTGCCATCCAGCGGCCAACTTCAAGCATGCAGTTTTTGAATCTATCGGCAGTGTTTTCTGTGTCGCCGGGAAGGAGGGACACCACAATCTGTGTGTCGTCGGCGTAAGCCGTGAGTTGAAAGCCGAACGATCGGATTACCGGGGCGAGGGTGGACACGTACACATTAAAAAGGGTTGGGCTTAACGAAGACCCCTGAGGGACTCCACAAGGAAGTACAAAGGAGCGTGATTCGTAGCTGCCCAACGCCACTGTCTGGGATCTGTCAGATAGGAAGGCTTGTAAGATTTTTAGAGCCTTTCCCTGAATTCCACAGGCCCTCAACCGGTCCACCAATAGGTTATGGTGGACCGTATCGAAGGCCGCAGAGAGATCCAATAGGATCAGGGCTGCTCTGCCCCCTGCATCCATCACCTGCCTGATGTCTTCCATAGATTTAATCAGGGCGGATTCCGTGCTGTGTCCCTCTCGAAAGCCGTGTTGGGAGGAATCCAGTACTTCCGCTGATTTTAGGAAGGCGCTAAGTTGTGTGTTCAGGTAGCCTTCTATTATTTTGGCAGGGAGGGGGAGTCTGGCGATCGGGCGATAATTGTTCATCTCCGTGATGTCAAGATTGGGTTTTTTGAGCAGGGGTAAGATGGAGGCTTGTTTCCACCTTGAGGGATATTCCCCTTTCTCCAACATCTGATTGAAGAGGGGGGTGAGACCCCTGGCAATTGCATCTGGTGCGAGTTTAGATATTGACGTAGGGCAGGGGTCATGAGGGGAGCCTGATTTAATTTTTAGTAGGCGACTTCTCACTTCTTTTTCCGTGATGTGCGGGAAATGTTGAAGCGTGGTTTCAGGTCTGGCGAGGTCGGGAGCCTCCCTCGGTGAGGAAGTCATCACTGTTCTGTCTAGGGGGAGAAAGATTTTCTCCACCTTTTCACGAAAGAAGGTTGCCAAACTTTCGCAAAGTGAAAGGCTTGCTGGAATTTCAATGGGTTTGGGGTTTGCTAGGGAGGCAACCGTGAGGAAGAGTTCTTTGGGGGTATTAGTAGCGTCTTCTATCTGTCTCGTGAGAAAGGCTTTTTTCGCTTGTAGGATGATTTCCTTGTAGCGTCTTTGTTCCGAGTTAAGCGCTGTTTTGTCCGATTCCCTATAGTGCGTACGCCAGATTTTTTCACGTTTTTTGCACCTTATTTTGTGTTCCCTTATTTGGTCTGTGAACCACGGGGCAGCGGGCTTGGCCCGAGTGGAGTGGATGGTTTTGGGGGGGGCTAAGCGTCGGCAAGCCTGGTCCAGCCAGGTAGTGTAAGACTTAGCTGCTTCCTCCACATTGTTCGGAAGAGGAGGCAATGTGATGTTAAGTGTGTTGTCTAGAGCGTCCCCAGTGATGTTTTTCCATTTTCTCACTATTTTCGGGGTGTTTCTCTTGTTAACTGATTTTTCATGGGTGGTGAGAGGAATAGAGAAGTGGATTGCTGAATGGTCGGACCAGAAGACTGGTAGAACCGAGGAGACTTTCAAATTGGACTGATTGGAGAAAATCCCGTCTAGGGTGTGTCCTGCTCTGTGAGTAGGATCGGTTACAAGTTGCAGCATGTTGATCCCAGCCAATAGGTTGGTTAGTTCTTGGGTGTCGGGAGATGTCTTGCATTGCAGATGGAAATTAAAATCACCCAGAATAGTGAATCTTTGGGAGCAAGCTACTGCTTCTAGTAGTTTGCTCAAGGCTGCTAGAAATCTAGTTTTCTCGCCCGGGGGCCTGTAAACAAGGCATCCTGTAAAGGACTGATGATTAGAGAGGGTAAAATTGAACAGCAGAGATTCTTCTAGGTCAGAGGGACCGGGTTGAAAGGAACCTCTGATGTCTTTGTGATGTAGGATGGCTAGTCCACCCCCTCTCCTCTTGTCCCTATTTTGGGTATAACAGATAAAGTCCCGAGGGGTGGCTTTAACTATATCTGGACCTGATGCTGCATCAGTCCAGGCTTCCGTGATGAATGCAATTTTTATGCCTTCATCCTGAATGTACTCAGCAATTTCTGAGCTGTGCTTAACTAGAGACCTCGTATTGAGGAGAAGGCATTTAGCCAGGGGGTAGTTGGTTGTTGAACAGGTGGTTTGGTCTCTTAGTTGAACAATAGGTAGCCAGAGGGGTTTGAACAATCGTGACGAGCACTTGGGGCAGTGGGAAGATGTAGGAAGGTATTTGGTCCCGGGTTCCCAAATATTGCAATCCTTACAGGGATGTGCGATGTTTAAGGCTAGGAGCGTGTCTCTGTTGTAGACAAGCCTGGGTAATTGGTAAGGTGTGGAAGAGACAGGGGGACTGGCCCTGGGCGCGGGCCCGGCGCGGACGGGCGCAGACGGGCTCGCCTTTGGCGCGCCGCCGGCACGCCCGCTGCGCTCGTCCGCTGCGCTTCCTCGTGAGGGGGGCCATTTAAAGGAGAAAGGGCGGGAGGGGCGGAGCACTGCACTGCTCGGCCGGCTCCCAACCCAAAATGGCGGTACCCTCCGGAGCGGATCGCCTCCAGACAAGGGTTCAAGTCCCCAGAGCAGCAAATTACCCAGTTTAAAAGGCACACGCAAACACCAGTGTGCTTTGCAGAGTAGCGTTGGTAATTACAAACCAATTTAAAAACAATGCATAGATCGCAGTAAAATTACATTTCAAAATGTCCCGGCTTCCGCCTCAGGACGCTTACTTCCCACAAGAGACTATCAAGTCAGTCTCACGCAGGAAGCGCCAAGATTTTAAAGGAGAAAGGGCGGGAGGGGCGGAGCACTGCACTGCTCGGCCGGCTCCCAACCCAAAATGGCGGTACCCTCCGGAGCGGATCGCCTCCAGACAAGGGTTCGAGTCCCCAGAGCAGCAAATTACCCAGTTTAAAAGGCACACGCAAACACCAGTGTGCTTTGCAGAGTAGCGTTGGTAAGTACAAACCAATTTAAAAACAATGCATAGATCGCAGTAACATTACATTTCAAAATGTCCCGGCTTCCGCCTCAGGACGCTTACTTCCCACAACAAGACTATCAAGTCAGTCTCACGCAGGAAGCGCCAAGATTTTAAAGGAGAAAGGGCGGGAGGGGCGGAGCACTGCACTGCTCGGCCGGCTCCCAACCCAAAATGGCGGTACCCTCCGGAGCGGATCACCTCCAGACAAGGGTTCGAGTCCCCAGAGCAGTAAATTACCCAGTTTAAAAGGCACACGCAAACACCAGTGTGCTTTGCAGAGTAGCGTTGGTAATTACAAACCAATTTAAAAACAATGCATAGATCGCAGTAAAATTACATTTCAAAATGTCCCGGCTTCCGCCTCAGGACGCTTACTTCCCACAAGAGACTATCAAGTCAGTCTCACGCAGGAAGCGCCAAGATTTTAAAGGAGAAAGGGCGGGAGGGGCGGAGCACTGCACTGCTCGGCCGGCTCCCAACCCAAAATGGCGGTACCCTCCGGAGCGGATCGCCTCCAGACAAGGGTTCGAGTCCCCAGAGCAGCAAATTACCCAGTTTAAAAGGCACACGCAAACACCAGTGTGCTTTGCAGAGTAGCGTTGGTAATTACAAACCAATTTAAAAACAATGCATAGATCGCAGTAAAATTACATTTCAAAATGTCCCGGCTTCCGCCTCAGGACGCTTACTTCCCACAACAAGACTATCAAGTCAGTCTCACGCAGGAAGCGCCAAGATTTTAAAGGAGAAAGGGCGGGAGGGGCGGAGCACTGCACTGCTCGGCCGGCTCCCAACCCAAAATGGCGGTACCCTCCGGAGCGGATCGCCTCCAGACAAGGGTTCGAGTCCCCAGAGCAGCAAATTACCCAGTTTAAAAGGCACACGCAAACACCAGTGTGCTTTGCAGAGTAGCGTTGGTAATTACAAACCAATTTAAAAACAATGCATAGATCGCAGTAAAATGACATTTCAAAATGTCCTGGCTTCCGCCTCAGGACGCTTACTTCCCACAACGAGACTATCGAGACTATCATGAAACAGACACCCATTTTTCGAGCAGCCCCGTAGTGAAAAATAGAAAAAAGGTAAAGAAACACTGGAAAAGCGTTTAGATTCAGAAAGCGAACTACTCAAGGTCTTGTTACTTATCTAAACATTAGCGTCGAGAATGTCTCAATGTTGATTAGAGCGTATGGAGACATCTGCAAAAATATGACTGTGTCCGCCCAGCGAGACACTGAGGTGCTAAATGTTTTTAAAAAGCTGCCGAATTAGCACCAAATTAGATGGAAAAAGAGGCCATAGCGTGCTTACCTATCCGTCGGTACTACCGAGCCGGCGTCTGAACCGACTGGGGAGGTGCCGGCGGGTAGCGTAGCATCAAGTTACAGGGACCACTCTGATGGGATAGAGGAATCACGTGGTTTTCAATCGCGTTCTATGATTCGCTCCCTGTGTCAAGGAAATCGGAAGTAAAGGCGCATGTCATTGGTTGTATACAAATGCCTAGGTTACCAATGTTAGTTGATAAACAAACACAAACTCTTGTGAGTAGGCTGTTAGACTTGCAATTGTGTTTTTATCACCACGTGGTTCATTATGGCACTATCTAATACGTTGCCTCAAGTGTGGAAACGCAAAAATGTCTCTCATTGCTTCTCAACGGATACCCAGGTAGCCGGTGTCCATTTACAAGCCACTTGTCAGGTAAAGGTGAAATTACGTGTACGGACTATACTAACAAGCAGATCTGTTCATGGCAGTTCAAAATACCAATAGTTTATGAGTGCCTCGTAGGATAGAGTTAATTTGTAAAATAAACACTCAATCTCCAATTGACATATAGAGGAGTGTGCGTATATATTGTGCACCCAGATGTAAAAAAGGGGGGCATATTGTGGCGAGTATTTGAGAAAATATGGCTGGGTCGACTATTATGTAGACAGATGGATGTAAATATCTATTTCCATCCCATGGCCGTGATCTTAACAACAGCAGGACACCTACTTTTGATATATTCAAAAGGTGGACCACGGAATCTCGTCGTTAAGTCCACTCCGATGGGTGTCAAGCTTCAGGACCCATTTCTGTTCTTTTAAGAGAAGAAATTTTGCCACGTCCGTGGTGTGAGAAGGAATGAACGGTTGTTCCAAAACGGTCCATTGGAATGAGGTGGACGGATGGTTAGCTTCCAAGAAATGTGTAGTGAGCTTGGTGGCCTGCCTTTTGCAACGAATAGTGCTCTTGTGCTCAGATATCCTTATGCGAATTTTGCGTGTCGTCATTCCCACATATTTTTGCCCGCAAGGGCAAGTGATTAGGTAGACTAGTCGTTCACTGTTGCAATTCGTGAATATAGTTTGTTTCCAAGGCCTGGATGTTCCTATGTCAACCTCTGTTGTTTTTTTAGTTTGTGGGCACACCTGACATGAGTCACAAGGATGGTGTCCAGTAACTGGAGGGAGGTCCCATAACGAACTCAGGGCCTTGGGTTGTTCTTCTAGAGGTCTCGTATGGATCATCCTATCTCTCAAGTTAGGACCTCTCTTGAAAGAGAACAGAGGAGTTTGGATACTCATATGTCCAGAGTTGAGAATAGGCCAGTGTTTCTTAACCGACTTCTGGATTTTGTTGGACAGAGTACCAAATGTGTGCACGAATGTAAGTCTCTCAAGTGGAGGTTTCGACCTCAAAATGGCCCCCACCCACATGGCCAGGCCCCAACAACACCCCAAAAAGTCGAAAAACACAGAAAAATCACCACAATCCAATGCCATCCATGCCCTGAATGATGTATAAATTCAAGAGACCCGACACAAAGCCTTGGTCCATGCACCACTCACTACCCCTGGGCCTACTGGGCCAGTGTGGCTTTACACACACCCCAAAATTAAACCAAAATTCCACATATAACAGTGAGCTATTAAATTCAATACCATGACATAATGAGATTTAAGTTCAACAAAACTCACAGAAACAGTTGTATTATGCACCCATGACTAACCCTGGGCCTTGTGGCTACCCACAATATATCTTTATTAAAAGTTATGGAAAGGTTTAAAAATTGTAGTTGCAGCAACTGCAATGCCTTAAACAAACAACACCAACTTACTTGTAAAATCTAAAATCCAAAAGTGATTCAAAGTCGAAAAAGTCCTCAAATACAAATATCCAGCAGCAGCCACAAAAATGAATCCTTCCAGCTCTAGATCCAAATGAAAAGTGAGCAGGCCATGGACAAAGCACTGGGAGGAGCCTGCTGGGCAGGGAGAGGAAGTTGGAGACTCTGAGCCACTTCCTTCCTCACACCCCCCCAAAAATGGACTCCTTGCACAAACAAGTGCAGCCAAATGTCAATCTGAGGAGTTATTCTGATCAAAATCATCATATTCAGAAGGTTTATGCTGCCTGCGGTGGATTTCTTGTGCAGAATTGCAATTTTTGCAAGTTTGGCAAAGCCAGCTGTTCAAATCGCCCGCCGGAAGTCAGCTGCGCGCCACATCTATGTGTTGGCAATTGTTGACTCCCGCGATACGTGATCGCAGGCACTTATGACATACTCGCGTTGTCAAACTCTCCCACTGCTCGATGGAGGGCCGCGATGATGTACTAGCGGTCGAAAAACTCTTGCGCAATCACGCAGCAAGCTCCAAAATGGCGCAGCACACGCAAGAGGGGATTAAAAACAACTTGGAGAGCTCAGAATCAAGGTAATTCAATGCCGCGCGTGCAATATTGTCTTTTTTCAAACGCGACCAAGCAAAAAAATCTGCCGGCTTGCGAATTGTGGATTTCTTGGCAAATTCGCGGGATTTGCAAAATTGCCAAAAATCCGCAAATTGCGCAAACGGAATGGATTTTGCGTCCACGCTTAGCACTTACCCACTGCTATTCACGTGAAGTAGTTATCAAGAAGGCTCAAAAAGGGCCTGCACTTTGAATTTGTATTGCAAGAATAAGAATTGATAACCCTAGGCAAGAAAGGCAGCAAGTGTGCAAATTTCTCACTGCTTTCGGCCGGGGTTGTATCTCCATTAAAAAGGTTCGATAATGGGCCTTGAGTTTCTTGTTTTTGATGAGGTTGATAGACTATTTGACGTAACAGAAAAGTTAATCGCAATAAATGCATAGAAATTTAAGTTTACCAAAATCAAGTTCAATATGTGAGTATGGACTGCTTGCCGAAGATGCTGTTGCAGTAGTTGATGTGCTTGGTGCAGCAGCAAGTGGGTTGTCCTGCAATCTCTGTGTTGCAGCTCAAGCGAAGTTGTTGGGTTGCAAGTTTTTACATGTTGCACCATAGTTGGTGTGCCAAAGGAGTATTTTTTGAATGGATCATCCCTTGAAAGAGTTGTTTGCTAAATTTTACAGATCAGTTTTGGAGTATTAACCTTCTTCTGGGGTAGTAGAAATTACACAAAGGTTTGATAAAGGGCCTTGACGTTCAATCAGAATATGAAATTGAGGAATAATTGATAATCCCAGCCAAGAAAGGAAGCAAGTGTGCATCTAAAGCAACAAAGTTCTGTTGAGTGTGTGATGCTCTGTGGTCCAAGCAGCACGGATTGGTAGCAAAATCTTTAAAATCAAGTTTTCTAATAAATATTGGTTTTCCATTCACAGAAGTAAGTTGGAGTATATTTTCAAAAAGTATGATGTATTGTTTTCGAAATAAGTCATCTCATTCAATACGGTCACATGGTGATGATTTGTGGTGCACTGAGTTAGTAATACCTTTGGCGCTGAGCTTGAATGTACCCTGTGATGATGTGTGGTCGGGGTGAGGTACAGTAATTGAAGTAATATCTTTTGTTGATTGAATTCTGCATCAATTCCATTTAAAAGGGACGGTATGTCTCACTGTGACATAAAAGTGTTCACTCTTGTTTGTGATGATTTATGGTGCGTAGTAAGTAGTATCTTTGGCGGTGAGCTTGTATGTTCCCTGTGCAGTGTAGATTGAAGGCAGTTGTTACCAGACATAGACAAATGTTTTTTGTCACTTATTTAAACAAAATGTGAAATGCATATAGTAGAATTTTGTCTGCATTAAATAAATGAAGGCTGCATTTCCTAGTGTTCAAAGTTTAAGAAAATGTGAGGATATTGTGCAACTGTCTGTGTTTTAAGTAAATCAATGTTTTCTGTAGTGCTGGCGCTCTTGGTATCTAGTTATGAACTCTACTGAGCGCAGAATTGATTGAAGGCACTTCTCAGCACACATAGTGAAGAGACATTTACATAGAAAACTGAATTGAAGTTGTGAACCCTGCTGTCTATAATGTAGATCCAAGGTACTAATCGATAGAAACATTGATGAATGGTATTTTGTACAGTTAACAGAATCTTAGGACAGAGTAGAATTGTATCTGCAGTAAGGAAAACAATGTTGAATGTAATGCTGTCCTTAATGTAGAAGGAAAGCTGAATTGAAGTTGTGAATACAGCTGTCCCCAGTGTAGATTGAAGGCAGTTGTTGACACAAAGATCGATGAATGCTATTTTATCTTAGTTAACAGAGTCTGAGGACACAGTATAATTGTGTCTGCGTTAAGGAACGTAAGGCTGAATACAATGCTGTCCTTAATCTAGAAGGAAAGCTGATTTGAAGTTGTGAACTGAGCTGTCTGAAATGTAGATTGAAGGCAGTTGTTGACCCAAAGATTGATGAATGCTAGTTTGTGAAAGTTAACAGTATCTGAGGATGCAGTATAATTGTGTCTGTCTTAAGGAATGTAAAGCTCAATACAATGGTGTCCTTAATGTAGAAGGAAAGGTGAATTGAAGTTGTGAACTGAGCTGTCCGTAGTGTAGATTTAAAGTGCTAGTGAGCAGTTATAGATGGATACTATTTATGACATTCTTTTACAAAATCGGAAGACATAAAATCCATTAGTCTATACCTTAAATAAAGCGAGAGTGAATTCAATGTTTTCTGTAGTAGTGAAATTCTTGATATGAAGTTTGAATTTTTACTGACCGCAGAATATATTGAAGGCTGTTGTAAGGACAGATATTGAACATAATTTTAGTTTTAAAGATAAGTTGAAGTTGTGAACCCTTCTGAACGCAGTGTATATGGCTGAGATACCCGCCACCCCCTCTCAACACAATCATCCCCAAGAATTGGGAAACCGGAAACAGTTCTTGAACTTTTGGAAGGCGGGAAGGGAGTTACCCTTCCCGGCCGTATTTATTAAAATATGAAACAAAAAATAAAACATTAAAATAACAGTTTCATATTATGTACAATTTCATTTCCATATTACGATGTTTGGCTAACCTTAACAGATCTCTAATACAAAAGTTCTCCTAGCCGAACTAACATCCTACAAAACATTTGACTTGAAATTGTACATCCTAACGTTAAGGGCCAACGGCAAGGTCGTAACCGGTGTCAGATCCCTAAACCAGAAATACCCCCCTCACTTGTGAGAGGAGCGACCGCACAGAGGCGTACCTCAAGTGCATCTACCAATTTCCCTTTGTACTTGACGGGGGCCCCAATAAACTCGACGCCATTTAACGGTCGTTCGAGGACTCGTGTGAGGTGTCTAAAAGGTAGCGTAAACCCCCTCCCGCACCCCACACAACTTACCCATCTGCCGTCGCAGATGTCCTGGCCCCGGGAAATTCCCCAGGAGGGGCCGTAGCCCCTCCTATCCAGGAAGGGGCCTTGACCACCTTTCCTTTCCTTCCGGCGGCCTCTCCTTAGACAGGACCGCCTCCCCGTTGAGGGGCCAATTGGCCACCTCCCCCGAGCGCTCCCATCCGTAATGGGTGATGCCCCCTCATAGGGATCTTCGAATTACTGCTCACCGATCATGACCTTACCGCCCGACCAAAATAAATACGACAGTTCTACCTAAGTTACTAAGATTACAACGCAAACATCACTTATTACCAAGCGTAAATACTGATCAATCCTTGTTCTAAGTTACTTTATTTGCAAAACATACTGAAAATCACCAATCTTTATTGCATCTTAAGCATTTCACGACAATCATCACAACCTGTAAGAAAACAGAGAAAACAAAAAAGATACTATGTCAACTGTATTCACAACGAATCGCTGTCCTCAAGGGCTGGTGGGTGGGTCAAAATTGGCTCTTCGTTCCGTCTCGAGCTCACGTGCAGCGGGGAGGTGCAGCTTCAGAGCACAGGAACAAGAGGATGCTTTCTTGGCTTCCGCTTCTTTTATCCGTCTTCAGGGCGGGCGTACACCCGCCCCTGCCTGCCTCCGAGGGCGTGGCCGGCCGCGTCGGTGTCTAGGCCAGCCCACTCTAGGGCGGGAAAAAGGCGCGCCCCGGCTACGCCGCTTCGGGCATACCAGCCGAGACTCGCCTCCCGTCCAAGATGACTTCCCGGGGGGATCGTGGTACTCCACCATACGTTCGGGGGGACCGAATGGTCGCCCCTTTCCATATGGCTGAGATACCCGCCACCCCCTCTCAACACAATCATCCCCAAGAATTGGGAAACCGGAAACAGTTCTTGAACTTTTGGAAGGCGGGAAGGGAGTTACCCTTCCCGGCCGTATTTATTAAAATATGAAACAAAAAATAAAACATTAAAATAACAGTTTCATATTATGTACAATTTCATTTCCATATTACGATGTTTGACTAACCTTAACAGATCTCTAATACAAAGGTTCTCCTAGCCGAACTAACATCCTACAAAACATTTGACTTGAAATTGTACATCCTAACGTTAAGGGCCAACGGCAAGGTCGTAACCGGTGTCAGATCCCTAAACCAGAAATACCCCCCTCACTTGTGAGAGGAGCGACCGCACAGAGGCGTACCTCAAGTGCATCTACCAATTTCCCTTTGTACTTGACGGGGGCCCCAATAAACTCGACGCCATTTAACGGTCGTTCGAGGACTCGTGTGAGGTGTCTAAAAGGTAGCGTAAACCCCCTCCCGCACCCCACACAACTTACCCATCTGCCGTCGCAGATGTCCTGGCCCCGGGAAATTCCCCAGGAGGGGCCGTAGCCCCTCCTATCCAGGAAGGGGCCTTGACCACCTTTCCTTTCCTTCCGGCGGCCTCTCCTTAGACAGGACCGCCTCCCCGTTGAGGGGCCAATTGGCCACCTCCCCCGAGCGCTCCCATCCGTAATGGGTGACGCCCCCTCATAGGGATCTTCGAATTACTGCTCACCGATCATGACCTTACCGCCACAGGCCGGATAGTTGACCGGCTATCCGGACCCCCCACAAAACACTCCTACCTAAAGGTCATGCTGTAAACTCCTTAACCATGCTATGAAGTCTCCTATGAGTAACTCGTTCCCCACCCGGGACAAATGAACCCCGTCACCCAAATACATACTGTCCCCTTTGATACAAGCATGCGAAACAGAATGCAGTGTATTTGAACGAAACAATCTACTCACTTTGTTATTTATCTTCCTTACTGAATGATTTAATGCAGTAACCGAAATAGCCCCCCGCCACACTTTCCGTGGGATCATATGGGACCATGCAATTGTGCACCCTGGAACTCTCCTTGCCAACCAACTTACTGTGGAAAGCATTGCCTCAAGAAGAAGTCGTCTACCAGTGGCCACCAGATCGTTACCCCCAAGATGGACTATGATTATAGACGGCGGTGACCTTGTCCGCCCTAACAAACCCTCAAAAAAGAATTGAAACTGGTCAATACAGAGCCCGCCCTTTCCGTAGAAGGACACCCTGTACCCGTATTCCCCAGCCACGTGAATCATATCACCTGCTTTGAATACGTCCGCGGCACGCCTCACATATGAGTGGCCCACGACCCACACCTCCTTATTCGCAGACGGTGATTTCTGACCGCCGATCCCCAGGAGTCGGGTCGACTGTACAGTCCGCCCCGCTTCGTAAGCTTGCGTAACTGAAAATCAAACAGAAACAAGAAGCGTGAGTATATCATTACAGCTTCACAACATGTGCAACCGCACATACCTCTTATAACAGTTCGAGGACCAACGCCCCACACGTTTTACTTGTTCCACACTCAGACCCCTGGCTGTAGCCTCAGTAGCAGCCCCTATCCGAAAGGAATGGGTCCCGAACTCGCCGGGGTTCAAGCCCGCGGCCGAAATCGACATCGCAAGCACCCTCTGGAACTGAAACCTCGTCAGTGGGGTGGCGTCAGCGTGTCTCAAGAAGGTCCCCCCCCATGCTGCACCCCTCTGCGCCAAATATTCCTCTATGCATACCACAGGGCACATGGAAGACCCGGGGATCCTCTGAATGATTACACAGTCCCCGATTGCACCTTGATCGGATTTGGACCTAACAAATGAGACCGTCATCGTCTCCCCCCTAACCTGAATGTGCTCCCGGCACAATCCCCCCATCGTATCCCTCTTGTTCTTCGCCACTAGTTCGCTTACCCGCATAGCCCCATGGAATGCTAGCGAAAATGCGGCTCGGAATAACACAGTTTCATACTGGGATGAACATGTTGCAGGGAGTACGGAGGATAACAGGGCCAACCTATCCAGACCTATCGGGTGCCTCTCATCCACTCTGCGACCCTCAAGGCGTTGCCACCCACGTAGCGCTTTCTGCACAACGAAAGACGCTGTCGGGTCCTGGATCCCATGAGCCTTTGCCATAAAGGAAATGGCGGCCCGATGCCTCTGGGCCGTAGCTACTGATTTGCCTGCCTGATGTAAAGAGAGCAGAAATTGTACTACAAACTCTTCCTGACCCCAAAACTCTCCCCTAGTAGTACCCAAAAAGGCCCAATAGGAACGGAACGCCCCTTCATATGCCTTTCTCGTCCTGGGTGCTAAACTCTCTCCCACGAGGTTTTGTAGTTCGGGGCACCGAGAGACCAGAGAGCTTCGGGAAAGGGTGCCGCCACCGGGTCCGCTGTGGGCAGAAAACCCCAGAAGGCCTGCATACGGAAACGAGAAAGCGCATCAGCCGCTTGGTTCATTACCCCCGGCACATGTCTTGCCCTAAACAGTACATTCAGTTGCATGCATAACAACACAATCTCCTTGAGCAGTCTCAGAATCAATCTGCATCGTGCTGCCTGATTATTGATACACTCAACCACGGTCATGTTATCCGACCAGAACACCACAGAGTGATCACGGAAACCCCCGGGCCATGTTTTCAGGGCCACCAAAATAGGAAAAAGTTCGAGAAAAGCAATGTTACTCGTCAACCCGTACTCATGCCACCATGACGGCCATTTTTGGGCCGACCATTGTGTACCAAATATGGCACCAAAACCTATACTCCCCGCCGAATCTGTCCAAAGGCCCAGCTCCTCGGAGGACACCGCTGGTTTGTTCCAGACAATTCGACCATTGAAATCCGCCAGAAATGCCAACCAAATGCGCATGTCCTGGCGAACCTCTGCCGAGAGTCTCGTGCGGTGATGTCCTTCCTTTAGGCCGACCATGGCTTGTGCAATCGAGCGGGAAAAGGGGCGCGCCATTGGTATCACTCTTAGGGCAAAATTCAACTGACCCACCACCTGTTGCAATTGATGCAGGTTTACTTTTGTCGCACCAATACATGTCTCAAGGGATAACCTAAATTTCAACACTTTTTCCTTGGGTAATCGAAAACAACCTTCTACCGAGTCGAGCTCGATCCCCAGAAACTCGATCAAGGTCGAGGGCCCCACAGTCTTACCTGGCGCCAATGGCACACCAAATTGATTCATTAAGACACAAAATTCCTGTAAAGCCTGTCCACACTCAGGATCCCCGGCTGCCCCCAAAAACAGAAAGTCATCGAGATAGTGCATGACATGTTGAAAACCTGTCTTCTTTGTGAATACCCACTGCAGAAAACAACTGAACTCCTCGAAATAGGCACATGAAATCGAGCACCCCATTGGCATACATCTATCCATGTAATAGCGACCCTGAAACATGAAACCAAGAAGACGCTGATCGTCTGGGTGTACCGGGAGCAACCGGAACGCTGACTCGATGTCTGATTTCGCCATCAGCGCCCCGGGCCCCAGGCGATTCAACATGGCTACGGCCTCATCGAAAGATGCATACCGCACTGAACACACATCCGGGTCTATCGCGTCATTCACGGAAAGACCACGTGGGGCTGACAAGTTATGTATCAGCCGAAACTCACCCGGGTCCTTCTTGGGGACCACCCCTAGAGGGGAACAAACAAAGTTAACAACCGGTGGCAAATCGAATGGACCGGCAACACGACCTCGAGTCACCTCCTTCCCAATCTTTACCTGTACCACCGCCGCGTGCTGCAAGACCGACAGTTGATTCTTACAGTTTGCTACACCCTGAAAATCCCCCACTGGGATGCGGAAACCATATGAGAACCCGTTTCGCAACATCCCAGCGGAAGCATGATACGGGTATTCGTTGAGCCAAGGAATCATTGCCATGGTATCAATCGGGGTAGGTAAAGGCGCCCCTCGGACTATATCAGACCTGTTTGGCGCCTCCCTTACCACCGTTATCACTCGTTTTGGCTCTGCACAAGGACTCAGGATGGGATGGCTGCCCACACCCCCCACACTCATGTCTGAATTTGCATGACCCCTGGGGCCTCGTACATTTCCCTCTGTTAAAATTCCAACAGATCCCCCTTTTCCCTGTGTTGCCACTCGGTTTCGAGTGGTACTCATTACCTGCACCCGTCCGAAAGGGCGTCCCAGAGTTTTGGCCGGAAGATTCTCCTCCGTTACTCCCCACCAATTGTACCTTCAACATTCCCGTACTCTCCATTTTTTGCCATGACACGGAGTCGTAACAATCCCAAGTCAACAATGGGTTGTGTTCCTTAGCTTTTCTAAACAGATTGTCATAGCAGAACCACTGATTGCCCCCATATGCCACAA
The DNA here is from genome assembly GCF_964263255.1 of Lissotriton vulgaris. NCBI lineage: Eukaryota > Metazoa > Chordata > Amphibia > Caudata > Salamandridae > Lissotriton > Lissotriton vulgaris. The sequence goes on from NC_141685.1 coordinate 585,427,486, forward strand.
AATACTCCATAATACGTGACTGATAAATGGGTAACTCGGTCAGCAACTCGGGCCTGCGCTCGCCCATGATGGAGGTAAATATGCCCCACGCTCTGCCCCAAGTACCAATGTTCTCGTCGACCTTAAAGGCGGCCATTTTTGCGCGCCAAACACTCGGATGCATGAGCTCCTTTTGGCTCTTCACATGCTCTATCCCGTAATGGTCGGTAAGCAATGAAAACATGTTTACATACTTATCTGCCCAAATCAATTCCTTAATTTCTAGTGGGACATGCTGGGCAATCTTCTCCCTTCGAGAAGGTACAGACCCCTCCCCCGCAATCGGCAATTGCCGCTTACCTGAAGTAGACCCCGTGCTTGTCGCCGAACTTGGGCCTGCTGTACTTCCAGCCGCCGGAACCTGTGGGGGAACAGAAGATGTTGCCTTCGCAGCCTCCCTAGATTCCTGCAGTTGCCTCATTACTGCCCGGGCGTCGTCAGCCGTGGCGCCCTCGCTATCTTTTCCCAACCACGCTGCCAATTGTGCCGCCAACTCGGGGGGCATATCCTCCCTGTTCCCGGGAGTGACCACCACAGGAATTGGATTCCCCTCTTTCGGCACCGGGATTGGCTCCTCACGTGGGATATCGGGAACCGGGGTGTCTCCCCCAAGTGCTCCCCTTCTGGGCCTCTTGCTTTTTCCACCGGGGACTGCTTCCTGCAAAGGCCGTTTCGGTCCTCCCGCCCCGTCCTTAGCCTCCACCTTTTTCTTCAGATCGGCTATCTCCTTCATGAGCATGCGGAGCATCTGCTCGGTACCGACCCGCTTTCCGACTTTCTTGGGCATTCTCAGACGGGATATCTGTAAGACAAAAGAAAGATTACAACGCTCAAAATTGGCTCTTCGTTCCGTCTCGAGCTCACGTGCAGCGGGGAGGTGCAGCTTCAGAGCACAGGAACAAGAGGATGCTTTCTTGGCTTCCACTTCTTTTATCCGTCTTCAGGGCGGGCGTACACCCACCCCTGCCTGCCTCCGAGGGCGTGGCCGGCCGCGTCGGTGTCTAGGCCAGCCCACTCTAGGGCGGGAAAAAGGCGTGCCCCGGCTACGCCGCTTCGGGCATACCAGCCGAGACTCGCCTCCCGTCCAAGATGGCTTCCCGGGGGGATCGTGGTACTCCACCATACGTTCGGGGGGACCGAATGGTCGCCACTTTCCAGATTGAAGGCAGTTGTTGACACAAAGATTGATGAATGCTATTTTGTCACAGTAAACACAATATGAGGACACAGTACAATTGTCTCTGCTTTAAATAAAGCAATGATTCAGAAAAGGGGGTTGGATCTAGCCCTGATCTCTTGACTGGGTGAGAGTATTCTGCTTAATTCAGAAACTCTGTCCATCACCACCCCTTGTTGTTAAATATTTTGTCCACCCTAAGCGTGGAAGGGTATACTCAGATGTGAGTCCCTTGCTAATTGCACCATCAGGATTCAAGCAAGCCGGGCCGACGACGGCTGAAATGCCCGAAACCGGTCCCCGGAAGCTTGTTTTCTTCCCAGTGTAAGAATTGGCTTGGTAGTTTGGTTTGCCCTGTTCCCATCATGCACTGGGACAGGAACAGACTAATTTGCATATAGCCAGGTTCTGAACTGGGATGGTGCAGTGAGCTAAAAAACGGTGTTGGATCTAGCCCTGATCTCTTGACTGGGTGAGAGTATTCTGCTTAATTCAGAAACTCTGTCCATCACCACCCCTTGTTGTTAAATATTTTGTCCACCCTAAGCGTGGAAGGGTATACTCAGATGTGAGTCCCTTGCTCATTGCACCATCAGGATTCAAGCAAGCCGGGCCGACGACGGCTGAAATGCCAGAAACCGGTCCCCGGAAGCTTGTTTCCTTCCCAGTGTAAGAATTGGCTTGGGAGTTTGGTTTGCCCTGTTTCCATCATGCACTGGGACAGGAATAGACTAATTTGCATATAGCCAGGTTCTGAACTGGGATGGTGCAGTGAGCTAAAAAACGGTGTTGATTCTAGCCCTGATCTCTTGACTGGGTGAGATTATTCTGCTTAATTCAGAAACTCTGTCCATCACCACCCCTTGTTGTTAAATATTTTGTCCACCCTAAGCGTGGAAGGGTATACTCAGATGTGAGTCCCTTGCTCATTGCACCATCAGGATTCAAGCAAGCCGGGCCGACGACGGCTGAAATGCCAGAAACCGGTCCCCGGAAGCTTGTTTCCTTCCCAGTGTAAGAATTGGCTTGGTAGTTTGGTTTGCCCTGTTCCCATCATGCACTGGGACAGGAACAGACTAATTTGCATATAGCCAGGTTCTGAACTGGGATGGTGCAGTGAGCTAAAAAACGGTGTTGGATCTAGCCCTGATCTCTTGACTGGGTGAGAGTATTCTGCTTAATTCAGAAACTCTGTCCATCACCACCCCTTGTTGTTAAATATTTTGTCCACCCTAAGCGTAGAAGGGTATACTCAGATGTGAGTCCCTTGCTCATTGCACCATCAGGATTCAAGCAAGCCGGGCCGACGACGGTTGAAATGCCAGAAACCGGTCCCCGGAAGCTTGTTTCCTTCCCAGTGTAAGAATTGGCTTGGTAGTTTGGTTTGCCCTGTTCCCATCATGCACTGGGACAGGAACAGACTAATTTGCATATAGCCAGGTTCTGAACTGGGATGGTGCAGTGAGCTAAAAAACGGTGTTGGATCTAGCCCTGATCTCTTGACTGGGTGAGATTATTCTGCTTAATTCAGAAACTCTGTCCATCACCACCCCTTGTTGTTAAATATTTTGTCCACCCTAAGCGTGGAAGGGTATACTCAGATGTGAGTCCCTTGCTCATTGCACCATCAGGATTCAAGCAAGCCGGGCCGACGACGGCTGAAATGCCAGAAACCGGTCCCCGGAAGCTTGTTTCCTTCCCAGTGTAAGAATTGGCTTGGTAGTTTGGTTTGCCCTGTTCCCATCATGCACTGGGACAGGAACAGACTAATTTGCATATAGCCAGGTTCTGAACTGGGATGGTGCAGTGAGCTAAAAAACGGTGTTGGATCTAGCCCTGATCTCTTGACTGGGTGAGAGTATTCTGCTTAATTCAGAAACTCTGTCCATCACCACCCCTTGTTGTTAAATATTTTGTCCACCCTAAGCGTAGAAGGGTATACTCAGATGTGAGTCCCTTGCTCATTGCACCATCAGGATTCAAGCAAGCCGGGCCGACGACGGTTGAAATGCCAGAAACCGGTCCCCGGAAGCTTGTTTCCTTCCCAGTGTAAGAATTGGCTTGGTAGTTTGGTTTGCCCTGTTCCCATCATGCACTGGGACAGGAACAGACTAATTTGCATATAGCCAGGTTCTGAACTGGGATGGTGCAGTGAGCTAAAAAACGGTGTTGGATCTAGCCCTGATCTCTTGACTGGGTGAGAGAATTCTGCTTAATTCAGAAACTCTGTCCATCACCACCCCTTGTTGTTAAATATTTTGTCCACCCTAAGCGTGGAAGGGTATACTCAGATGTGAGTCCCTTGCTCATTGCACCATCAGGATTCAAGCAAGCCGGGCCGACGACGGCTGAAATGCCAGAAACCGGTCCCCGGAAGCTTGTTTCCTTCCCAGTGTAAGAATTGGCTTGGTAGTTTGGTTTGCCCTGTTCCCATCATGCACTGGGACAGGAACAGACTAATTTGCATATAGCCAGGTTCTGAACTGGGATGGTGCAGTGAGCTAAAAAACGGTGTTGGATCTAGCCCTGATCTCTTGACTGGGTGAGAGTAATCTGCCTAATTCAGAAACTCTGTCCATCACCACCCCTTGTTGTTAAATATTAAATAAAGCAAGGCTGGATTCATCGGTGTCCTTAGTGTACATGGAAAGCTGAATTGAAGTTGTGAACCCTTCTTTCCGCAGTGTAGATTGAAGGCTCTAGTGAGCACAGTTATAGATGAATGCTATTTGTCACATTCTTTTACAAAATCGAAGACATAGAATCCACTTGTCTCTACCTTAAATAATGAAAGTTGGATTCAATTTTTTCTGTAGTAGTGGTGTTCCTGGTATGAAGTTTTGAACTCTACTGATCGCAGTATACACTGGAGGGAGTTCTTGGCACAGATAGTGAAGACAAATTTAGATTCAAAGTTGAATTGAAGTTGTGAACCCTGCTGTCTGCAATGTAGATCGTAGGTACTACTTAACAGAAATATTGATGATTGATTGTGTGTCGAATTTTGCTGTGGGAGGTTGAGAAATGCCTACCACATGGAAGCAAGCAACGGAAGTGCATGAAGTTCCCATTGTGGGTGGTAGGGTTTAAAAATTACAACACCGGGCCCATTTCAGGGCCTCTACTTTGAATTAGAATAATACTTGGTAAAGGCAGCAAGAAAGTCAGCAGGTAGGTGTGTTTCAGGTAGTGGATGCAAAATAAGGTGAAAAGGAAGAAAGGTAGGAGATGTGGAGACAAGGTGCTGCCTTGTAAAGGAAATGGGTATTTGGTTTTCCAGTGCATTACAGACTGTGAGTCGGATTCCACAGTCGGAGCCTGAGAAACAGGTATCTCATCTAAGGAGTTAAGCAAGTGCACAAAGTACACACACTGTGCGCTGGAAAGGATGCAAGAAAGGACGCAAGTGTGCAAATTACCCACTGCCATTCATGGGTAGTAGCTATAAAGAATGTTCCATAAAGGGCCTGAAGTTTGAATTTGAATTAGTTTAAGAATAATTGATAACCCCAGCCAAGAAAGGTAGTAAGTGTGGAAACTTCACACTGTCTGCGGCCGGGGTAGTATCTACAACAAAAAGGCTCCATAAAGGAACTAGACTTTGAATCAGAATATGAAATTGAAGAATGATTGATAACCCCAGCCAAGAAAGGCAGCAAGTATGCAAATTTCTTACTGCTTTCGGGCGGGGTAGTTGTCACAATAAAAAGGCTTGAAAAAGGGCCTGCACTTTGAATACAAATATGACATAGAAGAACAGTTGATTACCATAGTTAAGAAAGGCTGCAAGTAGGTGTGTGTATGTGTAGATGATGTCTTGATTTAGTGTAAGATGAACAATGTGAAAAAATAGGAAAGGGTGCAAGTGTGTAAATTATCCACTGCCATTCAATAGTAGTAGTTACAAAGAAGGATCAATAAAGGGTGTCTACTTTGAATTAGGATAAGAAATAGAAGATTTGATAACCATAGACCATCCTGGCTCTTTTTTAATATTCGTAGACTTTTGTTAAGCTTTTTATTATACATGAACGGCAGGAAGTGCGCAAATTACCAACTTAGATTGATGAGTAATAGTTCCCAAGAAGGCTCAATAAAGGGCCTGAACTTCGAATTTGAATGTCAAGAAAAATAATTGATAAGCCCAGCTAAGAAAGGTAGCACGTGCACACATTTTCCACTGCCTTCTGGCAGTGCAGTATCTACAAGAAAAAGGCTTGATAAAGGGAGATGAGTTTGAATCAGAATATGAAATTCAAGAGTATTTGATAATCTCAGCCAAGAAAGGCAGGAAGTGTGCAAATTTGCCACTGCCATCGGCCGGGTTAGTAGCTACAACAAAAAGGTTCAATAAAGGGCCTGCATTTTGAATATGGATAAGCAATAGAAGAACCATAGCCAACAAAGGTAGAAAGTTGGTGTGTGTGTACATGTAGATGATGTGTTGATTGAGTGGAAGATGTATAAGGTGAAAAAATAAGAAAGGATGCAAGTGTGCAAATTACCCACTGCCATTCATTGTTAGTAGTTACCAAGATGGCTCAATCAAGGGCCTGTACTTTGAATTTGTATTACAAGAAGAATAATTGATAACAACAGCCAAGAAAGGCATCAAGTGTGCACATTTTCCACTGCTTTTGAACGGGGTAGTTCTTAGAATAAAAAAGGTTGATAAATGTCTAATAACTAATGTTAAGGAAAGTGACGCTCCTGTTTGTTGTTTTTGATGAGGTTGATAGACTGTTTCGTGTAACACAAAAGTTATTCATAATAAATGCATAGAAATTTAAGTTTACAAATTGAAGATCAATATGTGAGTATGGACTGTTTGCTGAATATGCTGTTGCAGCAGTTGATGTGCTTGATGCAGCAGCAAATGGGTTGTTCTGCAATCTTTGTGTTGCAGTGAACCAAAGTTGTTGGGGTGCAAGTTGTTTATGTGTTGTACTATATTTGCTGTACCAAAGGAGGATTTGTTGGATTGATCACGTCTTGAAAGAGTTGTTTGGTAAATTTAAAAGGTTACTAATGGTTGGTGTGTTTCACAGTTAGTATGTGTCTGGACTTTGTTGGAATCTTTATTAGAGCTTCCATAATACAGAAACACTTTGTACTTAGTGACGTCCAATTCTATGTTATGAAGAACGGTTGAATTCTACTTTCGTCTTTAGGACTAGTGGGAGGGTAACATTTTAAAGTGTTTGACAGGTTACACTACATGTGTCTATGCAGCTAAAGAAAACTTAGCATGGTTATGCATGGGCATCCTCTGACAGAAAACGTAGCAATCAGCATTCAGTATTGTAAAAGCTTGACATAGGAGTGACTGATGAGTTTATATATGTCAGTGACAAAAGAAAAACAATTACGATTGTTTTACATTAGAGATATATAGAGCTGAAAGACTATGCATGTAAATCCATGAAATCTTTTTTGAAGGTATAGAAGAAAGCAGTGAAAGGGTTTTAGAAGCAATACTGTCCAGCATAAAAAGTGCATAATTGTTCATTTTGTTGAGTCTAACCACACCTTTTGGATTATGACTATGGAATTGTGGTGTGATTATATCATTGATTCTATTGTCAGATATCTACCTTAGTGATTGTGGAATTACCACTACTTTTTAAACTATCATTAAACAATAATATGTATAGGAGCGGTGTTGCTTCTTCACCTTCAAAGAGGAACATTTAAATTTATATTTCAACAGGTAAACAAAATAATTGCTCAATTTCAAAAAGAAAAATTTAGTAGGAATGTTACTGGAAGTCTGGTCCAACTCTAAATGGATTTTGCAAACCGTAACAGGTGAAAAAAAGTGTGTCTCAACATTAGTTTTTATGATAATTCGGACACAAGACTAGACTGCAGGAGTGTGTGGAAATATCTAATTAGATATCTTGCATGCGATCATATGTTACTTAAAAACATACATTTTCTACATATATAAGCAGTAAAAGGTAAGTATGGTTTACATTTGCTTTTGTGCATTGAAGGTGGAGTCATCTGCTGCATTCGAAACATTGGGCCTGTTGAGAAGATAGTGAAGAGTAACTTGTAATTTTGAAATAAAAACAACTTTATATGCATTTACATAGTAAACATAGTTATATGGGAGCTCTTACATAGGCTCTGTGATTATGCCAGGGTTTTATACAATTGTAGTGTTTTAATACGTGCTATCCCTTTATGTTGACATCTTTCCTCAGATCTACATACAGAGGCTGAAGGTAATAGTAAGGAATAGTTCCAGGGTCAGAATGGACTTTTGAGTGTGTGTAAACCCACTAACCTGCATGTTTTAAGAGTTTTTAACAATTCTTCTCTAATCTTTTCTCATACTGAAGAATGTTAGAATTGTCTTCTTGACAATGGCAGATATAAACCTTGTTTCTCAGTTGGGAAAAAAGGTGTTGCATGAGCAAATCTACACATGCAAATTTGTTCATGTAAAAATGCAGTTCACAAATATTTTCTAGGAGTACTATTTCTTGTCCTACTTCTATACATTTTTGGGAAATCACAAAAGCTGTGTATCTGCACGTAATGCTAGGACATATACCATGGGTACACTTTTGAGACTTTCTTGAATAATTGGGCCCCTAATTTGGTCTGGCATTAACCGTGACCTTTTGCGTTTATTACATCTCTCTCTCTCTCTCTCTCTCTCCCCTCCACTCTCATCCACTCTGCTCTCTCTTCAGTCTCTCTCTCTGTCTTTGTATTGGATGGCTTCACTGTGAGTGACAGCATTATGCTGTTTCAAAAGGAGCATATCGGCTCACAAAGTAGTTTTGTTCAGTGCCAGTAACTACTGCGGAGTTTGTGCTTTTTAAAACCAAAAATATTTTTTGCTTTTGCCAAAGTTTGTTATAATAGTGAGGGCCCAGCAGCTTCCACGCCAATAACGTTGTACAAACACGATGTCAAAACAAGTCACACAATGACAAAACTAAAAAGGTGACCATCAATTTCAGACCTACTGGGTTTGCCAATGCTTATTTAATTTTGTTTCTAATAATCTTATTCAAACTAATAACAGAGATTTTCCATAATGAATATTTTTGGGAAATACTAGCATGGATTAACACGTTATTAAATGATGCTGCAAAAAAATGGTAACTGAAATTGCGATTCGCTAATTGCTAATCGCAAATTGAGAATGTTTTCCCATTTATTGCCTCTAGCCCCATAGGAATGAATGGGGAGGTATTCCTTAATTGCGAGTCGCAATTTGCGAGTCGCAATTAAGGAATTTTAAGAAATCGATATTTTTTAAGCGAGTTCTTCGTGCATGGCATTTTGCTATATCTTATTAGCAAATCCATATTTTTCGCTAATAAGGAATCCCAAAATGGATGCTTGATGCATCTGGGGGTAAGCTATTAAGAACCATATGTATCATCAAGCTGATTTGCAATTCTGAAATAGCGATTTGTAAGAAATCGCTATTTCAGAATCGCAAATTGATATGTATTTACAAATTCGCATTTTTTTGCGAATTCTTAGTATTCCTTAATTGCGATTAGCAAATTGCAAATCGCAATTAAGGAATACTTTCTCATTCATTTCTATTGGCCAGGAGGCCCATAGGAATGAATGGAAGTTATTCTCAATTAGCGATTCGCAATTTGCTAATCACACATTGAGAATAATTTCAAGGGTGCAGGGGTGTTCAAAGGAATACGCAACTTACCACCAACTAGAAGTTTGAATTTGAATGTAATTTTTGAATTTAAAAAAGCTTATAAAGCGCACGTACACTGGATCAGTTTCATGGCGCTGGTGAGGTCCCTGAGTGAGAATGGTGGGGGAGCTAGGTGTCAAAGGCCTGCTGGAATAATAGCGTTTTTAGTGACCTCCGAAACTCCATATAGGAGGAAGAGAGTCTTAAAGGTAGGGGGAGGTCATTCCAGAAGGTGGGAGCAAGCACAGCAAACTTCTGCCCCCCTGCGCGCTTCTTTTTGAACCGGGGCGTAGTCAGTAGGGCTAGGCTAGAGGAGCGGAGGTCCCTCGAAGGAACATAGGGAGAAATTGCCGAGTTGATAAAGGCAGGGGCTGTGCCAGCTCTTGCTTGAAAAGTCAAGCACCCTAACTTGAACCTGGCTCGTTGTTTTATGGGGAGCCAATGAAGGCTCCTAAGCAAAGGGGTCGAGTGGTGGGACCTAGAAAGGCCGAAGACCAGGCGAGCAGCCTGGTTTTGTACTAACTGTAGGCCCTGCAAAGCATAAGCAGGGACTCCGTTGTAGATGATATTGCCATAGTCAATCTTTGACAGGACCATGGCCATAAGGATCAGCTTTAGTGCAGAAGTGGAAAAGAATCTGGCCACTTTCTGAATAACTCGTAATGTGAAGAAGCAGGAAGAGACCACCGAGTTAATGTGTGAATGGAGGGTTAATTGGTTATTGAGCATAATCCCGAGAGTTTTAACTGAACAAGAAGGGAGAGGAGGGGGTCCAAGTGACGGGGGCCAGAAGGAAGGGGACCAGGGATTGGCAGCACCGCCCGTTGCTACCAGTTCTGTTTTATCCGGATTAAGTTTTAACTGATTGATGTTCATCCAGTCTCGGATAAATAGCATGACGGACTGGAAACTGCCAACCCCTGAGGGGGAAGAAAGATCAAAAATGAGTTGAAGATCATCTGCATAATTATATACAGTGACCTCCATATTCTGTAAAGCAAACACCAGTGGAAAAACATAGAGATTGAAAAGTAAAGGGGAAAGAGCAGACCCCTGGGGCACACCACAGTTGACATTACGTGGAGGGGCCGAGAAGGTGCCAAGATGGACAGTCTGAGTGCGGTCCTTCAGGAACGACTCGACCCAGGCTAATGCTAGCCCCCCTATCCCCGCCGCCCTGACACGTGATAACAGAATGTCGTGGTCCACAGTGTCAAAGGCGGCGGATAAGTCCAGTAGGACCAGAATCTTGGGGGTGTTGGTATCGAGTCCTTCCCTGAGTTGGTCCATGACCGAAATCACCACCTTCTCTGTTGAGTGTCGTGGTCGGAAGCCGGCTTGACATGGGGCCAGATAATTGCTGTCCTCAATGAAAGTGCTCAGGGTTTGAGACACATGTGCCTCTGCCACCTTACCCAAGTAGGGAAGCAGGGATATGGGGCGATAGTTAGCTAGAGAAGAAGGGTCAGCCCCAGGCTTTTTTAAAATGGGGATGATGGTGGCCGATTTAAATGTAGTGGGGACTAGGCCTTTAGTGAAGGTGTTATTTAACACAGTGAGAACGGGGGCAGGGCAAGCCAAGAACACCTGGGCCAGGATACGGGCTGGACACGTGTCGGAGGGAGCCCCAGATTTTACACGCTTAAGGAGCGGGGGCAAAGACTCATTGGTTAGCTCTGGAATGTAGGTGAGACACTGGGTATTCTGTGGCGGGGGACAGTCTGAAAAAGAGTTTGATGGGGGAGGAATACGTGCTTTTATTAGTGCAACTTTCTCAATGAAGAACTCATTCAGTGAGCTGCACAATAGCTGGGAGGGTGTGATTGTAGGTGAAGGCCTGTCTGATAGGGCTAGCTCGTGGACAGTGGCAAAAATTTCACGTGGCTGGCATTCTGCTGCCAGAATGCGTTGGGAAAAATAATCTTTCTTAGCCGCTTGAATGGCTTTTTTATACTCTGATAGTAGGGTGGTGTAGTTAATTTTACTATCAGAGCAGTATTTCAGCCTCCAGGCCCGTGCAGCTTGACGGACCTTTAGCTTAAGTGCTTTCAGGGCAGGAGTGAACCACTTGTTGGCATGGTGGTGATGATTGATGGTAACCTTCTTCAGAGGGGCCTTTTCATCACGAAGGTGGATTAGCCAACTGTCCAAAGTGGCCAGTTGCTGTTGAGGAGGTATGTCAGTGAGATCAGGACAAGTGGCAGTTAAGGACTCACAGAAGGCGGGAATATCAACACGATTCCAGCTTCTAGCCCAAAGGGTTTTAGAGCCACGTGGGGCAGTTTGCACGCGCAGGTCCAGAGAAAAAGACAGAAGATAATGGTCGGACCATACGCAGGGAGCGATGGACAGGTTAATGGTGGGCAAGTTAAGGGTCCATATTTGGTCTAATATATGGCCCCGCACATGTGTCGGGGTACGGACGTGTTGAACAAAGTTTAGGCTTGATAGCAGAGAGGTAAAATCCTTGGATATGGGGTCTTCCGAGGGATCACTGGGCCAGAAATTAAAATCGCCAAGCACGAGTACTGTAGCATTACTGACCACTAAAGGGGCCAGTAATTCTTGGAAAGCAGGAAGAAACTGGGAAGGAGTATGGGGAGGGCGGGTAGAAGTTGGTGGTAATTTGCGATTCCTTAAGGACATTTAGCAATTTTTTTTGCTTCATACATTGCATTTAAGGAATCACAAAATTTGCGATTCCTTAAATGCAATTGCAAAAAAAGGATTCACAAATTTAGCGATTCCTTGTTTTGCACCAAATTTTGCTTTATAAATACCATATAGCTAATTCGCATTCGCAAAGGCCGAAATTCGCAGAATGCGAATTTGCTTGATACATATGGCCTTTGCTTCATACATACCGTTTAGAAAATTCGCATTTGCAAAGGCCGAAATTCTGCGAATTTCGGCCTTTGCAAATGCAAATTTGCTTGATACATGTGGCCCTAAGATGACTAACTGCCATTGGTCATAGTCGGGACGGTTCAATTGCTGTAGGAAAACCTTTTAGAGAGATACGAATGGCTGTGTGAAATATTTAGCTTTTTTTCATTTACATTTTTTAATTTCATTAAGAGAAATTATATTGGCAATTTTATATTTGTGCAATATAATAAATAATAAAGAGATAGGGAACATTTTTTGTAGGGAAAAGTTACCTTCAATATAATAAACCTCTTGATAGGTTTGAATTTTGTTACTCCGGGAATCATGAACGTTTGTCTTTGTTAAAGGTTTGGAAATCTATAGAAGATATTTTAGAAATATGATTTTTAGTATGGAGAGTTCACATTTTACGGTACAGATGTCTACTTTAGATACATTACAAAAACATTAAAAAAGATTAGCCTTTAATTTATGTGATAAAAAAAATTAGACAGTTTAAACTATTACAAGCAGTTACATTTTTGACCAATAATTTTGAAAACTGACTAATAAATGTTGAAAAACTTGCACTTACCAGAAGTATCCAATGACAGTCAGTATTTGTCGGACTAAGAAGAATGTCCATTTTCTTAAAAGGTACCTGTAGAGTTAAAATGCAATCATGAATAGGTTTACATTACAATCCAATTACATTTGTTTAGACTTACAAGTATTAGAAAACGTGAATATGAATGGAATATGTATTAAAAAAAAAGAAACTTCAGATGAAAAACTTTTAAAAACATCTTACATTTGTCATAGTGTTCTAAACGTTACTCGATTCTACTCCTAAACATTAATTGAAATAGTGGTCTGGGAGGGCCATATGACGCAGCAATAACTATTACAACCATGTAGGCATCATTTAACACCTTCAGTGCTAAGGCATTTTTTGTATTCTCATATAATTTCCATTGAAATCAATGGAAAGTCCATGACGAGTTACCCTTGTCATTAGCAGCCAAGAGGTTAAAAGAATACAGGCTTGGGAGTGTCACGTGATGCAGTAATAAATATTAAAATTAATGGGAGAATTAGGAGGGAGCAAATACGATGAACTAGAAAGCATATATTCCAGAAAAATAGATCAAAACAGAACTGGGAGGGCCACGTGACGGATTAAAAAAAATAATAGTATTATGAGCGCACAATGTATCAGGCGCGCAACACCCATTGGGCTCACGGGGCTTCAGCCCCCCCGTCGTGTGTGTCAGCCTGGGGGAGACAGCTTCGCGGGCTGGCGATCATCAGATTGCAGCCGCACCCAAGTACTTAACAGGTCTTTAAAGACCATTTACTGTAAATGAGGCTTTTGTTGTGTGTTTACCCCTTCTTACAGCCACTCTGTCCTTGGTTGAAAGAATTAGCCCCTCCCAAAATATTTTCCAGGCCCCCCCCCCCGAAATTTGGCTCCAGTTGCCTGCCTGCAATGTATAAGAATACAAGCTAAAGCACGTGTCAGTTCAAAAATAAGAAACCGAAATTTATGCAGGCAGAATTTATAAAATTAGAGGTGTGTAAGACCTCGTGACGCAGAAAGAAACTTTCATACTATGTGCATACAATTTAAAACCATTGAGGGGTAGGTGAGGCATATGATGGAGAAAAAAATTGCATCATGCATATACAATTTACAGCGGAGACTGATGTTGTGACGGCTTCTCTTACCTTTGCTTCTGTCGTCTTTTGTCGTGTCTTCAGCGGCTGCGGTTTCAACGTCGAGAGTCCTCCTCCGCTCGAGCAATGAGTTTGTAGTAAAATCTATGACAACACTCTGTCTGTCACCGCAGCACAGGCAGGCAAAAGAGAGCGTTTTCACAACAGTGCCCGCATTATATGGGAACCGCGGGGGCTTAGCAAGCCAAGCCCAGGGCCATCATTGGTAGTGTTTTCACGGTCTATAAGAATGATTGCCTTGGGGGACATCCCATTGGCTAATGTATTGGTTTCCAGGCTTAGTGATAGCAAGAATGCTAAGTAGTGGCATGTGGGGAGGGTGGGTGGGCGTGCACCGCGCATGTGCAACTGTGAGTGTGTGCACCAACAATTAACAACTGAGAGAGATGGGGGCGGTGTTATCATGTGCGCAGAGGCAGGCCCAGAATCGGATCTCCAATGAGTGACCACTTCTAATCATTCTCCTTAGCACGCCCTGAGCTCTGATTTGTCACTGAGACGGTGATCGCAATATACTTTGTACTGCTAATCATACTCAGCGTGTACCCGTGCATACAGTACGAATATGGTTTGACGTTACGCATCGCAATGAAAGCTTCCATGTGAGGTCATGTACGGCGTTCTGAACGCGAAAGGCTCCAATGTTTGTACATGGTTAAAAACATATATTTATGTATTTAATGTACATACTAAGGGAAGATAATATTTGGAATAACTATGAACATTTTTTTACAGTTTAACAATCATATATTACTTTTAAAAATAATTACAAAAATCGCGGTAGAACATCATGCGTACTGGTATCGAAAGAACTGCGTAAGCGCATCATTAGCATACGCAAAGCAATGTGACTTTAAACGGAGAGTTTTGATTGGTTCATAACTTTTCCTATTGCAACTGTTGATAGTTCCATCCCACTATAATCATTCGACTTTGACTTTCTAAGAAGAAGCATTTCTTTTGAGAATCTTCTCAAATAGAAGGAAGATCACCATAATAAGAGCAATGGACTCATCTTCCAGCAGTTTTTCAGAGGGAGGTTTCATTCCTGAAGAACCTCCAAAGAAGAGGAAAGAAGCTCTAATTTGGTAGTTTTTTACTTTTCCAGAAGCGCAAAAAAAGGTTAATGCTCCAAGAGTAACCTGTAAAATTTCCCAAACAACTCTTTCAAGGGGTGATCCATGTAAAAAATACTCCTTTGGCACAGCAAATATGGTGCGACACGTGAAGAGCTTGCACCCCAACAACTTTGCTCAAGCTGCAAGGCGGAGGTTGCACGAGAACCCACCTGGTGCTACACCATGCACATCAACTGGTGCAGCAGCATTTTCAGCAAGCAGTCCACACCCACAAATTGAACCTGACTTTGCTAAAGGTAAAATTGTATGCATTTATTGAAAAAAACGTTTGTGTTATGGGGGACCGTCTATGGACCTGATAAAACACAGGATGCAGGACCATTGGTGTCCTCGATATTAGTTGTTGTTTTTTTTCATTCTTTTGTTCTGCTTGGAATCTTTTGAGAAAATACAAAAAAAATACAAAACTAAAAAGACAAAAAAAACAGTTCTTTTTAGAAATACCCTCACCGGTCAAAGAAAGAACTATATTTCTATGTTAGTGTGTAAACGTTTGTCAGAATGAAGGTGTAGTTCATAAATGAATGACTGAATACATTACTAGTGTATAGAGAATGTGAAAGTGCAGAACTATAAGGAAGTGCTACAACATAAATCTATAAGGTGTTTACTTATAGTATACTGTAGTACCTCCG
The DNA here is from genome assembly GCF_964263255.1 of Lissotriton vulgaris. Taxonomy (NCBI): domain Eukaryota; kingdom Metazoa; phylum Chordata; class Amphibia; order Caudata; family Salamandridae; genus Lissotriton; species Lissotriton vulgaris. Next base: position 585,442,768 of record NC_141685.1, read on the forward strand.
AAGCACTTGAATGTAACATATGTACATAAATATGTTACAAGTCTATGCTTCAATTACCACTGCTGTTGAAACTGCCTGAATTTGTATGTGTTAGGGGTGGATTTACAATTCCCTTGTGCCTCTTTTACACAGCCCTTGCACCACAGCGGTGGTGCAAAAGATGTCATTGATGTCATTTGAGATGTCATCAGTGATGTCATGAGTGATGTCACTGACCATGTCATGAGTGATGTAATATGTGACGTCATCAGCAGTGGATTGCAGGCGCGCAAGTTATAGTTAGCTGAACTAACTATAACGGAGGAATTTCAATGGTTTTGTGTGAGTGAAATGACAAGCTAATTATGACATGTGTGAAACCCATGGTTTTTTCAGTGAATTTCCAAGGTTTTTTAAATGCTAATTCCTAACTATAACTTGGCTGAAACCTATGTTTTTTTCAGTGAATATATATATATATATATATTTACAATGCACTCAATCCAAGAAAGTAATCTGAGAACCCACAAATCTCACAAAAGGTCAACAATAGGTCTAGCATTTGTGAGGAATTTAGCTACTGGCATTGAAAATGGCAATGCCTTTTATTTATGGATTGGTTTTTAAAACAGATAACTTAAAGGCATTGTCATTTACAATGCCAATAGCTTAAACTCTCGCAAATGCGAGACCTATTGCATTGCAAAGACTTGTTAAGGTGTGTGATCACTCTTGCAGGTGGCACATGGGAGACTCACAAGAATGTACAGTTATAAATTTCATTCTAGTACAAAGATCTTTTTCATGTGGTCAGTTATTATTAAAGGATATTCTTTAATAATAAAGTAATTACAGTATGGAAATTGTATTAATTATTTTATTTAGAAACTTAGGGCATATGCAAGACAATCACAGGAGTAGAGCCTACAATCCCCTGTGTGGATTATGAGGGGGCTGTACTTCCTGTCCGGCTCTCACAATCTGCTCATGTGATTGTACATTTTGAATTAAGTTCATAACAGTGTATTTTTGTTGTTTCGAAGAAAGTTACACATGAGAAGTGTTGCTTAAAGTAAAAAACCTGTTGATGTATTGTTGCAGGTGAGATATTAAGAAAGTTCCCTGCTTCTACAATCTAGGGGGCCTCTCGCGAGACACCTACGAAATACCAAAGGATAGCAAAGAAAGATTCCATCATTGTTGATTCATTTATTGTTTGGGGTTTGATGTGGTTAGATCTTTTTGACTAGCTCTGTGACATTGCTGATTTTCTTTCACCAGAATATCATCCTCAGATTCAGATGAGAGCCCTACTGCTGTTCTTGAATCTCAGCTGTCCTTGGTGTGAGAATTATTTCAAATGAGGCCAGGTAGGAAAAATGTATCTGAGAAATATGTGATTTGTAAAATATGCCAAAATGGAGTTCAGTAGGGGCAGCCAGAACAAGCAATACAGCATGAGTACCACTGAAATGTGGTGACATTTGGTGGCTATGCACCCTCACCGCCTTGCTTGAGCGGAGTGAACCCATGCTGCAGAGCTTGATAACTCATCAGAGTTATCCACATCTTTTTAACCTGGTGACACTGTGCCTGCCCAGGTACTCACCACTCAAACAGATAACAACTCTGATTATCTGAACAAAGCCCTTTCTTGCTGCTTAAGCAAGGGGATCATTTTTTTCCTTCTGAGACAAGTAAGGCTGCACAGGACAGGCTTGTCATCAAAGCCCACCTTGGCAGTAAGGGATAGATTTAATACTTCTGGCGCATCTCTACTAATCAGCAGGGATGCACCAGAAGAGTTGTGATGCATCTGCCCACTCGTGCGCCACCACTGATACGCCACATTTACAATGCGGTGCACCGTGGCGCACGGATGGGCAGATGCATGTCGCATCCCCCGTCGGAAAGGTGACGCATTGCTGGAGTTGCATCGCAAGCACGACACAGCTCCAGTAAGGCTCGGGGTGCCCTATCCCTAGCATGCTGTGTCAATCCTTACGCCTGCTTCAAGCAGGCGCAGGGTTTAGACGCAGCATGGACTTAAAAGTGACTGAGTAAAAGGTTTTAGATTTCACTCAGCCACTTTAAGGGAGCGTTACTGCGCTGGAAAGCCTACAGGTGGCGCATGGCTTTACAAGGTGACGCATCTCCCAGATGCATTACGTTGTAAATACCCTACTGCATGGTGCTGGCTTTGCGCCACCACTGCATCACAAAATTGGCGTACAAGAGGCACAAAGGGCTTGTAAATCTGCCCCCCAGTGTTTTCTTTTTTTACATTTTCTCCTATTTTTTTTCTTCTCCTCGTTCTGAAGTTGTTTGTGTTTACCTCCAATTTCTTGTTTTTGTTGTAAACTTTTGAAAAAAAGACAAAAAAGTTAAAAAATTACAAAACAGAAAAAATACAGTTGTTAAAAAATGCTAAATAAAAAAATCTCTTTTCAGAGCTGCCCTGTACTTTCATTATATATTATGTTTGTAAGGTTACTCTTTTATTTGCTTCTTGATGACTCTTGCGAGACACTCTTGAGAGCCATGATGCTCTCATACATATTGTGGTTGACTCTTGAGGGCCTCTCGCAAGAGCATACATTTATATTAAATTTGCATTTATATTGAACATATCATTTATATTCAACGGATTTTCACTACCCCTTTTTTTATATGCCATTAAACATGGTTCCATAACCGTTTATAAAGTAACACATTCCTCTAGATACACCTTTTCTAACAGTGAGCATAGTCTTTACTCTAGAAATAGCAATATCTCCACTCAAACATCTCAAAGTGTTAACATATGTATAATGTAAGGTTATAAAAACACTAGACCTTGTATTAACAGGTTGCAGATTCGTTGCTTTATAATTTCAGAAAAGCTGCCTCTTATACTTACAACTTCATACAGATTGAACATTTCAATGTGTAACATAACACCCATTACCTGGTGATATCTATTTACATTCTAAACTTGGGGTGATTAATGACTGTGTAACCTAATTTGACCTTCAACTCGAGCACCTGCTTTACTTTATCTATTAGTGCTTCCTGTTGAAGCTGACTTATGGCTGAGGGCAGAAGGGCACAAAGTGGGACAGAGGGCATGAGTTAGGCAGAGGGCAGAAGGGCACAGAAACAGTGGGGCAGAGGGCAAAAGGGCACAAACAAGAGTGGGGCAGAGGGCAGAAAGGCACAAAAACAAGTGGTACAGAGGGCAGAAGGGCATAAAAAACGAGAGGGTGGCAGTGATGAACCAGGCAAAAAAAACCTGCGAACACGCAAAGTGCCCTGCGAACACGCAAAGCTCCCCGCGAGCACACGCGAACACACCAAAATAAAAAATCCGCAAATTCGCAGGAACTCGCGAATTTTGCGGATTGCGAATTTGCAAATCCACAAATTCGCGGACCGCGAATTCGCAAAATTCGCCCATACTTAGTAAAGAGACACTGCCTCTCCATTCACACCTTACCTGAGATTCGTAGTATGCATAGTAGGGTTGGAATGATACTCACCTCACATGTAAGACCGCACTGTTCCACAATAAGTATAACAAGTACTACCCTCCCCACTGAAACCTCTTCTCAGAAAATAGCCATATTAGTGTGTGGGAATGGATTTCCATGTCCACTCACAACTCTCCCCAGAATCACATGTATATACAGTAATATGCAGGGAAATAGTGTCTTCTGCACTAACACCTATCCTTCATGCTCAAATGTATGTCTTATATAACATCTGTAGAGACTGTGATATGAAAAGTGCCCTTTCAGGTGAGACATCTCCCTATAATACCATATGCAAAGTAGGCTGTGATTAGATACTGTTCTCTCTGCACATAGCTTTTTTTCGTACAGATGAATCTCTATAGTAGTCTATACAATGGAATAATGGAATATCCTCTCTGTTCAAAACAGTGTCTTGGATAGCTTGTTTCCAGATTTCATTGTAGAGATATACTTACCCATGTTGCAAGCAGCACCCAATGGCAACACCCATACATAATAGAGTATGCACAGCAGCTGATAGCATTTGCAAAAAAGGAGTTGAGGTGGGAAATTAGAAACAACCAGTGTGTTACATCCATTATAGGAATGGAGATGCAGTCATTCTGAAACCATAGCTAAGACAAACTTAGCTCATGCAGCCAAAGTACACCATTCTTCATCTGCTGCACATTCTTTCAACTTGCAGATACAACCTATCTCCAGGAACTTACTGTTCAAGCAGATGCCAACCTTCCTTTTGCAAATAAAGCACTTTTTTGCTGTTTAAGTAGGCAGATCATTTTGCTATCAAAAATAAGTTGAGCTACAGAGAACAAGCTTCTCCAAGGGTACAAATGTTGCCATAGGCAGTAACAACATCAGTTGTGCAATATTGTATTTTCTTGACTTTCCTCTTTTTTCCTCCGCCATATATTCTGTGACATGATACTTCTGTTCAAAACTTCTTTTTTCAAGTTTCCACCTAATAAAAATACAAGATGACCAAAAAATGTAAAGTTAGATAACTCAATAACTGATAACAGTGATACTGATACATCACTATATTCTCTAAAGTATTTTTACATTTGTGACCCAAAATCACATAGTTATTAGCTAAATGTACTGTACCACTACTTTATAATATTTTCCCTTGAAGAATTCAGCACCCATAACCAGTGCATCTTTTCACAATTAAATTATACCATGCTATTAAACATGGTTCCATAACTGTTTATGAAGTAACACATTTCTCTAGATACACCTTTTCTAACAGTGAGCATAGTGTTTACTCTAGAAATAGCAATATCTCCACTCAAACATCTCAAAGAGGTAACATATGGATAATGTAAGGTTATAAAAACACTAGACCTTTTATTAACAGGTTGCAGATTCGTTGCTTTATAATTTCAGAAAAGCTGCCTCTTTTACTTACAACTTCATACAGATTGAACATTTCAATGTGTAACATAACACCCATTACCTGGTGATAACTCTTTACATTCTAAACTCTACTTCTCAAAACCTTTATTAAAAAACATGTACCTCTACAAACAGCTTTTGACTCACTAAACCTTGTATAGAATACGTTTCCCAAGAGTAGTGCACTTACTAACACTTCTTAACAAAGTTCATAAAGTATGTTTTTAATTACCTGAATGTAGAGCCCTTTTTTTATACAGCTGGAGACACCAGTCTGTCTCAGTTCCAAATGTAGTCCTCTGTTGAGCACAACTTCTGCAGGCTTCCTTCTCCTCAAAATAACCATGAACAATTTTTACTTACTCTCGTTCTGCACCCAATCACATCACAGTATTTCTTCAACCATCTCCAGTAAGAGTCCTTCATACAATAATCAGTGTACATAGCAGAGTGCATTCACACATTACCTACTTTTTATGATCTGGTCTCACGAGATAGTAACATTAAAATAAAATTATGTAACCTTCTAATAATCAACAAATTTGTCTCTTACACACTTCCTCTCAAAAACAATAACCAAAACATGCATTATTACTGATGGGGTGTATTGAGAACTCATCTACTTAATTTTGCTATTCCCGATCCTGTGAGAGTCCAGTGAGATTGTTAAAATGATTTTAAAACAATATACATGTATATCTTCATAGTACTTATCCCTTAGACACCTTCACTCTAAACCTAGAGGGACAGCATGCCTTTCTGCTACCCCTTATATAGCTTTTTTTACTTCATTTCCACAACACCTACAATTTTTCACAGTAAATAGCAATAATGGCGATTTCATTTCTAACATCCAACATCCAGGCAGCCAATCAGAGCGCTCACTCTTATGAGACTCATAGAAGCCTCACAATCCTGCAAGAGCATGAACGCTCAGAGGAAAAATGGGCTTCTCGACCACACACTGGGTTCCATTTTTGATTTCACACTCTATCTGGAGCCTCGCTACTCCCTTGTGAGCCCAAAAACAAAAATATAGAATCATTTTTGACTCTTAATATCTCAAAAACGAATGAACAGATGAACTCCAAATTCCAAAAAGCATAATCTCTGAACCAAGATCTAGTTTCCACCGAATTTGTTGTAATTCTGTTGGGGAGTTTTTGCAAAAAACTGTCTGAAAGAAGTTCATGGAAAATGCATGGAGATTTTGAGTTTTGGGACCAATCACCCAAAACTTTGTGACATTTCGTTATATGGGGCCAAAGTTATTAGCAAATTAAAAAAATGCTCTGTTAATGGAAAAGCAGACCTAACTATAACTACCTACTGGCGACCATTTCCCTGGGCCGATTTGGATTTGGGGACTCCATTCCCCAGGGCCCAACCAACAAAGGGTGGGTGCCCTGGTGCTCATCCAGGGTACCCACCATGCTATGGTTGGGGGCTTTGGGGAGAACACCAAGTCCCCTTCGGCCCCAGTGAAATAACCACCTCCAGTGGGGGCCAACATTGCCCCCGCCCGCAGGGAGAAGATAAAAATGCTGCCCCCTGTGGGCTGGAGCAATGTTTTTATTTGTTTCCCTGCCAGTGCGGGCAGGAAAACCACTATGTCCCAGGGGTGGGCTCCCTGGGACAAATCCTGAGCCGGCCCTGGGGAATAGTGTGGTCCCCAGGGCCAATAATGGCTCAGGGTGGAGTGCAGTGTGACCCTCCCTCCCCTTTGTAGTTTTGGCAAAACCATGGGGAGGTGTTCACCAGGGTCAAAATTGGCCCAGGGAGTGGAAGGCTGCTTGCCAACCTCCCTTTTTTAATCCAGCCAAGCCCTGTGGATGCCCCCTCCTCCAAGTATCTATATTGTCCCCAGGGATGTGGCCCATCCCGGGGCATAAAAAACACAAGCGCAGTAGAATATTTTGATATGGATCCTCCACAAATTTGTGACAAAATTAAAAAATAAAATGTTTGCGGCTCCAGGTCCTTTGGGACCCCACCGCCAGGCCTAGGGACCCCGCCACCAGTCCTAGGCAGTGTTTTTTTCTGGGCTATTTTTTTAGTATTTGGGCCCAGTCCTGACTATTAAGATGGTAGTCACCTCTCAATCAATCAATCAATCAAAGCATTTATATAGCGCGCTACTCACCCAGAGGGTCTCAAGGCGCTAGGGGAGGGGGGTCCGCTACTGCTCGAACAGCCAGGTCTTGAGTTGCTTCCTGAAGGCGAGGTGGTCCTGGGTCAGGCGGAGGTGGGTCGGGAGGGAGTTCCATGTCTTGGCGGCGAGGTAGGAGAAGGACCATCCCCTGTGGTGGCTCTTCGGATGCGGGGGACGGTGGCGAGGGCATGGCCGGTCGATCGAAGCTGGTGTTTGGGAGCGTAGAAGTTGAGGCGGCTGTTGAGGTATCCTGGGCCTTGGTTGTGTAGGGCTTTGTGTGCGTGGGTGAGGAGTCGGAAGGTGATTCTCTTGTTGACCGGGAGCCAGTGCAGGTCTCTCAGGTGTCCGGAGATGTGGCTTCGACGGGGGATGTCCAGGATGAGTCGTACTGAGGCGTTCTGGATCCGCTGGAGTCTCTTCTGGAGTTTGGCGGTGGTTCCAGCATAGAGGGAGTTGCCGTAGTCCAGACGGCTGTTGACGAGGGCCTGGGTGATCGTCTTCCTGGTCTCGGTGGGGATCCACCGGAAGATCTTACGTAGCATGCGCAGGATGTTGAAGCACGACGAGCAGATGGCGTTGACTTGTCTGGTCATGGTGAGGGAGGAGTCCAGGATGAAGCCCAGGTTGCATGCGCGGTCTGTTGGTTTGGGTGCGCTGCCTATGGCGGGGGGCCACCAGGAGTCGTCCCAGGCGGAGGGTGAGGATCCCAGGATGAGGACTTCCGTTTTGTCCGAGTTCAGTTTCAGGCGGCTGTTCTTCATCCATTCGGCTACCTCTTTCATCCCTTCGTGAAGGTTGGCTCTGGCGGTGGCGGGGTCGTTAGTGAGGGAGAGGATCAGCTGGGTGTCGTCGGCGTAGGAGATGATGTTGAGGTTGTGCTGGCGTGCGATGTCTGCGAGGGGGCTCATGTAGACGTTGAAGAGGGTCCTTGAGGAATGCCGCAGATGACTTTGGTGGCTTCAGGTCTGAACGGAGGGAGGCGGACTCTCTGTGTCCTTCCGGCGAGGAAGGAGATGATCCACTCCAGTGCCTTCTCCTGGACTCTGACGTTGCTGAGGCGCTGTACTAGGGTTCGGTGGCAGACAGTGTCGAAGGCCGCGGAGAGGTCTAGGAGGATGAGGGCCGCTGTTTCTCCATTGTCGAGCAGAGCTCGGATGTCATTGGTGGCTGCGATCAGGGCGGTCTCGGTGCTGTGGTTGGCCCGGAAGCCAGACTGTGAGGGGGTCGAGGGATCCATTCGTCTCGAGGAAGGCGGTCAGCTGCTTGTTGACGGTCTTCTCGATGACTTTTGCAGGAAACGGGAGCAACGAGATGGGGCGGTAGTTCTTGAGGTCGGTGGGGTCGGCTTCTTGAGTAGAGCGCTGAGGTCGGTGTGCTTCCAGCTCTCCGGGAAGGTAGCGGTGTCGAAGGAGGTGTTGATGATGTCCCGCAGGTGGGGTGCGATGACAGCGTCGGCCTTGTTGAAGACGTGGTGAGGGCAGGGGTCAGTCGGAGATCCGGAGTGGATGGAGTTCATCGTGCGGACGGTGTCTTCGGTGCTGATCGGGGTCCAGGAGCGGAGGGTGGTGGTGGGGGGCGGTGGTTCGGTCATGGCGTGCGTCGGTTGAGTGCTGAAGCTGTTGTGTATGTCTGCGATCTTGTTGTGGAAGTAGGAGGCAAGGGAGTTGCAGAGGTTTTGCGAAGGGGTGATGTCGTTGTTTCCGGCGTTGGGGTTGGAGAGCTCTTTGACGATGTTGAAGAGTTCCTTGCTGTTGTGTGCATTGTTGTCCAGTCGTTCCTTGAATGCGGTTTTCTTGGTGGCGTGGATGAGTTGGTGGTGCTTTCGGGTGGCGAGCTTGAGGGCAGCCATGTTGTCCAGAGTTGGGTCTCTGCGGCAGGTTCACTCAAGAGCTCTTGAGTTCGTCGGTGAACCATGGGGCCTTCTTGCTGCCGGGTCTGCTGGGCGAGGTCCTCAGGGGGGCGAGGTCGTCTGCGCAGTCGCTGATCCACTTCGTGAGGTTGGTGGCCGCCTGGCTTGGGCTCGTTGTGCTGGTGGGGGTGTTCATGCTCAGGGAGGTCGCGAGCTGGTCGGCTGTGATCTTGTTCCAGCTTCTGCGTGCAACCTGTTGCTGGTGGTGGTGGATCGTGGTCCTTCTGAAGCTGAAGTGGACGCAGCTGTGGTCCATCCAGTGGAGTCCGGTGGCGTGGCTGAAGGCGATGTCCTTGCTGGATGAGAAGACGGGGTTGAGTGTGTGTCCGGCGTAGTGGGTGGGGGTGGTCACCAGCTGCTTGAGACCGAGGTTGGCGAGGTTGTCCAGCAGGGTGGTGGTGTTGCGGTCGTTGTTGTTCTCCAGGTGGAAGTTGAGATCCCCGAGGAGGATGTAGTCAGCGGAGCAGAGGGCGTGCGGGCTGACAAAGTCGGCGATGTCTTCGCTGAATTGTGTGCATGGTCCCGGGGATCTGTAGATGAGGGTGCCTCTGAGGGTGGTCTTGGGGTTGATGTGGACCTGAAAGTGCAGGTGCTTGGCGGGTGCGAGGGTGTCGTCGGTGTTGGTCGTGATGCGGATGGTGTTCCTGTGGATGATGGCGATGCCTCCTCCGGTATGGTTGATGCGGTCCCTTCGGATGATCTTGTAGCCGTCTGGGATGGCGATGGCGATGTCGGGCGCTGAAGAGGCGTTCATCCAGGTTTCCGTGAGGAAGGCGACGTCTGGGGCTGTGGTGTCGAGCAGGTTCCAGATCTCGAGGGCGTGCCTGTGCTGCTGCTGCTGCTGCTGCTTTTGCTCGTCTTGGTCTTTGTTGGTGCTGGAGTAGTGCAGGTCCGGATGCAGGTGAACTTGCAGGAGTTGAAGTGGTAGCAGCCAATCAGATCACATTATATATATATATATATATATATATATATATATATATATATATATATATATATATATATATATATATATATATATATACATATATATATATATATATATAGATAAATGTATGTGTATATATATATATACATATATATACATACATACATATATATATATATATATATATATATATATATATATATATATATATATATATATATATATATATATATATATATATATATATATATATATATTACCTACTGGCGGTCGCCAGTAGGTATATATAGTTAGGATTTTTTTGAATAGGGATTTCTGAAAATTCTATGTTGAATAATTTTGACGTTGATGGACGGAATTGGCTGAAATTTTCAGGAAAATGGCACATTTTGTTTCTGAGCGTCCCCTGAAAGTTTGGGGGGGGTTTTGTCAAGCGGGGGCCGAGAAAAAAGGGGGGTCCCAAAACGTGTTTTTAACATTGAGTTTTCCATAGGGCGGTTGAACTCACTTTTAGCTCGAACGGCTGAATGGATTTAAAAAAAACTTGGCAAAATTGTAGGGACTGGTAGCCCGATGTTCCTTTGCTATGTCTCAAGATATATGTTCCAGTGGTTTTTACGAAAATTAACTTTGAAAAATATATATTGGGCTACATTCGGCTATATATATGTTAGAGCCCAAATGTAGCCCAATGTAGCCTAATGTAGCCCAAAGATGGCCACCAGAGACAAAAAAAAACAAATGTAACCCAAATATCAGCCAGATGTAGCCCAACTATAGCCCAGTGACAGAATGTCCCAGAGTGTTCTAAAAAACAACTAGAGCGCTAACAGTCTTACTTATGACAAAAGTATGGCACACCTGAAGTCATCTTGATTGGAATAAAGTGTTAACACTTAAAACATTTAATTTGCAAAGGAACAAAATGAGGGGGTTCATTTTGCCATAGAAATTATGATTAGTGCTAAAGAAAGAAAAATTAGGGCACATTTTGAGTGACTTCTCAAATCCTCTTATATTTCATTAAAAAATTCTGATATGCAGTCTCCCAAGATGGCCACCAGAGACAAAAGAGCCCAAATGTAGCCCAAATATCAGCCAGATGTAGCCCAACTATAGCCCAATGACAGAATGTCCCAGAGTGTTCTAAAGAACAAGTAGAACGGTAACAGTCTTACTTATGACAAAAGTATGGCACACCTGAAGTCATCTTGATTGGAATAAAGTGGTAACACTTAATACATTTAATTTGAAAAGGAACAAAATGAGGGGTTTCATTTTGCCATATAAATGTTATATATTACCTACTGGCGGTCGCCAGTAGGTATATATAGTTAGGATTTTTTTGAATAGGGATTTCTGAAAATTCTATGTTGAATAACTTTGGGGTTGATGGACGGAATTGGCTGAAATTTTCAGGAAAATAGCACATTTTGTTTTTGAGCGTCCCCTGAAAGTTTGGGGGGGTTTCGTCAAGAGGGGGGAAAAAGGGGGTTCCATAACGTGTTTTTAACATTGAGTTTTCCATAGGGCGGTTGGACTCACTTTTAGCTCGAACGGCTGAATGGATTTCCACAAAACTTGGCAAAATTGTAGGGAATGGTAGCCCGATGTGCCTTTGCTATAAAATATATATTGGGCTACATTGGGCTATATATATATGTTAGAGCCCAAATGTAGCCCAATGTAGCCCAATGTAGCCCAAAGATGGCCACCAGAGACAAAAAAAACAAATGTAGCCCAAATATCAGCCAGATGTAGCCCAACTATAGCCCAGTGACAAAATGTCCCAGAGTGTTCTAAAGAACAACTAGAGCGTCTTACTTATGACAAAAGTATGGCACACCTGAAGTCATCTTGATTGGAATAAAGTGTTAACACTTAAAACATTTAATTTGCAAAGGAACAAAATGAGGGGGTTCATTTTGCCATAGAAATTATGATTAGTGCTGAAGAAAGAAAAATTAGGGCACATTTGAAGTGACTTCTCAAATCCTCTTATATTTCATTTAAAAAAGTCTGATATGCACATGTTTTTTCTTTGTCCTAAGGTCCAACTTATGTGGTCCCACATTTGGTCTACACTTAATAAGATTTTATCTACTAATGTTCCCTTTGTTATTTCTTCTGTATTCCTGGGTGGTTTGGCCCCATTTTGGGATGTCCCACTCCACACTCGTAAATTTATTGATCTTTGCATAGCTATCGCTTTTCAAATTATTACAACTAATTGGAAAGACACAACAAACGTGGTTTATAATGCTTGGTGGAACTTGCTCTACCATCATCATAGACTAGATCGTGCATGTGCTTCTTCTATTCCATTTTTGATAAAACGTGATTTACTTTGGTCCCCTTTAACAGACTTTTTATCTAAAAGTGCCTCTTGATCTCATGTTATTGTTATATTTAGTATTACTGTTATTATTATAACTGTGAACTTCTCTGTATTTCATACCTCTTTATTTCTCTTACCATATATTTTTCTATTGCTGTTCCCCTTCCATTCCCCCATTTTTCCCTTTCTTCCCTCTTTCTCTCTCTCTTCCTTCCCCACAAAATGAAAAGTTATAAAAGCATTTTTTCTTTGTTTAGCGTTTTCCCCTTTTGGGGCCTTTCTTGTTTATTGGCACATTATTCTCCACAATTATTTTAATTCCTATTGCTCTTTATTAGTGCTATTGTACTGATGTTTTACATTGTTTTCTTCAACTCAAAAAAGCTTTTCAAACTTAAAAATTCTGATATGCAGTCTCCCAAGATGGCACCAGAGACAAAAGAGCCCAAATGTAGCCCAAATATCAGCCACATGTAGCCCAACTATAGCCCAATGACAGAATGTCCCAGAGTGTTCTAAAGAACAACTAGAACGCTAACAGTCTTACTTATGACAAAAGTATGGCACACCTGAAGTCATCTTGATTGGAATAAAGTGGTAACACTTAATACATTTAATTTGATAAGGAACAAAATGAGGGGTTTCATTTTGCATAGAAATGTTATATATATATATATATATAACGCCAAGGTGCCTCTGAACATAAGGACGCCACTCCGCTGGTGTTGGTTTACAAAACTATTTATTTCAGCAGCTGCACATTGTGTCCGGTTATTTTTAAAGCCTTCCCCGACGCGTTTCGAAGCTCCTGCTTCTTCCTCATGGGGCCACAGGCAGCACGTGACAGGGTCAACCACAGCCTTAATTAATTATCCATACATTGCACACTCTCTCACAATGAGGTGTGCTGGGGGCTGTAGTTCAATTTTTACCCTTCAATGGGGTCCGTCATGTGCCAAAATTAAAGCCTTTTAAACTCTTTTCACAGCCCTCCAGTGGGCTCCAGGCATCGAGTGCAGCAGTTCGATTTTGAAAACACCAGCGCTGTATTTAGGCAGAACATTGTCCGCCCACAGTCCTGTTCCGGTAAGTCCTGCCAGGTGGTGCATCCTCCGCGGCTGAGGCCGCCGCGTGATACATAACGCCAAGGTGCCTCTGAACATAAGGACGCCACTCCGCTGGTGTTGGTTTACAAAACTATTTATTTCAGCAGCTGCACATTGTGTCCGGTTATTTTTAAAGCCTTCCCCGACGCGTTTCGAAGCTCCTGCTTCTTCCTCATGGGGCCACAGGCAGCACGTGACAGGGTCAACCACAGCCTTAATTAATTATCCATACATTGCACACTCTCTCACAATGAGGTGTGCTGGGGGCTGCAGAACATTGTCCGCCCACAGTCCTGTTCCGGTAAGTCCTGCCAGGTGGTGCATGGCGTCCTTATGTTCAGAGGCACCTTGGCGTTATGTATCACGCGGCGGCCTCAGCCGCGGAGGATGCACCACCTGGCAGGACTTACCGGAACAGGACTGTGGGCGGACAATGTTCTGCCTAAATACAGCGCTGGTGTTTTCAAAATCGAACTGCTGCACTCGATGCCTGGAGCCCACTGGAGGGCTGTGAAAAGAGTTTAAAAGGCTTTAATTTTGGCACATGACGGACCCCATTGAAGGGTAAAAATTGAACTACAGCCCCCAGCACACCTCATTGTGAGAGAGTGTGCAATGTATGGATAATTAATTAAGGCTGTGGTTGACCCTGTCACGTGCTGCCTGTGGCCCCATGAGGAAGAAGCAGGAGCTTCGAAACGCGTCGGGGAAGGCTTTAAAAATAACCGGACACAATGTGCAGCTGCTGAAATAAATAGTTTTGTAAACCAACACCAGCGGAGTGGCGTCCTTATGTTCAGAGGCACCTTGGCGTTATGTATCACGCGGCGGCCTCAGCCGCGGAGGATGCACCACCTGGCAGGACTTACCGGAACAGGACTGTGGGCGGACAATGTTCTGCCTAAATACAGCGCTGGTGTTTTCAAAATCGAACTGCTGCACTCGATGCCTGGAGCCCACTGGAGGGCTGTGAAAAGAGTTTAAAAGGCTTTAATTTTGGCACATGACGGACCCCATTGAAGGGTAAAAATTGAACTACAGCCCCCAGCACACCTCATTGTGAGAGAGTGTGCAATGTATGGATAATTAATTAAGGCTGTGGTTGACCCTGTCACGTGCTGCCTGTGGCCCCATGAGGAAGAAGCAGGAGCTTCGAAACGCGTCGGGGAAGGCTTTAAAAATAACCGGACACAATGTGCAGCTGCTGAAATAAATAGTTTTGTAAACCAACACCAGCGGAGTGGCGTCCTTATGTTCAGAGGCACCTTGGCGTTATGTATCACGCGGCGGCCTCAGCCGCGGAGGATGCACCACCTGGCAGGACTTACCGGAACAGGACTGTGGGCGGACAATGTTCTGCCTAAATACAGCGCTGGTGTTTTCAAAATCGAACTGCTGCACTCGATGCCTGGAGCCCACTGGAGGGCTGTGAAAAGAGTTTAAAAGGCTTTAATTTTGGCACATGACGGACCCCATTGAAGGGTAAAAATTGAACTACAGCCCCCAGCACACCTCATTGTGAGAGAGTGTGCAATGTATGGATAATTAATTAAGGCTGTGGTTGACCCTGTCACGTGCTGCCTGTGGCCCCATGAGGAAGAAGCAGGAGCTTCGAAACGCGTCGGGGAAGGCTTTAAAAATAACCGGACACAATGTGCAGCTGCTGAAATAAATAGTTTTGTAAACCAACACCAGCGGAGTGGCGTCCTTATGTTCAGAGGCACCTTGGCGTTATGTATCACGCGGCGGCCTCAGCCGCGGAGGATGCACCACCTGGCAGGACTTACCGGAACAGGACTGTGGGCGGACAATGTTCTGCCTAAATACAGCGCTGGTGTTTTCAAAATCGAACTGCTGCACTCGATGCCTGGAGCCCACTGGAGGGCTGTGAAAAGAGTTTAAAAGGCTTTAATTTTGGCACATGACGGACCCCATTGAAGGGTAAAAATTGAACTACAGCCCCCAGCACACCTCATTGTGAGAGAGTGTGCAATGTATGGATAATTAATTAAGGCTGTGGTTGACCCTGTCACGTGCTGCCTGTGGCCCCATGAGGAAGAAGCAGGAGCTTCGAAACGCGTCGGGGAAGGCTTTAAAAATAACCGGACACAATGTGCAGCTGCTGAAATAAATAGTTTTGTAAACCAACACCAGCGGAGTGGCGTCCTTATGTTCAGAGGCACCTTGGCGTTATGTATCACGCGGCGGCCTCAGCCGCGGAGGATGCACCACCTGGCAGGACTTACCGGAACAGGACTGTGGGCGGACAATGTTCTGCCTAAATACAGCGCTGGTGTTTTCAAAATCGAACTGCTGCACTCGATGCCTGGAGCCCACTGGAGGGCTGTGAAAAGAGTTTAAAAGGCTTTAATTTTGGCACATGACGGACCCCATTGAAGGGTAAAAATTGAACTACAGCCCCCAGCACACCTCATTGTGAGAGAGTGTGCAATGTATGGATAATTAATTAAGGCTGTGGTTGACCCTGTCACGTGCTGCCTGTGGCCCCATGAGGAAGAAGCAGGAGCTTCGAAACGCGTCGGGGAAGGCTTTAAAAATAACCGGACACAATGTGCAGCTGCTGAAATAAATAGTTTTGTAAACCAACACCAGCGGAGTGGCGTCCTTATGTTCAGAGGCACCTTGGCGTTATGTATCACGCGGCGGCCTCAGCCGCGGAGGATGCACCACCTGGCAGGACTTACCGGAACAGGACTGTGGGCGGACAATGTTCTGCCTAAATACAGCGCTGGTGTTTTCAAAATCGAACTGCTGCACTCGATGCCTGGAGCCCACTGGAGGGCTGTGAAAAGAGTTTAAAAGGCTTTAATTTTGGCACATGACGGACCCCATTGAAGGGTAAAAATTGAACTACAGCCCCCAGCACACCTCATTGTGAGAGAGTGTGCAATGTATGGATAATTAATTAAGGCTGTGGTTGACCCTGTCACGTGCTGCCTGTGGCCCCATGAGGAAGAAGCAGGAGCTTCGAAACGCGTCGGGGAAGGCTTTAAAAATAACCGGACACAATGTGCAGCTGCTGAAATAAATAGTTTTGTAAACCAACACCAGCGGAGTGGCGTCCTTATGTTCAGAGGCACCTTGGCGTTATGTATCACGCGGCGGCCTCAGCCGCGGAGGATGCACCACCTGGCAGGACTTACCGGAACAGGACTGTGGGCGGACAATGTTCTGCCTAAATACAGCGCTGGTGTTTTCAAAATCGAACTGCTGCACTCGATGCCTGGAGCCCACTGGAGGGCTGTGAAAAGAGTTTAAAAGGCTTTAATTTTGGCACATGACGGACCCCATTGAAGGGTAAAAATTGAACTACAGCCCCCAGCACACCTCATTGTGAGAGAGTGTGCAATGTATGGATAATTAATTAAGGCTGTGGTTGACCCTGTCACGTGCTGCCTGTGGCCCCATGAGGAAGAAGCAGGAGCTTCGAAACGCGTCGGGGAAGGCTTTAAAAATAACCGGACACAATGTGCAGCTGCTGAAATAAATAGTTTTGTAAACCAACACCAGCGGAGTGGCGTCCTTATGTTCAGAGGCACCTTGGCGTTATGTATCACGCGGCGGCCTCAGCCGCGGAGGATGCACCACCTGGCAGGACTTACCGGAACAGGACTGTGGGCGGACAATGTTCTGCCTAAATACAGCGCTGGTGTTTTCAAAATCGAACTGCTGCACTCGATGCCTGGAGCCCACTGGAGGGCTGTGAAAAGAGTTTAAAAGGCTTTAATTTTGGCACATGACGGACCCCATTGAAGGGTAAAAATTGAACTACAGCCCCCAGCACACCTCATTGTGAGAGAGTGTGCAATGTATGGATAATTAATTAAGGCTGTGGTTGACCCTGTCACGTGCTGCCTGTGGCCCCATGAGGAAGAAGCAGGAGCTTCGAAACGCGTCGGGGAAGGCTTTAAAAATAACCGGACACAATGTGCAGCTGCTGAAATAAATAGTTTTGTAAACCAACACCAGCGGAGTGGCGTCCTTATGTTCAGAGGCACCTTGGCGTTATGTATCACGCGGCGGCCTCAGCCGCGGAGGATGCACCACCTGGCAGGACTTACCGGAACAGGACTGTGGGCGGACAATGTTCTGCCTAAATACAGCGCTGGTGTTTTCAAAATCGAACTGCTGCACTCGATGCCTGGAGCCCACTGGAGGGCTGTGAAAAGAGTTTAAAAGGCTTTAATTTTGGCACATGACGGACCCCATTGAAGGGTAAAAATTGAACTACAGCCCCCAGCACACCTCATTGTGAGAGAGTGTGCAATGTATGGATAATTAATTAAGGCTGTGGTTGACCCTGTCACGTGCTGCCTGTGGCCCCATGAGGAAGAAGCAGGAGCTTCGAAACGCGTCGGGGAAGGCTTTAAAAATAACCGGACACAATGTGCAGCTGCTGAAATAAATAGTTTTGTAAACCAACACCAGCGGAGTGGCGTCCTTATGTTCAGAGGCACCTTGGCGTTATGTATCACGCGGCGGCCTCAGCCGCGGAGGATGCACCACCTGGCAGGACTTACCGGAACAGGACTGTGGGCGGACAATGTTCTGCCTAAATACAGCGCTGGTGTTTTCAAAATCGAACTGCTGCACTCGATGCCTGGAGCCCACTGGAGGGCTGTGAAAAGAGTTTAAAAGGCTTTAATTTTGGCACATGACGGACCCCATTGAAGGGTAAAAATTGAACTACAGCCCCCAGCACACCTCATTGTGAGAGAGTGTGCAATGTATGGATAATTAATTAAGGCTGTGGTTGACCCTGTCACGTGCTGCCTGTGGCCCCATGAGGAAGAAGCAGGAGCTTCGAAACGCGTCGGGGAAGGCTTTAAAAATAACCGGACACAATGTGCAGCTGCTGAAATAAATAGTTTTGTAAACCAACACCAGCGGAGTGGCGTCCTTATGTTCAGAGGCACCTTGGCGTTATATATATATATATATATATATATATTACCTACTGGCGGTCGCCAGTAGGTATGTATAGATGTATAGTTAGGATTTTTTTGAATAGGGATTACTGAAAATTCTATGTTGAATAACTTTAGTGTTGATGGACGGAATTGGCTGAAATTTTCAGGAAAACGGCACATTTTGTTTCTGAGCGTCCTCTGAAAGTTTGGGGGGGTTTTGTCAAGCGGGGGCCGAGAAAAAAGGGGGGTCCCAAAACATGTTTTTAACATTGAGTTTTCCATCGGGCGGTTGGACACACTTTTAGCTCGAACGGCTGAATGGATTTCTATGAAACTTGGCAAAATTGTAGAGACTGTTTGCCCGATGTGCCTTTGCTAGGTCTCAAGATATGTACTCCAGGGGATTTTGATAAATTAACGTTAAAAAAAATATATATATCTGTGACAGCGTGTCTCGGTAGGATCGAGAGACAAGAGGTGGAAATAAACGAAGGGGGAAATGAATGAAAGGGGGCAAGGTAGACCCCTCCTGACCCCCTAGGATTGATGTGGGGGCTATTAAAGGGCCACACGGGGCAAAAAAATTAAATACTTTTTTTTTCGATTTTTCGCGGTGGAAGCGCTACCCGGTACGCGAACCGGGTAGCTCACCGGTAGAGTAACGGGAGTCCGCCATCTTGTGTTTCGGACGAATTTAGTCACAAGATGGAGGATAAACAATGTTGGGAATAGGTATAAGGGGGCACGGGAGACATATCCTGACCCCCTAGGTTTTCTGAGGGTGGCTGAGGAGGCCCATATATGTAAAAAAAAAAAAACTTTTTTTTTCAAATTTTCGCACGGTTAGCGCCCGGTCCGCGCACCGGGTAGGGTTCCGGAAAGCGTAACAAGGGGAAAACCAAGGGAAATAGTGAAATAATATTTTAGAGTGCTTTGAGGTAGGGTAGCTCTGAATAGAGCTGTTGTGTTGTGTGGGTGATGTAAGTACCAACATGTAGGTACCAATGAAGAGTCTAAAATTTCAGTGAATATATATATATATATATATATATATATATATATATATATATATATATATATATATATATATATATATATATTCACTGAAAAAAACATAGGTTATAGACCATATATAGTTAGGGATTAAACCTTATTTTACTCACACAAAACCATTGAAATTCGCTTATATAGTTAGTTGCACTAACTATATATCGCGCACCCGCAATCCACTGCTGATGATGTCACATATTACATCATTCTTGACATGGTCAGTGACATCACTGATGACATCATCCAGTGACTGTATTTTTCTGTAAAGTTAAAATAGGTCTTACATATTTAAGAATGAGTGGATGTATAAGTGTCTGGATGAAGGATTTAGTAGGTGCATGACTGACTGTATGAGAGAGCGATTAAATGTGTCTCACTGAGTGCATGGGTTAGTGACTAAACTGTCTTAATTTGTGCATAATTATATCTGTTGTTCCGTAAACTGCTGCATGTGTTGAATAAGTAAGGTGTGTGTAACTGTATAGTTGAGGAAATGGAGGTGTGATTGATTCTTTGCATGACTGACTAGGTGTATGAGTAACTCCATGGATGAGTGACAATCTATGAGTATCTGTTTACACTGAGTGTATCTAAGGTTATATTAGAGTCTGAAGAGGTTAATCGTATTATCACATGAATGATGTCATCAGTGATGTTGTCAGTGATGTCATTTGAGTTGCCAACAGTGATGTCATCAGTGATGTCACTGACCATGTCATGAATGATGTAATATGTGACATCATCAGCAGTGGATTGCGGGTGCGCGATATATAGTTAGTGCAACTAACTATATATGCGAATTTCAATGGTTTTGTGTGAGTAAAATAAGGTTTTGTAAATGTTAATCCCTAACTATATATGGTCTATAACCTATGGTTTTTTCAGTGAATTTTCAAGGTTTTGTAAATGCTAATTCCTAACTATATATGGTCTATAACCTATGGTTTTTTCAGTGAATATATATATATATGAAATATATAGAAATGCCGTTTGGTAGGCAAAAAGACGAGAAGTGGACCCAGAAGTCTGTGCCAATCACAATGTCTTTATTTAATCGACCAGCCTGTCCGCCATGGCGCGTTTCGACCCTCAATCGGGTCTTGATCACATGGTGCATTGTCATAGAAGGGGAGGCTACTTAAAGTGCATACACAGGAAATGACACCTTGCCCAATCATCATAAACAGTAAAAAGTTACTATATACCGCGTAGTGCAATGGAAATGTGCAAAATAAGCTCGAATCAGTGCAGAATTTGTTAAACAATAATAACAATTTTCTTCCTAGCAGCAAATATTTAAAGCAGCATAATATATACTTAATGTGCAAAATATGGCCAATATGATGTAAACATAATGTGCAAATAGTCACCAATTTAAAATGATGATATAAACACAAGATTTACACTTAAATATATGAATATATAAATATTACAAGCTTTATAATTTTTAACCAAACATGTTGTTCAAAAAATTCCTCCTTTTATTATGATGAATTGCGGGACAATATAATATATCCGCTTAATTTCTAATAATCAGATTGACTGCAATATTGCTGCTATCAAAGTTATTCTGTGAGTCAAATGCAGCCCCAGCAGGCATTTGTAACTCTTTTACCGATCCAGGTCTATTCTGCTGTCAACTTCTAATGTGTAAAAGCACATGTTCAATATACTTTACTATAACTAAGATTATGTAATGATCCAAAATAATTATTCCTATGACCATGATGTTTTAATGCATCAACTAAAACCATAGCCATAGCTATCTAGTACTGATGCAACAAACCTCCCAAGAAAGTGAAAATCCAAAACCTATATGTGAATAGTAACATTTGTATATATAATTGCTATTCATATTCGGTCAGTTAATTCATTACTACTCAATATGAGCCTATATTGATAAAGAGAACTTAAGTAAATCAGTCAAAAAACATCACAATGATCGTGCTAAGCAGCTAGAACCCAAAAGAATTCAGAAATGTTCTTATTTAAAGGTTGCTTAATTAAAGAGAGGTGTAAAAATATTCGCTAGAATTGAGCCCCACTGGATGTTTGGTATCGAGTTCGACTATATATCGCGTCTCGAAGAGACGGAGATTAGCTTCCCGATTGCCACCCCGTTTCATAAGACAAACAGTATCAACTATATAATATTGTAACAAGTTGGGATTACTATTATGTGACTGTTCAAAATGCCTAGCCACGGAATAGGTTTGATGCTTTCCAGTAACTGTTCTGATGTGCTGGAGTATCCATTTGTGAGCTGGGAGTTTTGTACTGCCGATGTACCTGAGCCCACATGGACACTCCAGTACATAAATGGCAACGTCTGTCCTACAAGTCAATCTTTTATTAATTGCAATAGGTTCTGCATGGAAAGGACTGGTGTATTGGGTTCTATTACTGCCAAATTTGCAAGCCTTGCAACTGGGACATTTCCTAAAACCCTTAATCTGTGACATCCATGTTCCTTGAGTAACTACTTCAGGATTGTTCTTGACCAAACTATTGCCCATTGAACAACAGCGCCTCGCTCCTGGTCAAGCATTTGGTCATATCTATTGCTTCCTCTATAACACCAAGGGCATAGCCTCTTGCCAAAAAGCGTCTCTTACTGGCCTGTTGGGGAATCTGGCACTCCACGTCCGAGCTGCAACTGCGTCTGATACGCAAACGGGATGCTGCGTATCAGATGCTGCGGATGGTGACTTGACGCGTGTAGTACCGTGTTGCCCGCTGTGGACTTTCTGTACAATCTGGTTGCCAAAGTGTAACTCTCCACGTACACCTCTACATCAGGAAAGCAAACTGTCTGTGTACTAACTGTAGATGTAAATTTCACATTTAAACAGTTAAGAGTTTAACTTTTTGACAAATTGCCTGGCACTTGTCTCTGATCCTCTCCAAATAAAGAATAGATCATCTATGTATCTTAAATAGATCTCAATGTGATCCTCCATTTTTCTGTGCTCTCCCCTCAGGACCTGCTTCTCCCACAGTCCCAAGTGAAGACAAGAGTAACTGGGGGAGGAGCAGGCCCCCATTTCCACCATTCTCACCTGATGATAAATCTGATTATTGAACAGAAAATTATTCTGTTCAGGGCATTCTTTTACCATAGCCAATAGCATTTTGTTGTGGGGCGCACAATTCATGGGTCTCAGGTTAAGAAAATGCTCTACTGCTCTTGTGCCATCATTGTGTCTTATCGAGGTATACAATGAAGTCACATCCAATGTCATTAATAACATGTCTGAACACCAATCTATTTCCTCATTCTTTCTCAAAAAATCGGAGGTATCTTGGACAAAAGAATTTAAGCCTTGAGCCA
The DNA here is from genome assembly GCF_964263255.1 of Lissotriton vulgaris. Lineage (NCBI taxonomy): Eukaryota > Metazoa > Chordata > Amphibia > Caudata > Salamandridae > Lissotriton > Lissotriton vulgaris. The sequence goes on from NC_141685.1 coordinate 585,465,402, forward strand.
ATTCCTGCAAGAAATAATCAATATATTTTGAAGTGTTCTCCATGATGCTGTTGATAGCTGATATTATCGGTCTGCCTGGTGGTTTGGCAGCGCATTTATGTACTTTTGGAATCAAATAAAAGGTGGGGATCACTGGAAGCTCTTTTTTCAGGAAAACGATATTCTGCACCACTCAATAATCCTCCACTCTTCCAAGCCAGGAGTTTTGAATAGTGTTCATTCCATGCTGTTTTAACTACATGTATGTTACTTTTCCTGTAACAAGCCTGATACGATAATTGTATTTCTGTCTCATATAGAGCTGCTGTGGCCATCGACTGCATTGCCCCCCTTGCCTACTTGTCTGACAACAATGTTAGCATCCGCTCCCAATTTCTTCATCAAATTCTTGTAGCATAGGTTGAGTTTGCTCATCACAAAGTGTGATTTATTAACAGAAGTGTAAAGTTTTTTCAAATCTTATGTCACCAGTTCATGATGCACATCTAAATTATCATGCAGCATAATAGGGTTAAAGACCGATGTAGGTTTAAATGTAGTTTGCCAAGCTTTTCTATCTTCAATTTGCATCATACTGTCAGTAGCCACACAGTCATCTTGTTCAGTGCGTAATGCCCATGCATCCTCAACAATTCAAAATCATCTGCATTGAGGAGAGGAGGACTATTCATATGTGACATATTGGAGGCAATTATTTTCTTTTTCTCCTTCGGTTGCATTTGATGAAATTTCGTGAGTTTGAGTTTTCTGACAAATCGGTAAGTATCTAATCTGGCATCTGCATAATTGAAGTTACGTGGAGGACAGTATGAAAGTCCCAGTTCTAAAACCGTTGTTTCTGCTGCTGTTAACTTCTTGTCTGTTAAGTTAATCACTGAACTGGAGACTACGGTTGTGCCTGATTCCTGTTCTGGAATCGATTCCAACGATCTCTGCACGCCTTTTTGCCCGTGCTTTTGCTTTCTTTTGCAGCATTTTCTTCTTTGTTGTCGCTTGAAATTGAGTCTTGGTTTTGGCTCCACGGGGTACTCGCGGTCTCAATGTTTCCCGCCTGTCTCTGCAATGGCAGTCTACTTCCTCGGCCAAAGAAAGTTTGGTAAACCCAAACTGCTGAGCTCTGTTTCCGTCATATTCTGGGTCACTTTCAGCAGTGGAGCTGAATTCTGAAGCCGAGGTTGATGCAACCGTTACTTCACTTTGTCTTTGTTGTACTTGATTATTTGTTCGTGTTTTCACTGTATCATAACGTTTGGCATATGTGAATATCTGGCCATTTAAATAGTCAATTTGATCTCTTTCAAACTTGAAGGCTTTTCTACGTTTAATCACTTCCTCATCTTTACAGAGATGAGTCTGCATGTCATCTCTAATTTTTTTCGTGCTTATGGTCTCCTCCAAATTACCTATTTCTGATTCTAATTCCTCAATTTGGGTCGGTAGCTTTGCTCGATCACTCTCTGCATATTTAATGAGGATCTTCATAAGTTTACTCGAAGATTCCAGATTTGACTCCGCCCATTCTAATAGATCGCCAGGTCTGGATTCTCGTAGCTAGGTGCAAGTGTTATTCTCAATCCTCTTGGCACCCTTCCTACTTCCAAATAGCGGGATAGAGATATATGTTCCCACCATTTTGATTGTTCAGAACATTTATACTTTTCCAGTTTTTTGAAAAGTTCTCTGGTACTAGGATTTCCCGTGTTGTTACTGGGATTACTGACAGCCGTGGACCCCCCAGCCGGGGAATCCAAGAACATAGAATTGTCTGCTTCCTCTCTGCTACACAATACATCAGCGGACATCATGGCTTATGATGTGGTCATTACTTTTACTTGTATTGATTGCGATAAGGACAGTCGGCGGGCAAACGAAAACAATGTCCCGCCCTGACGCTGCGCACACTCCTCACTAGGAATTCTACCATCTCCTACCTCTGCAGAGTATCCAGCGATTCCCTCTGGTCAGCCAACACGGGGTCCGCCAGTTTCCACAATTCGGGCAGGAGAATGTGCAGCTACTAGGTGCTTCCACAGCTTCCTCCCTTCCGAAGTAACCAAATTTCAGTTCCGGGTCACCGGAACCAATGACTTTCTGCTGCTGTGCCCAAAGGAGGGGAGGGATTCCACTTTTACTGCTGAAGTCGCTCGGTAAGTTAAATATTTCCAAATTCGTCACTTTGAAATGCCGTTTGGTAGGCAAAAAAATGAGAAGTGGACCCAGAAGTCTGTGCCAATCAGAACTTCTTTATTTAATCGACCAGCCTGTCCGCCATGAAGCGTTTCGACCCTCAATCGGGTCTTGATCACATGATATACACATATATATATATGTATATATATGTGTGTTTATATGGATTATATATGTATGTAAGTGTGTGTGTGTGTGTGTGTGTATATATATATATATATATATATATATAGTCACTGAAAAAAACAAAGTTTACAGGAACGTTATAGTTAGGCTCAAGTTTAGTTTCACTCATACAAATCCAGTTAAATTCAGAAGTTATAGTTAGCTGAGCTAATATAACGTGCGTCCAGGCAATGCACTGCTTCTGAACTCACATATTACATTACTCATGGCATGGTCAGTAACATCACTGATCACATCTCAAATGACCACTAATTTTTTGATTTCATATGTCTTTATCAGAAAATACATAACAACATTGTTGCATTTACAGTGTAGTTCTGTCATAAATAAATGTATTTCACCTACTGAAAAATACACTTAAAGACATGTTTTAAATAAAGTTTCTGATAAGCAAATGTGGGTCAGGCGTGTTTCAGAGCTGCACGCCTTTGTATACTGGAGCCACTGACAGTTGTGCACTGAGAGGTTACAACATTTACTTAGAGTGCGCGCCAGAGTAATAAAGACATTCAGTTAATGAACCATAAATACAGGTTTGAACCGCATTAACATATGGGCTAACATATTACGTTAACTGCATACAGTGCCCTTCTCTGACCCATTATGTGGTACTTCTAACTGGCAGCCATAGAGTTTGTGCTGCTGGGAGTTAGGCCTACTTGTGCCAATGACACAATACACGTGAAAACTTGTTGCCCTTGACCCCAAACAATATGTCCTGTGCGTCAGGCTATAAGAATTCCACATCCCTGACGGTGCTTAGTCAGCTTTCCAACATAGTGGACGCAACTCAGAAAAGATTCTTACCATAAAGTTTTCTGTATAAGTTGCTGAAGCTTTTTGGGTGCAGACACCACAATACTTTTCAACAGACTGTAAATGTACAAATGATGTATATTATATAGCGCATCATAATAGCAATGCTAACCATTGAAAAGTTAGTTTGCAAATTATTGTACATGTTGCAAGTGTTTTAAAATGAAAGCAATGGGGCTGGCACAACTATTCATAAGAATAGTAGTTGTTTGTATTAGGATTTGGGTTGAAAACCAATCATAGGTTTCAGAGGAACCGTGTTAGGACCATAGTAGTGGTGAGACAAAAGGATATGCAAATAGCAATATCCTTGCAACGGGCACTATAGATTGGTTTGGTAGACTTTCATAAATGTTATCCTTGAAAACCCTCTTTGGTGTTTACGAGTATTTTAAAGAAGTTGCATCAAGCAAAAAACTGGTCGCAAACGGGCAGATTCTCAGAATCTGCCCTTTGTGACCGGTATTTTTGCATTTGGGATGCATCATCCCACATGCAAAAATCACAATTAAGTAATCTCTAAATTGAGATTGCATTTAAGAATCCCAAATTGAGATTCCTTAAATGCAATGCATCAAACTAAAAAAAAAAGCGTTTTCGATAATAGGAGTAGCAAATTACCATGAAGTTGAACTTCATGGTAATTTGCAAAAACATTGAAAAATGCACTAAAGTGCATTTTTCTAAGTTCAACTTTTACACACACATATGTCCTTTAGGGCATCTGTGTGTGCAAGATGTACCCATATGCAGATTTCAGATATGCAACAGGGTGTCCTTTGGACACCCCTGCACCCTTGAAATTGCATTTTCAATTTGCGATTCGCTAATTGCTAATTGCAAATTGAGAATGTTTTCCCATTCATTGCCTCTAGGCCCATAGGAATGAATGGGGAGGTATTCCTTAATTGCGAGTCGCAATTTGCGAGTCGCAATTAAGGAATTTTAAGAAATCGCTATTTTTTAAGCGAGTTCTTCATGCATGGCATTTTGCTCTTCTTTTTTAGCGAATCCTTATTTTTCGCTAATAAGGAATCGCAAAATGGATGCTTGATGCATCTGGGGGTAAGCTATTAAGAGCCATATGTATCATCAAGCTGATTTGCGATTCTGAAATAGCAATTTGTAAGAAATCGCTATTTCAGAATCGCAAATTGATATGTATGTACAAAGTCGCATTTTTTTGCGAATTCTTAGTATTTCTTAATTGCGATTAGCAAATTGCGAATCACAATTAAGGAATACTTTCCCATTCATTTCTATGGGCCAGGAGGCCCATAGGATTGAATGGGAAGTTATTCTCAATTTGCGATTCGGAATTTGCTAATCGCAAATTGAGAATCATTTCAAGGGTGCAGGGGTGTTCAAAGGACACCCTGTTGCACCACTGAAATATGCATGGGTGCACATTTGGTGCACATACATGCCCTAAGGGCATGTATGTGCATCACATGGCACTTTGAAAAATCCAAAAATTTGCATTTTTCAAGGAATACGCAACTTACCACCAACTAGAAGTTGGTGGTAATTTGCGATTCCTTAAGGACATTTAGCAATTTTTTGTGCTTCATACATTGCATTTAAGGAATCGCAAAATTTGCGATTCCTTAAATGCAATTGCAAAATAAGGAATCACAAATTTTGTGATTCCTTGTTTTGCACCAGATTTTGCTTTATACATACCATTTAGCAATTTCTCATTCGCAAAGGCCGAAATTCGCAGAATGCGAATTTGCTTGATACATATGGCCTTTGCTTCATACATTCCATTTAGCAAATTCGCATTTGCAAAGGCCGAAATTCTGCGAATTTCAGCCTTTGCGAATGCGAATTTGCTTGATACATATGGCCCTAAGATGGCCCTAAGATGACTAACTGCCATTGGTCATAGTCGGGACGGTTCAATTGCTGTAGGAAAACCTTTTAGAGAGATACGAATGGTTGTGTGAAATATTTAGCTTTATTTAATTTTAATTTTTTTATTTCATAAAGAGAAATTATATTGGCAATTTTATATTTGTGCAATATAATAAATCATAAAGAGATAGGGAAAATTTTTTGTAGGGAAAATTTACCTTGAATATAATAAAAACTCTTGCTAGGTTTGAATTTTGTTACTCCGGGAATCATGAACATTTGTCTTTGTTAAAGGTTTGGAAATCTATAGAAAATATTATAGAAATATGATTTTTAGTATGGAGAGTTTATATTTTTTACGGTACAGATGTCTACTTTAGATACATTGCAAAATGATTTTAAAAGATTAGCCTTTAATTTATGTGATAAACAAATTAGACAGTTTAAACTATTACAAGCAGTTACATTTTTGAACAATAACTTTGAAAACTGACTAATAAATGTTGAAAAACTTGCACTTACCAGAAGTATCCAATGACAGTCAGTATTTGTCGGACTAAGAAGAATATCCATTTTCTTAAAAGGTACCTGTAGAGTTAAAATGCAATCATGAATAGGTTTACATTACAATCCAATCACATTCGTTTACAATTACAAGTATTAGAAAACGGGAATATGAATGGAATATGTATTCAAAATAAAGAAACTTCAGTTGAAAATTTTTTAAAAACATCTTACATTTGTCATAGTGTTCTAAACGTTACTCGATTCTACTCCTAAACATTAACTGAAATAGAGGTCTGGGAGGGCCATATGACGCAGCAATAACTATTACAACAATGTACTCATCATTTAAAAGAATACAGGCTTGGGAGTGTCACGTGACGCAGTAATAAATATTCAAATAATGGGAGAATTAGGAGGGAGCAAATACGATGAACTAGAAAGCATATATTCCAGAAAAATAAAACAAAACAGAGCTGGGAGGGCCACGTGACGGATTAATAAAAATAATAGTATTATGAACGTACAATGTATCAGGCGCGCAACACCCATTGGGCTCACGGGGCTTCAGCCCCCCCCGTCGTGTGTGTCAGCCTGGGGGAGACAGCTTCGCGGGCTGGCGATCATCAAATTGCAGCCGCACCCAAGTACTTAACAGGTCTTTAAAAGACCATTTACTGTAAATGAGGCTTTTGTTGTGTGTTCACCCCTTCTTACAGCAACTCTGCCCTTGGTTGAAAGAATTAGCCCCTCCCGAAATATTTTCCAGCCCCCCCCCCGAAATTTGGCTCTAGTTGCCCGCCTGAAATGTACAAGAATACAGGCTAAAGCACGTGACTGTTCAAAAATAAGAAACCGAAATTCATGCAGGCAGATTTTATAAAATTAGAGGTGTATAAGACCTTGTGACGCAGAAAGAAACTTTCATACTATGTGCATAAAATTTAAAACCATTGAGGGGTAGGAGAGGCATATGATGGAAAAAAAAATTGCATCATGCATATATAATTTACAGCGGAGACTGATGTTCTGACAGCTTCTCTTACCTTTGCTTCTGTCGTCTTTTGTCGTGTCTTCAACGGCTGCGGTTTCCACGTCGAGAGTCCTCCTCCGTTCGAGCAATGAGTTTGTAGTAAAATCTATGACGACACTCTGTCTGTCACCGCAGCACAGGCAGGCAAAAGAGAGTGTGCTCAAAACAGTGCCTGCATTATTTGGGAACCACGGGGGCTTAGCAAGCCAAGCCCAGGGCCATCAGTGGTAACGTTTTCACGGTCTATAGGAATGATGGCCTTGGGGGACATCCCATTGGCTAATGTATTGGTTTTCAGGCTTAGTGATAGCAAGAATGCTAAGTGGTGGCATGTGGGGAGGGTGGGCGGGCGTGCACCGCGCATGTGCAAGTGTGAGTGTGTGCACCAATAATTAACAACAGAAAGAGATGGGGGCAGTGTTATCATGTGCACAGAGGCAGGCCCAGAATCGGATCTCCAATGAGTGACCACTTCTAATCAGTCTCCTTAGCACGCCCTGAGCTCTGATTTGTCACTGAGACGGTGATCGCAATATACTTTGTACTGCTAATCATACTCAGCGTGTACCCGCGCATACAGTACGAATATGGTTTGACGTTACACATCGCAATAAAAGCTTCCGTGTGACGTCATGTACGGGGTTCTGAACTTGAAAGGCGCCAATGTTTGTACATGGTTAAAAACATATATTTATGTATTTAATGTACATACTAAGGGAAGATATTATTTGGGATAACTATGAACATTTTTTTTACAGTTTTAACAATCATATAGTACTTTTAAAAATAATTACACAAATCGCGGTAGAACATCATGGTACTGGTATCGAAAGAACTGCGTAAGCGCATCATTAGAGTACGCAAAGCCATGTGACTTTAAAAGGAGAGTTATGATTGGTTCATAACTTTTCCAATTGCAACTGTTGATAGTTCCGTCCCACTATAATCATTCGACTTTGACTTTCTAAGAAGAAGCATTTCTTTTGAGAATCTTCTCAAATAGAAGGACGATCACCATAATAAGAGCAATGGACTCATCTTCCAGCAGTTTTTCAGAGGGAGGTTTCATTCCTGAAGAACCTCCAAAGAAGAGGAAAGAAGCTCTAATTTGGAAGTTTTTTACTTTTCCAGAAGCGCAAATAAAAGGTTAATGCTCCAGGAGTAACCTGTAAAATTTGCCAAACAACTCTTTCAAGGGTTGATCCATGTAAAAAATACTCCTTTGGCACAGCAAATATGGTGCGACACGTGAAGAGCTTGCACCCCAACAACTTTGCTCAAGCTGCAATGCGGATGTTGCACGAGAACCCACCTGGTGCTACACCATGCACATCAACTGGTGCAGCAGCATTTTCAGCCAGCAGTCCACACCCTCAAATGGATCCTGACTTTGCTAAAGGTAAAATTGTATGCATTTATTGAAAAAAACGTTTGTGTTATGGGGGACCGTCTATGGACCTGATAAAACACAGGATGCAGGACCATTGGTGTCCTCGATTTTAGTTGTTGTTTTTTTTCATTCTTTTGTTCTGCTTGGAATTTATTGAGAAAATACAAAATAAATACAAAACTAAAAAGACAAAACAAAACAGTTCTTTTTAGAACTACCTTCACTGGTCAAAGAAAGAACTATATTTCTATGTTAGTGTGTAAACGTTTGTCAGAATGAAGGTGTAGTAAATAAATGAATGACTGAATACATTACTAGTGTATAGAGAATGTGAAAGTGCAGAACTATAAGGAAGTGCTACAACATAAATCTATAAGGTGTTTACTTATAGTATACTGTAGTACCTCCGAAGCACTTGAATGTTACATATGTACATAAATATGTTACAAGTCTATGCTTCAATTTGCACTGCTATTGAAACTGCCTGAATTTGTATGTGTTAGGGGTGGATTTACAATTCCCTTGTGCCTCTTTTACACAGCCGTTGCACCACAGCGGTGGTGCAAAAGATGTGCCATGGTGTGTGCTATTAATAATGTGACGCATCTGAAAGCTTCATTACATTGTAAAGCCCTGCGCCAGAAGAAGGCTTTTCTGTGCAGGAGGGGGTGCAGTAACGCCTCCTAAAAGTGACTAGGTGGAATGTATGACATTTCATTCAGCCACTTTTGAGCTTATGCTGCGTCAAAATCTTGCACGTCCTTGAAGCACGTGTAATGATTGATACAGCATTGTGAGCATAGGGCCCCAAGAGCATTGCTGGAGCTGTGTTATGCTTGCAACCGAAGTCAAGCAATAATTAATTCAAAAAATATTTTGCAATTTAGTTTTGTTATTATTTTATAATAAGAATATGAAATATAATCTAAAAAGTAAAATAAATATAAATATTTATATTAAAAATATAAGAAATTAGTATAAAAAGAAAGACATAATAATTAATACATTTATAAATTATCATTTACAAAACCTTTGAATTTCACAGAAAAAAACCATAGGTTTCAGCCACGTTATATTTAGGAATTAGCATTTAAGAAACCTTAGAAATTCATTGGAAAAACCATAGGTTTCAGCCAGGTTATAGTTAGGAATTAGCACTTAAAAAACCTTAGAAATTTACTTAAAAAAACATAGGTTTCACGCATGTTATAGTTAGCTGGCCATTTCACTCATACAAAACCATTGAAATTCCCCCGTTATAGTTAGTTCAACTCACTATAACTCACACGCCTGCAATCCACTGCTGATGTCATCACATATTACATCACTCATGACATGGTCAGTGACATCACTCATGACATCACATATGACAGCTCAAATGACATCACTGATGATATCATCCTTGTGAAAGAGTGGCAGACCTCCACCCTAATAAAACCTATGATAAACACATTGAAAAATAGAAACAAAAATTTTCAAAACAATGGAGATATCAATACCAGTTAGAAGAACCTATTCAGTAATTACAAAATCTACATACACATCCATTCATTCACTAACAGTTCTATATAGTCACTCATACATGTACTCACTCATCATATGTACTCATACACCTATACATCCTGTTACACACTAATACTCATCCATGTCAAACATCCATTTACTTGCATATACAGCTTTACACACACCACTACACTTACTGCTTCGGTAAAGTACACATACTTACTCTCTTAAACAATCACTTATAGAAATTGATATTTATTCATACAGGAACTCTTCCAATCTCTCACTCTCACATATACTCACTTATATACATCAATACTCACATATACTAGTTCAAAACATATGTAGTTACTCATAAAGACACTATTGAGACAGTCATCCACTCACTAACACACCCATACACACACTTATCCACCCATACAATCCTGCACACATGCTGTCTTCAACATACAAACAGTGATTAAGTAATTCATGCACCTTTGCGCTACGTAATATCCCCTACTAGACCATACAGACACTCATACTGATACTCAAAAATCAACTAATAACCCATAAACACACTCATTTAGCTTCTCACCAACCCATGCAGCCACTTATACACAAAGTGTGACACTGATACAGATATTTACATATTTAAACATTACTCGCTAATACATGTATTCACTAAGATACACTTAATAAGTCAGTTATACAATCAATTTTTTTAAAACCATCCATTTAGATACTCATTCATCCATGTATTCTTCCATCGACCTTTACATATACATATATATTTATTTTTTATTTTTCAGACAGATACACATTGACTGGATGATGTCATCAGTGATATCATCAGTGATGTCATTTGAGATGTCATCAGTGATGTCATGAGTGATGTCACTGACCATGTCATGAGTGATGTAATATGTGACGTCATCAGCAGTGGATTGCGGGCGTGCAAGTTATAGTTAGCTGAACTAACTATAACGAGGGAATTTCAATGGTTTTGTATGAGTGAAATGACAAGCTAACTATAACATATGTGAAACCCATGTTTTTTTCAGTGAATATATACATATATATAGTTACCATGCACTCAATCCAAGAAAGTAATCCGAGAACCCACAAATCTCACAAAAGGTCAACAATAGGTCTAGCATTTGTGAGGAATTTAGCTACTGGCATTGAAAATGGCAATGCCTTTTATTTATGGATTGGTTTTTAAAACAGATAACTTAAAGGCATTGTCATTTACAATGCCAATAGCTTAAACTCTCGCAAATGCGAGACCTATTGCATTGCAAAGACTTGTTAAGGTGTGTGATCACTCTTGCAGGTGGCACATGGGAGACTCACAAGAATGTACAGTTATAAATTTCATTCTAGTACAAAGATCTTTTTCATGTGGTCAGTTATTATTAAAGGATATTCTTTAATAATAAAGTAATTACAGTATGGAAATTGTATTAATTATTTTATTTAGAAACTTAGGGCATATGCAAGACAATCACAGGAGTAGAGCCTACAATCCCCTGTGTGGATTATGAGGGGGCTGTACTTCCTGTCCGGCTCTCACAATCTGCTCATGTGATTGTAAATTTTGAATTAAGTTCATAACAGTGTATTTTTGTTGTTTCGAAGAAAGTTACACATGAGAAGTGTTGCTTAAAGTAAAAAACCTGTTGATGTATTGTTGCAGGTGAGATATTAAGAAAGTTCCCTGCTTCTACAATCTAGGGGGCCTCTCGCGAGACACCTACGAAATACCAAAGGATAGCAAAGAAAGATTCCATCATTGTTGATTCATTTATTTTTTGGGGTTTGATGTGGTTAGATCTTTTTGACTAGCTCTGTGACATTGCTGATTTTCTTTCACCAGAATATCATCCTCAGATTCATAGCTAACTATAACATGTGTGAAACCCATGCTTTTTTCAGTGAATATATACATATATATAGTTACCATGCACTCAATCCAAGAAAGTAATCCGAGAACCCACAAATCTCACAAATACTCAACAATAGGTCTAGCATTTGTGAGGAATTTAGCTACTGGCATTGAAAATGGCAATTCCTTTTACTTATGTATTGGTTTTTAAAGCAGATAACTCAAAGGCATTGTCATTTACAAAGCCAATAGCTTAAACTCTCACAAATGCGAGACCTATTGCATTGCAAAGACTGGTTAAGGAGTGTGATCACTCTTGCAGGTGGCACATGGGAGACTCACGAGAATGTACAGTTATAAATTTCATTCTAGTCTATTGTACAAAGATCTTTTTCATGTGGTCAGTTAATATTGAAGGATATTCTTTAATAATAAAGTAATTACAGTATGTAAATTGTATTAAATATTTTATTTAGAAACTTAGGGCACATGCAAGACAATCACAGGAGTAGAACCTACAATCCCCTGTGTGGACTATGAGGGGGCTGTACTTCCTGTCCGGCTCTCACAATCTGCTCATGTGATTGTACATTTTGAATTAAGTTCATAACAGTGTATTTTTGTTGTTTCAAAGAAAGTTACACATGAGAAGTGTTGCTGAAAGTAAAAAACCTGTTGATGTATTGTTGCAGGTGAGATATTAAGAAAGTTCCCTGCTTCTACAATCTAGGGGGCCTCTCGCGAGACACCTACGAAATACCCAAGGATAGCTTTTTGACTAGCTCTGTGACATTGTTGATTTTCTTTCACCAGAATATCATCCTCAGATTCAGATGAGAGCCCTACTGCTGTTCTTGAATCTCAGCTGTCCTTGGTGTGAGAATTATTTCAAATGAGGCCAGGTAGGAAAAATGTATCTGAGAAATATGTGATTTGTAAAATATGCCAAAATGGAGTTCAGTAGGGGCAGCCAGAACAAGCAATACAGCATGAGTACCACTGAAATGTGGTGGCATTTGGTGGTTATGCACCCTCACCGCCTTGCTTGAGTGGAGTTAACCCATGCTGCATAGCTTGATAACTCATCAGAGTTATCCGCATCTTTTTAACCTGGTGACACTGTGCCTGCCCAGGTACTCACCACTCAAACAGATAACAACTCTGATTATCCTGAACAAAGCCCTTTCTTGCTGCTTAAGCAAGGAGATCATTTTTTTCCTTCTGAGACAAGTAAGGCTGCACAGCACAGGCTTGTCATCAATGCCCACCTAGGCAGTAAGGGGTAGATTTACTACTTCTGGCGCATCTCTACTAATCAGCAGGGATGCGCCAGAAGAGTTATGATTAGGGCTCCCGGTTTTATGGTATTTATTTTTTTACCATTTCCGTCTGTATTTATCCATATTTATTTTTTGGGCATTTTTTCTGTATTTATCCACATTTATTTTTGCCACAAGCAAAAGACGACGCTACAGCTAGTATTTTTGGACATTTATTTAAATTGACAATTTTATTAGTTTTCTAGTACAATATAATATATATTGCACTAGAAAATAAATAACAAGCATTGGCATAGCCAATAGGTCTCGCCTTTGGGAACTTATAAGTATTTAGTTATGCAGCACAATATCCTTGGTGCAACAACATCAACTGTTGCATGGACAAACACTTATAAGGTCCCAAAGGCGAGACCTATTGGCTATGCCAATGCTTGTTAAGGTTTATGGTTCGATAATGGGGCCACTTTTATGTTGGTGCCAAGATAGGAAGGAAGTGCACGTGAAAGAGGCTCATACATGAATAAATAGGACTGTGCCAGCTCCGGCATCAGGCTACCGTGCTGTGCCAGGCCTCGCTGCCACTTACTAACTGTAACCGCTACAGCCTGTGATGCCCACAATGCTACAGACCTAGAGTACCAGCAGGCTAAGGCGTCCCTGCTCTCAGCAGCAGCGGTCCCTCCATTTAGTTAGTGCAGGCTGTGATGCCAACTTAAAAGGGGCTCCAAATCCAAGATAAAAATAAAATTAAAACCAATACAAAGTGGTCGGAGTACCTATTGCATGGACTGGGCAGTCAGGTAAGCAGTGTAACCAGGTCCTCTATAGACATGTGGGTACTTCAGAGGGAACCAGGCAGCCAGGGGCTCCTCTGGAGAGTTCAGTTACTGGAATGGCACGGCTGCCTATGAGATGGTAGTGTGGCCAGACCCAGTGCAGTGTAGTACTCAGAGACAGCCAATAGTGTCATGCGGCAGTCTCTCTGTCTGTTCTCATGGAACCCAGTCTCACCTATTGAATGTATGATGAATAATTTCAAATAATAAAGCGCCATTATGCTCGTGTGCCAATACTCTATGCAGCATGGCAATTGTGTTCATCAAATAATGTTTTCCCCAAAAAACCCTGAACGCAGACATGCCCCAGAGCAAACATAAATAATTTGTGTTTTCTGTGAAACTGTTTCAAAGTTTGAGACACAAACTGATTCAGAAGAAAAATTATTGTGTTGCGGGTCTCGCTATTAGAATATCAAAACCACAAAGGCAGTCACTATGGAAATCGCTGAGAAAGAATTGATCTAAAGGGCATTTGCAATTTAGCTGTACCTGGAAACTTGCACTCGTTTTTTATTTTAATTTGAGAACACCCTATGCATAGGTCCATCCATCTCTGGCACGTTTCCTTTTTTGTTACTGTCTCGTGTAATACAAACATTTTTCTGTCACACTTTGCTCGTGTTTAATTTAAAAGTGCTTGTGGCACTTGATGGGCACTAGTAAACATACATTTATTTATCCTCAAGAGTTCTCATCTTTTGAAATAGCTTTCCATGCAGAATGGATGCACAAGCATTTGCACAGTCAGTAGGAACTATTGGACTAGAAACAAAAGAAATCTGGGGTTTTTTTGCTCCTTCCTGGCACCATAATTTCTGAGGGACTGTCGCTCATTCACAACTGGAAACACAGCCTTCACGTTTATGGGTCCTCCAAATTCTCCATGGACCGCATCCACCACAAAGCACATGACATGTTTAATTGTAGCCTAGTTTCTTACGGAGAAGACTAAGGTGTTTAATGCATGTCTCTGCCACATTTTAATTAGCCATAAGGATCCTTTCTTCTAAATTGCTCTTCTGGTTTTCGGTTCTGAAACCTGCACTAGGTTATCTTAGCCTTTTGCAAAGACATTTTAACTCGTCAACATTGGCTTTTTCACTTTGGAAGATAGACCATTTTTGTGGCATTGCAGCAACCTTAGTCCAGCCTGCCTTTCACACCTCATTTACGGTGATGGGAGGGGAGGGGCAGGAGCAAATCACAAGCCCTGCAGTCAGCAGCGCAACTAGAGCCACATTTAGTGGGGGGTGGGGGGCTGGGAAAACATTTCGGGCGGAGGGTGGGGGGGGCGACTCTCCCACCAATATTTAGATTGGAGATACAGAGGCTCATTAGCAAGTTAAAGGTCTTTTAAAGATCTGTGAAGTACTCAGTTGCGGCTTTGCCTGGGAAGCTGACTCAGCCCAGGCAACCACACAATTTAGGCATGACCTAGTTACCATCTATGTACACTTAGGTTTTGGGGGGGCTGTCTGCAGCTGTGGGACTTGGCAAGTCACCTCGGCTGGAGCACGGCAGCATGCACAATTTACTCGTATTTAACCGCATCTACATATAAATACAGACAAAGGAAAAATAGTTTTCTGTCTGTATTTATGTGTAAATATCCGTTTAAACGGCAAACCGGGAGCCCTAGTTATGATGCATCTGCCCACCCGTGCGCCACCACTGATGCGCCACATATACAACGCGGTGCACCGTGGCGCACGGATGGGCAGATGCATGTCGCATCCCCCGTAGGAAAGGTGGTGCATTGCTGGAGTTGCATCGCAAGCACGACACAGCTCCAGTAAGGCTCGGGGGTGCCCTATCCCTAGCATGCTGCGTCAATCCTTACACCTGCTTCAAGCAGGTGCAGGGTTTTGACGCAGCATGGCCTTAAAAGTGACTGAGTGAAAGCTTGTAGATTTCACTCAGCCACTTTTAGGAGGCTGTTCTGTGCCGGAAAGCCTACAGGTGGCGCAGGGCTTCACACGGTGACGCATCTCCCAGATGCATTGCGTTGTAAATACCCTACAGCATGGCGCTGGCTTTGTGCCACCACTGCGTCACAAAAGTGATGCAACGGTGGCGTAAAAGAGGCGCAAAGGGCTTGTAGATCTGCCCCCCGTGTTTTCTTTTTTACATTTTCTCCTATTTTTTTATTCTCCTTGTTCTGAAGTTGTTTTTTGTTTACTCTCAATTTCTTGTTTTTATTGTAAACTTTTGAAAAAAGGACAAAAAAGTAAAAAAATTACAAAACAGAAAAAATACAGTTGTTAAAAAATGCTAAATAAAAAAATCTCTTTTCAGAGCTGCCCTGTACTTTCATTATATATGGTGTTTGTAGGGTTACTCTTTTATTTGCTTCTTGATGACTCTTGCGAGACACTCTTGAGAGCCATGATGCTCCCATACATATTGTGGTTGACTCTTGAGGGCCTCTAGCAAGAGCATACATTTATATTAAATTTGCATTTATATTCAACATATCATTTATATTCAACGTATTTTCACTACCCCCTTTTTATACGATCCCACAAGACTCTTGCGAGATTATAAAAAATACTTTAGAGGAAGAATTTACATTTTCTTTCATTACAATACTTACCTCTTACAATCCCCACTTCTAGACTATGGAGAGAGACTGGCCTCTCCACTGAGAACTTGCATGAAGATAACTAGTGTGGTTAGTTGTAAAGAGAAAGCATGGGCGGAAAATCCGTTCCGCTCGCGGATTTTGCGGATTTTCAGTAAATTCGTAATCTGTGAGATACGCGAATTTCCCGCAAAATCCGCGAGCGGAACGGATTGGGTCAAAAACTATTTTAGAATGGTGCCGGCAAGCTGCCAGAGCCTCTAAGGTAGTTACAAAAGTCAGCCTCAACAGGAAGCACTAATAGATAAAGTAAAGCAGGTGCTAGAGTTGAAGCTCAAATTCAGTTACACAATCATTAATCACCCCAAACTTGGGGTGATTAATGACTGTGTAACTTAATTTTACCTTCAACTCGAGCACCTGCTTTACTTTATCTATTAGTGCTTCCTGTTGAAGATGACTTATGGATGAGGGCAGAAGGTCACAAAGTGGGACAGAGGGCATGAGTTAGGCAGAGGGCAGAAGGGCACAGAAACAGTGGGGCAGAGGGCAAAAGGGCACAAACAAGAGTGGGGCAGAGGGCAGAAAGGCACAAAAACAAGTGGTACAGAGGGCAGAAGGGCATAAAAAATGTGAGGGTGGCAGTGATGAACCAAGCAAAAAAAAGCCTGCGAACACGCAAAGCGCCCTGCGAACACGCAAAGCTCCCCGCGAACATGCAAAAATAAAAAATCTGCAAATTCGCACAAACTCGCGAATTTTGCGGATTGTGAATTTGCAAATCTGCAAATTCACGGACCGCGAATTCGCAAAATTCACCCATACATAGTAAAGAGACACTGCCTCTCCATTCACACCTGAGATTAGTAGTATGCATAGTAGGGTTGGAATGATACTCACCTCACATGTAAGACCTCAGTGTTCCACAATAAGTATAACAAGTACTACCCTCCCCACTGAAACCTCTTCTCAGAAAATAGCCATATTAGTGTGTGGGAATGGATTTCCATGCCCACTCAGAACTCTACCCAGAATCACATGTATATACAGTAATATGCAGGGAAATAATGTCTTCTGCACTAACATCTATCCTTCATGCTCAAATGTATGTCTTATATAACGTCTATAGAGACTGTGATCTGAAAAGTGCCCTTTCAGGTGAGACAGCTCCCTATAATACCATATGCAAAGTAGACTGTGATTAGAAACTGTTCTCTCTGCACATAGCTTTTTTCGTACAGATGAACTTCTATAGTAGAGTATACAATGGAATAGTGGAATATCATCGCTGTTCAAAACGGTGTCTTGGATAGCTTGTGTCCAGATTTCATTGTGGAGATATACTTACCCATGTTGCAAGCAGCACCCAATGGCAACACCAATACATAATAGAGTAGGCACAGCAGCTGATAGCATTTGCAAAAAAGGAGTTGAGGTGGGAAATTAGAAACAACCAGTGTGTTACATCCATTATAGGAATGGAGATGCAGTCATTCTGAAACCATAGCTAAGACAAACTTAGCTCATGCAGCCAAAGTACACCATTCTTCTTCTGCTGCACATTCTTTCAACTTGCAGATACAACCTTTCTCCAGGTACTTACTGTTCACGCAGATGCCAACCTTCCTTTTGTAAATAAAGCAGATCATTTTGCTATCAAAAACAAGTTGAGCTACAGAGAACAAGCTTCTCCAAGGGTACAAATGTTGCCATAGGCAGTAACAACATCAGTTGTGCAATATTGTATTTTCTTGACTTTCCACCTAGTTACTCTTCCCTCTTTCTTCTAAAGTAAACATATTTTTTCCTCCGCCATATATTCTGTGACATGATACTGATGGAGCGGTAATTTCTTCTGGTAATTTCTCAATGCAAAACCTTCCTGCTACCTCTAATTTACCGCTCAAAAGGTGTTGTGCCCTTCACACCATGTATTACTGAAAGTTTATCATCTAAATGTTCTATCTATTCTATCTGTTGCTGTTCTTCTGCATCTGTCTGTGTCTAAAGAGCAAGCAGGGAGGGAGACAGCCCGCCCTTCACCAGACCTCAAAGGAATGTGGCCTGCAGTGCCAAGATATGACAAGAAACCTCCCCCTGACACTCCTCGGACGCCACTCCTCCCTTCAGCAATCTCCCGGGACGTTTCTCGTACCTAACCGATAAAATGTCTGGCCTAATCTGTTCCTTCTCTCAAGAGCTCACACACCCCCCTAATGAGCCTAGAAGCCAGCTGAGCTGAAAAAGCCAGCCCCTCCTCCGGAGAGGTCAGAATTTATACACAAAATTTTGGCAGACTACACAAAATGTTTCAACTTCAGGAAAACCTGTACGTGATTGGTCAGTCATGATGGCATGAGTTCTCACAACCCTGACTCATTCTAAAAAACCTGACTTTACCAGTTTTAACAAAAGAAGCATACATGAATAAATACATTTATAAACATTTGCAACATTTACTAAGAAAAATGTTTCTTCCTTCCTTTCACAGCGCAGTAGGACGGATACTTTAGTTAGCTGGTACATTGGCACAATCACAAGAATGTACAGTTCAAGCTGTCCTTGACTCCTTCTGCAGTTTGAGTCAAGCTGCCACAGTCTGCGCATGCTCTCTTCTCTTTCAAAGCAAGCCATAGCCTTGCTGGTTTCACAGGCAGCCATTTAATGGTAGGCCCCAAAATAAAGCAAACACAAAGATAATATTAAATTCATGTAAATCAGCCCATTATGTTTCCCAACTCCATACTAATACTCCTTATAAATGTTTACCTAGCCAAGCTACTAGTGTAAAGCAGCTTTTCTATTATTTATGACAACATGCAAAATAAATGTGCAATGTGCAACAAAGAAAAAGAGGGGTTATTAACTGAAAATATTTATCATAATATGCAACAAGTCAAAGTCTTTTAAGACAGGAATAGTGGATTTAGGCATGAGCTGGGAAGAAAGAAACATATTCTATTAATCTTCAAAGCTAAAAAGGCCACTTTTCTCTACATTGCAAAAACACATGTTAATTCAATTTAAATGCAGTCTGTCTGAAGCACAAAAATAAAACAATGCCTGACTGCAGATGAATTCTGCTCCATCAATCCACCCTTCTGATTATTCAAATCATAATAAAATGATTTATAATTCATCAAACATATTTAATTTCAAAAGTGACATTTCTTTTTTTTTTTTAAATTGCAAAAGCTGAGCATATAACAATTTAACTTCTATTTCTAAGGCAAACACAGGTCTATCTGTAATCAGATCATATATAGCCAAGCTCAATTGTTTTAGTGCAGAGTTCTGTAAGTAGCTTCTTGGAACAGTTAGTCTTCTTTAAAATAAGTAACTAAAATAATAAAAAAGGAATATTAAACAGGACAGTTTCAGCATTTCTTTTCTCTTTGTCATCAGCTTGCCTTCAGAATGGCTCATACATTGTGGCATTCTCTACCTTTTCAATGCAAATTAGACTACTTAGGTGCTGAGAAACTCTGACAGAGCACCATCAATCCTTTGCACTTTTTCAACCAATGCCTTTCACTCTTATTTTCACTTTGATCAGATTCAGATGTTTCACCACAGCATCTCTCAGATCAAAGCCGTTGCACCATCCATTATGCAGATCTTGGAAAGGGGCGACCAACTCGGTCCCCCCGAACGTATGGCCGAGTGCCTCGATCCCCCCGGGAAGCCATTTTTGGGCGGGAGGCGCGTCTCAGCTGGTATGCCCGAAGCGGCGTAGCTGGGGCGCGCTCGTTCCCGCCCTAGAGTGGGCTGGCCTAGACACCGACGCAGCCAGCCACGCCCTCAGGGCAGGCAGGGGCGGGTATACGCCCGCCCTGAAGACGGATAAAAAGGGACGCAAGACCAGAAGACATCCTCTTGTTCTTGTGCTCTGAAGCTGCACCTCCTCGCTGCACGTGAGCTCGGGACAGAACGAAGAGCCAATTTTGAGCGTTTTAATCTTTCTTTTTGTCTTCTAGATACTTCGTCTGAGAGATGCCCAAGAAAGGCGCGAAGAGAATGTCAACTGACCAGATGGTTCGGGCCCTTATGAAGGACATGTCCGAAATAAAGAGGCAGTTGGCGGAGCGAGACGGGGAGGAGGGATCGGGGCGTCCACCGGCCGGAGGGAGGCCAAAGAAGCCGAGAAGGGGGCCGGTCGGGGGAGACGTCCCGGTTCCCTGTTCCCCGCTCGAGGCGCCAGTTCCGGTACCGGCCCCGGTACCGAAGGAAGGGAATCCGATTCCCGTCGTAGTCACCCCGACATCTGCCGAGGATATGCCTCCCGAGTTGGCGGCACAGTTAGCAGCATGGTTGGGGGACAGTAATGGGGGCGCCATGGCTGCCGAAGCGCAAGCACTCATAAAGCAGTTGCGCGAGAAACGTGATACAGCCAAGGTGCCCGCGCCGGATGCGGCGATAGACAAGCCACGAGGGACGGAAGCAGCGTCCGGTGCAGGTAAGCGGCCATTGCCGATCGCGAGGGATGAGTCAACACCCTCTCGTAGAGAAAAATTGGGGCAACATGTTCCTTTGGCTATAAAGGAAAAGATTTGGGCTGGGGAATACGTAAACATTTTCTCCTTGCTTGTTGATCATTATGAAGTTGAAACTGTTAAGAGTCAGAAGGATCTGATGCATCCAAGTGTTTGGCGCGCAAAAATGGCCGCCTTTAAAGTGAATGAGAATATTGGCAATTGGGGCAATGCATGGGGAATTTTTACGTCAATTTTGGGGGAACGTAGGCCTGAATTGCTCCCTGAGTTTCCAGTATATCAGTCACGAATTATGGGGTACTCGATATCGCACCAAGGTAACCACTGGTTCTGTTATGACAACCTGTTCAGGAAAGCAATGGAACATAACAAAAGTTTAACCTGGGACTGTTATGATTCTTTGACATGGGATAAAATGAAAGAGTCCGGGATGTTGAAAATACCGTTGGTGGGGAGTACTGTGGGTGAGTTCTCCCGCCAATATGGGGGGACGCCCTTTCGGTCGGGTACGGGTACCGACGATTATCCGAGACCCGCTGGCAACACAGGGAAGAGGGGTTTCTGTTTCAATTTCAACAAAGGTAAATGTACTAGGCCCCCGGGATCCTGTAAATTCAAGCACGAATGTAGTGGTTGCGGGGCCCCCCATCCTGAGTCCTCGTGCAGAGCCAAAACGGGTGAAAATGGGGGTAGAGGAGGCGCCAAACAGGTCTAATATAGTCCGAGGGGCGCCCTTACCAACCCCGATTGATACCTTGGCGATGATTCCTTGGCTCAGCGAATACCCAGATCGTACTTCTGCTGGGGTGCTGCGAAACGGTTTTTCATATGGTTTCCGCATCCCGGTGGGGGACTTTCAGGGTGTCGGGACGTGTAAGAACCAACTTTCTGTCTTACAGCATACGAATGTAGTTCAGGACAAAATCTGGAAAGAGGTTATCCGAGGTCGGGTTGCCGGCCCGTTTAGGGTTCCCCCGGTACAGAATTTTGTCTGTTCTCCTTTAGGGGTGGTCCCCAAAAAGGACCCAGGTGAGTTTCGATTGATCCACAATTTATCAGCTCCTCATGGCCTTTCTGTGAAACGATGCAATTGATCCAGGGGTATGTTCGGTGCGGTACGCATCATTCGATGAGGCCGTAGCCATTTTGAATCGCCTGGGGCCCGGGACGCTGATGGCGAAATCGGATATCGAGTCAGCGTTCCGTTTGCTCCCGGTACACCCGGACGACCAACGTCTTCTGGGATTCGTGTTTCAAGGTTCATATTACATGGATAGGTGTATGCCGATGGGGTGCTCTATATCTTGTGCATATTTTGAGAAATTCAGTAGTTTCTTACAATGGGCTTACACGAAGGAAACGGGTTTTCGAAATGTGATGCATTACCTTGATGACTTTCTGTTCCTTGGGGCCGCTGGGGATGACGAATGTGCCCGGGCCTTGACTGAATTTTGTGTATTAATGGATCGATTTGGCGTGCCATTGGCACCAGGTAAGACTGTGGGTCCCACGACTTGCCTCGAGTTTCTGGGGATCGAGTTGGACTCTAGTGAGGGTTGTTTTCGTTTACCAGCCCCCAAAGTATCGAAATTCAGGGCAGCCCTGCAAGTGTGTATAAATGCTTCTAAAGTTACGCTGCATCAATTGCAGCAATTGGTGGGGAAGTTGAACTTTGCTCTAAGGGTGATCCCGATGGCCCGCCCTTTTTCCCGTTCAATTGCCCAGGCGATGGTCGGCCTAAAAGAGGGTCATCATCGCACGAGATTATCGGCCGAGGTCCGCCAAGACATGCGTATTTGGTTAGCATTTTTGGCGGATTTCAATGGTCGAGTCGTCTGGAACAAACCGGCCTTGTCCTCTGAAGAGCTTGGTCTATGGACGGATTCAGCGGGAAGCATGGGTTTCGGCGCCATCTTCGGCACAAAATGGTCGGCACAAAGGTGGCCAACATGGTGGCATGAAGAGGGGCTGACGAGTAATATTGCTTTCCTTGAACTGTTTCCCATTTTGGTGGCCCTCAGAACGTGGCCCGATGGATTCAAAAATCACTCCGTCATATTTTGGTCTGACAATATGACCGTTGTAGACTGCATCAATAGTCAGGCAGCACGTTGTAAAATGATTTTAAGGCTGCTTAAAGAAATTGTCTTACTGTGTATGCAACTGAACGTGGTATTCAGAGCAAAACATGTCCCAGGGGTGATGAATCAGGCTGCTGATGCACTGTCTCGTTTTCAAATGCAGGCTTTCTCGGGTTTCCTTCCCTCAGCGGACCCAGAGCCGGCACCCTTTCCCGAAGCTCTCTGGTCTCTCGGTGCCCCGAACTTCGTTACCTCGTGGGAGAGAGTCTAGCACCAAGGACGAGGAAGGCATACGAAGGGGCGTTTCGGGCTTATTTAGCCTTTTTGGGGACTGAGAGAGGGGGGCTTTGGGGGCAAGAGGATTGGGTAGTACATTTTCTGATGTCCTTGCGTAGGGCTGGGAAGTCGGTGGCTACAGCCCAGAGGCATCGTGCTGCTATTTCCTTTGTTGCCAGGGCTCATAATATCCAGGACCCGACAGCGTCTTTTGTAGTACAGAAAGCGCTGCGTGGGTGGCAGCGCCTTGAGGGTCGCAGAGTAGACGAGAGGCGCCCGATAGGTCTGGATAGGTTGTCCCAGTTGCTGGCCACACTCCCCGCCACATGCTCGTCTCAGTTCGAGGCCTGTTTGTTCCGAGCTGCTTTTACGCTTGCATTTCACGGGGCAATGAGGATAAGTGAGCTGGTGGCAAGGAACAAGCAGGATGTTGCGGGGGGTCTGTGCCGGGAACACGTTCAGATCAGGGGTGAGACGATGACTGTATCCTTTGTCAGGTCCAAAACCGATCAAGATGGGATAGGGGACTGCGTAGTCATTCGCAGGATTCCAGGGTCCTCCATGTGTCCGGTAAAGTGTTTAGAAGACTACCTAGCACGAAGGGTGGCATCATGGGGAGGGACATTGTTGAGACACGCTGACGCCACCCCACTGACGAGATTTCAGTTTCAGCGGGTGCTGGCGATGTCAATTACCGCAGCGGGCTTGGACCCGGGCGAGTTTGGGACCCATTCCTTTCGGATAGGGGCTGCCACCGAAGCTACAGCCAGGGGTCTTAATGTGGAACAAGTAAAACGAGTGGGGCGTTGGTCCTCCAATTGTTATAAGAGGTATGTGCGGTTGCACATGTTGTGAAGCTGTAATAATGTACTCACGCTTCTTGTCTTTGTTTGGTTTTCAGTTACGCAAGCCTTCGAGGCGGGGCGGACTATGCAGTCGACCCAACACCAGGCCAGCGGTCAGACATCACCGGCTGTGAGAAAGGAGGTGTGGGTCGTGGGCCACTCATACGTGAGGCGTGCCGCAGACGTATTCGAAGCAGGTGACATGATTCACGTAGCTGGGGAATACGGGTACAGAATGTCCTTCTACGGAAGGGGCGGTCTCTGTATTGACCAGTTTCAGGCATTCTTTGAGGGTTTGTTAGGGCGGACGAGGTCACCGCCGTCTATAGTCATAGTACATTTAGGGGGCAATGATTTGGTCACCACCGGTAGACGACTTCTCCTAGAGGCAATGCTTTCCACTGTAAGTTGGTTGGCAAGGAAAGTTCCGGGGTGCATAATTGCGTGGTCTCATATGATCCCACGAAAAGTGTGGCGGGGGGCTTTTTCGATTCATGCTTTGAACCATTCTGTTAGAAAACTTAATAGCAAAGTGAATAGGTTGTTCCGTTCCAGGACATTGCATTCTATCTCGCATGGTTGTATTAATGAGGACAGTATGTATTTAAGGGATGGTGTGCATTTGTCTCGGGTGGGAAATGAGTTACTCATAGGAGACTTCTTAGCATGGTTAAAAACGTTGAAACATGACCTTTAGGTAGGACTTTTGTGGGGGGCCCGGATAGCCGGTCAACTATCCGGGCCTGTGGCGGTAAGGTCATGATCGGTGAGCACTAATTAGTAGATCCCTATGAGTGGGCGTCACCCAACACGGATGGGAGCGCTCGGGAGAGGTGGCCATTGGCCCCTCAATGGGGAGGCGGTCCCTTCTAAGGATGGGTCGCCGGAAGTAAAGGAAAGGCGGTCAAGGCCCCTTCCTTTGTAGGAGGGGTTACAGCCCCCTCCTGGGGAATTTCCCGGGGCCAGTGACATCTGCGACGGCAGATGCGGTAAGTTGTGTGGGGTTGGGATAAGGTCCACGATACCTTCTAGATACCTCACACGAGTATTCGAACGACCTTTAACTGGCGTCGAGTTTTTAGGTGCCCCCGTCAAGTCAAGGGAAATTGGTAGTAGTTGCACTTGAGGTACGCCTCCGTGCTGTCGCCCATCCCAAGTGGGAGGGGTAAGTCTGGTTAGGGATCTTGACACCGGTTATGACCTTGCCGTTGGCCCTTAAACGTTAGGTTGTACAATTTCAATATGTCAAGAAATGTTTTTGTAGGTTGCTAGTTCGGCTAGGAGAACCTCTGTATTAGAGAATCTGTTAAGGTTAGCCAAACATCGCAATATGGTAATGAAATTGTACATAACATGAAACGTTTAATGTTTTAATTTTGTTTTAATAAATACGGCCGGGATGGTCACTCCATCCCACTTCCAAAAACTTCAAGAACTGTTTCCGGTTTCCCTCCTTTTGGGGATTGTGTTGAGAGGGGGTGGCGGGTATCTCGGCCATATGGAAAGGGGCGACCAACTCGGTCCCCCCGAACGTATGGCCGAGTGCCTCGATCCCCCCGGGAAGCCATTTTTGGGCGGGAGGCGCGTCTCAGCTGGTATGCCCGAAGCGGCGTAGCTGGGGCGCGCTCGTTCCCGCCCTAGAGTGGGCTGGCCTAGACACCGACGCAGCCAGCCACGCCCTCAGGGCAGGCAGGGGCGGGTATACGCCCGCCCTGAAGACGGATAAAAAGGGACGCAAGACCAGAAGACATCCTCTTGTTCTTGTGCTCTGAAGCTGCACCTCCTCGCTGCACGTGAGCTCGGGACAGAACGAAGAGCCAATTTTGACCCACCCACCAGCCCCTGAAGACAGCCAGTTGTGTATAATAAAGTTGATTAATTTTGTTTCTGTTTTCGTTTACAGGTTGTAGTGCCATGTTGATTTTGAGTTAATAAAGAATGGTCGTTTTTGAGTATGTTTGCCATTAAAGATATTCAGTTTAGTGTTGAATTTTGATGCATGCTCTTTCGGTCATAGTGGCCAATGTATTCTTAGGTTAATTTGCACTGTCGTATTTATTTTGGTAGGCGGTAAGGTCATGATCGGTGAGCACTAATTAGTAGATCCCTATGAGTGGGCGTCACCCAACACGGATGGGAGCGCTCGGGAGAGGTGGCCATTGGCCCCTCAATGGGGAGGCGGTCCCTTCTAAGGATGGGTCGCCGGAAGTAAAGGAAAGGCGGTCAAGGCCCCTTCCTTTGTAGGAGGGGTTACAGCCCCCTCCTGGGGAATTTCCCGGGGCCAGTGACATCTGCGACGGCAGATGCGGTAAGTTGTGTGGGGTTGGGATAAGGTCCACGATACCTTCTAGATACCTCACACGAGTATTCGAACGACCTTTAACTGGCGTCGAGTTTTTAGGTGCCCCCGTCAAGTCAAGGGAAATTGGTAGTAGTTGCACTTGAGGTACGCCTCCGTGCTGTCGCCCATCCCAAGTGGGAGGGGTAAGTCTGGTTAGGGATCTTGACACCGGTTATGACCTTGCCGTTGGCCCTTAAACGTTAGGTTGTACAATTTCAATATGTCAAGAAATGTTTTTGTAGGTTGCTAGTTCGGCTAGGAGAACCTCTGTATTAGAGAATCTGTTAAGGTTAGCCAAACATCGCAATATGGTAATGAAATTGTACATAACATGAAACGTTTAATGTTTTAATTTTGTTTTAATAAATATGGCCGGGATGGTCACTCCATCCCACTTCCAAAAACTTCAAGAACTGTTTCCGGTTTCCCTCCTTTTGGGGATTGTGTTGAGAGGGGGTGGCGGGTATCTCGGCCATATGTGTAGCAGCTGCAATCTGGTGAGAAACTGCACACTGTACATCAACCAGACCTACACAGCAATGGCTAGTGTTCTCCTCAGTGTTTTCCACAAGTGCATTTGCATATGCATTTTCAAGCCACGTTGGTGTTGCTGAAACACAGTCTTTTGCAAAAGGTAACTCATTGCTGCCATTGTGTTGCTTTATTATGCTTGACACTTCAGGCAGATAGCTGCAATCCATTCCTTGTCCAATCTGTTGTTCTGCACTCATTATCTTTGAGACCACACTATGATCTGATTTCAGAGAAACTGGCAATCTATACCTCGGCATCAGTCTTTGCAATAACACTTTTGCCACTATGCAGTTGTCACTTTTCTCAAAAATAGTTCTGATACAACCCTGTAGTGCTGCTTCAAAAACATTTTCTTGAGCCTCTTTTAATTCACCTGCGAAGATTCCATAGAATGTACATGATATCAAAACACACATTTGTGCAACTGAATTAGCATTTCTCTCTCCCATGACACCAGTGACTCCCATTTGAGCAGATATACTGCATGTTATAGTGAGGGCAATCAATTTCGAATTTTGGACTGGGGCAACTACTGAGAGCCATGACGCTTTGACACCATAATGCATAAGGAGCACAGCATGTGCTGCTTTTAATGTGTCACCTTTCAAACATGGGCCATCTACAAAGTGGACATTGTTGGGCTGACTCAGGTGTTCATCCTTAACGTCTGAATTTGGCTTTATGCATATTTTCATGATATTTTGACACTCATATTCAGTTTCATCACAATCCAATTCATTTGCTGACATTTTTGTGAAGTTAGGGTCAAAGGTCATTGGGCAATACATCACAGACCTTTGAACACAGTCATCTTTTTGAATAGGCAATGAGAGAGTGCAGCCCTCCCTCTCACTGCAGATTGGTGTATTTTCTTTCAAATAAACTTTCATTCCTAGTGCTGGGGCGCAACATTCTTTCTCTTTCAACTCTAGGAATGCTTTTGTGCAATTGTTGTCCAATGGAAGCGGATCAGACACACCTTTGTGTGTCAGCCTCAGTAAAGGTTTAGCCACTAGGGAAAGGTTTAGTAACCACTTTCTACAGCAGCTAACCATTCCCAAAAATGTCCTGACTTCTTTCTTTATTTGAGGTGGATTTATCTTGGAAATTATTTCCACCCTTTCTGGTGACACCTTTCTACCTCCCTTTCCAATTTTGTGTCCCAGGTATTCATCTTCTTTTTGACAGTACTCATGACTATTGTCATGCATTGGCACTGTGACATGGACTTTGCAAAAATCAATAAGAGCAAGCCATTCTTCAGCACATGGAATGTGAAAAAATATATTGGCTGGATTCAGTACCACAGGACAACATGAACAAAATATGCTTTTAATCTCCTGCACTATTCTGTTCTTTTCATTTATTTTCTGTGAACCTGTGATCAGAAAGTTACATAAACTTCTAATCAATTCCATCAAAAATCCTTTTATTGGTAACATTTCTGCAACTGATGGTGTTCCTGAATACATGCCATTTGGTTCTAATTTTATTAAGACATGTTCTGCACATTTTATTAATCTGGCATCCTTCTCTATGAACTCTCTTATTTCTGTGTTTATTATTTTTTCAAAATCAGAAGGTAATTTATCAACTGTCTTTTCTGAAAATAATGCTACAGCTGTTTCTTGTTGGGCCATTTTAAAATGTACATCCTCATCAGGAAAATGAACATTATCTGATACACAGTAATCTGTGCTGTTTAATTTGCAAAATAATTGTTTTCCTGCTTGGCCTGAGTCACAGACAACAGTTTTGTCATTTTCCTCAAATGGGCCTAATTTTGGTGCAAGTTTTTCTAAAACTGGGTTTATAATTTCTTTGTTTAAACCTCCTGCATTTAAATCTGGACTTTCCACTGCCTTTACAATGGACTTGGTAAATTCAGAATTGTGAGGGTTAAAACTCTCATTTTCAAACCCAGCAACCTGTTGAACTGGGTTCTGATTTTGTCTCTGAAAATAATTCACATTTGCTCCGGACATCTTATTTAAATTAATTTTAGCATTTTCCATATTTTGTTGGATCTTTGCTTGAAACATTCCTGCCATAGGTACCTGTTTCTGAACTGACATTTCCATTTGCTTAACTGGTATATTTTGCATCTGCATTTCTCCATGTTTTTGTGCATCATGTTTAAATGTATATTTCTTCTTCCAATGCTCAAATCTTCCATAAAGATGGCAAAAGGACACATTTTCCAGCAGTGCAACATCCATACCTGAATTTTCACAAACCAAAACACCTTTACTTCCATCCTGTGTTCTTTTAATCCGTACCCAATCAACATCCTTTGTTAGCACTCTGCCCTTCAGGAAAATAATCACTGCTATGTTTTTCTCCATAACAACAGAAAATGATGGTGCATTCATGCAAACCCTTTTCATTGTCTCCTCACCTGGCCCTTGAACAACTTTAGATTCAAACCACATTTTATTCTGCGTGGCAATGTAAAAGAACATTTCCAAATTAATGCACAACTCTTTTAAAATGTCATCAAATCCATCAACTTGTGGGTACCACAGCATAATTCTGTCTCTCAATTGTGGGATTATGTTCAGAAATGCTGCAAGTTCACTTTTATTCTGTGGCACATGAAAATGCACTTCTCCCACCATTTCTCTCAATGAGTAAGCAAAAGCTTCTCCCTCATTCTGCTTATTATTTTTCTCAACTAGATTTTGTGGCTTCTTTTCCTTATCCAGTTTCTTTGCTAGGTCTGGTGGTTTCTTTTTCTTCTCATGTTTTCTTGCCCATTGTTCTCCTAATTTCTCAAACCCATTGCATTTAAAAATATATTTTATTTCTGCAATGTGCAATTGCATTCCTGAAGAACACATTTTCTCATTTGCTTCATCATCCATATGTACCCTAAAACTTTTCTGAGATGGAAAACTTCCTGAAACATCAATTTCATAATTTTGAGCCAAATCTGTAAGGCCATTATGTGTAGTTAATGCACATGCAACTCTTTCCTTACTCAGGGAAATTAATTCTTTTTCCTGACACTGGTTCACATTTTCATTATTTAAATAGCATGGACTGCTATTTTCTCCATGTTCAAGGGCTGAATTTAAAGCTGTTTCTCTTTTTCAGGGCCTGTGTTAATATGTTCTCCCATGTTTTCAATCTTTTTAATCACTGCTGCTTCCTCTAAGCAGGTTTGAAAAATAACATTTTCAATTACATTTATTTTGTCCTGAGCTGTAGATGTTGTAAAGGCCATTTTTCCCTCACCTTTCAGTGCTTGGGGTAATTTCTGTTCAATAATCTGTGTATTCTGAGTTTCTGAAATAAACCCTCCCATAATCACTCCTTCCGCAGCTCTTTGAACCTTTTCAGTAGGGACCATATTAATTGGGACAGTCATAATTGTTCTATGCATTATCTGTGCATCTGCAGTTAGCAATTCTTGGACTGAATCAGGCACATTTGAAGCAGTAACACCTGGAGGTATCACTGTCAGTGCTGAATCAACAGGTAATGGGTCAATCTGAAATGTTTGCACAGTTTTCTCAATCTGTGTTGTTCTCTGTTCAACAGAAGCAGTAGCCACTGTAGTGCTTACTGGTACACTATTTTCAGTATTTTTAATGGGAACCAAATAAAGTGGTGGACACTCAGTTAACAATGCATCCATTATTTCATCACCTGAATCATTATTTATTTGAAGCTCTTTGTCAGCATTAATTCCCTTATCCTGCATTTGGTGCTTTACCTTTTTATCCTCACTTGCTTTCTCTCTTGCTACCTTTTCCCATATGCTTAAGGCCTCAAATTGTGCAGCTTTAGATGGTGTCTTTATTTCACATAACACTTCCCTTAATTTGTCAATAATTTGCAGTTCAAAAGTACCATCTTTTGGAAACCTCAAAGCACCCTCTTTTTCAGTAATCATGCACCATTGGTGAACCCACATACATGTATTTTGTCCCAAATTGGTAGACATAAAATGCACAGGTGTTCCTTCAGGAGCATCACCAATAAAAAACACATTTTTCACTTTACCTCCTAACAGCTTCTTTAAACCTTCAAACATTTTCATTTTTGCAATAGTTCATTGCAATTTCTTTTTTCCAAAGCTGTCAGTCTCAATTTTAGTCAGTTTTACTCCTACTACTGACCCTCCACAAAATCTTACTGCAATATTTCTCTTAATCAATAACTCTGTTAGTAACAACATAAATACATTTGCTACTCTGTCTGTTGTGCCAAATAAAGGATAGATTTATATTCACTGCGAGTAACACATTCCGCTTACCCTTCACAAAGTAAGACTTTCCGTTTACTCTTCAAACACTACAGATAAATCCCTTCCGCTTACCTTTCACACCAGCTCAGAAGAACCTGCTACTCCTTTGGCCTTATCCTTCAGGATATATCTTAGGCCAAAGTTTCATCAGCGAACCCTTTTGCTGTCACTCAAGCTCAAAAGAACCTGCTACTCCTTTAGTGTGACCCTTTCTAGGTGATATCAGACTAAAGTTTCACCAGCAAACTCTTTGCTATCAATCACTCACACAGAAAATAGTCCCTAATTTAACACTGCCAGCCCTACCTAGCTTCTCAGTGTTATTCCAACAGACGAGTAACCTCAGTGCAGTGTGGCTTCCATTTACCACCCGCTATTCCTTCCCGGGATTCCACAGGTGTGCATACCTGCGTGTTCAGACAACATAGAACAAGACACTAACTTAACATAAAAAGTTAAAACATGTAATCAATAACCAAAAATTATGTCCTATGAAATTACCAATATAATCAATAACACCATCAATTCAAAATGAGCAAAATGTTCCCAACAGTAAAAATCCTTACTATTTTCAACACTTCAAAAAAACATCCTAGTATATTAACAAAATTTCACAACCCTATTGATACTCACACCACTTCTTGCATCACCTTCCAGTACTGCTTTGCCAGGCTTCAGGTTCTGAGCGTTGGAGTCAGGAATCAGGACTTGGACATTTATCTAACTTGGGCAATTATTTTACTCCCCTCTTAAGGTCAATGATCCATTAGTTGAGTAGTTGATGGTGAAATCAATAATCATTAATCACCAAACTAATCAATAATGACCATCCTCTGATTACCAAAAACTGATGGAGCGGTAATTTCTTCTGGTAATTTCTCAATGCAAAACCTTCCTGCTACCTCTAATTTACCGCTCAAAAGGTGTTGGGCCCTTCACACCATGTATTACCTTCAGGAGACTTTAAATAAAGATGAACAGTCAAAAATGCAATTATTATTTAAGCCAATAAAGAGAGTTGTTGAGTATTTAAAGGGGTTTATTTTCTAGTCAAAAGTTAATTTTTCTCTGACCCTTTATTCATTAGTAAAATATCAATCAGGTTACAGAATTTGGAAAACAGGAAAAATAGCATTAATACAGAACATATTACAGTCTGCATATAAGCATTACATATAGGAATGTGGCGCAAAATGCCATTCAAAACTCTTAAAGAGTTTCTAAGAAAAATATAGTCTTGCAAGGCTAATCAAAAATCAAATAGTTTGCAAAAATCTCCCATTAAGAGAAATAAATGCATAAGTCAAATAAATCTTTTCAGACCTAATTAACTAGTCAAAGCATAACTGAAAGTTTAGCATCTAAATCTAAAAAAACCTTTCTATCTGTTGCTGTTCTTCTGCATCTGTCTGTGTCTAAAGAGCAAGCAGGGAGGGAGACAGCCCGCCCTTCACCAGACCTCAAAGGAATGTGGCCTGCAGTGCCAAGATATGACGTGGAAGCAAGAAACCTCCCCCTGACACTCCTCGGACGCCACTCCTCCCTTCAGCAATCTCCCGGGACGTTTCTCGTACCTAACCCATAAAATGTCTGGCCTAATCTGTTCCTTCTCTCAAGAGCTCACACCCCCCCCAATGAGCCTAGAAGCCAGCTGAGCTGAAAAAGCCAGCCCCTCCTCCGGAGAGGTCAGAATTTATACACAACATTTTGGCAGACTACAC
This sequence comes from Lissotriton vulgaris, assembly GCF_964263255.1. Classification (NCBI taxonomy): domain Eukaryota; kingdom Metazoa; phylum Chordata; class Amphibia; order Caudata; family Salamandridae; genus Lissotriton; species Lissotriton vulgaris. The sequence continues at coordinate 585,497,988 of NC_141685.1, forward strand.
AAAATGTTTCAACTTCAGGAAAACCTGTACGTGATTGGTCAGTCATGATGGCATGAGTTCTCCCAACCCTGAATCATTCTAAAAAACCGGACTTTACCAGTTTTAACAAAAGAAGCATACATGAATAAATACATTTATAATCATTTGCAACATTTACTAAGAAAAATGTTTCTTCCTTCCTTTCACAGCGCAGTAGGGCGGATACTTTAGTTAGCTGGTACATTGGCACAATCACAAGAATGTACAGTTCAAGCTGTCCTTGACTCTTTCGCAGTTTGAGTAAAGCTGCCACAGTCTGCGCATGCTCTCTTCTCTTTCAAAGCAAGCCATAGCCTTGCTGGTTTCACAGGCAGCCATTTAATGGTTGGCCCCAAAATAAAACAAACACAAAGATAATATTAATTTCATGTAAATCAGCCCATTATGTTTCCCAACTCCATACTAATACTGCTTATAAATGTTTACCTAGCCAAGCTACTAGTGTAAAGCAGCTTTTCTATTATTTATGACAACATGCAAAATAAATGTACAATGTGCAATAAAGAAAAAGAGGTGTTATTAACTGAAAATATTTATCATAATATGCAACAAGTCAAATTCTTTTAAGACACGAATAGTGGATTTAGGGATGAGCTGGTAAGAGAGAAACATATTCTATTAATCTTCAAAGCTAAAAAGGACACTTTTCCCTACATTGCAAAAACACATGTTAATTCAATTTAAATGCAGTCTGTCTGAAGCACAAAAATAAAACAATGCCTGCCTGCAGATGAACTCTGCTCCATTAATACTTCTGTTCAAAACTTCTTTTTTCAAGTTTCCACCTAATAAAAATACAAGATGACCAAAACATTTAAAGTTAGATAACTAAATAATTGATAACAGTGATACTGATACATCACTATATACTCTAAAGTATTTTTACATTTGTCACCCAAAATCACATAGTTATTAGCTATATGTACTGTACCACTAGTTTATATTATTGTCCCTTGAAGAATTCAACACCCATAACCAGTGCATCTTTTCACAATTAAATTATAACGTGCCATTAAACATGGTTCCATAACCGTTTATGAAGTAACACATTCCTCTAGATACACCTTTTCTAACAGTGAGCATAGTGTTTACTCTAGAAATAGCAATATGTCCACTCAAACATCTCAAAGGGGTAACATATGTATAATGTAAGGTTGTAAAAACACTAGACCTTGTATTAACAGGTTGCAGATTCTTTGCTTTATAATTTCATAAAAGCTGCCTCTTTCACTTACAACTTCATACAGATTGAACATTTCAATGTGTAACATAACACCCATTACCTGGTGATATCTCTTTACATTCTAAACTCTACTTCTCAAAACCTGTATTAAAAAACATGTACCTCTACAAACAGCTTTTCACTCACTAAACCTCGTATAGAATACGTTTCCCAACAGTAGTGCACTTACTAACACTTCTTAACAAAGTTCATAAAGTATGTTTTTAATTACCTGAATGTAGAGCCCTTTTTTATACAGCTGGAGACACCAGTCTGTCCCAGTTCCAAATGTAGTCCTTTCTGTTGAGCACAACTTCTGCAGGCTTCCTTCTCCTCAAAATAACCATGAACAATGTTTACTTACTCTCGTTCTGCACCCAATCACATCACAGTATTTCTTCACCCATCTCCAGTAAGAGTCCTTCATACAATAATCAGTGTACACAGCAGAGTGCATTCACACATTACCTACTTTTTGTGATCTGGTGAGAGTCAAGAGATAGTAACATCAAAATAAAATTATGTAACCTTCTAATAATCACAACACTTATCTCTTACACACTTCCTCTCAAAAATAATAACCAAAACATGCATTATTACTGATGGGGTGTATTGAGAACTCATAAACTTAATTTTGCTATTCCCGATCCTTTGAGAGTCCAGTGAGATTGTTAAAAGGATTTTAAGACAATATAAATATATATCTTCATAGTACTTATCCCTTAGACACCTTCACTCTAAACCTAGAGGGAGAGCATGCCTTTCTGCTACCCCTTATATAGCTTTTTTTACTTCATTTCCACAACACCTACAATTTTTCACAGTAAATAGCAATGATGGCGATTTCATTTCTAACATCCAACATCCAGCCAGCCAATCAGAGCGCTCACTCTTATGAGACTCATAGAGGCCTCACAATCCTGCAAGAGCATGAAGGCTCAGAGGAAAAATGGGCTTCTCGACCAAACACTGGGTTCCATTTTTGATTTCACACTCTAGCTGGAGCCTCGCTACTCCCTTGTTAGCCCAAATACAAAAATATAGAATCATTTTCGACTCTTAATATCTCAAAAACTAATGAACAGATGTACTCCAAATTCCAAAAAGCATAATTTCTGAACGAAGATCTAGTTTCCACCAAATGTGTTGTAATTCTGTTGGGGAGTTTTTGCAAAAATTTTGTCTGAAAGAAGTTCATGGAAAATGCATGGAGATTTTGAGTTTTGGGACCCTTCTTTTTTCTTGTTCCCCGCTCGACCAATCACCCCAAAACTTTGTGACATTTCGTTATATGGGGCCAAAGTTATTAGCAAATTAAAAAATGTTCAGTCAATGGAAAAGCAGACCTAACTATAACTACCTACTGGCGACTATTTCCCTGGGCCGATTTGGATTTGGGGACTCCGTTCCCCAGGGCCCAACCAACAAAGGGTGGGCGCCCTGGTGCTCATCCAGGGTACCCACCATGCTATGGTTGGGGGCTTTGGGGAGAACATCAAGTCCCCTTCGGCCCCAGTGAAATAACCACCTCCAGTGGGAGCCAACATTGCCCCCGCCCGCAGGGAGAAGATAAAAATGCTGCCCCCTGTGGGCTGGAGCAATGTTTTTATCTGTTTCCCTGCCAGTGCGGGCAGGGAAACCACTATGTCCCAGGGGTGGGCTCCCTGGGACAAATCCTGAGCCGGCCCTGGGGAATAGTGTGGGCCCCAGGGCCAATAATGGCTTAGGGTGGGGTGCAGTGTGACCCTCCCTCCCCTTTGTAGTTTTGGCAAAGCCATGGGGAGGTGGTCACCAGGGTCAAAATTGGCCCAGGGAGTGGAAGGCTGCTTGCCACCCTCCCTTTTTTAATCCAGCCAAGCCCTGTGGATGCCCCCTCCTCCAAGTATCTATATTGTCCCCAGGGATGTGGCCCATCCCGGGGCATAAAAAACACAAGCGCAGTAGAATATTTTGATATGGATCCTCCACAAATATGTGGCAAAATTAAAAAATAAAATGTTTGCGGCTCCAGGTCCTTTGGGACCCCACCACCAGGCCTAAGGACCCCGCCACCAGGCCTAGGCAGTGTTTTTTTCTGGGCTATTTTTTTAGTATTCGGGCCCAGGCCTGACTATTAAGATGGTAGTCACCTCTTCCTCGTTGAAGTGGTAGCAGCCAATCAGATCACATTATATATATATATATTGCCTACTAGCGGTCGCCAGTAGGTAGTTATAGTTAGGATTATTTTGAATAGGGAAATCGCAACATTCTATTGTGAATAACTTTGGCGCCGGTTGAGGAATCTGTCTGAAAATTTCCTCAAATTTGCCTCGCTGCGCTCCGGTTCTTCTCTGAAAGTTTGGGGGGATTCGTCAAGCAGGGGCCGAGAAAAAAGGGGAGTCCAAAAACGTGTTTTCCCCATGTTCATTTCCATAGGGCGGTCGACCTCACTTTTAGCCCCAATGGCTGAATGGATTTCCACCAAACTTGGCAAAATTGTAGGGACTGGTAGCTCGATGTGCCTTTGCTATGTCTCAAGATATGTGCTCCAGTGGATTTTGAGTAATTTAGGTTAAAATAAATATATATATCTATAAGCGCGAGTTCACGCGCGGAAACCTGATTGGCTCTCGGGTGTCTGTCAACATTCCAAACAGTCCGGAGCGGCCACCATCTTGTGTCTCGGTAGGATCGAGACACAAGAGGTGGCAAAAACAAAGGGGGAAATGACCAAAAGGGGGCAGAGTAGACCCCCCCTGACCCCCTAGGCTTGATGTGGGGGCCATAAAAGGGCCCCGCGGGCCAATTTGTTTTTTTTTCGATTTGCACGGGGGGAGCACCCAGTACGCGCACCGGGGAGCGTACCGGGGAGCGTACCATGGGGGAAAATGAATGACAGAGTTTTTAAAAAATGTAGCTTTTTTTATAAATTCGAGGTAGTTCTAAAAAGAACTGTTTTTTTCTTCTTTTTGTTGTTTTATATTTTTTTAATGTTTTTTTGAACATTTTGTACTTTTTTTGGCTTTAATGAACAATTTAATATATTTTTCGTTATTTTTATGGAGAGAAACAAAAAACAGGGAATTGTAAACGGCTCAACTGGAGCAAAAAAAATCAGGAAAAAATTACTGTTTTTTGGGGCAATTGTGGTTGTCACCAGCACTGTTGATGAGCTTTATGCTTTGCTCACCATAGGTGATGGTCTTACCACAAAATATACATTTGGTCTTGTATTGCCCAAACTGGGGTTGTATGTTTGGGACCATCTCCCTTGTCTCTGGTCCCGATGGAGTGGGTTACTTTCTTTTGGAGGTGCTGGGTGAAGATTGGGGAGGGTTTGTGGCCAGTTCTCGTACCTCTGCTGCAGCATAGTTGTTGGGATGCCTGCGCTGCATGTGGCGAATCATGGTGTTATTGCTAAATGAGTATTTCTTTTTAGTGTTCCTCCTTGAAAGTTCCATGTTACAGATTAGGCAAGTCATCTTTGGCGCATTCACCTTTTTGAGGCCACTTGGGATGGAAAAAAACTCCCATACAATGTGCTGCTTTGGCCTATATGGGCAATTGTCTTCTGGCAGGAATGTCCTCCTCCCCTCCTCCTCCTCCTCCTCCTCCTCCTCCTCCTCCTCCTCCTCTTCTTCATCTCCACCACTGTGGTGTTGTGGTGGTCCTCTTGGTGGTGGTGGTGGTGGCGGTGGCTGAGATGCTCCTGCTGCTGCTGCTACTGAAGCCATTTTTCAGTCCAAAAAAGTACAGAGAGGTCTTTCAACAGGTGTTCTTCACTCAAAGTACAAAGTGAGAATGAGGAAAAAAGGTGGGGGCTTTCATCATTAGGAAAAAAAGTGTCCTGAACCAATGAAAAGTGTTAATTTCAGGTCACATGACCAGGGTTTTCATCATTTGGAAACCAAAACTGTTCTGCACCAATAAAAAGTGTTACTTTTAGGTCACATGACCCGACGCGCTTACGCTATGCGCCGCCGGGTGTGTCGCGTAAGCGCGTCGGATGCTTACGTTATGCGATCGTATGTGCTCGAGTGCTTCCGGATGCGTTTCCGCCGTGCGTATCACGCGGACGCGGCTACGCGATACGTCACGATGATGTTTTCGTTCGTGGCAAAAGTGCTAACGAGATGCTCACCGGTACGCGCCCTGGGGCGATCCGCGAGACTTCGCTTTCCGGTGCGCTCACCGGGACGAGCACCGGGAGCGCTCCAGGGCAAACAAAAAAAAAACCATGAACAATATACATAAATATACATAAAAAAAATAGTATTACATAAATATACATTATAGGATTCATTATAAAAATATTACATTTCATGCTATAGAAATTTGCTATTTAAAAACCTTTGAAATTCACTGAAAAGACCATAGGTTTCACACCAGTTATAGTTAGGGATTAGCATTTAAAAAACCTATGAAATTCACTGAAAAAACCATAGGTTTCACACCAGTTATAGTTAGGAATTAGCATTTAAAAAACCTATTAAATTCGCTGAAAAAAACATAGGTTTCACACCAGTTATAGTTAGTTGGAAATTTTACTGACATAAAACCATTGAAATTCCCACGTTATAGTTAGTTGGACTCACTATAACTTGCGCGCCTACAATGCACTGCTGATGACGTCACATATTACATCACTCATGACATGGTCAGTGACATCACTCATGACATCACTGATGACACCATCCTTGTGACAGAGTGACAGACCTCCTTTCACTGTAACCCTTGAAACACATATTCAAAAATAAAAACTAACATTTTCAAAAAAAAGGAGAAACCAATACCAATTACAACAACCAATTCAGTAATTCCACCATTTATATACACATCCACTAATTCACCAACAGTTCTATATAGTCACTCATACATATACTCACTCATCATATGTAGTGATACACCTACACATCTTGTAACACATCGACAGTCTTCCAAAAGTTGCTCACACACATACTCACACATGCAAATAAACTATTGAACATCCATTTATTTGCATATACAGCTATACCCACACTACCACCTTACTTCTAAGGAAACTTACACATACTTACGCTCTTAAACAATCACTTATAGAAACACATACTTATTTAAACAGAAGCTCTTACAATCTCTCACTCTCACATATACTCACTTATATACATCAATACTCACATATACTAGATTAAAACATATGTATTTACTGATAAAGACACTAATGAGACAGTCATTCACTCACTAACACACACATATACACACTCATCCATCCATAGTCAAGTCAAGTCAGAAAATTTATATAGCGCGCTACATACCCAGAGGGTCTCAAGGCGCTTGAAGAAGGGTGGGGAATTATTGGTCGAAAATCCAAGTTTTAAGTTGCTTTCTGAATGTTGGGTGGTTTTGAGTGAGGAATCCTTCTCTGCCTTACCCGGGAGTGCAGCCCTGAATCGCTGGTTTCCTGCTGAACACTTCACCACGCCTCGCGGCCCCCGCTTCGCGGGAGCCGCTCGAGGGTTTTAAAATCTTGCCAGGACCTTGTGGATTTGGAAACTGACTGTGCATTGAAGCACCTACGCCCTCGCTGCAGACCACACACATGGCCAGAGGCGGGACTCCGAGGACCAGCCTGCTGAGCGGCACTGATCGGCCGCAGCTGGTCCTCTTCCCGCCCCTCCATCAGTTAAAACCTCCGTGGAGTGTATGCTGCCGGGGATCCTTCTCTGCCTTACCCGGGAGTGCAGCCCTGAATCGCTGGTTTCCTGCTGAACACTTCACCACGCCTCGCGGCCCCCGCTTCGCGGGAGCCGCTCGAGGGTTTTAAAATCTTGCCAGGACCTTGTGGATTTGGAAACTGACTGTGCATTGAAGCACCTACGCCCTCGCTGCAGACCACACACACGGCCAGAGGTGGGACTGCGAGGACCAGCCTGCTGAGCGGCGCTGATCGGCCGCAGCTGGTCCTCTTCCCGCCCCTCCATCAGTTAAAACCTCCGTGGAGTGTATGCTGCCTGAGATCCTTCTCTGCCTTACCCGGGAGTGCAGCCCTGAATCGCTGGTTTCCTGCTGAATACTTCACCACGCCTCCCGGCCCCCGCTTCGCGGGAGCCGCTCGAGGGTTTTAAAATCTTGCCAGGACCTTGTGGATTTGGAAACTGACTGTGCATTGAAGCACCTACGCCCTCGCTGCAGACCACACACATGGCCAGAGGCGGGACTGCGAGGACCAGCCTGCTGAGCGGCGCTGATCGGCCGCAGCTGGTCCTCTTCCCGCCCCTCCTGTTTCTCCCTTGATAATCTGCAACTGACACGCGCACGCGGAACGCGCGCGGGACTAAGGCCGGGGCAAAGACCGGGCCAAGAGCGGGCCCGTTTGTGCCCGTTCGTGACCTGGAGTGACCGGACCGGGCTACCCCCCTAACTTGTATAAGCCCCCTCCTGCTATTTGGACCATGGCCGGCAGAGATTCCAGGATTAAATCATCGCTAACTGGAAGTCTCTCAACCGCTGGAGGTATGGAAAAATTTCTTATAAGGGCCAACAACATCATAGACAAAGAAATTGTCATCTTGGAGAAACGCCTATCAACCGAACTCATCTCTCTTAAACGCTCATCTATAGGGCCCCTCGCCAATGCCAAAACACCTACCAGAAATAGTGAACATTCTAGCCATATGGTTGAATCGCAGCCTGCTATCCTGGAGGTAACACCCCCGCCAAGAGTAGACCCTGACACCATAGTTAACACAATTGTTACTGTAGCGGATATTAACCATGCTCCCGACAGTAATAATGTCTCCTTCTTGTCTAACCATGAAGAGAGTATTATTCATTATAAGAGTCAAGGGGAGAGGGAAGGCGCTATTAGGAAATGGAAAAGAGTCTATAACAAAAAAGAAACCAAATTGGGAAGATCTGCCAAATCAGCTAAAGTGCGGGGCGAGCAACCCCCGACTATCAACCCCCAAGAAGTTACTCCCCTTGGGAGAGAGGCGTCTATGGAGGGGGTCGTGGCCTTACTCAAATCAATTATATCACCGCTAGAGGCAAAATTGGACAGGTTGGATTCTAGAATATCCAACATAGAGAAAACCACTGCTTCGATCCTAGCTATTTCTAGTAAGCCCAAATGCCAAAATACCCCTCCTATTGTCCCAACCCCTCCGGTCCCCCCCCTCCAAATCCGAACCAACCTACTATTCCTTTCTTAGTAAACTGTCTACCCACTCCCTCCATGCCCAGCAATACAACCGACCAGCACGTGGCGAGTCACCAAACCAGTCAGTCTAATCCCCCGGTGCATATGGATGAGGTAAATCAGGGATCCCCGGCCAACGAACATAAAACCCCTAGACTTAGACGGCCTGATCTCCCGCCAGAAGCCAATCGGTTTACGGTTATCCTAGCTGGAGTACCGCCATTAGAAAAAGGGGAAACAGAAACCTTTAGCTCCTTGAAGAGCAAGATTATCAAATGGCTCAACTGGAATAGACCCCTCCCGACCCATTTACATAATGAAATCATCATGGTTAGGAGGGTTCCCTGGGTTGGTAAGACTCCCAAAACCATCAATGGAGACTGTATTACCGTTAGCTTTAGAGATCCCCGTACGGTTTCCCATATCTGTGCGGGCTTCAATAGATCTTTTGATTCCACTATTCAGACCCTTCCAGTTTCCTACTTCTTCCCACCAACTAATAACTTCCACCATTCTAGAAGAGGGGATTGGACTGTTGTGGAACGTAGGGGCAGGCAGCGACCGTTTGACATCAGACCTCCAAGGCTACCCCAATACATGCCCCAACCCTACCCCTTTTCTGAATATAATCGCTATGGCTGTCTAGAAGGCATGGAGGGAGTTGACTGACTACCCCCTGATGTTCCATCTCTTGAGCTGATTCCTGTCACTGGAGACAGAGAAGTCCCATCTATTTTCATACCACCGGTCCAATGCATGGTAACTGCTTCTAATATGATATCTATTCCATCTGTTGACCCGAAGACAGCTTACCCTGTACCCCATGTCCTGGGACCTACAGATGTGGGTCATGCAACATCATCTATCATAGTTACCCCCACTGAACTGGTATAGGTCCCCAAGCCAACAGGATACTCAATGGCGAGTTGGAATATTGCAGGGTGGCGACAAAAAGTTGTAGCCCTGGGCTGGAGAGAGCACATCTCGGAATTTGACATTTTGTGTCTGCAAGAAACATGGTCTGTGGAAGATATTCACTATGATGGTTTTGTCTCTTACAATTGCCATGCTGAAGAATCTGTTATGGGGAGGGCTAAAGGCGGACTACTGATTTTACTATCTGTACACCTCCCTGTACATGTAAGAAAAAGCCATCAAGTGGGGTCCCATTCGCAGATATTGGAAATATTGGTTAGTAGGGGTAGAAATATTCTGTTGATTAACCACTATAATAACACCTTTGACCCAACCAGTACCTCTGTCGTGGATGAACTTGAAACAGTTTTAGACTCAATTTTCTATAAATCGGCCATATCCTATGATATTATATGGGGGGGAGACTTTAACATCAGAACCTGCCCTCTCTCTTATACAACAGCTTGTGGGTATGATGGGGACAATGGGGAGTACTCATTACATTTTTTACACTCCCCCTATGGTACTTCCCTCAACAACCTTATGTTAAAGTATGATATGTCCATCCATCAACATGCCCCTGATAATGAGGGTAATATGGCCCCTACTTTTACGGGGAGGAATACTGCTTCTATTGTTGATTATTTGCTCATCTCAACCCGGATAGTCCCGCACTGTACGGTCCCGCTTATCCTGGACCTTGGATTGAGTGACCACAATGCCCTAACTATGTCCATCTTTTGTGAGATCACTAGGAAGGAATTTACCGGTAGGGTTGTAGATGACATTATCCCATGTAGGCCAAACGGGATACGAATTAAGTGGTGTGGGGAAAAATCCGAGAATTTACACCGTAGTGTTGTGAAAGCCGGTTTAAAAACGATACTCTGTTGTCTCGAAATCGATGCCCCATCTGATTGTATCGTAAATAATTTTGAGAAACTGGGTACCATAATCAAGCAAACCCTTACTACCAAGAAGGTCCCAATTAAACGGGAAACACTGGGCTGGTTTAACCAGGCGTGCACCAAGGCATTAAAAGCCCTTAAGCTTGCCCTTTCCAACCTGCCTAGAGACAGGGAAGCTGTTAAACACTTGAGGGCCAATTACAACATTGAATTGAAACACAGGAAACAAGAGCTCAGAGAATTAGCCTGGGACGATTTGAATAAAGCAGCAGCCCTCCGGGACAGCAAGCTGTTCTGGAGCACTATTAATAGCCCATTCCTCCAAAAGGAAGAATTCCCAGTCCTTACCACTCAAGTAAGCGAAGATAGTTGGGTTTTACATTTCTCAGGGATTTTTGACCCAACCGGAGAGTCTAACAATAACATCTGTAACAACCTTATTACTCCAGTTGAACCCCTGGGAATCATGATTCATGAAGTAGACATGGCTATAAAGAATAGTAAAGGAGGGAAGGCACCTGGCCCAGATGGGGTAACAATTGACCTTTATAAATATGATTTGGCCCTGTGGAGTCCATTACTAACCCTAGCGTTTAATGCTGCTGTGGATAACAAGACTCCGTCAAGTTGGGGTGAATCCATTATAATCCTCATCTATAAGAAGGGGGATAGAGGAGAGGCCAAGAACTACCGCCCTATCTCCCTTCTGGACTCCTCATTAAAAATCCTGAGTAGGGTCTTACTATCACGACTGGAAGAATGGGCTACAGACAATAATATTCTCGCCCCATCCCAATATGGCTTTAGAAAAGGTCTTGGTACTATAGAACAATGTATTAACCTGAACCTTCTAATTGGAAAATACACCAAGGCCAAACCGGGATCTCTGTACCTGTGTTTTGCGGATCTTTCTAGCGCCTTCGATCTGGTTGACCACACTTTGTTGTGGTCAACCTTATTGGGTATGGGTGCCCCCCCTGCCATTATCCACTTTTTAGCTAGACTTTATTCCAACCTATTGGCCCAAATTCGTTATGGACCAGCGGGGGAGTGCACAAGAAAGATCAAGGTAAGATCTGGCATCCGACAGGGATGTGTTTTGGCCCCGTTGCTTTTCTCGCTCTTTATTAATTCAGTCGAGCAAGATTTAAAGAAAATCCAAGCTGATGCCCCTCAAGCAGGAGGTCTTCCTATACCGGTATTACTCTATGCCGACGATACTGTTTTACTCTCCAGGACCCCCATAGGCCTTCAAAAATTGATGAATGGTTTTTACGATTTTATCCAGGGGAAGAAACTTAAAATTAACAATTCTAAAACATTTGTTATGGTGTGTGGCAAAAAGGTAAAACATCTTAAACCCTTTTATTTTAAGGAAAACCGCATTGAGACTGTTGATAATTTTTGTTATCTGGGCGTTACTTTTAATAACAGAGGTTCCTGGGCCCCAGAACAAACTAATGTTAAAGCAAGAATGGGGAAAGCCTCCCTAGGTGTCTTTCGCTTTGCTTCAAAAGTGGGAAGCCGCCGGATCATAGATATGTTGAATATATACAAACATAGATGTACATCGGTAGCATTGTACGGTTCCGGGGTTTGGGGACATTGTAATGTAAGGGCCTTGCAAATTGCGGAAAATATGTTCCTCAAACGGTTGCTTTGCCTCCCACCCTCGGCATCCACTGTCTTAACGCACATGGAATTAGATCTGGACTATTTAGCTGACCTAATCGAACTGAGGCCACTGTTGGTCTGGAAATCCATTTTTACCAAGTCTGAAACTGCCTTTACTAAAGACATTATCAAGGACTGTCTACTTCTAGAAAAAGTCTCTAACATTCCTTGGCTAAAATATGTGATTTCAACTGTTAAGGATCTGTTTGATATGGATGTGAGTAAAGATCCTGTATGTATTAATTCTCTGACCAAACAGGAGGTAAAAAATGAATTTTTGCGGGTCAAAACCGATTTGCGGAAAACTGCAACAAAAGAGTATTCTACTCATGTTTTTTATTACTCCCTTAAAGATGATGTTTCTGGTATACCTATGTATCTTAATGCCATTAGTAGACGGTCTCATCAATTTGTACTTTCAAGACTGAGACTAGGCATTGTACATAATTTGGTTGCTTTTCCTACACTGAAATGCTACCGTGTGACGGTTTAACTAAACAAAGCACACTGCACTTTCTCCTACTCTGCCCTTTGTACAAAGCTCAGCGCATTTATTATCTTAAACCTACGTTTCTGAAATATTCTACGTATACCACAGGAAATGCAATGAAGTTATTATTTTCACTTGCGAGCCCAGATTTATGTTTCTTTACTGCTACCTTTATTCTAAAATCTATCACAGCAAGACAAAGTATGGTTTTCCCCTAATTTATGTACAAGAATCCTTACATTTTATGCTAAACCTTCTTGCCCAACCGTATGATATGTACTTCCCCTGGTGTTGTAACTTCGTATGTGCAATGTTTTATTCTGTATACTTTTATGATGTTTTTTAAAACAATCGAATAAAGTTTAAGAAACGAAACGAGTGAGGCGAAGGTGAGTGGGAAGTGAGTTCCACGTTTTAGCTGCCAGGTAGGAGAAGGATCTTCCCCCCATGATGGTTTTGTTGATGCGAGGTACAACAGCAAGGGCTTGGTTGGATGAACGTAGCTTGCGGGAGGGGGTGTAGAAGGAAAGTTGTGTGTTGAGGCATTCGGGTCCAAGTTCGTAAAGTGCTTTGTGAGCGTGGGTTAGGAGGCGGAATGTTATCCTCTTATTAACGGGGAGCCAGTGGAGGTTTTTCAGGTGACTAGAAATGTGGTCTTTACGCGGGATGTCTAGTATGAGTCTGGCTGATGCGTTCTGGATGCGTTGGAGTTTTTTCTGAATTTTTGCGGTGGTACCGGCGTAAAGGGTGTTTCCATAATCCAGGCGGCTCGTGACCAGTGCGTGGGTGACCGTTTTTCTAGTTTCGGTGGGAATCCAGGGAAATGTTTTTTTGAGCATGTGAAGAATGTTGAAGCAAGATGATGAAACGGTGTTGACTTGTCTGTTCATCGAGAGTGAGGAGTCCAGGATGACGCCCAAGTTCCGTGCGTGGTCCGTCGGGATGGGTGCTTTTCCAAGGGCCACTGGCCACCAAGAGTCATCCCAAGCGGAGGGGGAGGTACCTAAGATAAGGACTTCTGTTTTGACTGAGTTCAATTTCAAACGGCTGTTCTTCATCCACTCGGCTACTTCTTTCATTCCTTCATGTAAGTTGGTTTTGGCGGTGTTCAGGTCTTTGGTGAGTGAGAGGGTCAGTTGAGTGTCATCAGCGTAGGAGATGATGTTGAGGTTGTGTTGATGTGCGATGGTCGCGAGGGGGCTCATGTATACGTTGGGTGGGGCTGAGTGAAGATCCTTGTGGCACGCCGCAAATGACTTCAGTGGCCTCTGAATTGAATGGTGGAAGGCGGACTCTCTGAGTTCTTCCGGTAAGGAACGAGGTGATCCATTCCAGTGCTTTTCCTTGGATTCCGATGTTTCTGAGGCATTGTAGCAGGGTGCTATGACAGACTGTGTCGAAGGCTGCGGAGAGATCAAGGAGGATGAGGGCGACTGTGTTTCCATTGTCCAGTAGAGTACGAATGTCGTCTGTAGCTGCGATGAGTGCGGTCTCAGTGCTGTGTTTTGCTCGGAATCCGGACTGTGAGGAGTCGAGGGATTTGTTGGTTTCAAGGAAGGCGGCGAGCTGATTGTTGACAGCTTTCTCGATGACTTTGGCCGGGAAAGGAAGGAGCGAGATGGGGCGGTAGTTTTTGAGTTCGGTGGGTTTTTTCAGAAGGGCGGTGAGTTCGGCGTGTTTCCAGATTTCCGGGAAGGTGGCGGAGTTGAGGGAGCAGTTGATGACGTCTCGGAGGTGTGGTGCAATGATGGAGTCTGCTTTGTTGAAGATGTGGTGAGGGCATGGGTCTGTGGGGGATCCTGAGTGGACGGAGTTCATCAGGCGGATGGTGTCCTCAGTGGAGATTGTGTTCCAGTCATAAAGGCTGTTCAAGGGGGGTGAAGGTATGGCAGAAGGTTGGGTGGGTTGGTCTTCGGGTTGGTTGTTGAAGCTGTTGTGGATGTCTGCGATTTTGTTGTGGAAGAACGAAGCTAGGGAGTCGCAAAGGGTTTGAGAGGGAGTGATGTCGTTGGAGTTGGCTGAGGGGTTGGTAAATTCTTTGACGATGTTGAATAGTTCCTTGCTGTTGTGGGCGTTGTTGTCTAGTCGGTCTTTGAATGCGGCTTTCTTGGCAGTTCGGATCAGTTGGTGGTGTATGTGGGTGGCGTTTTTGAAGGCGTCCCTGGTGCTGGTGTTTGGGTCTTTTTTCCAGGCTTCTCAAGGGAGCGACAGAGTTTCTTGGATTTCTTAAGATCATCGTTGAACCAGGAAGCGTTTTTGCTGCCTAGTTTGATTTGACGTTTTTTCAAAGGTGCTAGGTTGTCGGCGCTGTTGGTTAGCCATTGAGTGAGGTTAATGGCTGCTTGGTTGGGGTTCGAAGAGTGGGCAGGGGGGTTTTGAAGAAGCGATGAGGAGATCTGGTCAGTGGTGATTTTGTTCCAGTTTCTTCGCAGAGTAGGTTGAGGATGGTTGTGGGTTGTGGTCTTTTTGTAGGAAAAGTGAACGCAGCTGTGGTCCGTCCAATGGAGAATTGTGGTGTGACTGAAGGAGATATGTTTGCTGGAAGTGAAGATGGGGTTGAGTGTGTGGCCTGCGTAGTGAGTGGGGGAGTTAACAAGTTGTTTGAGTCTGAGGTTGGCGAGATTGTCCAGAAGGGTGGTGGCGTTGATGTCGTTGCTCTTTTCCAGGTGAAAATTGAGGTCTCCCAATAGAATGTAGTCCTCGGAGGGGAGGGCGTGTGGGGTGATGAAGTCAGTGATGTCTTCACTGAATTGTGCACGGGGTCCTGGAGGCCTGTAGAGGAGGGTTCCTCTGAGTGTGTTCTTGGGGTCGGTGTGGATCTGGAAGTGAAGGTGTTCGGCGCTCGCGAGGTTGACGTCTGAGCTGGTTGAGATGCGGAAGGAATTTTTATGGACGATAGCGATGCCTCCTCCTGTTTGTTTGGTGCGGTCCTTACGGATGATCTTGTAGCCGTCCGGGATGGCAATGGTGATGTCTGGGGCTGATGAGGCGGTCATCCATGTTTCTGTTAGGAAGGCGCCGTCCGGAGAGATGGTGTCTAGTAGATTCCAAAGGTCGATGGCGTGTCTGTGGACTGAGCGGGTGTTGAGCAGGATGCATTTAAGGTGGTTAGTGTCAGAGCTCAGTTTGGAGTTCGTGGATGAGGAGTTGGTCTTGGTGCCATCGTACTTACAGTAGTTGCAAGAGAAGGGTCCATGGGTGTGTCCAGGAGTGGCTTGGGCGCAGTTGGGGAGTCGGCCGGGGTTTAGGGCTAGAAGGGTGGAGGCGTCATAAGTAATGCGGGTGGGGTGGGTGGTACGGGGGCCAGGGGGTATGGCGCTGGGCGCGGGCTTGGCGCGGACGGGCGTAGACGGGCTTACCTTTGGCGCACCTTCGGCGTGGCCGCAGCGCGTGGACGCTGCGCGTTGGGACATTAGGCATAAATGAAGTTGGGAGGGGGCGGAGCGTGGGAGGGTCAGCTGGGAGGCGGGGTCTGGGAGGAGACACGGGTAGAAGTAAATACAAACTGAAATGGCCGCCCGGTAATAAACCGAAACTGGGGCACAGCCGGAGCTCGACTTAATGCAATGTTGTCACAAAAGTACACAAAAACGCTTCACAAGTAATTACATCAGCCGCTATGCAGTTCGTGGCTGTATACAAATTTTATAGTGAGTCCAACTAACTATAACATGGAATTTCAATGGTTTTATGTCAGTAAAATTTCCAGCTAACTCTAACTGGTGTGAAACCTATGTTTTTTTCAGTGAATATATATATATATATATATATATATATATATATATATATATATATATATATATATATATGTGTATGTATATTTCCAAATTCGCCGCTTTGAAATGCCGTTTGGTAGGCAATACGATGAGAAGTGGACCCAGAAGTCTGTGCCAATCAGAATTTCTTTATTTAATCGACCAGCCTGTCCACCATGGCGCGTTTCGACCCTCAATCAGGTCTTGATCACATGGTGCATTGTCATAGAAGGGGAGGCTACTTAAAGTGCATACACAGGAAATGACACCTTGCCCAATCATCATAAACAGTAAAAAGTTACTATATACCGCGTAGTGCAATGGAAATGTGCAAAATAAGCTCGAATCAGTGCAGAATTTGGTAAACAATAATAACAATTTTCTTCCTAGCAGCAAATATTTAAAGCAGCATAATATATACTTAATGTGCAAAATATGGCCAATATGATGTAAACATAATGTGCAAATAGTCACCAATTTAAAATGATATTATAAACACAAGATTTACACTTATATGAATATATAAATACATATATAAATATTACACGCTTTATAATTTTTAACCAAACTTGTTGTGCAAAAAATTCCTCCTTTTATTATGATGAATTGCGGGACAATATAATATATCCGCTTAATTTCTAATAATCATACTGACTGCAGTATTGCTGCTTTCAAAGTTATTCTGTGAGTCAAATGCAGCCCCATCAGGCATTTGTAACTCTTTTACCGATCCAGGTCTATTCTGCTGTCAACTTCTAATGTGTAAAAGCACATGTTCAATATACTTTACTATAACTAAGATTATGTAATGATCCAAAATAATTATTCCTATGACCATGATGTTTTAATGCATCAACTAAAACGATAGCCATAGCTATCTAGTACTAATGCAACAAACCTCCCAAGAAAGTGAAAATCCAAAACCTATATGTGACTATTAACATTTGTATATAAAATTGCTATTCATATTCGGTCGGTTAATTCATTACTACTCAATATGAGCCCATATTGATAAAGAGAACTTAAGTAAATCAGTCAAAAAACATCACAATGATCGTGCTAAGCAGATAGAACCCAAAAGAATTCAGAAATGTTCTTATTTAAAGATTGCTTAATTAAAGACAGGTGTGAAAATCTTTGCTAGAATTGAGCCCCACTGGATGTTTGGTATTGTGTTCGATTATATATCGCGTATCGATGAGACGGGGCTTAGCTTCCCAATGGCCACCCCGTTCCATAGGACAAACAGTATCAACTATATAATATTGTAACAAGTTGGGATTACTATTATGTGACTGTTCAAAATGCCTAGCCATGGAATAGGTTTGATCCTTTCCAGTAATTGTTCTGATGTGCTGGAGTATCCATTTGTGGGCTGGCAGTTTTGTACTGCCGATGTACCTGAGCCCACATGGACACTCCAGTACATAAATGGCAAAGTCTGTCCTACAAGTCAATCTTTTATTAATTGCAATAGGTTCTGCATGAAAAGGACTGGTGTTTTGGGTTCTATTACTGCCAAATTTGCAAGCCTTGCAACTGGACATTTCCTAAACCCCTTAATCTGTGACATCCATGTTCCTTGAGTAACTACTTCAGGATTGTTCTTGACCAAACTATTGCCCATTGATTGAGATTTTCTGAAAGTAAGAGCAGGTTTGTTTGATACCAACCCTCCAATCATGGGGTCCCCTTGTACCAAATTCCAATTACGAGTAAAGATCCTACGCAATTCCTGATGTTGTCTACTAAAGGTGAGGATTATTGTAGATTGGACATTAGGTGTATTCGTAACTAGATTCTTACTCTGTGATTTAGGTAACAGCGCCTCGCTCCTGGTCAAGCATTTGGTCATATCTATTGCTTCCTCTATAACACCAAGGGCATAGCCTCTTGCCAAGAAGCGTCTCTTACTGGCATGTTGGGCAATCTGGCACACCACGTCCGAGCTGCAACTGCGTCTGATATTTATTTATTTATTAATGATATTTATAAAGCGCGAACAATGGCCCTTGGGCGTCTCAGCGCTGAATTATCTGCAGGTATTTACTCCAAAGAGGAGAGGGTCTGGGTTTACTGGTTAAACAGCCAAGTTTTTAGCTGTTTGCAGAATGACCAGAGTGAGGGGCTTATTTTTATTGAATGGGGCAAAGTGTTCCATAGCTTTGGGGCTGAAACCAGGAACCTTCGGTCCCCCCAAGAAACCGATTTGGTACGGGGAACCGTTATGTCATTTAGAGTGGACGAACGTAACGATCTGGGGGGACAGTAAGGAATCAGATTTTGTGTGAGGAAATTGGGTCCTTGGTTGTGCAGAGCCTTGTACACAATACAGAGGGTTTTGAACTTAATCCCATTTCTAATTGGTAACCAGTGTAGGTGTCTAATGGTTTCTGTAGCGGATTGATATTTGGGAATTCTGCCCAGGAGCCTGGCTTCAGAATTCTGGATAACTTGCATTACTTGTGCATTTATGAACAAAGCGTTGCAGTAGTCCAAAGTGGACAGTACCAGCGAGTTTACCAAGATTTTACCGGCCGTTTCGGGGAGGAAGGGAAGGATTTTCTTTATGAGTCTTAGTTTGTGAAAGGCGGAGGAAGAAATTTGATTGGCGTGTGGGAGAAAATTGTGGCGGTCGTCGAAGATCACTCCCAAGTTCCTCACTTTACTGACAGGTTTGGGGGGGGGGGGTCCGAGGGACATGGGCCACCAAACAGAGGACCATTCTGGGGTCAATTGTCCAAAGATGAAAGATAAGGAATCAGCACCCATCCAAGAAGTGTTTCATTAATTAAATGCAAAAGTCCATAATACGTGTAATAGTCTTTTGATAAATGAATCCGGAATTCAGTAAAATTTTTTCTTATCCAAAATTCTTTATTTTCAAAATACAGGTCAGGAAAAAATCCAAGAACACAAAATGGATTCCCTTCTTAGCCGACGCGTTTCGTCTCACACATTGAGACTTCTTCAGGGCTAAGGATGAAACATACAACAATTATACACTAATCCACATCTATACATATATAAAAGTTAAAAACATAGAATATACATTATAATATCTAGAAATGTTATATTTACAGAAGTCGTCCGAGTTGGTCAATGCTCATATTAGAAAAAATTTCTAACTACATAGTAAATTCTTAGATGTATCGAAGAACTGAAGGAAGCACTGCTCTCAAAACACAGATGTTGGGTTATGGTGGTTCTCCTAAATCCTGAAGACTCATGATACCAAGTACAGTCTATATACAGAATTGATGGTGCGAAGGACAGGGAGATTGAAACCTTCAGAAAATATCAAACAGATTCATACCTCCAAAAACGAATAGTTATCAACATTCAGTACATCTGGTGTTGTTTCTTGAAAGCAGCAGATTAAACTAATTTCTTGGAGGCTGGATAGTAATCTGGTTATTGAGAGGACATATATTATTCAGTTGTATTTAATGATCAATTAGTCTCAAGAGGCAAACATGATCATACAGAACAAAATTTTTGCCTATAGTTCATAATTTCTTGAAAAACAAACTTCACATTATTAATAAAGCGTGCCTGTTTATATGCGTATTACTGATCTGTAAAAGTACAGATTGTATTGGACATGCTCATGGACATATCTTATCAAATGTCCCATTGCTCATGTTTATTTTAAAGTAATCAGTCTAGCTACTAATACAATATCTTATTTTCTAGAGCTTATTATTCTAGAAACCAATCAATTATTACCTTTGTAGCTTCTTTTCTTTGCCTCAACCCTTTTTCTTTCTGTAAAACGAATTGTCCAAAGATGACCACTTACGTCTTGTTGGAATTAAGTTTTAGGCAATTGGAGGCCATCCAGTCCCCAATTGCCAACATGCCCTCTTCAAAGTCTTCGGCTATTTTCTGGCCGTTATTTTTATTGGCAAGGACCAACTGCGTGTCGTCTGCATAGGAGGTAAGGCTCATCCAGTGTGCTCGAATGATGTTGGCTAGGTCCGACACATAGATGTTAAAAAGTGTCGTACTTAGGGATGAGCCTTGAGGTACCCTACATGGCAGCGACAGGTTGGATGATTTAAAGGAGCCCAGTGTGACAGCCTGAGTCCTGTCAGCCAGAAAAGATGCTAGCAATTTCTTGGCTGTTTGTTGGAAACCCATGTTTTCGACACGATCGATCAGAATAGAATGATCGACCGTGTCGAAAGCAGCCGACAAATCTAGCAGTAATAATACTGCTGTTCCACCAACGTCTCGGATGGATCTGATGTCGTCCGCGGCTTTAATTAGAGCCGTCTCCGTACTGTGAAATCGGCGGAAGCCAAATTGGGTCTCATCGAGTAGATGGTGTTCCTCTATAAAAGCAGTTGTTGGTTCATTGCTTTTTCGGCGATTTTTGCCAGGAATGGAAGGCTGGCAATTGGGCGGTAGTTTTTCAGTTCGTCCATGTCAAGATGTGGCTTCTTAAGTAGCGGTTTGAGGAGAGTTTTTTTGAGGGCGGCTGGATAAATACCTGTTCTAAACATGGAATTGCATATTGAGGTGATGGCAGGAAGGAGAACATCAATCATGGGTGGAAGTATTTTGAAAGGACAAGGGTCGAGTGCAGAACCTGATCTAATCGTGGAAATGATATGAGCCGTTGTCTGGGTACTGGAGATGTCTGTAAACTGGGTGAATATAGGACCAGTGCGATTTGGGGTGGTGATTATAGGGAGGGAGTTGGTATTGTTTGAAAAAGCCAAAAAGATGTCATTGACCTTACTGAAAAAGAAGTTGGCCAAGGCGTCACAAAGGGATTAGGAGGGGGGAGGGGTTAAATTAAAAGAATAGCCGGCTAACTGCTTGGTAGTATCGTAAAGTTCCTTAGTTGAATTTTTGGCTGATTCGATCCTTTCGCTAAAGAACTTTTTCTTGGCATCACTAATCATAGTTTTATATTTAGCCAACGTTTCCTTGTAGCGACTTTTGGCATCTTCAGTATAATCCTGATTATAATACGCAGCATCTCCTCAAACGGGATGCTGCGTATCAGATGCTGCGGATGGTGACTTGACGCGTACAATCGGGTTGCCAAAGTGTTACTCTCCACGTACACCTCTACATCAAGAAAGTAAACTGTCTATGTACTAACTGTAGATGTAAAATTCAAATTTTAAAAAGTTAGAGTTTAACTTTTCGACAAATTGCCTGGCACTTGTCTCTGATCCTCTCCAAATAAAGAATAGATCATCTATGTATCTTAAATAGATCACAACGTGATCCTACATAATTTTTCTGTGCTCTCCCCTCAGGACCTGCTCCTCCCACAGTCCCATGTGAAGACAAGAGTAACTGAGGGAGAAGCAGGCCCCCATTTCCACACCTCTCACCTGATGATAAATCTGATTATTGAACAGAAAATAATTCTGTTCAGGGCATTCTTTTACCATAGCCAATAGCGTTTTGTTGTGGGGCGCACAATTCATGGGTCTCAGGTTAAGAAAATGCTCTACTGCTCTTGTGCCATCATTGTGTCTTATCGAGGTGTACAGTGAAGTCACACCCAATGTCATTAATAACACGTCTGAACACCAATCTATTTCCTCATTCTTTCTCAAAAAATCGTAGGTATCTTCGACAAAAGAATTTAAGCCTTGAACCCATTCCTGCAAGAAATAATCAATATATTTTGAAGTGTTCTCCATGATGCTGTTGATAGCTGATAAAATCAGTCTGCCTGGTGGTTTGGCAGCGCATTTATGTACTTTTGGAATCAAATAAATGGTGGGGATCACTGGATGCTCTTTTTTCAGGAAAACGATATTCTGCATCACTCAATAATCCTCCACTCTTCCAAGCCAGGAGTTTTGAATAGGGTTCATTCCATGCTGTTTTAACTACATGTATGTTACTTTTCCTGTAACAAGCCCGATCCGATAATTGTATTTCTGTCTCTGACATATAGAGCTGCGGTGGCCATAGGACCGCATTGCCCCCCTTGTCTACTTGTCTCACAATAATGTTAGCATCCGCTCCCAATTTCTTCATCAAATTCTTGTAGCATAGGTTGAGTTTGCTCATCACAAAGTGTGATTTATTAACAGATGTGTAAAGTTTTTTCAAATCTTGTGTCACCAGTTCATGATGCACATCTACATTATCATGCAGAATAATAGGGTTAAAGACCGATGTAGGTTTAAATGTAGTTTGCCAAGCTTTTCTACCTTCAATTTGCATCATACTGTCAGTAGCCACACAGTCATCTTGTTCAGTGCGTAATGCCCATGCATATTCAAACAATTCAAAATCATCTACATTGAGGAGAGGAGGACTGTTCATATGTGACATATTGGAGGCAATTATTTTCTTTTTCTTCTTTGGTTGCATTTGATGAAATTTCGTGAGTTTGAGTTTTCTGACAAATCGGTAAGTATCTAATCTGGCATCTGCATAATTGAAGTTACGTGGAGGACAGTATGAAAGTCCCAGTTCTAAAACCTTTGTTTCTGCTGCTGTTAACTTCTTGTCTGTTAAGTTAATCACTGAACTGGAGACTATGGTAGTGCCTGATTGCTGTTCTGGTATCGATTCCAACGACCTCTGCACGCCTTTTTGCCCATGCTTTTGCAGCATTTTATTCTTTGTTGTCGCTTGAAATTGAGCCTTTGGTTTTGTCTCCACGGGGTACTCGCGGTCTCAATGTTTCCCGCCTGTCTCTGCAATAGCAGTCTACTTTCTCGGTCAAAGAAAGTTTGGTAAACCCAATCTGCTGAGCTCTGTTTCCGGCATATTCTGGGTCACTTTCAGCAGCTGAGTGAATTCTAATTTCTGAAGCCGAGGTTGATGCAACCGTTACTTCACTTTGTCTTTGTTGTACTTGATTATTTGTTTGTGGTTTCACTGTATCATAACGTTTGGCATATGTGAATATCTGGCCATTTAAATAGTCAATTTGATCTCTTTCAAACTTGAAGGCTTTTCTACGTTTAATCACCTCCTCTTCTTTACAGAGATGAGTCTGCATGTCATCTCTAATTTTTTTGTGCTTTTGGTCTCCTCCAATTTACCTATTTCTGATTCTAATTCCTCAATTTGGGTCTGTAGCTTTGCTTGATCACTCTCTGCATATTTAATGAGGATCTTCATAAGTTTACTCGAAGATTCCAGATTTGACTCCGCCCATTCTAATAGATGGCCAGGTCTGGATTCTCGTAGCTAGGTGCAAATGTTATTCTCAATCCTCTAGGCACCCTTCTTACTTCCAAATAGCGGGATAGAGATTTATGTTCCCATCATTTTGATGTTCAGAACATTTATACTTTTCCAGTTTTTTTAAAAGTTCTCTGGTACTAGGATTTCCCGTGTTGTTACTTTGATTACTGACAGCCGTGGACCCCCCAGCCGGGCAATCCAAGAACATAGAATTGTCTGCTTCCTCTCTGCTAAACAATACATCAGCGGACATCATGGCTTATGTTGTGGTCATTACTTTTACTTGATTTGATTGCGATAAGGACAGTCGTCGGGCAAACGAAAACAATGTACCGCACTGATGCTGCTCACACTCCCCACTAGGAGTTCTGCCATCTCTTACATCTGCGGAGTATCCAGCGTTACCCTCTGGTCAGCCAACACGGGGTCTGCCAGTTTCCACAATTCGGGCAGGAGAATGTGCAGTTCCTAGGGGCTTCCGCAGCTTCCTCCCTTCCGGAGTAACCAAATTACAGTTCCGGGTCACCGGAACCAATGACTTCTTGCTGCTGTGCCCAAAGAAGGGGAGGGATTCCACTTTTACTGCTGAAGTCACTCGGTAAGTTAAATATTTCCAAATTCGCCACTTTGAAATGCCGTTTGGTAGGCAAAAAGACGAGAAGGGGACCCAGAAGTCTTTGCCAATCAGAATTTCTTTATTTAATCGACCAGCCTGTCCGCCATGACGCGTTTTGACCCTCAATCAGGTCTTGATCACATGATATACACACATATATATATGTATATATATATATGTGTGTTTATATGGATTATATATGTATGTATGTAAGAATTTGGCTGTCAGTCCACCATCTCTAGGCAACTGTATCTGTTAGCAGTCGGGAAGCCACCCCAATTGCCCCTGTATGCTTGTTCTCTGAAATCCTGCACCCTCCAGGTACCCCAGTTTCCATTCCTGACGGGACGCCCTACAGTGTGCCAGTTACTGTCATTATTCCAGTCACGTATTAGTCCACTCCTAGGGGGGTAAAAAAAGGAAAGGCGTTGTGTTGCGATCCCCTCATGTCTGTCCTGAGTATTCCAGGTACATATATAATCAACTGTGTGGGGGTCCGCAAAGTTAACCAATATGCAATCACCCTGGACCGTTTTCCTTTCATGACCCACCCATGCTACCCTGTGCACTGTCAAGATCTTACTATTTAGATTGGAAGGTAGGGGCCGGTTTATGTTTAGCCAATGTTGGACTTTGTTTTTTAGGGACCAATTGGCTTCCTCGTCAGCCTCACCCAGTTCTCGGACCCCCGTCATGACCACCACATAGGGGCTTGCCTCAGGAGGAAAGTTCACCGGTCGTCTCCTATGTGGCCCACCGTCATTATTGTTCTTGTTTGGCTGCATCATATGGTCCCTGGAAGGAATGGGCCCCTCTCTCGGGGGGTAACACAAGTTTTGGTTTTAGGTGCGATCGACTTCACGGAAGACAAATCAGACTTAGATTTTGGGTTAGTCACAGTTACTGATGGTTTTTTAGTGACAGGAGCAGTGGATTTGTCTGGGTTTGTATTTAAGTTAGTTCCCCCTGCTTTGTGAATCCCCCTTGGGTTCACTTTTTTTGGGGCCTCACACAGGTCAGCTATCTGTTTTTCGATACGGGCTAATCTTGTCTCAATAGGGGTGAGGTAAAGTTTAAAAAGTTCAGCATTCCTAGGTAGGAGTGAAATGTTTACCACATCATCCCTAACACTGATCCTGTCTAAAGTGTCTGAGGCTTCTGCGTTTACACTAAAGATTGCCTCATTAGTAGGGGCATTACTAGGGGGATCAGTAGCTATAGTCAAGTTTTGGACAGGAGCCACAGGGGCCTTTCTCAGTTGTTGTTTATCCCTCTCCGTTTTATTTTTTGACTTAGGTTTTTTGGGAATGGCACCCTCCCTCCTGGCCTTCTGCTGGGTGTTGCTTAGATCAATGGGTGAGGTAGTAGCTACTAAGTCCGGGGTTTTTTCCAGGTCTACCCTTAATTGTGGGTCTGATGAGAGGTGGGATACTGACAGGTCTACCATAGTGGGTAGGCTCTGTCTATGGGCATGTATGTCCGCATTAATTATTGCAGGGATTTCTAGGGGGGGGGCGAGCCTTAGATTGTTCAGGGGTTTTGGCTGTGGCAAACTGACCCATAGAGGATCTTTTTGCAAGAGCGAGATCTTGAGATACTCTCCGTTCCTTCGATGATATTTCTTGGTCTATGAAGGAATTGGCCCATAGAAGGAAATTATCTAGTGTGCCGGTTTGTGGTAATCCCCCGCTGCCGTTTTACTTCTAGACCCTCTCGTGCACATGATTAACAGATGTGAATACCTAACTAACAAAAGTCTGTTCAGAGTGTTCCTGGTTGCAAACGAATGCGTATGATAATAATGTTAAACGTGCACCTACCTGTGGGTCCAGTCTCAATTCAGGAGTTAGAAGGATGGCCCAGCCCGGCCTTACATGGTCTCTAACGGGCTACAATGGGCCCGCCCTTGGCCCGGGCTTAGCCCTGCGCTCAGTCCCACGTGCGTCCCGGGTGCGAGTTGCGGTTGCTCCTTTTGAGGGAGGAGACACTGGAGGGATCGGAAAGAGGACCAGCTGCGGCCGATCAGCGCCGCTGAGCAGGCTGGTCCTCTCAGTTCCGCCTCTGTCCGTGTGTGGGGCTGGTAGTACCAAGAAAGTCCTCAAGGTCCCAGGCAGATGGAAAGAACAAAGTTCCGAGACCAGCAAGCGAGAAGTGGCAAAGTGGCCAGGCAGGCAAGTGGAGCAGCGAGGTCCATATCAGCAGCAACCCTCCGACCAGACACCAAAGGGTCTCACCGGATTTACTCACAGCAAGATCTTTTGTGCAGGAGGGGGCGGGAAGAGGACCAGCTGCGGCCGATCAGCGCCTCTGAGCAGGCTGGTACTCGCAGTCCCGCCTCTGTCCGTGTGTGGGGCAGGTAGTAGCAAGAAAGTCCTCAAGGTCCCAGGCAGATAGAAAGAACAAAGTTCCGAGACCGGCGAGCAGCACCCGCGGAGCGGGGGCCGCAAGAAGTGGCGAAGTGGCCAGGCAGACAAGTGGAGCAGCGAGGTCCGTATCAGCAGCAACCCTCCGACCTGACACCAAAGGCACCCCCTGGGATTATAGGATGGGGCCCATTTACCACAACAATCTGCATTTCAATGTGAATGGCATCTATAGCAGAGATGGTGTACATTTTATAGATGAGTGTAACAGAGTCTTCCTCATCAATTTTAGACTCTGCATAGCTACTTACTTATAGGTACCAAAATCTCTCAATAAACACAATGGCTCTTTTTAGAGCCACCCAAGATCTAAACACATAAGCTTGATGTATATCTGAAAAATATGACTTTTTTTTGCGTGGAGTTGTGGACCCAATGCATCAGAATTGTGCACCCAACGCGTAGAAGTTGTGCACCAAACGTGCTGGAATCGCGCACCCTACTCGTTAGGAGTCGTGCACCCAATGCGTGCACACCAGGGAGCCACGCTGAACGCCACGCTCGGTGCACAACTCCTACTTTTACCGTTAAAAAATAGCACCTACCCCATCCCCCGGGGCCTATATGCAACGTTGGTGACCGTGGGGGGACCCCCAATGCCCCCAAGATCCCCGCCGGCTCCCCGCGTCCTAAGGGAGCCGACACTGCTTTTCCCCATGGGGATCTGCTAACATGCAGCTCCTCATGTGGAAAAGCAATATGGTTTTGGTTTTGAAAGAGAGAGCAGGTTTCCCTGCCCTCTCTTTCAAAATCCAAACCAAGTTTGCTCTGGGAGGGCAGGAACCATGAGACTCCCGCCCTCTCATAGCAAACAGCAGTGTCCTGGGGTGGGCACCGAGACACTGCAGCAGCCGGCCCAGGTGAATGGCAGTCCCCAGGGCCCTCAACAGCTCCAGGAGGGTGGCCACACAGCCCCCCTCCAAAAATACAGAAAGCCCGGGGTGGTGGTCCCTGGGGCTTGAGGGGCCTTTAAGCCCCCACCACATTTTAGAAAGCCCAGGGGTAAGGGGGCGTTGAGCCCCCCTTCCATGTATTTTGCTGGGGGGCCTTTGAGCCCCCCCCAACCATTTATTTTGTAGCCCCGGGGGTGGCAGTCCTTGGGGGTGGGGGATATTTTTTATATTTTTCCCCGGGATTTGGTCCCCCGGGGGCTAATTACTAAGCCTGCGCTTCATTTTATTATTATTTTTTACGACAGGATCCGTGCACCCTGCACATATTTTGCTGTTTTTTCTTGTTGAAAAAAAATGGGGCCCTAGGGGTCCTTGTGGGACCCCATAAGCAGGTCTAGAGGGTGAGGGTATTTCTATCCTGCCCACTTTATACGTTTTGCACACTTGTTCCATTGACATCTTCAGCCTCGCTTCTACTAAGGCACAAAATGGCTGCCAACACTTACTGGTTTTGAATGTATATGTGATTTTACTTGTGATTTTCTCAGCAAATACTGAACAAATTTATACCATTTAAGCAAAAGGCACGAGTCTGAACCAAAGGCCAAATTTGGTGTAATTCCGTTCAGCAGTTTGGGCTGAAACTGCGATGAACGGTTCCTATGGAAAATCGCATGGGGAAAACACGTTTTGGGACACCCCCTTTTTTCTCAACTCCTGCTTCACGAATGCCCCCAAGACTTTCAGGATAGGAGTAGACCATGGCTGGCCATTAGTTTAGAAAATTTTGTGAAGATTCGTCAACCGGCGCCAAAGTTATTCCAAATAGAATGTTGCGGAATTCCAATGGATAATAGGTCCTAACTACTACTACCTACTGGCAACCGCTAGTAGGTAATATATATATATATATATATATATATATATATATATATATATATATATATATATATATTACCTACTGGCGGTCGCCAGTAGGTATATATAGTTAGGATTTTTTCCCTATGGGATTTCTGAAAATTCTATGCCTAATAACTTTTGCGTTTGTGGACGGAATTGGCTGAAATTTTCAGGAAAATGGCACATTTTGTTTCTGAGCAGCCCTTGAAAATTTGGGGGGGTTTTGTGGAGGGGGGGGCGAGAAAAAAGGGGGGTCCCAAAACGCCTTTTTCCCATGTTAATTTCCATAGGGCGGTTGGACTCACTTTTAGCCCGAACGGCTGAATGGATTTTCACGAAACTTGGCAAAATTGTAGGGACTGTTAGCCCGATGTGCCTTTGCTAGGTCTCAATATATGTGCTCCAGTGGATTTTGAGAAATTAACGTTTAAATCAAGATATATATCTGTAACAGCGCTCCGGGCAGCGATCCGGTTAGCGAACCTTTCGCGTATCGGAACTTTGCGATGC
This sequence comes from Lissotriton vulgaris, assembly GCF_964263255.1. Lineage (NCBI taxonomy): Eukaryota > Metazoa > Chordata > Amphibia > Caudata > Salamandridae > Lissotriton > Lissotriton vulgaris. Next base: position 585,526,668 of record NC_141685.1, read on the forward strand.
GAAGCTGATTGGCCCTCCGGTGTCTGTCAACATTCTAAACAGTCCGGAGCGGCCGCCATCTTGTCTCTCGGTAGGATCGAGAGACAAGAGGAGGCCAAAACAAAGGGGGAAATTACCATAAGGGGGCATAGTAGATCCTCGTTGACCCCCTAGGTTTTATGTGGAGGTTTTAAAAGGGCCTAGGAGGGTCCAAAAAAAAAAATTTAAAAATTTTTTTTTGCGTGGTAAGCGCCAAGTTCGCGAACCGGAAAGCGTTCTGGGCAGCGAACTTTATGGATAAAAGAATGAAAGACTTTTCTAATACTGTATGTTAATTATTTGTTGGTTTTGTTGATTTTTTTTTTATATTTTTATTTTTTCAGCAATTTTTTATTGTTGTGATTGTGTTTCAAAATTTAATAACATTTCTTACATTTAACTACTTTATGAATTACATATAAAAATGATTAAAGACTCAAACAATTTTTTAATATTACATATAATTTTATTTTTCGGATTGTTTTTCGAAATTTAATAGAACGTCTAGCATTTCACTGTCTGATATGTGTTCTTGTTCAGTGAACATAAGTTCAAACATTTGACCGTCATCATAATGAAGTAAATGATCCACTGATTCCACACATTGAACTAATTCATGGTCCCGTGATTGATCCATGAAATCAGAGTCATCATTGTCCTCAATTTCTTTTTCTGTGTTGGTCTCCAGAACAATTTCGAAGGAAACATTCTGCTCACCTTCCATTTTATTGCTGTAATTTGCATAAAAAATAAATATATCAGTAGAGATAGGGCACTGTTGGGTTTAAGTTCAGACAGGCACTTGTGAGTTTATACCAGAGAAGTAATCTATGGGCACTGTATGGTTTCAGGCGTGAATTAGTACTATTAAAAAGTGCCTGTGAAGAAGCCTAAGTAAATTTATAATTATACCACAGAAACCTAAATCAGTCCATATTTATAATAAAGAAGCCTTTCTCAATGTCTAACTCTTACAGAGGGATAGTATATAACTATCTGAAAAAGTTTACCATATTTACTTATAGTGCACAATATACTTCAGTTTTAAAAATAACAACTTACCTTTAGAAACAAGTTGATGTTATTATTGATATTCTAAATGATATATACAACAACAAGTAGTAGTCAAAATGGCTGTGTTTCCTTCTCTCCCTTTATATATATACAGGTATATAACCAATCAAATGTCAGGTAATAAAAGTAGAAAATGAAAGTAACATTTTCATTGGTTGTCAATTCCAACACTTCAGATGTGTTTTGTGAAGTAATTTACCTCACGGTACTTGGAGAGGTCTACAGGCTAAATGGCTAAATGAAATTTCAATGAAATTTGTGAGAATGGAAGGGATTGTTATGTAGTATGAGCTAATGTATATTTGGTGAGAGTGTCTCTAGTCGTTTTTCTGTAAATTACTTTCCCACCTTTTTTTGGACCGCTTTCCGGGAAGCGGCCCGGTTAGCGAACCTTAAGCGTCACGGGAGTCCACCATTTTGTGTTTCGGTCGCATTAAGATACAAGATGGAGGGCAAATAATGTTTAGAATGGGTAGAAGGGGTCATGGTAGACTTATCTTGACCCCCTAGGTTTTCTGAGCGTGGCTGAGGAGGCTTATATGTGCGGAAAAAAAACCTTTTTTTTAAAAAATTCCGCGAGGTTAGCTTTCGGTTAGCGAACCGGGTAGCGCTCCGGGGAGCGAATTTTGTGGAAAATTAGTGAAAAAAGTTAGAGAAAAATAATAATTGTGAGTGATCAGATGTAGGGTAGCTCTGAGAAGAGCTTTTGGGTTTATGGTACATTTAGGTACTTATAAGTAGGTACCAATGCACAGTCTTAAATTCAGAATGAAAATTCTGTTGCCCTCATCTGAGAAGTGAACTCCATCTCCTCTGTAGATATCTTGCATGTAGTAACGCAAGTTATTGTTGTAAAGAGAGCCCATTCCATGGTCTCTCATGTAAGCTGAAACAGATTTGTTTACATGCTTCCTCGCTTTCTCAATTTGTGGACAAAATTGGTTGGACCACCTCCATTTCTGTCTTTGGCATATATTGGAATATACCAAGGCAGTTTGAGGAAAAAGTGCCATTAATTGCTCAAAGGTGTCCTTTAAAAGCATTTCCAGACCTACCCCTGTCAAAGTGCCCAAATCATTACCTCCACAGTGCACTATTAACAGGTCAGGTTTTGGCAAATGCATAAAGGTTTTCACCAATGGTATCAATTGGTGACATTTTAATCCTCTTTGGCCCAACCACTTAATTTCCACATCTTGTAAATTGAGGTTAGGTAAATTTCTGCTCTCAGCATACCTTTGAGCCCAGTGGATGTAACTATGTCCAACAATCCAGACCTTAAACATGGTGGGAGAATGTTGTTCTGCAGTCAGATGAAATGTGGTAATGAAAGGGCAGTTGAAACAGTAGGAGTTTCAATAGAAAAAAAACTGTGGATTTACAATGCTAATGATTCATTAGCAGTGATTGGTGCATTTCCATTTCTGAAAACAGAAAGTTAGGGTGCATGGATGTGTTCCTTGAAAGATGTAATTTGAATGGTCAAGGAAGAAACATTTAATGAAAGATTGCACTGGATACGCAGGTGCACTGAGAGTTCAGAGTTCAATTGAAACATTGTTGTGTGAATTTGCAAACATGAGAGGTCTTCCAGGAGGTGGTTGCTATGGAAACAAGGCAGACAGGGCAGAGGGGGGAAGGGTTTTGATTTGAAAAAAGTGAGGGAAGAGGAATGATTGGCTAATATGAGAGATATGTGAAATGAATATCTGTATTTCTGTGCTTTCAATAGCTGCAGCCTTTGGAGTGCATCCTTTTTCTTCTGCTGAAGACAATTTGGTGTATTTCTGAGACTGTTTTCAAAACTCAAAAAATATTTGCTAAGGTGAGAAAAGATTTATTTAATTTAGATAGAGAATAGTATGATTTAAGGAGAAAATGATGAAAAAAGCTGTGTTTACAAAATGTGGTTTTGTCTCTAGTGATATACTAATAGAATTAGTTTCATAGAGGAATTGTAATTGCATATTTGGTGTAACATTCTGGCATGCAGTAACACAAGATATTGTGATACATGGAGCCCATTTCATGGTCTGTTATGTAAGCTGAAACAGATATGTTGCTTTTAAAAACGATTTAAGAAATCAATTACATTTCTGGATATGTACTGCTAGAGCTTCATAGGTTGTTTTGGGCCATATTTATAAGGTATTTGAGTGTCTAAGATGTTATGTTCGCCTTTTAAAATGTAAAGTGTTCCTCATGGGGCAAGTGTCTTGTAAATACGCTCCTACTTGTGCTTGGCAAATTTAGATTTTGATTATGGGAGTTACCTAGCCATATTAATAGTGTCCCAAAAATGGTGCTAGGGAATTGCAGAAAACACTTTCATGTGTCTCAAGGACATTTTTAGTCATTTCTTCATGAATGCAGGTATACAATTGATTTATATGCTGTGTTTAAAAACGAATTTTGAAATGAATTAAATTTCAGGATATGTACTGTTAGAGCTTCATAGGTTGTTTGGGGTCATATTTAGAAGGCATTTTAGTGTCTTTGATGTTATTTTTCCCTTTTTAAATGGAAAGCGTTCCTCATGGGGCCCTGAGCAGTTCTTAGCCATGTTATTTAATAGGAAGTGGATAACATGGCTAAGAGCATTTGCTGGAAAATGCATGAATATCGCTGACTTTTCTGCGAAGTTATGTTTACCTTTCAAAATGTAAAGTGTTCCTCATGGGGCAAGTGTCTTGTAAATACGCTCCCACTTGTGCTTGGCAAATTTAGATTTTCATTATGGGAGTTACCTAGCCATGTTAATAGTGTCCCAAAAATGGTGCTAGGGCATTCCAGAAAACACTTTCATGTGTCTCAAGGACATTTTTAGTCATTTCTTCATGAATGCAGGTATACAATTGATTTATATGTTGTGTTTAAAAACGAATTTTGAAATCAATTAAATTTCAGGATATGTACTGTTAGAGCTTCATAGGTTGTTTGGGGTCATATTTAGAAGGCATTTTAGTGTCTTTGATGTTATTTTTCCCTTTTTAAATGGAAAGCGTTCCTCATGGGGCCCTGAGCAGTTCTTAGCCATGTTATTTAATAGGAAGTGGATAACATGGCTAAGAGCATTTGCTGGAAAATGCATGAATATCGCTGATTTTTCTGCTATATTCATGCATTGTGGCCGTTTTTTTTCACATTGCTTCATAGGTTGTTTGGGTTCATATTTAGAAGGCATTTTAGTGTCTTTGATGTTATTTTTCCCTTTTTAAATGGAAAGTGTTCCTCATGGGGCCCTGAGCAGTTCTTAGCCATGTTATTTAATTGGAAGTGGATAACATGGCTAAGAGCATTTGCTGGAAAATGCATGAATATCGCTGACTTTTCTGCTATATTCATGCATTGCGGCAGTTTTTTTTCACATTGCTTCATAGGTTGTTTGGGTTCATATTTAGAAGGCATTTTAGTGTCTTTGATGTTATTTTTCCCTTTTTAAATGGAAAGCGTTCCTCATGGGGCCCTGAGCAGTTCTTAGCCATGTTATTTAATAGGAAGTGGATAACATGGCTAAGAGCATTTGCTGGAAAATGCATGAATATCGCTGATTTTTCTGCGATATTCATGCATTGCGGCCTTTTTTTATCACATTTGCAAGCACTTCTTAGCCATGTTATCCAATGGGAGGTGGATAACATGGCTAAAAGCATTTGCTTCAAAGGTTGTTTGGGGTTATACACCATTTTTGGAAAATTATTAACATGCCTATCTAACTCCCATAATCAAAATCTAAATTTGCCAACCGCAGGTGGGAGCGTATTTACAATAAATTTGCACCATGAAGAACGTAAAATAGCATACTAGATACTCAAATAACTTATAAATATGACCCAAAACATCTTATGAAGCACTAGTAGTGCATATTTCCAGAAATGTATTGGTTTTCATTTAATGATTTACTTCATTGGTAGGCCTTCACATGTTTTTTTACCTTGGTTTTTTTCAGTGAAAATCTTATCTGCAACCATGTGTTGGCCTCACCTCAAATAAACAAAACAGGTGATGGACTGAATGTGGATCAATGACACACATTCACCCCAGTCTAAAGATCAGGGCCTAAACAAATCTTTAGATAGGCTACATCTTATCGTCATCCTGAATTAATGATTTAAAATATTAGGGAGTGATTTATGAGTGTTGTATGCCTGTTTTGTACCATTGAGTGTCATTTTTGTGATGCAGTGCTGGTGGAAAATATTTGCTATGTTAAATAATTAGTACGGCATTAAGTTTTAGATGACTGTTATTTATTTACTGTTTGGTAATAGTGGTTAATAACATTTTATATTATATTTTTCCACAGGTTCAACTGCAGATTCTTTCATAGTTTGGAAAATGCCTTCCAGAAGTCGAATACGAAAGGCTAGAAAACGTCAAAGACAGCAGGATGATGTTTTATTGCAGCAGTCCTCTTCCCCAAATACTTGTCAAAACACCAAGAAAGGTCCGGGTAAGAGCACGAAATCATTCTTAAGAAATATTTGTAGTAAAAAAAATTTTGCTCAAAAAAATGTTTCAGTTCACAAAAAGAAAAGTAATTTAAATGGAAAGGAGAGACCCATCACAAATGTTACTGGTAGAGGAAGAGATAACTCTGTGCATGATAGTAGAAGGAAACAACAGTTTAGGGACATTCGAACTCGAATGTTCCGTAATAGGATATTAGTTAATTTATTGAAAAATATTAAAAAGAAAGGCCAACAGAAAGCGGCATTTTATAGGAAGAAGAAAAATGTAGAGAAAATTTTTGATCATGCTTTTGAAATTAAGCGAAAGTTGTTTATTTTGGTAATCAATAGAATTAGGAAACTAAGCAAGGTAATTTCTGATTTCAAAACAAAAAGTAGATGGAAGAGAGTAGTAAATCGTACTAACTTTTGTGAAGTTTTTTCCGGAGAATGGATGCATAGTTCAAGTTCTGAGGCATTTTTTAATGAGGAGACTTATTTTCAGGATAATGATTTGGTGCATGCAGTTGACATCAGTGGTCGAGCTTATGAAGTGAAGGATGGTTGTCCAGTTGAAAAATAACAACTTGTGACAACAGAGACAGAAGAGGCGCTAAGTGATGAGGTTTTAGGAAGACGTCCTAAGGGTCCTGTGTACATTTGGAAGTGTAGTTCTATTTGCAGTGTGCGACAGGTTTCCATCAATTTGCTTTGTGATTTTATACGGACATTTAATAAGAAAAGTTTGAAGCAGAAAATGAAGTTGTTGCAAGATTTAGATCCTTGCAGAGTGAGACAAATGACAGGTTTGCGTGGTCATTCACTGGCTTGTCTTTCCAGGAGAGTATGCCAGAGTGTTTTTCATCATTTCAGGATGCTAGCAGTGCATCATAATAAAGTGAGAAAATTAGTGAGAATGTTGTATTATGCTAAGAGTCCAGCAATTATGCTTAAACAGTTATGTGCTGCTCTTTTGCATGGTTCTGAAATAGATGTGAAGAATCTTTGTGAAGAAATTGAGTTTTGTTACTTTGGTAGTAAAGATGAGAATGTTCAAATTGACCCTGAAGTAGAGGGTAATGTGGAAGATAATGTACAGGTTTCCAGTACAGATAATTTTCAGAAGGAAATTGCCACGTTTCAGATGAAATCAAGTGAGAGGCCTAATTTCACTTGTGTATGTTGTCGACGCACTTATTATAAGAATCAGACTAAGGTAGTGGATTTATATGCAAAAAGTGAAAGGGAAAATAATAGTGAATGGAAGGATTTAGCCACATACTTGATGGTAGAAAATTATTTTGATTTGGGATCGGATCAACGTGTGTGTACTTATTGTTGTAATAAATTAAACCAAAACCAGATGCCTGCTAGGGCAGTTCATAATAATCTGGATTTGGTTGAGATTCCTTCTGAATTGAAGGATTTAAATACTTATGAATCTATTTTGATTCAAAGTATCCATCCCTTTCAGGCTATTGTAAGAATGGAGCCAAAGACAGGGAAGTTGCCTCCAGCAGATTTACAGAGAGGATTAAAGGGAAGAGTTGTTTATTTGCCTCTAGATTTGAAGAAAAACATTAACACAATTGGAATAGAAAAAGTGGAAGAGGAACCTCTGGTTATCTTGGTTAATGGGGTTCCGACAAAGAATAAGAAAATATGGCAAGATTTAGTGGATGTTAGGAAAGTCAAAAAGGCAACAGTGTATTTGAAGAAAAATAATAAGTACTATAAGAATGTATATGTTGCAGAAGAGGAAGTAAGTGATGAAGAGGATAGCGATTTGTGTGCAGGCCAAATTGAGAAAGTAGAGGCCTCTAAAAGTGAAGAAATATATGAACATTATAGTGTTCATCCTTTGCATTCCAAGGAAGTCATGGGGAATGCTATTGAGTTGTTTCAAATGAAACAAGCCAAAGGGAGTCCCATTAGTGTTTGGGAGGAAAGTTTGGAAGCTCGGTGTTTCCCACAGCTATTTCCCACAGGTCAAGGAGGAAGATATGATGAGCGACCTCATCAAATTCCTGCGTCTGAATACCGGACTTTACGATTGTATGCAGAAGATCCTAGGTTTCGGCAATGCATTCCCTATTTGTTTCATCTCCTGTTTGAAAGCGATCTGTCTGGACTGTCATATGCAGTGAACCACATCTTAAAAAGTGGTATACACATGCGAAACATCTCGGCAAGTGACTTTATGCATAAAGTCAATGTCCAAGACAGTATTTTGGATTCTCACTTAATTAATCTCATGGCGTGTCAGCGTGGTACTAATGAGTACTGGTACCGTCGTCATGGTGATTTAAAATGTATGCTGAGGAACTTAGGAACTCCAACATGGTTCCTCACTCTGAGCTGTGCCGAGTATGGCTGGGAAGACTTACTTGAATTTCTACGAGAGGCAAATGGAAATATTGAAAACATTGAATTCAAGACACCTGGAGAACTGTGTTCTTTGGATCCTGTGAATGTATGCAGGTACTTCAATCATAGATTTGAAGCTATGATGTCTTTCATCACAAATAAAAAGAATCCACCTCTTGGAGAGGTGTTGGATTTCTTCTGGAGAAAGGAGTACCAAGCAAGAGGTGCCCCTCATATACATATGTTGCTGTGGATCAAGGATGCACCTAAATTTGGAACAGATCCGGATGACTTAGTGATGAATTTCATCGAACAGTATTCTACGTGTGCTGTTCCAAACGCAACGGAGAAGAAAAGTCTAAGAGAACAAGTTCTACGTTTCCAAAGCCATCGTTGTGGAAAGTACTGTCGTCGTAAATTCAGAAACAAGGACAAGTTTTACACCAAATGTCGTTTCAACTTTCCACGACCGGTGATTTCTAAAGGAAGAGTGAACAGTTTGATGTCTTCGCTGCGACATAATGTGACGAGGAAATCACCCAAGAATACATACAATTTGAAAAGGAACGAAGAGTCCAAGTACATCAATGACTACAACCCAGTGATTTTGTCCATGTGGAATGCCAACATGGATATACAGTTTGTGGCTGACAACTGTATGGCTGTGGCTCGGTATGTGACATCTTACATCACCAAAAAAGAAAAGACCGAACTGAAGGATATGTGGGAGGACATTTCCCATGAAAAGAGCCTCAGCAAGAAGTTGTACAGTTTCAGTCTGAAGATGTTGTCGCATCGAGAAATCGGAGCTTACGAATGTTCTGATCGATTGTCTTCAGCAAGTCTCTATGCCAAATCCAGGAGTCTCGTTTGGGCGAGTCTTGGTCTTGCTGCAACGCGAAATCGAGTTCTAAAACCTGTTCGGGAAATTGAGTATTTGGCAGAAAAGGAACCAAACAGTACCGACATTTTGAAGACCAACATGTTGGATACATATTATCCAAATCGAAGCAGTCACCTTGAGAATGTTTGTCTATATGAGGTTCTCCAAAATTATATATTCAAGAGGAACATCAAAGAAGATATTGAGAAAGGAGTGTATGCTGTAATTGGAAGTGAGGGATGCCTGGTCAAGCAAAGAAAATGCCAATTAGTAAACCATCGAAAATTGAGTGGCGAATCTCCAGAAAAAAAGGAGTTTTTCTATTTAGCACTTTTGCAACTTTTCAAGCCTTGGCGTGCAGAAGAGGAACTGCTTGGAGATTTCCTCTGTTACGAAGACTCTTTCAATGCAGCCAAGGAGTCCATAGAATGTCCTGCTTTTTCTAGATATCAAGAAATGCTAACTTTGGAAATTGAGCAGGAAGCAACGATTGCAGCCGAGATTGCCAGAGACAGTTCTCAGGACAGTCAGAGTTCTGTTTCATTGAGTCAAGATCCACTTGGAGGACCTATTATCGAAAATGAAGCTGCCACTGCTATGAATGAAGTAGAAAGAGCCATGGCACATGCTCAGGAGGATTCAGTTAACTTACAAGACTTGGAAAAACAACTCAACGTTGAGCAGAGGAAAATATATGATGAAGTTACCAAGGAAATTGAGCACGGATTAAGTCATGAGAAGAAAGAGTGCTCATGTACGTCGTTGAAGCCTGTCCGACTGTACGTGAGTGGAGAAGCGGGAACTGGAAAAAGTTTCCTCATTAAAGCAATCTCTTGTTATTTGCAGGAAAGGACTGAGTCATCGCTGTCTTGTGTTGTCACCGCTCCTACTGGACTGGCAGCACATAATATTAAAGGTATTACTTTGCATCGTCTACTGATGCTGCCGGTGGAGCATGACAACAAATTACAATACAACAAGTTATCTGGAGATGCTTGCTGTGAAGTTTCAAGAGTTTTGAGGAAAATGAAACTACTTATCATTGACGAAGTAAGCATGGTTTCCAATGTCATGCTTGCCTTTGTGCATTTGAGAATGCAAGAAGTACTTAAAACTGAATATGATGTCTTATTTGGTGGGAAACACATCATTGTTTTCGGAGATCTTCTACAGCTGACACCAGTAAAAGGTCAACCTGTGTTCAAAATACTCACGCATGAAGATACCAGGAAGTGCCTAGGGAGCATTGGCAACGTCAATATATGGTTAAACTTCAATTATGCAGAACTGCATCAAAATATGCGTCAGGCAAAGGATGAAGATTACAAGAATATTCTACAAGATATTAGAATTGGAAAAGTGACCGAGCATGGGAAAGAAGCTTTAAATGCACGATTACTGTCAAATTTATATCCCAAACAAGAGATTGTGCCTGAGAATATTTTTCAGAAAATTACTGAGAAGAAATCCGGGATATGTCTCATGCCAACTCTTGCAGAATGTGCCATCTTCAACAACAAAATGTTGAATTTAGAAAAGCAAGAGATTGTGAAACTTGAAGCTATCGACAAATTAGAGCATATGGGATCAACTATTATTTTGTCAGACAATTTGAAATCAAAATTGGATTCATTAGAGAAGACTATATCTAAGACAGCGGGTTTTGAAAAGACTCTGAATGTGTGTTTAAATTGCCGAATCATTTTGAGACGGAATTTACATGTAGAAAGAGGTCTGGTAAATGGATCAATGGGTAATGTTGTTGATTTTGAGAAATACAGAAATAGAGATGGAATAGAATTTTTAAGAATTAAATTTGATGGCATTGAGGAAGTACAGATAATTGCTCGTTGTTCTGCTAGGTTTTTGCTTGTTAAAGACTTATATGTTCGCCGTAAACAGTTTCCTGTTTGCTTGGCATATGCGGTGACAATCCATAAATCGCAAGGTTTAAGTGTAGACTGTGCATTGGTGAATATTGGCAGTTCAGTGTTCAAGGAGGGTATGGCATATGTGGCATTGTCACGAGTTAGAACTTTATCGGGATTGTACTTGATTGACTGTGATGTCACAAACATTTGTGCGGATCTAGATTGTGTTAAGGAATACAATAGGTTAAGAAGAGAGTATGCGCCACATTTGCCTCAATATCCTTTGTTTGAGAAACGTGTGGTAGGCCGGAAACGTAGAAATAGCAGTAATAGTAGGGAGGTTGTTGCAAAAAGACTAAAAGTCAATGAACCGAAAGTTGTTAGCAGAAAGAAAGTGGATACTGTTGAAGAGATTGTTGGTTTTCAATTTGAAAACAGTTCTGGTGTCAACTGCTATGCAAATGTCGTTGTTAATGTTCTCTTTTCACTAGAGAGTTTAAAAGAACAGATTGTGTTCAATTCAGAACAAAGTTTATGCTGCTTGTTGAATTCTGTGTTAGAGAAATGTAGCACTGATCGAACAAAAGTAGAAAGTGTGTCTGAAGTTCGTTATCTGTTAGATGAATGTTCAGGTCAAACAGACTTCTCTGAAAATAATCAGCAAGATTGTCAGGAGTTTTTAATGTATATGCTTGATATATTGCAAGATGAGGGTGTAGATGTAGATCACCTGTTTGGGATTTCTTATCAATGGCAGCATGACTGCGAGAACTGTATGGTATCAAGTACTACTAGTGTAGACTCAGAAAGATTTATATATTTAACTTTGCCAGACAGTAAATCAGTGTCCTTTAATAAGCTAGTAAATGCAGCGGATCACAACATGGAGTGTAGCCAATGTAAATGTGATATGATGTCAACATTATTTATACGTAGATATGGCCAGTATGTCATTTTAATGATGCAACGATGTAGGCCTGATGGATCAAAATTGTCAACTTTAATAAAAAATGTTGTGGCTTCTCAGCTGTCAATATCAGGGAGGACTTTTGTTACTGTAGCAATTATCTATCACGATGGTCCATCAACAACATCAGGACATTATACAGCTTACTTAAAGTCTGGAAACGGCTGGTCATTCTGTAATGATTCTGTTGTAACTTTCAAAAAAAAATTGCCGTTTGACCTTAAAAATTCTTACCTGGTGTTTTTAAAACCAAAATTTTAAGTAGAGGGAATGTAAGTCTGCAATGCTGTCTCGATTAAAAATCCAACTATATAAACCTGATGCAAGTAAGTCTGCTTCATAGTAAGCAGTATCAGTGTCATAGGAAAAGGAGAACATGAGTGACAAAGAAGAGTAAGATATTAGTAGTCCAGGATTGTGAAAATAATCTCAAATATTTTATTTTTGAAAGTTGCGAAAATAGAAAATGTCGGGATTTGATTGGAAGAATTACAAGACTTGCGAATCGCGGCAACATGATTTGGCCTAGTGGAAACATGTGATATAATGAGAGAAGTTTTTTTTCTATGTAACATATTTCACGTATCGATGGAGGTTTTCTTTCAGAAAGTGGCGGGCTGAAAATATTTAAAGCACAACAGAGTGGATGCTGTTTATAGGAGATCGTTTGACGTCATTGAAAGTAAGTTAATTTTAAGAAGTTTTGAAATCAGATTTCTTAGGTTGTATGGGTTTTTTAAACACAGTCATTTTGATTGTGTTTTTTTTTCCCCGCTGTTACATGATGAATACCTTCAAGTCACTGATTTAAGTGAAATTTGATACATTCTGAGAACAGCAAAAATAAACCATTTAACATGTATAATTAATGTTATGCTTTTTGTCCTTATGATATACATTTAGAAATGTGAGGTACATATGGGTAAGCTGAGTTCTGTAAATATCAATTTTAATGCTTAGAGTGCTGTACTTCTGGGTAGTGTTTTTTTAAAAAAAAAAAAAAGAGGCCTCACCTCAAAGAAAGCTCTTGAAAGCACACATCTTATTTGCATCCTAAAACAATCATTTACAATGTTAGACACAATTTTATGATGGCTTTACATCTTTTTTGCGCTGCTATTGCATCACTATTGTGAGACATTAGCAGTGCAAGAAAAACATCATGTTCCAAAATAGGCCTCAGTTCAGCAACATCAAGATACAGTTTCTTTCGAATATATATCTTTAGGATTGTGTAGGGGACGTAGAGAAGCAGAGACTTCTGTAAATGTCAAAGTTGTTGAAAAACTGTTTGTTTTTGAACCTTTTCCCTTGTCTTTTCTAATTTTTAAATACATGTTTTAATATTTTTTGAAATGTTTGTTCTTTGTTTTACAGATTGAAAGTATGAAAAAATATTTAAAAAAGGTAACAAGAATTATAAGGTAAATGTTTTCCACTCTTTTTACCCGCAATGCACTGCTGATGATGTCATTGACACTATCTCTCATTTACTCTCTCTAGCTGTCTTTCTTTTTACATTATTCTCTGTTTACTTCCCTTATACTAACTCTTCTTTTTTTAAAAAAAATATTTTTTTAGTTCGCTTAAAGTTCGCGAACCGGTCAGCGAACTTGAAGCGAACCAAAAGAAATAGAGCTTGCCAGAGTGATAAACATTCTAGCAATTTTGTTTGAAAGGGGAGGTAGTTCTGAAAAGAACTGTTTTTTTTTTGTTTTTGTTGTTTTATATTTTTTTTTATTTTTTGAACATTTTTTGATTTTTTTGTATTTTTAGAACTGTTTTATGTTTTTTTTGTGTTTTTTATGGAGGGGAGACAACAAAAAACAGGCTTTCAAAACGGCTCAACTGGAGCAAAAAAAAAAAATTACTTTTTGGGTGCATTAGGGCATTTATGATTTTCAAACGCAATGTTCATCAGGTTGACACTCATGTTGCCATATGATAGCATAGCACCACAGTAAATACAAGATAACTTCATATGCTGGAAGTTGGGTTGGATGTTTGGCACAGTCTCTTGTGCCTCTCTTCCCATCAAAGACAATGTGGAGGTAGATCTTGCCACAGGAGTTGCCGTCGGATTGTCTTGAAGATCCCTTAACTCAGCCCGGCTGTAGTTCAAGGGATGCCACCTGCTCATGTGACGATGCATTGTATAGTTCCCCATACTGTACTTCTTTTCTGTGCCTCTCGACAATCTGTAATCACAGATGAGGCAGGTGGCATATTTTGCATTCACTTTCTTTGATCCAGGAGGGATGGTGAAAAACTGCCAGATGAAACTGTTTTTTCGTTTAGAAACCCGGGGCAACTCATCGACAAATTGTTGTTCCTCTCTGTCCTCTTCTTCTTCTTCCTCCTCTTCCTCCTCTCTGTTAGTCATAGTTTGACTAGGTGGTCCTCTCTTCTTATGAGGAGGTGGAGGTGGTGGTGGGGGTGCACCAGCTGCAGCAAGAATGGAAGCCATTGTGGAACTTCAGATAAATGGTCTTTCTCTCACCAAGATGAAAGTCAGAGTGAGGAAATAAGGAGGGGTTTACATGATTTGGGGAAAACAAAAGTTCTGAGCCAATGAAAAGTGTTATTTTTAGGTCACATGACCTAGTCATACATCATTTGGAAACCAAAAGTGAAATGAACCAATGAGAAGTTTGATAAACAAGTCACATGACCTGTTCCGCTTACGTTACGCGGCGCGCGCCGCGTCCCAGATCGCTTCCGGTTCGCGGTCCGGAGCACTTCCGGGAGCGCTAACGCGACGCGTCATTAGACGCATTACGCGATAACGTGATACGTCGCGCTTCCGCGACGCGTCACTGTTCCGCTAACGTAACGTTGACCGGTTCGCGGACTAGATCGCGGCATCAAGATGAGCTAACGGAAAGCTTCCCGGTTCGCGAACTAGAAGCGAAGAAAAAAATATTAAAAAAAAAATTATCAATAAATATCTAAATATATTTTGGGATTTAAAGAATAATACATTTTACAGCTACAGATGTTAGCTTTTAAAAAACCAATGAAATTCACCGAAAAAACCATAGGTTATAGACCATATATAGTTAGAAATTTGCATTTAAAAAACCATTGAAATTCAATGAAAAAACCATAGGTTATAGACCATATATAGTTAGGGATTTGCATTTACAAAACCATATTTTACTCGCACAAAACCATTGAAATTCCATATATAGTTAGTTGCACTAACTATATATCGCGCACCCGCAATCCACTGCTGATGATGTCACATATTACATCATTCATGACATGGTCAGTGACATCACTGATGACATCACTGATGACATCTCAAATGACATCACTGATGACATCACTGATGACATCTCAAATGACATCACTGATGACATCTCAAATGACATCACTGATGACATCACTGATGACATCTCAAATGACATCACTGATGACATCATGACACACCAATACCAGTTACTACATACGCACTCACTGATTCCTACGTCTACACACACATTCACTCATTCACCCATACAATCACTCATACATACAGTCACTCATTATTACAACACTATCATATGCACTCATACACCTATGCAGACACTCACACACTGCCACTCATCCATGGAGTTACTCACACACCTAGTCAGTCCTGTAAAGAATCAATCACACTTCCATTTCCTCATCTATACAGTTAAACACAGAACACCATACTTCAGTGACATCACTGATGACATCACTGATGACATCACTGATGACATCTCAAATGACATCACTGATGACATCTCAAATGACATCACTGATGACATCATGACACACCAATACCAGTTAATACATACGCACTCACTGATTACTACGTCTACACACACATTCACTCATTCACCCATACAATCACTCATACATACAGTCACTCATTATTACAACACTATCATATGCACTCATACACCTAGTCAGTCCTGTGAAGAATCAATCACACTTTGATTTCCTCATCTATACAGTTAAACACAGAACACCATACTTTTCACACATATACTAACACATACTTACTCTCTTATACAATCACTGATACAAGTACACATTGATATGCACAGAGTCACACACCTTCCAGCCAGCCACACACACACTCAGTCTTCCATACATCCACTCATTCTTCAATATGTAAAACATATTTAAACTTTACAAAAACACACAGACACTAGATGATGTCATCAGTGATGTCATTTGAGATGTCATCAGTGATGTCATCAGTGATGTCACTGACCATGTCATGAATGATGTAATATGTGACATCATCAGCAGTGGATTGCGGGTGCGCGATATATAGTTAGTGCAACTAACTATATATGGAATTTCAATGGTTTTGTGCGAGTAAAATATGGTTTTGTAAATGCAAATCCCTAACTATATATGGTCTATAACCTATGGTTTTTTCATTGAATATATATATATATATATATATATATATATATATATATATATATATATATATATATATATATATTACCTACTGACGTTCGCCAGTAGGTATATATAGTTAGGATTAATTCCCTATGGGATTTCTGAAAATTCTATGTCTAATAACTTTGGCGTTTGTGGACGGAATCGGCTGAAATTTTCAGGAAAATGGCACATTTTGTTTCTGAGCAGCCCCTGAAAATTTGGTGGGGTTTCGTCAAGGGGGGGCTGAGAAAAAAGGGGGGTCCCAAAACGCGTTTTTTACATTGAGTTTTCCATAGGGCGGTTGGACTCACTTTTAGCTCGAACGGCTGAATGGATTTGCACAAAACTTGGCAAAATTGTAGGGACTGTTAGCCCGATGTGCCTTTGCTAGGTCTCAATATATGTGCTTCAGTGGATTTTGAGAAATTAACGTTTAAATCAAGATATATATCTGTAACAGCGCTCCGGGCAGCGATCCGGTTCGCTTACTTTTCGCGTTTCGGAACTTTGCGCGCAGAAAGCTGATTGGCTCTCCGGTGTCTGTCAACATTCTAAACAGTCCGGAGCGGCCGCCATCTTGTCTCTCGGTAGGATCGAGAGAGAAGAAGAGGTGAAAAACGAAAGGGGAATTTAATGAAAGGGGGCAAGGTATCCCCCTCTTGACCCCCTAGGAATGTTGTTGGGGTTATTAAAGGGTCCCGTGGGGAAAAGAAAAAAAAAATGATTTTTCACGGTAGAAGCGCTTCACGGGCCGCGAACTGGGCTGCAAACTGGTAGCGAAACGGGAATTCGCCATTTTGTGCTTCGTTAATTAAATTATTAGGTATAAGGGGGTGTGGGAGACGTATCCTAATCCCCTATGTTTCCTGAGGGTGGCTGAGGAGGCTGATATATGTTGATACATCTCTTCCAGCGGCTGTGCGTGAGCTTTTTTTTTTTTTGCTGCGTGACAGTCCGGAGCGGCCGCCATCTTGTCTCTCGGTAGGATCGAGAGAGAAGAAGAGGTGAAAAACGAAAGGGGAATTTAATGAAAGGGGGCAAGGTATCCCCCTCTTGACCCCCTAGGAATGTTGTTGGGGTTATTAAAGGGTCCCGTGGGGAAAAGAAAAAAAAAATGATTTTTCACGGTAGAAGCGCTTCACGGGCCGCGAACTGGGCCGCAAACTGGTAGCGAAACGGGAATTCGCCATTTTGTGCTTCGTTTTAATTGTTTAGAGACAAAAATTATCGCCGCACATCGGCCACAATGCATGAGTATCGTTGAAAAGTCAGCGATATTCATGCATTATCCAGCAAATGCTCTTAGCCGTGTTATCCACCTTCCATTGGATAACATGGTTAAAAACTGCTCTGTGCGTGAGCTTTTTTTTTTTTTTTTTTTGCTCCGTGACGTTTGTTAACGTTCGATTCGATGGAAATCAGGAAGTGTTGACCACCATTTTGTCACTGCGAGTAAATATTTTGTTATAAATGAATCCTTATTGAAAAACATTGTCTGCGCCATCTTGCCTTTTTGTCCAATGCCACAATTTTGTCGTGCACGGCAGCCATTTTAGATGCCTTGACCAGGGCCACTCTCTGCACGCCGCCGATCCTCAGCATGGCTCCCCACCCTCGCAAGCATCTCCCCCACGCACTGGTCATCCCCGCTCTCTCTCTCATGCATGGGCCATATACTTCCCCCCATCTGCGCTGCTCTTCTCTGAGAATCACACCCTGTGCCCTCCCGACACCTCTCTTTCACCCTATTCACTACCGCACCCTCTGACACTCCTCTTCCTCTGTGTCCGATTGTCCAGGCCGGACCTAGGCTATCACCTACCCCTGCGGATGTAGTTTATGGCCCCAGCTGTAGAGAATTCAGACATGCCAACCCTCCCGATTCAGGCGTGTGACTACTGATTTCAGTGCTAGTCTCCCGCCTCCCGATTTCTGCAAGCAAAAACCCGGGGGCATATTACGAACAACTAGCGATAATTTTTGTCTCTAACTTGTTTAGAGACAAAAATTATCGCCGCACATCGGCGATTTTTATCGCAGATAAACCTTGCTATTATCGCAGAAAAGTCAGCGATATTCATGTATTATCGAGCAAATGCTCTTAGCGATGTTATCCACCTCCCATTGGATAACATGGCTAAGAACTGCTCAGGGCAGGTGTTAGATTTTGGAGATATTCGCGCTTAGCGCGAATATCTCCAAAAGTTGGTAATAGAAGATAGCGATGTTAGGGACTGTTTCCAGTCGCTAACATCTTGGCACGCCACTTTGCATGTCATTAGTGATAAGTATCACTGACATGCAAAGCGGGGCCCAAGATGGTCGCTATCTCCTTTTAGCTGTCACTAACTGGTGTTAGCGACAGCTTGGTAATAGGGAGATATTTTTATCTCCGCTTTCTTGGCTTTTAAAGCCAAAAAAGCGGAGATAAACCCCCTTGATAATATGCCCCACGATTCCTTGGGGGTTTCAGCTGACAGGGCTTGGTATTGTGTTACATGGTAATTTTTCCAGGAAACGTCAGAGGGTCGATGCAGGGGTTCTAGAAGAGGTGATAAACCATTTAAGCCTCATGAACAAGCGCATGGTCTTTTAAAGATTTGTGAAGTACTCGGGGCGGCGGTGTGTGTGTGTCCTCTTTCAGGAGCGGGCAGGGGGGGGGGCACTGCCAGCAACTTGCCAGGTCAGGTAGTGTTCAACACGTGCATCACCCTTTCTCTGCCTGCTATTGCGCTCCATGCTTCGGAAAGGTAAGAAAAAGAACGTGCATTTGAGTTTGAAATGTCCGATCCTGCAGCAGCACACTTCCAAAGACCACACATGACAATAACCCGATTCAAGGCCCCATTCACCCGTTTTAAAAAAAATAGATAACACTCCAACAAAGTAAGATTATAAAACTTTATTAACTATTAACTATAACGAACGGAACAAAAACTAAAAACATTTAAACATTTTTCAACACAAAAAGCAACAATGGTTAGAAGCTGTCTTTTGTGCGAATAGTCCCAAGGCAGCACAACGTGCAGAGTTCTGGACGGCACCCAGGTGATGTCGCCTGGGTGCCGCACTGGTTTTGGGATCCTACAATGCAGCACAGAAAAACAGCGTGGGGCGTCCCGGGTGGTGCGGGGGGAGGCCTCGTCAGTAGCGGTCTGTTGTGCGAATAGTCCCAAGGCAGCAGAACGCGTTGAGATGTTGATGGGACTGTGTCCAGTGTCACATGGCTGACACAACATGTACGACAGGCACCCAGGTGATGTCCAGTAAACTGCCGCACTGGTTTTGGTATCCTACAATGCTGCTCCGAAAATTGGCGTGCGGCGGCCCGGGGGTGGGGGAGGCGGCGTGAACGGGCCTCCCCAGGTGGCGGCCATCTAGCTGAGTTGCGCTCGCTTTTGCGGCTACAGCGTCTCGCTCACCATGTTGTTGAGTTGCTTCCACTCTTGCAGTGCAGCGATAGGCGGCTGCCACATGGCTCTTAAAATGGCGGACGGCTCCTCGGTTTTGGGCCTGGTCCACTGAAATGGCCCTGGGACACCTTGGAACTCGGACGCTTGCCTGCTAGGGCTTGGGCTCCATTCTCGAAAAGCGTCCCCTCAGCCGTGAAGATTCTACAAAAGTCTTGGGGGCCCCCGACTCCCGCAGGCTTCCGGTGGGGAGCGGCTGCCATGATTGCTCGCGGAATGACCACGACGGAGCCACGAGATGGTGGTGCTCTCATGCTGACGCCAGCTTCAGTCTGAATGATCCAGAAACAAGGTGGGGCTTTCATCGTTTGGGAAAAAAAAATGTTCTAAACCAATGAAAAGTGTTATTTTTAGGTCATATGACCAAGCCTTCCATCTTTAGGAAACCAAAAGTAAAATGAACCAATGAAAAGTTTTATAAACAAGTCACATGACCTGTTATGCGGCATAGGGCTACAAAAAGCGTAGAAAATCCATTGGCACGTGAGGCGGCGTCAGTAGCGGACCGATGTGCGAATAGGCCGAAGGCAGCACAACGCGCCGAGATCCGGATGGCACCGAGGTGGTGTCCAGCAAATTGCCGCACTGGTGTGGCCATCCTACAATGCTGCGCCAAAAGACGGCGTGTCCAGCTGAGTTGCGGTCACTGTTGCGGTACAGTGACTCGAACGCGCCGAGATCCGGATGGCACCGAGGTGGTGTCCAGCAAATTGCCGCACTGGTGTGGCCATCCTACAATGCTGCGCCGAAAGTCGGCGTGGGGTGCCCCGTTGGCTTATGAGGTGATGTCAGTAGTGGACCGATGTGTGAATAGGTCGGAACCAGCACAAGGCGCCAAGATCCGAATGGCAAGTCCTGGATGTTGAGTGCCTCAGTTGAGAGTTCTGAGCAGTGCTTGTAAGACTATCTGAAGTTTATTATAAGAATCAGAGTAAGTTGAAGACTGTCTGAAGCTTATTTGCACCTTTTGCAGCTTCACTATTGCCCAAGGTGGTGTCCAGCGGAACTTTTTTCCTTTTCCTTTCTGCTTCTTTTCCTACAATCCGTTTCATCTGAAGACACGACCAGGTCCCTGAATGTGTGTAGGGGGACGCTATTGAGTGAATGAAAATGGCGGCTTGACACAAAGCTGACTCAAGCGTTACTGTTGATGCTATACAGACAAAAATTGGTTTTCAGTTTGTACATTCTTCAGGTTTTTTTTTTCCATCCAAGTCTAATTGAGAGTTTGTAGAAAAATGGCTTCAGATTTTCCACATACTACTCTTCAACATTCTTCCTAAATGTAACAATGTGAAACTCACTAGGAGAACGGCTGTTTCTGTTTCCTTTCAAAATGCTGCCAACAATATTTTCTGAATGGAAGACACCATCTTGTAGCATAAAGGGCCGAAAGGGGTTCTGGTCTGGCCGATGGTTGGTGGAGACATTTTGACTATATCTTGGACCTGCCCGGCCTCGCCCAAAATGGCGCCGGTATAAATGGGACTCGTAACTCCTTGCCCGCAAATGTATATCTAGAAAATGTTATTGTAAGTGGCCCTGTCCTATTTTAATTACAAAATGTATGTCCACCGATTCCGCAACTGTTAGACACCTTAGTTCTTGCAACCTAATGGCCCGCTCGTTACGTTCCTCTACAGTGTAAATGTCTCCTCATCATATACGATTTCAGTTTGCTCCGTGGCCGGCCCACGTGGTTATAGGCCCGTATTTGTATACTGACATTTTCACAAGGTTTTTAAAACAAAACACGGTAGTAGTATTTACATTGGTAAAGTTTTTACTTTTAGTCACTGTTTTCGAATCAGTAAAAGGCAAGTGAAATAAAGCAGTCCAATTACATGACGGATAAAAGGTATAATATGTAGGAACGCAGTAAAGATAAATGGTCAAGGGCAGTTGTGTTTTTCCTGTCTGCAACATAAAGTGATCGATAAGAATCTGATAATCAGGCGTATCGGCGACTAAGACAGCAGGCCGAATCTCTTTTACTCAACGGTTCCGTCATGGAAGGAAGAAACGCCCTTTTTCTCGAAAAAGGAATATATTTTACTTGCAAGACAGTTGTAAATTTTCCGGGAAAGTACATTAGCCTGGAATATTATAACATATGTTTGAAAAAAAAATATTGTTCGAAAACAATAAAAAGCGTAATTTTTAGGTCATATGACCAAGCTTTTCATCATTAAATTAACAAAATTAAAATGAACCAATGAAAAGTTTTATTAACAAGTCACATGACCTGTTATGCTTACGTTACGCGCTGCGCGCCGCGCCTCGGATCACTTCCGGGTGCGCTAACGCGGCGTGTCATATAACGCATTACGCGACAACGTAGGTCAAGAATATAGTCAAAATGTCTCCACCAACCAGCGTTCAGAACACAACCCCTTTCAGCAGCCCAAAAAGTTCGGTTAAATGACAACAGAGGGGACAGGCAACAAGAACCATCAGTCAAAGAGGGGAGGGCAAGTTCTTCTCTTCCGGGTCATGTTGGGGCGCTACCGGAACTGATCGAATTGGTAGTGTACAGTGTTTCTGGATGTTTCAGACTAAAGCTGGCGTCAGCATGAGACCACTACCATCTCGTAGCTCCGTCGTGGCCATTCCACGAGCAATCATGGCAGCCGCTCCCCACCAGAAGCCTGCGGGAGTCGGAGGCCCCCAAGACTTTTGTAGAATCTTCACGGCTGAGGGGACGCTTTTCGAGAATGGGACCCAAGCCCTATCAGGGAAGTGTCCGAGTTCCAAGGTGTCCCAGGGCCATTTTAGTGGACCAGGCCCAAAACCGAAGAGCCGGCCGCCATTTTGAGAGTCCTGTGGCAGCCGCCTATCGCTGCACCGCAAGAGCGGGAGCAACTCAACTACATGATGAGCGAGACGCTGTAGTCGCAAGAGCGGGCGGTAAACAGCTGAATGGCGGAAGAGGCACAGTGTAGCAAAAGCGGGCGGAATGGCAACTAAAACGGTAAAGGGGCGCCCCACTACAGCTTGTCTTCAGGTGAAACGGATTGTGGGACAAGGTCCAGAATTGAAGAGTCATCAAAAGGCAAAAAGTTCCGCCGGACCCCGGGAGCCGGCCGCCTATATCGGGGGCGATCTCAGGCTACACCAGTGCTATAAGACTTGGGGAGGGTGTCGGAGCCAAGCGTCTTCTCCGAGTCCATGGCCATCACACCGCCCCTCAGGGGCCTCCGTCAAGCTGTTTAGGAAGCTAACATATCACATTGTTTTCTAATGCAGTCAGGTCCACAAACGACACTCACTTACTTTGAGAATAGTGAAGCTGCAGTAGGTGGAAATAAGCTTCAGACAGTATAACAAGCACTGCTCAGAACTCTTAACTATGGCACCCAACATCCAGAACTTATGCTATTTGAGAATGGCAGTGACATCGAAGCATCTCAGGGACCAAAACCATTAACGTACTTTCACGTATGAAAATCTTACTTGGGGAGGGGGCAGGAGCGAAGCGCCCCCTCCCAGTCAGCGCCACCACACCGTATGTTGAAAATTTGAAGCCATCGTTCTACAAAGTCAACCAAACTTGGATTGAAAAATCTAGAAAAATGTACAAACTGAAAACCAGTTTTGGTCTGCATAGCATCAGTAGCAACGCTTGAGTCAGCTTTGTGTCAAGCCGCCATTTTGATTCAACAAAGCACAGGCATTGAAAAAGGCTCAAATTCAGAACTCTAAACTATGGCACCCAACATCCAGGAGCTTGCCATCCGGATCTTGGAGCCTTGTGCTGCTTTTGATCTATTCACACATCGGTCCACTACTGATATCATCTTATAAACCAACGTTATGTAAATAGTTTTTTAATAAAATGTTTTACCCTGTTTCTTTGCTGGTGTGTTGTCTATATTTTTAATATTTGCATAGGGTTTGTCGTTATTTTGTGCGGGATGGGTGATGGAGCCGAGCTGTCTTGCAGCCCTCATGGTGTGGAGCTCAGTTCATCTCACTATTTTCGTATTTCTCATGAAGGGTTGTTCCCAATATTTCTATTTTAGCGAGGTCAAAAAGAGATCCAATTAGTGGCCTACTGATTTTGCTCGATTACTTTTATTTTTTTTACACGATTTTTCACTATCTGCAAAGACTAAACAGAGTATTGCGACTTTGTGCTTGTTTGTAAATAGAGAATGATCCAAAGAGAACCAATTCTAAAACAGTAAATGCTTGGACAACAATCAATCAAATGGAGAGACAAGCAGGCACGACGGATTAAAAAGGGGGGAAAGGCTTGCGTTAACTACCGTTCACTATCTGCAAAGAGAGAGTACTACTAAGACAAAAGAGGGGAGGGGGGGGTGCAGCGTTCAAAGCACATCAGCGTGCATAAATACGAAAATGTTTTCATCTATCACGTACTTGACATTTTAAAGCTTTTCATATTTGCTATTAAAAAACCAATGAAATTCACAGAAAAAACCAAAGGTTATAGTGGATATATAGTTAGGAATTTGCATTTACAAAACCTTGAAAATTCAATGAAAAAACCATTGGTTTTAGGCCATATATAGTTAGGGATTTGCATTTACAAAACCTTATTTTACTCGCATAAAACCATTGAAATTCCATATATAGTTATAAGCGCTAACTATATATCGCGCACCCGCAATCCACTGCTGATGATGTCACATATTACATCATTCATGACATGGTTAGTGACATCACTGATGACATCACTGATGACATCTCAAATGACATCACTGATGACATCACTGAAAACATCTCATTTGACATGACTGATAACATCACTGATGATATCATTCATGTGATAATACGATGAACCTCTTCAGACTCTAATATAACCTTAGATACAATCAGTGTAAACAGACACTCACAGACTGTCACTCATCCATGGAGTTACTCACACACCTAGTCAGTCATGCAAAGAATCAATCACACCTCCATTTCCTCAACTATACAGTTATACAAAATGTACTTATTCAAACATATACTAACACATATTTACTCTATTATACAATCCCTGATACAAGTTCACAATGATCCATACAGCCACTCACACATTCACTGGCTCTTATGCACAGTTATTTATATATGTCAACTCTCACATGTACTGTGTTTTACATATGTACTTACTTTGACATGTAGCATTGAGATATCCATTCACTCTCCAATGCACTCATGCACACAGTCAACCGCCCATACAGCTGTTTCCACATGCACTTTTGAAACCATACATCTAGTGAATCAACTGCTCACACATCTATGCACAGAGTCATACACCTCCCAGCCACCTACACACACACTCAGTATCCCATACAAATACTTGGGCAACCAATCAATAACCCATATAGTTACTCATATAGCTACTTATCAACACATGCAACAGTTTACAGAACAACAGACATAATGATGTACAAATTAAGACAGTTTAGTCACTAACCCATGCACTCAGTGAGACACATTTAATCACTCACTCATACAGTCAGTCATGCACCTACTAAATCCTTCATCCAGACACTTATATATCCACTCATTCTTCAATATGTAAGAGATATTTTAACTTTACAGAAACATACAGTCACTGCATGTTGTCATCAGTGATGTCATCAGTGATGTCATTTGAGATGTCATCAGTGATGTCATCAGTGATGTCACTAACCATGTCATGAATGATGTAATATGTGACATCATCAGCAGTGGATTGCGGGTGCGCGATATATAGTTAGCGCTTATAACTATATATGGAATTTCAATGGTTTTATGCGAGTAAAATAAGGTTTTGTAAATGCAAATCCCTAACTATATATGGCCTAAAACCAATTGTTTTTCATTGAATTTTCAAGGTTTTGTAAATGCAAATTCCTAACTATATATCCACTATAACCTATGGTTTTTTCTGTGAATATATATATATATATATATATATATATTACCTACTGGCGATAGCCAGTAGGTATATATAGTTAGGATTTTTTCTCTATGGAACTTTTGAAAATTCTATGCCTAATAACTTTGGCGTTTGTGGACGGAATTGGATGAAATTTTCAGGAAAATGGCACATTTTGTTTCTGAGCAGCTCCTGGAAATTTGGGGGGGGGTCGTCAAGGGGGGGCCGAGAAAAAAGGGGGGTCCCAAAACGCGTTTTTCCCATGTTAATTTCCATAGGGCGGTTGGACTCACTTTTAGCCCGAACGGCTGAATGGATTTCCACGAAACTTGGCAAAATTGTAGGGACTGTTAGCCCGATGTGCCTTTGCTAGGTCTCAATATATGTGCTTCAGTGAATTTTGAGAAATTAATGTTTAAAACAAGATATATATCTGTAACAGCGCTCCGGGCAGCGCTCCGGTTCGCGTACTTTTCGCGTATCGGAACTTTGCGAAGCGAAGCTGATTGGCTCTCCGGTGTCTGTCAACATTCTAAACAGTCCGGTGCGGCCGCCATCTTGTCTCTCGGTAGGATCGAGAGACAAGAGGAGGCCAAAACAAAGGGGGAAATGAAGGAAAGGGGGCAAGGTAGACCCCTTCTGACCCCCCTAGGATTGATGAGGGGATATTATAGAGCCACGCTGGGCTCAAAAAAAAAAAAAAAAAAAAAATTCAGATTTTTTTCGCCGTAGAGACGCGTCTTGGTACGCGAACCGGGCAGCTAACCGGGAAGCTAACCGGCAGTGTAACGGGAGTCTGACGAGTAGCAGATTGGCTGTCAACATTGTAAACAGTCCGGAGCGGCCGCCATCTTGTCTCTCGGTAGGATCGAGAGACAAGAGGAGGCCAAAACAAAGGGGGAAATGAAGGAAAGAGGGCAAGGTAGACCCCTTCTGACCCCCTAGGATTGATGAGGGGATATTATAGAGCCACGCTGGGCCCAAAAAAAAAAAAAAAAAATTCCGATTTTTTCGCCGTAGAGACGCGTCTTGGTACGCGAACCGGGCAGCTAACCGGGAAGCTAACCGGCAGTGTAACGGGAGTCTGAGGAGAAGCTGATTGGCTGTTATCATTGTAAACAGTCTGGAGCGGCCGCCATCTTGTCTCTCTGTGGGATCGAGAGACAAGAGGTGGAAAAAAAAAAGGTGTAAATGAATGAAAGGGGTAAGGCAAACCCCTCCTGAACCCCTAGGATTGATGAGGGGGCTATTAAGTTCCCTGGGGGGTGAAAAAAAAATTGTGATTTTTCACGGTAAAGGTGCTTCCTGGTACGTTAACCGGGCAGCGTAACGGGAGTCCGACATATTGTGTTTTTTGAACATTTGTGATATGTGCACGTGTGGATTTTGTCTAATTAAGGTTAAAAAAATATATATATATCTTTAAGCGTGTTCTGGCGCGCTTACGTTTTGGGTTTGGTTTGCGCTGCAGAGACAATACGTCACGGTTATGCGATGCATCATTAGGCGTCTCACAGGCTACGTGATACGTCACTTAATAAAGAATATATTTTACAGCTATAGATATTAGCTTTTAAAAAACCAATGAAATTCACAGAAAAAACCATAGGTTATAGACCATATATAGTTAGGAATTTGCATTTACAAAACCTTGAAAATTCACTGAAAAAACCATAGGTTATAGACCATATATAGTTAGGGATTAGCATTTAAAAAACCTTATTTTATTTGCACAAAACCATTGAAATTCCATATATAGTTAGTTGCACTAACTATATATCACGGACCCGCAATCCACTGCTAATGATGTCACATATTACATCATTCATGACATGGTCAGTGACATCACTGATGACATCACTGATGACATCTCAAATTACATCACTGATGACATCACTGATGACATCTCAAATGACATCACTGATGACATCACTGACATCTCATTTGACATTACTGATTACATCACTGATGATATCATTTATGTGATAATACATCTTCAGACTCTAATATAACCTTAGATACACTCAGTGTAAACAGGCACTCACAGACTGTCACACATCCATGGAGTTACCCACACACCTAGTCAGTCATGCAAAGAATCAATCACACCTCCATTTCTTCAACTATACAGTTATACACACCTTACTTATTCAAACATATACTAACACATATTTACTCTCTTATACAATCCTTGATACAAGTTCACAATGATTCATACAGCCACTCTCACATTCACTGGCTCTTATGTTCAGTTATTTATATATGTCAACTCTCACATGGAGTGTGTTTTACATATGTACTTACTTTGACATGTAGAACTGAGATATCCATTCACTCACCAATATACTCATGCACACAGTCAACTGTCCATACAGCTGTTTCTACATGCACTTTGAACCCATACACCTAGGGAATCAACTGCTCACACATCTATGCACAGAGTTATACACCTCCCAGCCACCCACACACATACTCAGTCTCCCATACAAATACTTGGGCAACCATTCAATAACCCATATAGTTACTGATATAGCTACTGATTTAAACATGCAGCAGTTTACAGAAGAACATAAATAATGATTGCCAAATTAAGACACTTTAATCACTAACCCATGCACTCAGTGAGACACATTTAATCACTCACTCATACAGTCAGTCATGCACCTACTAAATCCTTCATCCAGACACTTATACATCCACTCATTCTTCAATATGTAAGACATATTTTAACTTTACAGAAACATACAGTCACTGGGTGTTGTCATCAGTGATGTCATCAGTGATGTCATTTGAGATGTCATCAGTGATGTCATCATTGATGTCACTGACCATGTCATGAATGATGTAATATGTGACATCATTAGCAGTGGATTGCGGGTCCGCGATATATAGTTAGTGCAACTAACTATATATGGAATTTCAATGGTTTTGTGCAAATAAAATAAGGTTTTTTAAATGCTAATCCCTAACTATATATGGTCTATAACCTATGGTTTTTTCAGTGAATATATATATATATATATATATATATATATATATATATATATATATTTATGTACACACACAAAGGAGGAGTAATTCAATAAATAATTAAAATTTCCAAATTGTATTAAAACACATTGGTATATACACTATTATACAGAGAAAATGATACATAAAATAAGATTAAAAGCTGATACCCTATAGCGTTAACCACTGCTATGCACGAGTGTCAGTGTACCATGCTCCTTGCCAGTTTTTAGTTACTGTTTTTTATTAATGAAGCCCCTTCTCTTTCGCCACATTATGTTTAAGAAACGGGAGACAGCAAAAACAGTGGGTTTAGAAGTATCATATTTAAGGACTCGAAGAG
The DNA here is from genome assembly GCF_964263255.1 of Lissotriton vulgaris. Lineage (NCBI taxonomy): Eukaryota > Metazoa > Chordata > Amphibia > Caudata > Salamandridae > Lissotriton > Lissotriton vulgaris. The sequence continues at coordinate 585,555,400 of NC_141685.1, forward strand.
CCTCCCTACAGTGCTCAAAACCCAGGTCCAGGCAGAGTTGTATAGCCAGGAACGCCATGCATCCTGATATCCCGGGCAGATAAAAAGGGCATGCAATTCAGTTTCCTCTTGGCTATTACATGCAGGGCACCCATGTTCAGTCTGACCAGCCCATTTTGCAGTAAAGGCATGTAAGGGTAAAGTGCTGTGTCTAAACTGCACATAAAGTTTCCTAGCAACTTTAGGGATAATGTTGTCCAGGAAGGATTCCAGTTGTAATTATCCTTCACATTGAGAAACTGAGTCGTGAGGGTACCTATTTTTGGATTCGTGCAAATATTCTCTAGTTTTTGGGCACAATAGTTTCTCGGTATTGTGGCTCGGGGGACCAAAGGGCAGGGCTCCCCTGGGCTACTCCACAGGGATGGCATGCCTAGTTTAGTACATTCATTCTTTGCATGTGCAAACCAGGGAACCTTTTTAACTAGACCAGGGTAAGATAGTAGTTCAGCAGTTTTTCCTGGAATGTTGCTAGTTCTGGGGTCGCCCACAATCTCCTCCAAAATGTTAAGGGTCTTAGGGAAATCTCATCTTCAATCGGAGAGATGCCAAGGTCAAGCCTCAGGGGAATTAGCGGGGTACTAGCTGGAAGGCCCCCAATTTGCCTGAGAAAACTGTTCTCCACCGCTATTAAAGTAGCGGGGGAGCAGTGTCCCCAGAGTTCCGCCCCGTACAGGGTAGCTCCCCTCGCCTGCGCTCTATACATCTCAATTGCTGGACCGATGGGTTTAGTTGTAGATTCCCTCACCATTTTGACTATACAGCCAGAAATCTGGGCTAGCTTGAGCTTGGCTTTAGCTATCTGGGCCACCCATTCTATATCTTCTGTGAGGGTAACACCCAGGTACTCGAACACAGGGACCCTTTCCAATGCTATCCCATTTAGATGTGGGTTGGGCCGCGTTTTCTTGGGCGGGTTGACAATCATAAACTTGGTTTTGACTGTATTTATCACTAACCCCCTGTTGTTACAGAATACCACAAACCTGTCCAAGAGCCTCTGTATGCCCATTGGCGTCTTGTACAGGAGGAGGGTATCATCAGCAAACATCAATGCTGGCACCTTGTTGTTTGCTAGCTTAGGGGCATCGTTATCTAGGACCTCTGCAAATAGCAGGATGAGTGAGCTGACAGAGGCAGAACAGGGTCGGTGCAAGGACACAACCCTGCCTCACACCTCTGTAAACTCGCAGCCTGTTGGTTAATTCTCCCTCCTACCACATCTAACTTGGGCATAGGTGGCCTCATGCAGCTTGATGAGCAGGTCAAGTAGATAGGATGGGATCCCCAGGTCCCTAAGGACCCCCAGAGACCTGGGCACCAAATTAAAGGCCCTTTTCAGGTCGACGAATATAAGATAGAGGCGGACACCCTCTATTGATACCGTCTTCCAAGCAATCAGTTGAAATCTGAATACTTGGTCCACGGTGGAGGTGTTTTTCCTGAATCCGGTTTGATATGGGCTAATGATATCATTCTCTTCCAGCCAGCCCTAGATCCGGTCTAGTATTACCGTGCAAACAGTTCTTGCCTGACATCAATCAAGCTGATCGGTCTATTGTTTGCAGGGAGTAAGGGAGAGCCCTTTTTAAAGATTGGCACTATCTCTGCCCCCGCCCATGTATCGGGGATTGGCATACCATTCATGATGGCATTGAATAAAACCCACAGGTAGGGCCCCCAAATAGATGGTTCCTCACGAAACAGGTCCCCGGGCAGGTCTCCATTTGCCCATGTCTACTGAAATAAACACAGATCGAACTGATCCACAAACGAACCCCACTCAGGGCAAGAAAGTTTGCCCTTAATACCCGCCACATTCCACAATAGGATTTTAAGTGTACCCTCACTAGAAACTCTCTCCAAGGGTGTGGTTGTATTTGGGGAGGGAACTGTGGGCTATCAGAATGGAGATTTATTTGGTTGGTCAGTGAGGTCTCTAGTGGGAAGGGGGGGATTGGGATGGCAAGGTCCATCCCTCAAAATTGACTGTTCGTGTGTCCCAATCTCGGGGTTCATCGCAGATGGAGGCATGCACAAGGTGGTCCCTAGTCTTGTCAGCACCGCCCCATCTGGTTGATCAGTACTGTTCCTGGTGGAGCCCAAACCTTCTAGGGTTGTTAGTCAGTCGTCATCTTCTAGTGGGCTAAATCTATTATTGACCGGTAGATCGAAAAACAAGGGTCTCCCGGTGAAGTGTCTACGGGGCCAGGGCCGTTCCTCGTCCCTCCAGTTAGCATACTCTAGGGAGGGTCCTGTCCTATTAGAGTTGGGGCAAGTGGTATAGAAGTGATCCAAGGGCAAAGCTCTCACTCCTGTATGGGTCTCAGCCTGGGTGGTTCTAATATTAAGTACAGAACGTACCACCTGAGGTTTTTTAAAGGTAACGACCACACAGTCCCCTAGAGTAGTTTTTTTTGTAGGTCCCACCCAATCCACTCTCCGTACCATTATAATTTCCCCAGCCCTCTCATAAGGGAAAGTGCCTGTGGGATGCCAGCCAATGTAAAATCTTGTTCCTAAGTTCCAAATGTGACTCCCTCCGAGAGCCGTTTAAAGGATGGACCCCAGTTAGGACTAGTACACAAGGTAGTGATTCTGGTGGTAGATTTATCATTTGCAGAACATCATCCCCTTTGTCCCCCAACTCTTTGTTTCTTGTATCCGGAGCCACCCCTGTGCTGCTGGTTAAGTGGGAAGAGAGGGCTGTTGATTTGGCACTCTCTGCCATTACATGGACTGGCCTCGGTCTGGGATTCGGGGTACGGTCCGGCCTGCTTTGGACAACCAGGGGATACAAGCTAGCACTAGGCCCTTGGGTGTTGGAATATCTTTAAGCAGCATTATCAGTGCTTGTAATCACCTGCGCATCTGGCACCCCCATGCGCGGATCCAGGTTGGCAGGTAATATCCCCCCTTCCCTGTTGGTTGCCCAACAGTAGGGCCAGGTTGTGTTTGTCTCGTTGTTACCAAGGATATAAAAGATTTTAGCTGCTCTGCTAAGGGTGCAACCTCTTGTCTAATCAGGTCACCAAGTTGGTTCAGAAGATCTGCTATTAGTGACTGGGCCCAAGCTGGATACTTCGATGGAGGAGTTTGGACTTGTGGGGACTCTATTCGAGAATCCCATTCGTCATGGTCCTCCATCCCTGCATCACACCCCATTCTTGCCTTCTTATTAACGGTCACTATCCCGGCTGTCTGCTTACGCTTCCCCTTCCTTCAGGTACCCGTACCCTCTATTACCAGGGGAATAGAATCTAGTGGAGTGTCCACCTGGGGTGGGGGAGAATTAATCTCATCTTCAGGAGGTACCAGTATACTAAGAGCAGGAGTTTCGGTAGATAGTACAGGTATGGGTAAAAAAATATCTAGGGTGATTGAGAGATGCCTTTTAGTTCTTTGAATTTCGGAGGTGACAACGCCTATGGCCCTATGTAGCATTTTATCAATTGATGTCTCAGGAGGTGCAGCAGGTTCAGTCGCTTGAGCCCGGGTGACTTTCTTTTTAGGGTTGCAAATAGACTTCCCCATTTTGCGGGGGTATTACCAGAAACTCCCCTTAGACTGAGTACAATGCAATTCCCAATGTTAATTAACAACACTGTTAAACCTTAGCGCACCATGGAACAGAAACAAAAATATTCCCAGCAAAAATCAACTAAACAATTTATATCAGCCGCAATAGTATAGACTAGTGGTCATGCCACTCAGGGTAGTTGACAGTAACGGAAATTAATGTAGATCCAACATTCCCCCGGAAAAATTACTTGCTGTTTTAAGTATGGAGTTATAGACCAGAGTTGCCCGGCTTTACCAAAGTCTTCGAAAAGCATGGGTCTGAGGGAGTATCAAGGGAGGTGGCCCTGTCCTGTCTCTTCCTGCCACTGACTGCCACAGACGGCCCGCCTTTTGCCCGGGCTTAGCCCGGCAGATGCCCGCGTGCGTCCCGCGTCGTGGAAAAACCCTGTCAGTTAAAACTACCTGATGACGATAATAAGAGGGAGGGGCTGGTGGTTTGCTGGTGGTTCGCTGACGGCCCGCTGGCTCCTGGGGCTTCAAGTCCTGCTGGAATGCCTGCCCCCACTGCTCCTCTCTACAAAATCCGCAATGCGTCTCCCGCGAAGCGGGAGGCGCGAGGAGTAAAATGCACCAGTTGATGAGGGGCAGGGGCTGGTGGTTCGCTGACGGCCCCGCTGGCTCCTGGGGCTTCAAGTCCTGCTGGAATGCCTGCCCCCACTGCTCCTCTGTGCAAAATCTGCAAAGCGGGAGGCGCGAGGAGTAAAATGCACCCGTTGATGAGGGAGAGGGGCTGGTGGTACGCTGACTCCTGGGACTTCAAGTCCTGCTGGAAAGCCTGCTCCCACTGCTCCGTTGTCCAAATCCGCGATGCGTCTCCCGCGAAGCTGGAGGAGTGAGGACTAAAATGCACCCATTGATGACGGGAAGGGGCAGGTGGTTCGCTGACGGCCCCGCTGGCTCCTGGGGCTTCAAGTCCTGCCAGAATGCCTGCCCCCACTGCTCCGCTAGGCAAAATCGGGGATGCGTCTCCCGCGTTTGCAGAGAGGTGCAGGGAGTGGGCGTGGCCTCCTCCCGATCCCATTTAAAAAAAAAAAACTTTTTAGAATGGGGGCTGTTCAGCCCCCCTTCTTTTTCCTTTTTTTTGGCCCTGGGGACCCCATCCCCCAGGGCCTGCCCCCAATTTTTATATTTAAAAAAAAAAATCAGGAAGGGGGCCGCATGGCCCCACTCCCATGGCCTATTTTGGCCCCAGGGACCCCATCCCCTGGGCATGGCCAACTTTATTTTTTGTGGAGGGGGGCTGAATAGCCCCCCTCCTATGCCCCCCTTAAGGCCCCGGTAACCCCATCCCCCGGGGACAGCCTTTTTTTAAATATTATTTTTTTGGGAGGGGCGCCATGTGGCCCCCCTCCTGGGCCACTTCTGGCCCCGGGGACCTCATCCCCTGGGGCTTGTCCTTCCTCATTGGGGACTGTGGGGGGGTCCCCAAGCCCCCCATGGTCCCTGCCGACTCCCCGCATCCTGCAGGAGCCGGCATTGCTTTTCTGTATGGGGAGCAGCTAACATGCTGCTCCCCTTACAGAAAAGCAATCGGCTTTGATTTTTGAACGAGAGAGCAGGTCCCCAGGGCCATCGAGGGTTCTAGGAGGGGGGCCACGCGGCCCTCCTCCCAATATCAACATAGCCCCGGGGGCCGGTGGTCCCCGAGGCCGGGGAGTCCATCACGGACCCCCCTATTTTGCATATTAGTGCCTCGGGGAGGTGGCGGTCCCTGGAGCGTGTGAGGGGGCTTGAGCCTTCCCCACACAGGTTTTTTTTTTCTCTAAACAAAGCCCTGGGGGGTGGTGGTCCCCAGGGCTGCAGGGGGCCGTGAGCCCCCTGCATTCCTAGAAAGAAAGCCCCAGGGGTCACGGTCACTGGGGCTTGGGGGGCCTTAGAGGCCCCCATCACTAATATTATAGCCCCGGGGGTGTCGTTCCCCGGGGCTGCGGGGGGCCATGAGCCCCCCTGCAAACATAGAAAAAAAGCCCCAGGGGTGGTGGTCCCGGGGCAGTGTGGAGGGGATTGGGACCCCCACATACTTTTTAAATCATTTTGCCCTCGGGATTTGGTCCCCCCGCGGAAACATTTATAAAAAAGTAGGCCCAGGGTTTTTTTTTTCCGCAGAGTTAACGTACCGTTCGCGGACCCCGCAATTTAAATAACTATTTATATTTTTGGGGGTCCTTGTGGGACCCCCCTGAGCAGGCCTAGGGGGTCAGGGTGTTTCTACCCTGCCCCCTTTTTGTGTTTTCCACGTTTGTTTCTCTGTTTTCTTGTGCCTCGGTTCTACCGAGGCACAAGATGGCTGCCAACACTTCCTGGTTTTGAGTGTTGACAGCCAATTAGCATTCAGCTCATGAAGGTACAGAGTACAGTAAGCTTACAGTAAACTTACAATAAGCTCCTATAGATATACTTATGATTTTTCTTATGATTTTCTCAGGAACTACAGAACGGATTTATACCATTTAACAAAAAGCGTGATCTGCAAATCGAACTCTACCTTTTTGCCAAATTTGGTGTAATTCCGTTCAGCCATTCGGGCTGTAGCCCTGACTAAAGGTCCTATGGAAAATTGCATAGGGAAAACACGTTTTGGGACCCCCCTTTTTTTCTTGGCCCCCGCTTCACGAATCACCCCCAAACTTTCAGGGAAAGAGCGGAGCGGAGCAGGCCATTTTCTTGGAGCAATTCGCAAATATTCGTCCACCGGCGCCAAAGTTATTCCAAATAGAATGTTGCAGATTTCCTATGGAAGCTAGGTTTTAACTATAACTACCTACTGGCGATTGCCAGTAGGTAATATACACACACAGACACACACACACACATATATATATATTACCTACTGGTGGTCACCAATAGGTAGGTATAGTTAGGATCTAGTTACATAGGGAAATGGCAACATTCTATTCCCAATTACATTGGCGCCAATTGACGAATCTTCGTAAAATTTTCAAAACGAATTCTTTGTTGAGATCAGCTCCTATGTTGAAAAATTGGGGTGATTCATCAAGGGGGCAGAGAAAAAAGGGGGTCCCAAAATGTGTTTTTTCAATGTTAATTTCTATAGGAAACTTCAGACAAGGCTACAGGTCGAACGGGCGAATGGGCTGAGACTCTTCCCTCTTGAGGCGAAAAGCCGGGAGGTAAAGAGGCACGTTTGTTTTTATTAGTGCGTTGGCTGACTGTCGATTTAGGACCTGAAGCCTTTTTAAAATTGTTACTTTAATTACTTGTGCATGAGTTGACACCCGGTGCCCACAGACCTCTGCTGGTCCCCCGCAGCCGATTCACGGGCTGACACGGGGCTGATACAGAACTAACACACGCCATCTTGGGGGAGGTGGAGGGGGAGCGTCCCAGCTGCCTGGCCACTCCCTCCCTCTGGCGAGCACATAAATACATCACCTATTGTGCGCAGCGCTGAATGCTGAGACTCTTCCCTCTTGAGGCGAAAAGCCGGGAGGTAAAGAGGCACGTTTGTTTTTATTAGTGTGTTGGCTGACTGTCGATTTAGGACCTGAAGCCTTTTTAAAATTGTTACTTTAATTACTTGTGCACGAGTTGACACCCGGTGCCCACAGACCTCTGCTGGTCCCCCGCCGCCGATTCACGGGCTGACACAGGGCTGATACAGAACTAACACACGCCATCTTGGGGGAGGTGGAGGGGGAGCGTTCCAGCTGCCTGGCCACTCCCTCCCTCTGGCGAGCACATAAATACATCACCTATTGTGCGCAGCGCTGAATGCTGAGACTCTTCCCTCTTGAGGCGAAAAGCCGGGATGTAAAGAGGCACGTTTGTTTTTATTAGTGTGTTGGCTGACTGTCGATTTAGGACCTGAAGCCTTTTTAAAATTGTTACTTTAATTACTTGTGCACGAGTTGACACCCGGTACCCACAGACCTCTGCTGGTCCCCCGCAGCTGATTCACGGGCTGACACGCGGCTGATACAGAACTAACACCCGCCATCTTGGGGGAGGTGGAAGGAGAGCGTTCCAGCTGCCTGGCCCCTCCCTCCCTCTTCCACTTCCGCTTTAAATGCCTGACCTACACCGGAGGCGCAGCGGACGGGTGCAGCGGGCGCGCCGGAAGCACGCCGAAGGTGCGCCAAAGGCAAGCCCGTCTGTGCCCGTCCGTGACCGACCGGGGCCAGGGGCAGGAACCCCTGGGGGTCTCAAGTTTCGGAAGTACTATAGCTCCTTTGAGCTTAGAAACCTATGTCCTCCAATTGACAATATCTGCCTGAACGGTATAACTATTAAGAATGGAGACAAAAAGTGCGCACATTGTCCTTTTGTCGTCAATAGACAACTTAAGTCTAGGTGCAAGGGCAAAATATTAAAATATATGACTACCTGACGGATCATCATGTGGACGCGTTATTCCTCATGGAGACGTGGCTGAATCCCGCATCGGCACCAGATGTACTGGCTGCTCTCCCACCGGGATATGATATAAAGAGAGTAGACAGGAAGAAGGGGAAGGGGGAGGAATTGTGATTATACACAAACAAGAGCTGGTGTGTATTTTAGAAGAGATGGATATTGGAAAGAGTGAGACAGGGTTCTTTTCCATATCAGTGCCCCTTGGATACTGTCTCAAGGGATTTTTAATATATCGCCCACCGGGACCTGGAGCCAGTTTTCCCGCGCAACTGATGGATACTCTCACGCTCTCTGCCCTCAAACTTAAGAGACTCCTCCTCCTAGGAGACTTAAACTACCATTTTGACGACCCCCTGTACGCTGAAGCTCAGGAAGTTAGACAGGAGCTAGCAGGCATACAGATGCTGTTAAATGCCCACTCATTGCCAGGGTCATCTCCTGGACCCTATCTACGCTAATTGGGCTGGACCCTATCTACGCTAATTGGGACACCTTGACCGTAGCGACCCCAACTCCCGTGATTTGGTCTGACCATTTTTTAGTCTCATTTCGGGTAGCGGTCCCGGATAGTGGATCTCAGAATGGGACCGGCATTTCTAATAAACGCAGGAAATGGGCTAAGTTTTGCCCAGAGGAATTTAACAAAATAATAGAATCCGGAGGCCCTCTCGAGGGCGAGGAAATTGATTCTGCCTGCGAAACACTAGACCTACAAATCCAAAAGGAGCTAGACCACACAGCGCCATGGACTCGGAATGCGCCAGTGAGGAAATGCAAATCCGCCCCCTGGTTCAACACTGAACTGCGAGGACAAAAAGCAAAATGTAAAAATCTAGAGAGAAAATGGCGGCGGTGTTTTTCGGAGACAGACAGAGCCGAATATAAGAAAGGCTTAAAAGACTACCATGCCCTGATCCAGAGAACGAGCAGAACCTACTATTGCACCAGAATTAAGAATGCAAACTACTCCATGAAAGAAATGTTCCTAGTATATAGGGAACTATCTGATCTCGCCCCACTGGCAGCCCCAATAAGAGGATCAGTCAAAGCCTGCAATCAAGTAGCAGAGTTCTTTGCCAGTAAAGTAGACAAAATCTATGTGGCTTTTCCGGAGGCAGCTAGAGTAGGGGATGGGAGGGTGGAAATTCCCCTGACTACACAGGACAGCAACTACCTCTCGGCATTTCTAGTGCCCTCACGGGAAACAATATGCCATATAGCAGGTAGCATTAAATCAGGATCACCGAATGACCCAGCCCCCCCAAAAAAAAATTATGGCAGCTTAACCACTCTGGAGCCATATATCCGTCACTTACTTGCTCTCTCATTTGCATCAGGACAAGTACCTGTTTCATGGAAGAAAGCAATAGTTCTTCCTTTGAGGAAAAAGCCCAATATTAGTCTAGCAAATCTGGAAAACGTGCGACCCATTTCCCTTCTCCCCTATTTTGCCAAAATCGCGGAGAAAGCAGTCAATAAACAACTCTCTGCATTTGCTGAGACTAACGGACTGCTCCACCCCTCTCAGTCGGGATTCCGTGCTCTGCACTCTACTGAGTCTGCCCTGCTGTCTTCAATGGAAGCCCTGCGGAGATATGCAGATGAAGGCCAGACAGCGGCACTGATCCTTTTGGATCTTAGTGCCGCTTTTGACACTGTAGCGCATCACACACTGCTACAGTGTCTTAAAAAGGGAGGAGTGAGAGGCAAAGCATGGGAGTGGCTGGAATAATTTCTTACAGGCCGCAGTTTCCAGGTCGCACTGGGACAGTTTAGGTCCAAAGAAATAAAACTCAAGCAGGTAGTCCCAAAAGGCTCCAGTCTCAGCCCCACTTTATTTAATTTGTATGTGGCCCCTGTTGGAGTGATCACAGACAAATTTGGGGTTGAGACAGTGTCGTATGCAGACGACACGCAACTGATTGTGACGCTAACGCAACCAGAGGAGCAATGTGTGGCAAATTTCGTGAGCTGCATGCAGGAGCTGGCCAAGTGGATGGCGGACAACTGCCTCCATCTTAACGGAAATAAGACAGAGGTATTGATCATAGGTAAATCTCCATCAGTGTGGACCTCAGCGTGGTGGCCGGATGAGCTGGGTGAATTACACACACCCAGCAATCTAGTGAAAAACCTAGGAGTTTGGCTAGATAAAAACTTATCCTTCGACCACCAGACCAAACAAGTGGCAGGCACTTGTTTTGGTACACTACGGGTCCTCAGGAAAACACTGGACCTCATGCCTATGCCGGTACGCCAGACCCTAGTCCATGCCCTGATAACATCCAAGCTGGACTACAGAAATTTACTATATCTAGAGGCCAGCAAAAAATGCTTCTCAAGACTGCAACGTATACAAAATACGGCGGCCCGTCTGATCCTACAACTACCTTGAATGGCATCATCACAAAAAGCTCTGAGAACTCTTCACTGGCTCCCTATTAGGGAACTTGTGACGTTTAAGGCCCTCGGTATAGGACATTGTATCCTTCATGGGAGAGGCCCTAGGTACCTGCATAACTATCTTAAGCGGTACGAGCCCATCCGCCAGTTAAGATCCTGTTCAGAAAAGGCGGTGGTTGCACCATCAGGATTCAAGCAAGCTGGGCCGAAGACGGCTGTAATGCCAGAAACATGTCCCCAGAAGCTTGTTTCCTTTCCAGTATAAGAATTGGCTTGGTAGTTTGGTCTGCCCTGTTCCCATGATGCACAGGGCCAGGGACAGACTAATTTGCATGTAGCCAGGTTCTGAGCTGAGATGGTGTAGTGAGCTAAAAAACGGTGATGGATCAAGCCCTGATCTGTTGACTGGGTACAAGTGTTCTGTTTAATTCAATTACTCTGTCCATCACCACCCCCTTTTCTGAATCGTTTTGTCCACCATAAGCGTGGAAGGGTATACTCAGATGTGAGTCCCTTGCTCACTGCACCATCAGGATTCAAGCAAGCCGGGCCGAAGACGGCTGTAATGCCAGAAACCGGTCCCCGGAAGCTTGTTTCCTTTCCAGTATAAGAATTGGCTTGGTACTTTGGTCGGCCCTGTTCCCATGATGCACTGGGCCAGGGACAGACTTATTTGCATGTAGCCAGGTTCTGAGCTGGGATGGTGCAGTGAGCTAAAAAAACGGTGATGGATCAAGCCCTGATCTGTTGACTGGGTACGAGTGTTCTGTTTAATTCAGATACTCTTTCCATCACCACCCCCTTTTCTGAATCGTTTTGTCCACCATAAGCGTGGAAGGGTATACTCAGATGTGAGTCCCTTGCTCACTGCACCATCAGGATTCAAGCAAGCCGGGCCGAAGACGGCTGTAATGCCAGAAACCGGTCCCCGGAAGCTTGTTTCCTTTCCAGTATAAGAATTGACTTGGTAGTTTGGTCTGCCCTGTTCCCATGATGCACTGGGCCAGGGACAGACTAATTTGCATGTAGCCAGGTTCTGAGCTGGGATGGTGCAGTGAGCTCACAAACAGTGATGGATCAAGCCCTAATCTGTTGACTGGGTACGAGTGTTCTGTTTAATTCAGATACTCTCTCCATCACCACCCCCTTTTCTGAATCGTTTTGTCCACCATAAGCGTGGAAGGGTATACTCAGATGTGAGTCCCTTGCTCACTGCACCATCAGGATTCAAGCAAGCCGGGCCGAAGACGGCTGTAATGCCAGAAACCGGTCCCCGGAAGCTTGTTTCCTTTCCAGTATAAGAATTTGCTTGGTAGTTTGGTCTGCCCTGTTCCCATGATGCACTGGGCCAGGGACAGACAAATTTGCATGTAGCCAGGTTCTGAGCTGGGATGGTGCAGTGAGCTAAAAAACGGTGATGGATCAAGCCCTGATCTGTTGACTGGGTACGAGTGTTCTGTTTAATTCAGATACTCTGTCCATCACCACCGCCTTTTCTGAATTGTTTTGTCCACCATGAGCGTGGAAGGGTATACTCAGATGTGAGTCCCTTGCTCACTGCACCATCAGGATTCAAGCAAGCCGGGCCGAAGACGGCTGCAATGCCAGAAACCGGTCCCCGGAAGCTTGTTTCCTTTCCAGTATAAGAATTGGCTTGGTAGTTTGGTCTGCCCTGTTCCCATGATGCACTGGGCCAGGGACAGACTAATTTGCATGTAGCCAGGTTCTGAGCTGGGATGGTGCAGTGAGCTAAAAAACGGTGATGGATCAAGCCCTGATCTGTTGACTGGGTACGAGTGTTCTGTTTAATTCAGATACTCTGTCCATCACCACCCCCTTTTCTGAATTGTTTTGTCCACCATAAGCGTGGAAAGGTATACTCAGATGTGAGTCCCTTGCTCACTGCACCATCAGGATTCAAGCAAGCCGGGCCGAAGACGACTGTAATGCCAGAAACCGGTCCACCGGAAGCTTGTTTCCTTTCCAGTATAAGAATTGGCTTGGTAGTTTGGTCTGCCCTGTTCCCATGATGCACTGGGCCAGGGACAGACTAATTTGCATGTAGCCAGGTTCTGAGCTGGGATGGTGCAGTGAGCTAAAAAACAGTGATGGATCAAGCCCTGATCTGTTGACTGGGTACGAGTGTTCTGTTTAATTCAGATACTCTGTCCATCACCACCCCCTTTTCTGAATAGTTAAGATCCTGTGGCACGGGCAGGTGCATGTCCCGAAGGTAAATAGAGCAAGAATGGGTGGAAAATCTTTTAGAGCCTTGACTGCTAGGCTAAGGAACAAGCTGCCAGAAAGGCTGCGCTTGGAAACCTCGGAGCTTACATTCCGTAGAGAGCTTAAAACAATCCTGTTCCCCAAACCTCAGTGCTCGAAGTAGGATCTCTCTCACAATCAGATCCAGACGATAATGGAAGCAACGGCAGCAACCAGCGCGGGGACACACCTGCTGGTGTAACCAAGCGCTTTATAAAATATAAAATAAATAAAAATGTAACCCAAATGTGGCAGGGAGAAGGGTCTTGGTCTAGAAAGCACGCGTATGTTTATTTGGTGTAAATCAGTTCAGTAGTTTTTGAGAAATATCAAAATTTACAGATATCAATATTTGGGAATTCTGCCATCTGGCTAAGGAGTTACGAGCATGAGCTTGCTGCTGATTAGCTGCGAGCGGTGCGAGCGGTTGCAACTAGGAAGTGTTGGCCTCCATTTTGTGATTCTGTTGAAGCGAGTAAGGGGTAAAAGGGTGAAAAAAGTGGGAAAGAGAAGGGTAGGGGCACTGTAGCCTCTGTGGGGTGTTTAGAGTGTGCTATAGAGGGGATACGAAGTATTCAACCCTACCAGTGTGAAAGTGGTGCGCTACGGAAATTAAATGAGGTATTGCTTAGAGTGTGATGCTGGTAAGGTGAGGTGGGGCGGGACTCAGGGATTAAAGCATGATCCCAAAGTGTGTGTTTTATGCTGTGAAGTCATGGGCCGTGGTCGCTGCACTACAGCTGTGGAAGTAGTGTCAGCATGTGTTTATACCTACTAGGATGAACTACTGACCCGTACTGGTCTGAAAGTCCTGGGTATGGAAAATATGTGAGGTACTGTCTAGAATCTCATGCTGCTGAACTGAGCTGTTGTCAACTTGGGTATGAAAGCGTGAGCCCAAACTGTGTGTCATATGCTGTGAAGTCATGTGCTCTGGCCGCTGTGCCATACCTGTCTAAGTATTGTTAGCACGTAGTTATAGCTATTTGGATAAACGTTTGTTTAGAACATTGTAGTTTGTGTATGGTGCTTAGGGAGCGTTATAGAGGGAGTGCGAAGGTAAATTTGCGCATATCAAATCAATTCGGTATTTGTTAAGTGCTAACTACTCACTCCTACGGATGTGATAGCGCTGGGGGCATAAGCTGAGATGCTGACCGACTCGGGGTAAAGTCACTGAACTACTGACCCCTACCTGTCTGAAAGTGTGGGGTACGGAAATTAAGTGAGGTATTGCCTAGAGTGTCATGCTCTTAAATTGAGCTGCTGCTGGACTCGGGGATGAAACCGTGAGCCCAAACTGTGTGTCCTATGCTGTGAAGTCATGTGCTCTTGGCATTGTCCCTCGCCTGTCCAACTTGTATATGGTGCTTAGGTGATGTTGTATAGGAGGTGCGAAGGTAAACCAATACGGTATTTGTAAAGTGGTTATGGGTCAGTAGAGCCACAGATCCAAGTGAGAGTTCTGTGCTGCAAAGTGAGATGGTCTGGTCACTGCGCCACAGTTGTGTGGAGAATACATTTTGGCGAGGGTCCGGGAGTTGCCATTATTTGGCTCTAAAATAGCAGGCCTAAGTTGTCAGTTATGCGGTGGATCTAAAAAGAACCCTTGTGTTCATTAGGTGGAGCTACATATAAGTGCCGATGCACAGCTTCAAGTTATTCAGGAAAACGTGGTTTCCCTGATCTGTGAAGTGTACTCCATCATTTCTGTACATATCTGCCATATCAAAACGTATAGTGTTGTTGTATATGGACCCCATTTTGTGGTCTCTGAGGTTTGCAGAGACAGCTTTGTTGAGTTTTTTCCGAGATTTTTCAATCTGAGGACTAAATGTTTGGACCATTTCCACTTCTGTCTTTGGCATGTATTGGAATATACAAAGAGAGTTTAAGGCAAAAGTAACATCAATTGTCCAAAGGTGTCCTTCATAAGCATTTCCAAACCTACCCCAGTCAATGTGCCTAGGTCATTTCCTTTACAGTGCACAATCATGAGGTCATGGTGTTGGAGATGCAAACAGGTTTTAACCAAAGGCAACATTTGGTGCACTTCAATCCTCTCTGTCCAAACCATTGAATATCCACATTTTGTAAACCTAGGTCTAAGTCAATACATCTCTGTTCTGCATACCTCTTGCACCAGAAAACTTCGCTATGTCCTATGATCCACACTAGCATTTTGAAGGTATGGCTGAAAGGTATGGAAAGATGTCTGTAGCTCATGCAGTTCCTTCGTAGAATAAGAGATATGTTTAAAGATGGGGAACTAGTTTCTTTTTGCATACAAAACAGTACCTGATTGGGTGATGACAAGCATTGTTTTTTAAAAGTAGGGTGCACATTGGTTTTGTGGAAAAAACATGTGTGTGATTGGTTAACAAAAAGTAGTTTGCACATGGAGGACATATTATAGGATACAATTTGCTCAACTCAACCACACCTGGTCCTTGCATTTGGAAGGCACTGTTCGTACTTAAAACAATCGTGAACTTTTAACCTGCACGTGCTGTTAAATGTTCGAGAAAACATTGCCAAAAATTATTGTTAGGTTAAAAAAAAATGATGAACTTTTAACCTCCATGTGATGTAGAATGTTCTAGAAAGTGTGTTGATAGAATACGTTGCATTTCTGACTTCTACGTGTACTTGAATATTAATAAGATTGTTTATATGGAAAATTAGAAAGACAGTAATAGAGAGAAGTTTTGAAAGCTAAAATAATGAAGGAACTATTCAAATTTGTTTTTTATTACCTACTGGCGGTCGCTAGTAGGTAGTTATCACTGTTACCAGTCTGAAAGTGCGGTGTTGCTCCAAGTGGCATGGTGGTGATTTGATATGGTGCTACACTCGGGTACGAAACCGAGAGTCTAAACCATGATGTCATTGCTGTAAAGCTATGTGGTCTGGTGTTTGTAGCATACGTGTGCAAGTTGGGTTAGTAGGCGTTCAAACAATACAGGGAGTGGGAAGCGAACTACTGACCGCTACTGTGTGTTGATAGTATACCGGAAGCGTGAAGCGAAATAGTTACGCCTACCGGTGTGAAAACTCAGGGATCAAACCGAGCTGATTGTTATAAAGTGCTGGGCTCTGGGTGCTGTAGGATACTAGCCGCTGTATTATAAGTATTTAAGTAGTGTTAGTATGCAATTATAGTATATAGGGAGTGGGGAGCAAACTACTCACCCCTACTGGTGTGAAGACTCAGGGATTAAACCGTGAGCCTAAATTGTGAGCTCATTGCTGGAAAGTGACGTGCTCTGGGCGCTGTAGCATAAGTGTGGAAGAAGTGTTAGTTTATGTTTATACAATATAGGGAGTGGGAAGCGAAATACCCCTTTCGGTCTCAAGACTCGTGGATGAAACCATTAGGTCTGTGGTTCCCAAATGTGCGCCGCGGCACCCGGGTGCGCCATGATGAAAAGCCTGGGGCGCCACGCTGCCGCGCAGGATGGGTCGTGGAAATTGCAGCCGCAACTCCTCCCCCTCCTTTGTTCACACCGTAAATGGAAACTACCTGCTGCTCAGACACTGAGTAATGCGTGTGACGTCGCAGACAGACAACGCTGGATTGCAAGTGTTGTCACGCACGGATACGTGCTCACGCAGAGACCCCGAAATTTCATTTGTGATTTTCCTATGTAGCGTGTCTTCTTTAAAGCACGCAGCGGGGATTTGTTGAATTTTGCCCAAATACCAATTTACATATGATTTACCAATTTGCCCCAACAGAACGGTACACAATGTATTGAGTACCTTTAGCTCTCAGGAGACGAAGAGCCGGGCTCTGTAGTAAATGTAATGGGCTGGGGTCCCTAATTGGGCATATTTGACTTTGCAATCAATGCTTCTTTTTCCCTCTTTCTTATTGTCTCGGCCCTTCTTAGAATCTTATCGTCTTAACTTCCTACATTTATTTTGCTCGTACCTGTGCGCTTCAACCCCTGTCCTTTCTCCATGACAAGTAGTTGTCATTCCCTTTCATTTTTACATGGCAGTATATGCTGCTATGATCTCAGGACTTGCTTAAGGATCAGTGTCGGACTGGGACAGAAAATAGACATGGCCACCAATATAAAAAAGGGCCCCTCACTTGTGAATTAAATACCTAAAATGTGGCATATGTGTGCAAATTGGGGCAGTTCCCAAAGTGTGCACTGCGGCACCCCGGGCGCCTCGATGAACGCGGATCACTCACAGTAAGTAATGGCTAGTTGCCTAGGTCAAGGAGTTCATTTTTTATTACATAATATAAGAACAAACAGTATGTTTCTGGAGATTATCTTGTTCGCTTGATGGGTTTTTTCGAAATATAATGCTGTGATGCCAACCAAAATGCATTTAACGCTTTGAAATCTGTGCGACTCCACTGGCCACCTACTGATTTTCGAGTTCATGAATATTCAAGAAAGGTATTCAGTACAGGGCCTTGGCTTCATTATAATAATATCAGTCTTAGGAAGGAAAGTTTTCATATAAGCAATATGTAATTAGAGCACGAGTTACATCAAAGAAACTAACATCGAGAAAGTTGGACAGAAGACCTGACTAAAACTAGGGATGTGCGGAATTAATGTAATTTGCTTTTGCATATTTATGCCAAATGTCAAAATTGTGCATACTTATGTGAAATGCAAATTCATCATTTCGTGCTACAGTTTAGCGCAGGATGTAATTTTGCGCAGAATGTGACATTGAGTCAATTTTTGACAAGAAGCTACAATTTGCACTAAAAATTGTGTAAAGAAACAGAAGCAACATGAACAAGAGCACTCTGCACTATGGTCCCACATGTTGGATGTAAACTTATTGTCACATATCGCGCTTTTGCAGAAAATATTTACTGTGAATGGTGTGTCAGTATGTGAAGTGGCTTACTTTTGTGAATTTCACTTAACATGCATAAGATGAAATCCCTAAAATTATGCAAATTATACCAGTGTAAATTACACTTTTCCCAGGCCTAGGAATACCGCCTAAACATGCATAGTTACTACATTTCATGTCATGTTCTTCTAATAGTCATGGTGCAAATGGGCATCAAAAGTATGGTGTCCTGATGACTCCATGTCACCAGGCCATACCTTTCCACTTCTGGGTTTTGATTTAGCATATTGCATTTTGTGAATTGTAGTCTTGGTTCAGGTTAATTGAGCCAATTGCACCAACAAACCTAATAACAATGATGTAAAAGCATCCAGGAATGGAAAGTGGTGTTCCTAAGACATAGATCCATCTCTATGCAGGTGCTGTTCATCTTTGATAATACTGTGCTTGCATCCTGCATGGATCTCCACTAAGCCCACTTGTTTAAACACCAATGTGCGCTTCCCCGTGGACACTGCCTCTTCTTCTCAATGCAGGAACAAAAATGCATGTTATTGTCAGAGTATTATGGGTATGTACGTCTTACAATAGTCCATCTATAATGCAGGCCAGTGTCTTCAATTATCTTTTTGAGAGACTATACAGTTTTGGACCTGGCCCACTTGTCCTCTGTACCCAGCCCACTAAAAAACACTGGGTAGATGGGATCTGGTAAGCCATCTTTGGTTCATTAGAGCCTACCCCACGTAAACTTCTTGTAACGTAACAGAGGTCCTTGAGCCTTTCTCTAGCCTGCTTACTTTTATTGGTAGTGCTTTATGCTACTCTATGATGGTGTTGTATGCATTGAGATGTACTTTATAAGATCTTTGTGATTGCAAATAAGGTTTTATGGTGATGGCCACTCTCTGAATCCTTCATCATGTCTAGGCTCGATTCTTCATGTAGACCAGTGGTTCCCAAAGTGTGTGCCGGGGCACCCTGGTGCGCCGGTAAAAAAATGGTGGGGAGCCACGGTCAACTGGCAATTAGGTCAAGGGAGGCACGGGTCAAAAAAGTTTGGGAACCACTGCATTAGGTCATTGCTGTAAAGTCATGTGCTCGGTGTAGTATTCCAATGAAAGTCATAGTAGAATGTTAGTATGTAATTCTACTAGAATCCAAGTATGTAATGTTCGAATGTTGGGCTGTCATGAGCAGAACCTTGCGGAGTTTGAACACGGTGCTGGAGAAGACGGTTGCCTTGCTGTCTGCTCCTGTTGGTGGTTGTTAAACTGTCTTGTTTTCCTGCAATAAAACTACTTATCGGATCCACCACTGTCTGCCTCTTCAGTACATAAATTTGGTGACAAGCGGGAGAAGGTAAAAAGAAGGCAGCACTCACCAATATTTAGAGGGTGTTTGCATTGTGCTGAAGACCCGTTTTTTTCGTGTGGCTGTTTCTACTCATGCCAGGGTCGTCGACTCATTGAACTGTCACCCGACTTCTGGTCTCACCCTTTCTTTTAAATGAGGCCCCTGGTGGGTAATGTTCCGTGGCCAATCCAATGATTATATTGCGGGGTCTTTGTAGGACTGAGGATCTTAATGTCACATGTAAATTAGGGGAGGAAGGGGACAGAAACATTTTGCAGCCTATATGACAGCCACTTTCCCGGGTATTGTTTACTAATTGTTTGGGGGGTTCGAGGCCAACTGAAGTCTGGGGATCGCCACATACCGGAGTTTTATTTAAATATGCAGGGTGGGCCTCGGCAGTCCCTGAAGCCCCGGTGGTCATAGCCAGTGCCTTATTTGTTTGGGAATCACACGGGCAGTCCTTATGGTGTTATAAAGTGATACACTCATAGAACTCTTGCAGTTGTACAATTACCCAGGCTTCATTTGTCTAATAGTCAGTTAGATTATGTTTGGTAGGAGCACTCTAATTTTAGATATGTTTGTCCTTAAAATATCCTATAAACAGATGATTTTCACAATAAATAATAGATAAGTGTTGTCAGAAAAAGAATATCTTTACACTTTTTTATTTATAAAAAAAGTAACCTTTATTAAAATACAAATAAATAGAAATGTAAGTTTAATAGATGAAACAGTATAATAAAAAAAACCTTGGTTGGGCTCCTGTGGAAGCAGCATAGGAAACCTGCAAGACAAAAAAAATGAAACATAAATGTGTGTGCTATGTGGAAGAAGTAAAGAAAGGTAGTGCTAATGAAAGGATGATAGTGAGAATGGAAAGGAGGGGGAGTGGCTGGAAGGTAGAAGTGGAGGGAGAGTCAAAAGGAGAGGGAGGCGGAGACAGAGCATCAGCCTACTGCACCCCGAACACAGCGAGTCCCCTTCTACAACCCTTGTGAATTCCCATAGAAGCCCAGGTTCTGGTGTGAACCTGGGCTTCTATGGGAATTCACAAGGGCATAATATCAAACCCATTATAGCCACTTTAGCTGCAGTTTCCTGCCGCTAAAGTGGTGATAATGTTATCACCGTTCTTTGATAATGTAGTCCTACATTATTAGCTATGGGAAAATCACTTGCATGCACCTGTGCACCCAGGGTGCTGCAGCTCATATAGTGCCATAACCATATGTAGTTAGTCACAGATATACCACTGAGACATTTATTCACTCACCAACATATCCATAGACACACTAACTCACCCATACAACCCTTCCTAGAAATACTTTTTAATCCATACAATCACTGAATCACCCACTCAGACATCTATGCACAGACTCATCCACCCATCCACCCACACAGACACTCAGGGACCCATACAGAAACTCAGACAACAAATCAATAACCTATATAGACACTTATGTACCTATTTAGCAACCCATGCAGTTGCTTAAACACCAATGGAGAGGCTAATATAGACTTTCAGTTTAGTCACTAACCCATGCATTCAGTAAAACATGTACAGTCACTCACTTATACAGTCAGTCACACAACTACAAAATAATTCCTTTAGTCATTTGTAAATGCATTAATTCTTCAAACGTTGGCACCGGTCAACGAATCTTCGCAAAATTCTCCAAGAAGATGGGGCGCTCTGCTCCTCTCCTGTCCTGAAAGTTTTGGGGTGATTCGTCAAGCGGGGCCGAGAAAAAAGGGGGTCCAAAAACGTGTTTTTCCCATGCAATTTTCCGTAGGGACCTTTAGACACGGCTACAAGCTGAACTGCTGAAAGGAATTACACCAAATTTGACGAAAAGGTAAAGTTTGGTTCACAGATCACGCTTTTTGTTAAATGGTGTAAATCCATGCAGTAGTTCCAGAGAAAATCAAAAGAAAAATCACAGATATATCTATGAACAAAGTAGGGTACGCATATCCTCCGAGGATCATGCGCATACCCTTACGAGCATGAGCTGCATGCTAATTAGCTGTCAACTGTCTGTCAACACTCCGAACCAGGAAGTGTTGGCAGCCATCTTGTGTCTCGGTAGAACCGAGGCACAAGAAAACTGAAAAACAAGTGCGCAAAAGATGCAAAGGGGCAGGGTAGAAACACCCTGAGCCCCTAGGCCTGCTTAGGGGGTCCCACAAGGACCCCCAAGGGCCAACATTTATTTTTATTTATTTTTTCAATTGCGGGATGTGCGTAGGATACTCGTATCCCATGGGGGGAAAAACAAAGCCTGCTTTATTTGTAATTAGCCCCCGGCGGGCCAAATCCTGGGGGCAATGTAGTTAATTATAATGGGGGGTAGAGAGGGGCCCCCCCAGCCCCGGGGACCACCACCCCGGGGCTTTAATGTTATGTATGCAGGGCTCACAGCCCCCCACAGTCCCGGGGACTGCCACCTCCCGGGGCTTCTTTTTTTTATATTACTGGGGGCCCAGAGGGGCCCCCAGCCCCAGGGACCGCCACCTCCCCGGGGATTTAGCATTATGTATGTGAGGCGCTTTTTAAAAAGAAAAAAAAAACCTGTGTCTGGGGCTCAAGCCCCCCACACGCCCCGGAACTGCCACCTCCCCGGAGCACTACATTTTTAAATTGGGGTCCGTGATGGGCCCCCAGCCCCGGAGACCAACACCCCCGGGGCTTTTAAATGTTGTGAGGGGGGCCCGCGGCACCCCTTCTGGAGCCTTGTGGTGGCCCTGGGGACCACCAACCCCCAGGGCCGGCTCCTACAGTGTCCCAGGGTGCCCATCCCCAGGACACTGTAGTTTGCTATGGTTTTTGTAAAAGAGAGCAGCAAACCTGCTCTCTCTTCCAAAAACCAAAGACTATTGCATGTTAGCTGCTCCCCATGTAGAAAAGCAATCCCGGCTCCCGCAGGATGCGGAGAGCTGGCAGGGACTGTGGGGCATACACAGCCCCCCTTCTTAAAAAAAAAAGAAAAACATCGGCATCACGCCGGAGGCCACGTCCCCTTCATGCAGCACTCTTCAAAAGCCTCCCCTGGCACGTTTGCAGAGGGGGAATGAATTCCCCTTGAATACTGGGGGTCCCTGGGGGCCAACTAGCCCACCAGGAACCTCCAGTATGCGCCAGGGGCTGTGTTGCAGAGTGGTGTTCTGAGGCCACACCCCATTTTACACCTCTCAGCAACACAGATCTGTTGGGCTTACTAGAGGTAGCTGGTGGGCTACTTGCACCCCAGGCACCCTTAGGATTCAAGGGGTGTTAATCCCCCAACTTAAAATACACCACTGGGTGTGATTGCACAGTGGTGAAGGGAGGGGGCGTGGCCTGAGTTCACATGTGTGCAAACACACCCTGTGGCGTGGTTTAAGTTGGGGAATTAATTCCTTGTCAACCCTGAGGTTCCCTGGGGGCCAACTAGCCCACCAGGTACCTCCAGTAAGCATCACATAGCTGCGTTGCAGAGTGTTGTAAAAAGGGTCGTGACCTCTGAACACCTCTCTGCAACGCAGCCCGCTGGCTCATACTGGAGGTACCTAGTTGGCTAGTTGGCCACCAGGGACTCTCAGGATTGAGGGAGAATTAATTCCCCAACTTAAAACGCGCCACAGGGCATGTTTGCAGACATGTCACTTCAGGCCACGCCCCATTCCTTCACCACTGTGCAAACGCACCCCGTTGCGTGTTTTAAGTTGGGGAATTAATTTTCTTTCAATACTGATGGTCCCTGAGGGCCAAACAGCCCAGTACTGATCCTGAAAAGTAATTCTAACCGTACTTACAGTAACTTGAATTTCCTTCCATAGGCTAACATTGACTGGTTTCACTTGGAAATTCTCCTAAGTGTGGAGTTTTTAAACTTTAAAATATTCCTATAAAATCAGCCAAACTTCAAATTCCGATTTACTCACCTGTTATCGGGAGAGACCTTAGTGATGCATCTTTCAGCCTAGTACTGATCCTGAAAAGTGATTCTAACCATACTTACAGTAACTTGAATTTTCTTCCAAAGGCTAACATTGACTGGTTTCACTAGGAAATTCAGCTAAGTGTGGAGTTTTGGAACTTTAAAATATTCCTCTAAAATCAGGCGAACTACGAATTCCGATTTACTCACCTGTTATCAGGAGAGACCTCAGTGCTGCATCTTTAAGCCCAGTACTGATCATGAAAAGTAATTTTGACCATTCTTACAAGTAACTTGAATTTCCTTCCATAGGATATCATTGCATGCTATAAAAAATATATATATAAATTAAAAAATATATAATAAATAAAAAAACAAATATTAATTTCAATATTTTTTAAAACATATTTTTTTCAATGTATATTAAAAATATGTAATGTAATTTAAAAAATAAAATATCTAAAAATAAAAAGTTTAAAAAATGTAGTAAATCAGTATAAAAAAAATAACAATTAATACATTTAAAAATTGGCATTTACAAAACCCTTGCAATTTCCTTAAAAAAACATAGGTTTTAGGCACGTTATAGTTAGGAATTAGCATTTAAAAAACATTTGAAATTCACAGAAAAAAAACGTAGGTTTCACACATGTTATAGTTAGGAATTCGCATTTAAAAGACCTTGGAAATTCACTGAAAAAAACATAGGTTTCACACATGTTATAGTTAGCTGGACATTTCCCTCATACAAAATCATTGAAATTCCCTTGTTATTTATTAGTTCAGCTAACTGTAACTCGCGCGCCCGCAATTTACTCCTGATGATGTCACATATTACATCACTCATGACATGGTCAGTGACATCACTCATGACATCTCAAATGACATCACTGATGACAAAATGTTTTGAATGTGGCTTCTCACCCTTATGCCACTCCCAATCACTGCACTCCCACCTGGGAGGCAAATATATCATTACACCTTTGAATATTCTACACTTTTAAGCATGTCTTATCACCCCTGGCACAGCAAGACTGCAACACAAAACAAACAGCACCTTTTGAAAATGAGTTTTATTTAACAAAATGCAAAGACTATCACTTTTAGAATAAGGCTTGGGGTTTATTATATAATACACTCTAAAGAAAGGCTGTCTCAGATACCAAATGCATTATATTTAAATATTTGTAGCAAACCTATAATCTACAGGCATGAATCAATAACTGAGCAAACTTATAATCTAAATGGCATAAATCAATAATTATGCTGATTAATAAACAAGCAATACCTGATATAAGGTAAGATACACTGGACGTCCTGCAAGAGATCAGAAAGATATATATACAGAGTAGAGGATCACTCTGGATGTGCATCTCCCACACCATAAAGAAACACCTCAAATGATCACAGCCATTGGCTCACATCACAATGGCAATATTCCTGCAAGAGATCAGAAAGATAGATATACAGAGTAGTGGATCACTTTGGCTGTGTACCTCCCACAGCACAAAGAAAACACCTCAAACGATCACAGCTACTGGCTCACATCACAATGGCAATTATCACAAAACTCAATACATCACCTGATGCATACACTGCCCACTTCTGGCCGGGGGAAGTCTTTACACAGCCGGGGATCAGAGCTCAGCAATCAGGGTTCAATCCAAGATAGGCACATCTTCCCTCATTCGAATTCCAAACTCCCAAACTTACACTTCCAACTTCCACCAGACCAGTTAAGGCTCCCCCTTTTAATACAAGTGGAAACATTGGTCGAAGCTTCTAGCAAGCCTCGCCTCCTTTTCCCATCAGATTCCGTACCACTCCGTGCCCAGGACACAGCATTGGTTGATCAGGACTTTACTATGACTTCGAGAAGGAGACAGTAAATTCCTCTGATAAGAACCGGTTTCTACTAGCACACAGAGTGCAGAATACAAGTGAAAGCAAAACATCACTTCCCACCTAGAAAGGCTCAGAAGATGGAGTCGCTTAAGTATAGGCCACTAATGCAAAATGGCATAAGATTATGCCAAAGCCAATAGGCAAGCCCTGCCATTAGGCAAGATAAAGTCAGAAAACAGAATGGTCAATGCCAATAGTAAGAACTCTTAATTCTCACTAATGCACAATACAATACACATTCCTGCACAACTGCACACCTTCAAATACACATCCCACATTCTCTGCTCTTGGCAAGACTGTTCCACTCAGTAACAGCTCCCACTGAAAGACAGCAAAATTACAGAACAGAAGAGAAGCAGGCAAATGCAGGACCATCCTACATTATTGCTAGGGTAAAATAACACACTAAAATCAATTAAAATGGTGATAGTTGGAGGTCATCATAGTGCGCCAGACTACAAAAGTGGCTCTTTCACTACATTCCACTCCATGACCTTCAACTATCACCATTCACGTATATCAAAAAATGAATCACTCAACTAAAGACATAACTATCAATAAAAAACTGCATTTCTCAACTAAAAAACACAACTCTGATTGAAAAACTCAACAAAACCCCAAAAGCATATGTCAAAGCAAGTCTCAACTGAAAGACACAATTATGTCATTTCTCAATTGAAAACAAAACCATTTAAAACTATGTGTCACAATCAATCTTTTGAACTTCTACTGCCTAGGCAGCCCAACTAATATGAATTGCCCGCTGAAAAATAAAAGCATAATCAACAAGTGTCTCTCTGTTCAGTCTCTAGCTCAGAAAATATCTGCTCAAATTGCAGCACAGCATCTCAGTTGTTCACCATCTTTAGGGTTCAAACTAACAGTTCATCTGTGTGAAAGACACACAGATCTTAAATTTTGTTTCCCTCACAGGTCAATAAAACAACTCCAATTGTAGCACATCCTGCTGCTCACTAATCATGTTAAACCCAACAGGCTGTCTGTGTGAAAGGCACACAGCCTTCTCGCTAGTTGCGTCCTCTCCATCTCCAATACACAATTTCAGTTTGCTTGGCCTAGAAGGACCACATCCGGTCAATTCAGCAAATGCGGACCACATCCGGTCCGGTCAGCCACAGAACATCAGCTTAGCCGCAGCTACAGGACATCACCTTCCACCGTCCGGCTTGGCAGCTCCACCAGGTTCGGGGGGATGGGGGGTTGGGGGTAGGCCCACCACACGGGGGGAGGGAGACAGCACTCACACCCCAGCACCGCAATATGGCAATCTGAAAAAAGAAAAAAGCATCATTCTTCTTGCAAAAAGCATTTTTCATCACTGTCTGCATAGCTCTCCTCTAGCTCTGAGGAAGTGTCTGAGAATTCTACCCACACTTTAATCTCTGAATCCTTGGTATGAGAATTAAACTCTCTTTTTCTCTGCACAGCAACAAGGACTGGGGCATTATCCTGACTATTTCTCCACTCACTGCTGGATACATGCTCCCTTTATCTTTTGGAGAAATCCAAGACACTTCATCTGCTCTGGTAATTTCTTTCCTCAACCGGCATTTCACTTTCTATGGGACTTGTCTGGCTTGTGCATTCTGGCACATAAGAATCACAATTCTGATTAAATCTAGGGTAAATCCCTTCATTTTCTGCCCACCTGCTTGTATGATCTTTATCTCCTAGGTGCTCGTATTTAGGTATGCACACCAAATCTGAATCATGCCTTGTCATCTGTAAGGAAATCAAAGGCTCCGTCATCACATTCTGGGGAATCTTATATTCTCAATCTTTACCCCTGGATTTTTCATGAGGACCAGAGAAATCACATTGTATTTCATTGTAATACTCTTTGTCCAGTATCTGTCAATGCGCAATAACACAAAAATATTTGTAATTGTTCATTACAAAAACTATAAAGAACACATTTCTCTTGAACTGGCACACAAACTACACTGTCACATTTCTAAATTGCTGCATTCACTTCCTAAGATAACATTCCTCCCTGTAAAACAAAATTCATTATTCAGCAACATGTCTAATTTATACCTACGAACAGCGATCGTTAACTCAAAATAAAAAAACTGGTCTGTTCATTTTCCTCACATTCTAAACTCACATTTTTTCATATCTGACTCATCCTAGCTGGTCGAAACAAATGGCTTGAGTACACGTGTAATTCTCTCTTAAAAAAACGAACTTGTTTTCAAATTGCTTTAAAAACACATCTCTTCAACTAATGTTCAAATCCGTTTCAAGGATGGCAAAAGGACACCTTTTAACTCCTATTCTCTGTATCTTTTTCCTACTTCATTTTTTTTCAAACTATCAAAAGTTGCTCTCTGTGTGCTGTCTCTCAATCCCCCTTAAATGCTGCACCTCCTTGCTTAAGATTTCTGTGAAACCTAAAAGGTCCATTGTCAAAGATAACAGCAGAGCCTTCTTTTTTACTCTGCTGCCTGCCCTGACCTTCCTTATTTCCTCCAAGGCCTAAGTGCCATACACGCCTGCCAGTTTTCGTCTGCTCCTATCTGCTCTGCAACTCTCCTCATGAGGGAAGGAAACCAGCGCCTTTGCAAGCC
Source organism: Lissotriton vulgaris (assembly GCF_964263255.1). Classification (NCBI taxonomy): domain Eukaryota; kingdom Metazoa; phylum Chordata; class Amphibia; order Caudata; family Salamandridae; genus Lissotriton; species Lissotriton vulgaris. Next base: position 585,582,674 of record NC_141685.1, read on the forward strand.
TCCCAAACATCCATCTGAAAGAAGATATCTCTTTCTGCTGGGGCGAGGAGCTGGGATGGCCCCTCCCGTCGTCCTCAGTCTTCACAGCACCATCACTGACTGTGTATTTTATTTCTCCTCCTGCACCAGATTTTTACGTGCCATCCACTCCCAGGACACATTTCATGTTTGAGACGGAAAACAGCCTCACATTTTTTTTCTCAACCGTTTCACCTCTTGTCAGAGTGAAACAGAATTCACAAGCTAAACATTTTATTCAACACTAATTCACCTCTGTCTCCCTTTCTTCTGTTGTTATCTCAAAGCTATAAACTGCCCCCTGTCTGACCATAAGTCTGTATTTCACTTGTCCTAGTGCACATTTAAATGCGTGACTGTGCAGCACAAATTCACACTTCATGTTGAATCACTTCCTATGTTAAAATAATGTACATTCTAGTACTTCTAATCAGACCATATTTTTAAATTTGTTACATTTTACAAAATAAAAACAAGCAGGACAACAAGAAACTCTTTCCAGGCATTTTCAGAAAAGGTCCAAGTTCATTAATTTGCCTGGGAAAGTGTTGTGATGCTTCGTGCAGTCTGGAAAGCAGGAGACTGGAAACGGTGGCCATGAACAGGTAAGTTTATTGGGAGAAAACAACCTGGGATCCGACCACCTCGACAGCGCAGGAACAACTGCCAACTCTCGAGTGTCGTGTACCAGATGTTCCACACGGAACACAGGGAAAGAGGAGAGCGAGGGAGAGAATCTTACGAACAGGTAAGATTCCAATACAACACATCCTCTACCCTAGAAGAGAGTGAAACAAAGTGAAACAAGGAAAACAATGCAAAAGAACTATCCATACATAAGAAGGATACAATGAGGCAGAGTATGAAAAACAAAAAACTCATACAGGACCCATCCCACTTCGGTGGAGAAAACAACAAACCAAAGCATATCAACCCTAAGAAAGTACATAATCATTGAGATAAACAGGAGATTTACGCACTCTTGGCGCAATAGGCAAACTCACACTTGGAGGAGGACGAACAAGGGAATCACATGAAGGCTCGCGGGGACCAGACACAGAGGGACCATAATTGCAAATTGAGTCCTGAGACAGAGGGTCTCTGAAATCAGAGTCAGGCATGAACATGGCACCCGAGCACCCCTCACCACTGGAAGCAGGGACGTGAAACGAACCACCCTTCTGGTAAAGAGCGACATTCCTAAGGTTCCACCTGTCACCACCTTCCAGAACCAAAGAAAATTTGCTGACAGAAACAACACGAAAAGGGCCCTTAAACTTATGCAGACCAGCTTTAGTTCTGCCGGATTTGACTTTGACCCAATCGCCAACAGCGATCCTGCCAGAAACAACAACGGGAGAACTTACGCCATCGGACAGTACCCAATCCTTTAACCAAGCAGGGACCGTTCTAGAACCAGGGGAGCGCCCGCGCATAATTTGGAAAGGGGAAATCTTGGTGACACTGTGGGGGGTGGTCCGGTAAGACCAAACCATATCTTGAACCAGACGTTTGGGGTCTAGATTGTTGGTTAAGGCGAGTTGGATGGTACCTTTAACCAGGCGATTGGACCTTTCGACCATACCATTGCCCATGGGGTTGTACAAGGAAGTGCGGGAATGTTTGACGCCACACTTCTCAAAGAAACACCTCATCTCATTGGAGGTTAACTGGGTGCCATTGTCAGTCAGGACCATGTTGGGGAAACCTTCTGAAGAAAATAAACTTTCAAACACTTCAATGGTAGACTTAGTGGTGACATCTCTAAGAAACTCCACACAGAGCCACTTGGAATGGACATCAATGACCACAGCAGCGAAACGCAAATCAAGAGAAAGACCGGACAGGGGGCCAATGAAATCTAGACACAGGTTATACCAGGGTTTGCCAGGATCAGAAATGTGCCCTTGTTTGGTTTGAAGACCAACCTTCAACCTTTTCTCGCTTTCCTTGCAAAAAGGGCAATTCTCCACCCAAACACGAATAGTATCATCCATGCCTGGCCACCAAAACTCTTGCTTCATTTTTCTAATTGTCATGCCCTGGCCCAAATGTCCCAAGTGTGCTAGCTTGAAAATATGAGATCTCAGGCCAGCAGGAGGCACAAAACGATCGCCCCTCATGATAATCTCAGAACCTGCCAAAGACAACTCGTCTAAGAGTTTCCAAAACGGCCTGACAGCCACAGGCACCATGCTCTCTCTAGGAGCACCTCTCCTAATCAAAAGAATGACTTCCTGGAGAACAGAGTCCTTCTTCATCTCAGTTAACCATTGGTCTTGAGAAAAGGCGCCCACTGGAGATTCACACACGTCCCCAACTACAGCAACGGCCTCATCCACAACACGCTTCTCAAGGTCTTGATCAACCAACTTCCAGTCAACAGACAAGCGAGAAAGACAATCCGCTTGAATGTTTTTCCATCCTTGAATGAACACAATTTCGTAAGAGTATTCCTGTAGCCTTGCAGCAAACCTTGCAAGACGAGCAGAACCTTTACCGGCACCACCACCCGATAGAATTTTCAGCAAAGGCTTGTGGTCGGTCCGCAACATCAATCTTACACCCCACAGATATACACGAAAATACTCAACACTCCAAGCAGCAGCCAGTGCTTCTCGTTCAATGACCGAGTAGTTTCTCTCAGCTTGAGTAAGTGTCCTCGAAGCAAAGGCAACGGTTCTTTCAAGACCACGCTGAAGTTGTGAGAACACCACACCGATGCCCGTAAGGCTGGCATCTACGGTCAGGAAGGATTTGCACCCAGGATTAAAGGGGGCTAAAATACCAGCATTGCAAATATTCTCCTTGATCTGTTGGAAGGAGTCCTCTTGGGCTTTGTCCCAGACAAACTTGTTACCCTTTCTCAGTAACACTCTCAAAGGCTCGGACAGACAAGCAAAGCCTTGAACAAATTTCGAATAATATTCGACTAAGCCCAAGAAAGAGCGAAGCTGATCCCTGTCCTTGGGTGCTGGGGCTTGGCTGATGGCAAGTAACAGATTCTTTTTTGGAGCAATGCCGTCAGCGGAGATGGTATACCCTAAATATTCAATCTTTTCAGTTAAGAAAACACACTTATCTTTGTTCACAGTTAAACCGGTGTCCTCTAATTTGAAGAGGACCTGTCGCAAAGCTAAATTATGATCATTCACACTTTTTCCTGAGACAAGGATATCGTCTTGAAAGTAAACAACCCCAGACAGACCTTTGAGCATGCTAGACATCATCCTCTGAAAGACACTAGCAGCCGAGGCGAGGCCAAACGGCATGCGAGTGAACTGGAAGGTACCCTCGGTGGTAATAAAGGCAGTCAAAGGTTTGGAGTCAGGGTGTAATCGGATTTGGTGGTACGCACTCCTCAAATCGATCTTCGAGAAGAATCTACCCCCCCCCACAGATTGTAACAGCTCATTGATATTGGGAAGGGGAAAAGTGTCAGTAACAATTTCCTGGTTGAGGGACCTGAGGTCAATGCAAAATCTCAACCTCCCATCAGATTTCAAAGTAATTACTACGGGAGAAATCCAGGGCGAGGCTTCCACAGGTTCAATAACTTTGGTAGACAACATGTCATGTAACAAATCTTTCAGACCCTGTCTGACAGAAAGGGGAACTCTCCTTAGTTTATGTTGCACGGGAGAAGCATTGGGCTTTAAAACAATTTTGTGGAAATAGTCCTTGACACATCCTAACCTGTCAGCAAATACTCTATGTGCAGCATCTAAAATGTCTTTGACTTGAACATCACGCTCAACAGTCATAACCACATCCGGCGAGCAAGGATTAATTACAATATTCAAATCAAACTGGTGCATCCACCCTAAGATAGGAGGACCTTCTCTAGCTATGTACACTTTTCCATTGACACTTCTGGATTTAAAAGCGATGACCCCAAACATGTACCCCAGAACATCAATAGATTTTCCTTGGTACCCCACTGGATCAATATCTTTTTCCGTGAGAGAAACGTTGTGCCATAAGGAAGAAAAGGTAGATTCCGGAATGATGGTGAACAAGGAGCCAGAATCAACCATCAGTAAGACATTTTGACCACAAATAGAAAAAATAGCAGAGGGTCTAGATAATCTGGCGGAGTCACTTGTGGTACTAACTAAGTCACAACTCACTTGTTGAACAACTAAAACCCTGTTGTCAATTACATTCACTTTAAATTTGGGTTTGTCAAAAGTGTCAGATTTAACTTTATCGGAACCCTCATTCATTTTACACATTCTAAGGTAATGACCTTTGCGACCACATTTCCGGCAAATCTGGTCAAGAGCATAGCACTTCTTAAAATCACCTGAATGGAATTGGCTTCCGCAACGCCAACATTCTTTGCTCTTGACCTTAGAAGGAAAATTGTTAGGGTTACTTTTGTTAAAACGTTTAGAGATAGCATTAACGTCATAACCTTCCACACACTCTTCACAATCAACACTGCCAATTTGAGCGGAGGGCTTATCTTTACGCTCTAATTCTTTGATACACTTTTGAGATTCTTCTATAACCTTCGCCATGTCGATTGCCTCTTTTAAGGAGGGATCTTTGGCAGCCCATAGTCTTTCCTGAACTTTCCTATGGCGGCATTGCACCATAAGTTGATCGCGAACTAACTCATCAGTCATGTTACCAAAACGACATTTGATGGACAGTTCGCGTAAACTGAACACAAATTGATCAATACTCTCATTTTCGGCTTGGGGGTGAGTATAAAAGCGATATCTTGCCATAACCAGGTTGACCTCCTTGGCAAATCTAGTCTCTAGTCTTTTCAGAGCCTCTTTGTAAGCGTCATCCATGGGTTGACCATTGGGACCTAAAGCCACTGGTAAGTATTTGAATACTCTCTGGCCTTCATTGCCGAGAGTGCTTAACAAAAGCGCTTTTTTCCTTTCAGGATGGAAGTTTTTCCCATCAAGCGCCGTAATATAATTGTCTAACATTTCTACCCAGTCCTCCCAATCTATTGAAGGTGTACCTGGAGAGGAAAGAAACATTGGAGGCATGACAATATTCGAGGCCATAGTGAAGAAAAACAGTCAAAGTTAAAATACACTTTAAAAGAAACAATAAACTCAAACTTGTAGGTAATGGTGTGCAAATCACCGTGAGAGTGTCTGCAGAACGTTGAGTGAAACAAGGTAATCACTGAAAGGCAGTCAGTGTGATGTCATAAGGCTCAATGGAAGGCGAGTAAGAACTGCTGCGAAGGGCTGAGGAAACAAAGGGAACTGTGAACGTTCTCTGCTTGCAGACGCAATAGTCGAGGCTGACGATGCGCTCTAGTGACGAGGCAGAGGTGTAAGAAGACGAGGGAGCGTCAACACGTCAGCACGCCAGGACGTAGGGCGATGCGCTCCAGTGACGAGGCAGAGGTGTCAGAAGACGAGGGGGCGTCAACACGTCAGTACGCCAGGACGTAGGCCGTACAGCGTCAGGAGCGTTGCAGCAACGTCAAGTGCGGTGCAGTGACGTGGGGCAAACTGAACTGCTTGGAACGTAGGAGTTCGACAAGCGAAAATGATAAATCTAATGACAGTACCTTCAAAACAGACGAAATCGGCGTGAAGAAATCCAGAAGATAGGCGAAGGCAGACAACGGCAAACTCAGGGCTGGAGGAGACGTCGCGGAATCACCAGGTTGCTTCCCACACAATGAAGTCGCGTAAGGCAGATCCAAGCATCAGAAAGCGTCGCCAAAAATGTTGTGATGCTTTGTGCAGTCTGGAAAGCAGGAGACTGGAAACGGTGGCCATGAACAGGTAAGTTTATTGGGAGAAAACAACCTGGGATCCGACCACCTCGACAGCGCAGGAACAACTGCCAACTCTCGAGTGTCGTGTACCAGATGTTCCACACGGAACACAGGGAAAGAGGAGAGCGAGGGAGAGAATCTTACGAACAGGTAAGATTCCAATACAACAGAAAGCAATTGAAAACGCTCCTTTTATTGTATCATGTTCTCAAAGAAACCAAACAATTTCAAGCGCTTTTTCCAAAGATGTCAAACAGAGAACATCCCACATTTCAGGGTTCCAGTCAATTCCAACCTTTTCTTATTTTGAAATTTATTCTGACAGGCTAACATTACAGAGGTATTTTTGGCTCCACAAACCATGTCTCTCATGTCTCAAATTCACACTGTAGCTGAACATGTTTTGTATACATTTCTTATTAAACACTTGAAAGGGATCCAGCCCTTTCTACCTAATGTAGCAAATTATTTATAAGCACTTTTTGCAAAATACACACACTCCAATTCTCAACCAACCCAGCACAATTAGCTTACTCACGGGCTAGCACCCCATATGGGTTACCTCCCATCCAAATATATACATATATCAATTGGTATCTGAGAGTCCACTTTCAATTTCTAGAAAACATATTTCTTCACCTTTTAAATCGATGTTCATATCCTGCAACCGACTACGCCAACAATGTTTTGTATGTGGCTTCTCACCAATAAGCCACACCCAATCACTGCACTCCTCACATCACTATGGCAATATTCACAAAACTCAATACATCACCTGATGCATACACTGCCCACTTCTGGTCGGGGGAAGTTTTCACACGAGGATCAGAGCTCAGCAATCAGGGTTCAATCCGAGATAGACACGTCTGCCCTCACTCGGAATCCAACCTCCCAAACTTCCACTTCCAACTTCCACCAGACCAGTGGAGGCTCTTCTTTTAATACAAGTGGAAACATTGGTCGAAGCTTCTAGCAAGCCTCACCTCCTTTTCCCATCAGATTCCGTACCACTCCGTGCACAGGACACAGCATTGGTTGATCAGGCCTTTGCTATGACTTCGAGAAGGAGCCTGTACATTCCTCTGATAAGAACCGGTTTCTACTAGCACACAGTGTGCAGAAAACAAGTGAAAGCAAAACATCACTTTTCACCTAGAAAGGCTCAGAAAATTGAGTCGCTTAAGCATAGGCCACTAATGAAAGATGACATAAGATTATGCCAAAGCCAATAAGCAGGCCCTGCCTTTAAGCAAGATAAAGTCAGAAAACAGAATGGTGAAAGCTAATAGTAAGAACTTATAATTCTCACCAATGCAGAATACACTACACATTCCTCCACAACTGCACTCCTTCAAATACACATCCCACATTCTCTGCTCTTGACAAGACTGTTCCACTCAGTAACAGAAGCAGGCAAATGCAGGACCATCCTACATTAAGGCTAGGGTAAAATAACACACTAAATCAATTAAAATGGTGAAAGTTGGGGGTCATCATAGTGTGCCAGACTACAAAAGTGGCTATTTCACTACACATCACTGATGACATCATCCTTGTGAAAGAATGTCAGACCTCCTCTCACCCTAATATAACCTTTGATACACACATTGAAAAATAGAAACTAAAATTTTCAAAACAATGGAGATATCAATACCAGTTGCAAGAACCTATTCAGTAGTTCCCTAATCTTCATATACATCCACTCATTCACCAACAATTCTATATAGTCACTCATACATGTACTCACTCATCATATGTACTCATACACCTCTACATCCTGTTATACACCTACACTCATACATAGAGTTACTCACACACATAGTCACACATGCAAATAAACTATCAAACATCCATTTACTTGCATATACAGCTATACACACACCACTACACTTACTTCTACAGAAATGTACACATACTTACTCTCTTAAACAATCACTTATAGAAACACATACTTATTTATAAAGGAACTCTTCCAATCTCTCAATCACGTATATACTCACTTATATACATTAATGATCGCATATACTAGTTTAAAATATATGTACTTACTCATAAAGACACTATTGAGACAGTCATTCACTCACTAACACACCCATACACACACTCATCCACCCATATAGCCCTGCACACATGCTGTCTTCAAAACACATAAACACAGTGAGTCACTCATTCATGCATCTATGCGCTAAATAATATCCCCCACCCAACCATACAGACACTCATACTGGTACTAAAAAAAACAACTAATAACCCATATACACACTCATGTAGCTACTCACCAACCCATGAAGCCACTTATACACAAAGTGAGACACTGATACAGATATTTAAATATTTAAACATTACTCACTAATACATGTATTCACTAAGATACACTTAGTAAGTCAGTTATACAATTAATTTTACAAAAATAACCATCCATTTAGACACTTATTTACCCATTTATTCTTCCAGCGACCTTTAGATATACATATATAAAAAATATTTATTTTTCAGAAAGACATACATTCACTGGACAATGTCATCAGTGATGTCATTTGAGATGTCATCATTGATGTCATGAGTGAAGTCACTGGCAATGTCATGAGTGATGTAATATGTGACGTCATCAGCAGTGGATTGCGGGCGCGCGAATTATAGTTAGCTGACCTAACTATAACGAGGGAATTTCATTTGTTTTGTATGAGTGAAATGTCCAGCTAACTATACATGTGTAAAACCTATAGTTTTTTCAGTGAATATATATATATATATATATATATATATATATATATATATATATATATATATATATATATATATATGTATATATATATATATATTACCTACTGGCGATAGCCAGTAGGTATATATAGTTAGGATTTTTTCTCTATGGAACTTTTGAAAATTCTATGCCTAATAACTTTGGCGTTTGTGGACGGAATCGGCTGAAATTTTCAGGAAAATGGCACATTTTGTTTCTGAGCAGCCCCTGAAAATTTGGTGGGGTTTCGTCAAGGGGGGGCTGAGAAAAAAGGGGGGTCCCAAAACGCGTTTTTTGCATTGAGTTTTCCATAGGGCGGTTGGACTCACTTTTAGCTCGAACGGCTGAATGGATTTGCACGAAACTTGGCAAAATTGTAGGGACTGTTAGCCCGATGTGCCTTTGCTAGGTCTCAATATATGTGCTTCAGTGGATTTTGAGAAATTAACGTTTAAAACAAGATATATATCTGTAACAGCGCTCCGGGCAGCGCTCCGGTTCGCGAACTTTTCGCGTATCGGAACTTTGCGAAGCGAAGCTGATTGGCTCTCCGGTGTCTGTCAACATTCTAAACAGTCCGGAGCGGCCGCCATCTTGTCTCTCGGTAGGATCGAGAGACAAGAGGAGGCCAAAACAAAGGGGGAAATGAAGGAAAGGGGGCAAGGTAGACCCCTTCTGACCCCCTAGGATTGATGAGGGGGATATTATAGAGCCACGCCGGGCCCCAAAAAAAAAAAAAAAAATCCGATTTTTTCGCCGTAGAGACGCGTCTTGGTTCGCGAACCGGGCAGCTAACCGGGCAGCTAACCGGGAAGCTAACCGGCAGTGTAACCCAAAAAAAAAAAAAAAAAATCCGATTTTTTTGCCGTAGAGACGCGTCTTGGTACGCGAACCGGGCAGCTAACCGGGCAGCTAACCGGGAAGCTAACCGTCAGTGTAACTCAAAAAAAAAAATAAGAAATTCCCATTTTTTCGCCGTAGAGACGCGTCTTGGTTCGCGAACCGGGCAGCTAACCGGGCAGCTAACCGGGAAGCTAACCGGCAGTGTAACCCAAAAAAAAAAAAAAAAATCCGATTTTTTTGCCGTAGAGACGCGTCTTGGTACGCGAACCGGGCAGCTAACCGGGCAGCTAACCGGGAAGCTAACCGGCAGTGTAACGGGAGTCTGAGGAGTAGCTGATTGGCTGTCAATATTGTAAACAGTCCGGAGCGGCCGCCATCTTGTCTCTCGGTAGGATCGAGAGACAAGAGGAGGCCAAAACAAAGGGGGAAATGAAGGAAAGAGGGCAAGGTAGACCCCTTCTGACCCCCTAGGATTGATGAGGGGGATATTATAAAGCCACGTGGGGCCAAAAAAAAAACAAACAAAAAAATCGGATTTTTTCGCCGTAGAGACGCGTCTTGGTACGCGAACTGGGCAGCTAACCGGGCAGCTACCGGGAAGCTAATCGGCAGTGTAACGGGAGTCTGAGGAGAAGCTGATTGGCTGTTATCATTGTAAACAGTCTGGAGCGGCCGCCATCTTGTCTCTCTGTGGGATCGAGAGACAAGAGGTGGAAAAAAAAAAGGTGTAAATGAATGAAAGGGGTAAGGCAGACCCCTCCTGAACCCCTAGGATTGATGAGGGGGCTATTAAAGTTCCCTGGGGGGTGAAAAAAAAAATTTGCGATTTTTCGCGGTAAAGGTGCTTCCTGGTACGTTAACCGGGCAGCTAACCGGCAGCGTAACGGGAGTCCGACATATTGTGTTTTTTGAACGTTTGTGATATGTGCACGTGTGGATTTTGTCTAATTAAGGTTAAAAATATATATATATATCTTTAAGCGTGTTCTGGCGCGCTTACGTTTTGGGTTTGGTTTGCGCTGCAGAGACGATACGTCACGGTTATGCGATGCATCATGAGGCGTCTCACGGGCTACGTGATACGTCACTTAATAAAGAATATATTTTACAGCTATAGATATTAGCTTTTAAAAAACCAATGAAATTCACAGAAAAAACCATAGGTTATAGACCATATATAGTTAGGGATTAGCATTTAAAAAACCTTATTTTATTTGCACAAAACCATTGAAATTCCATATATAGTTAGTTGCACTAACTATATATCGCGGACCCGCAATCCACTGCTAATGATGTCACATATTACATCATTCATGACATGGTCAGTGACATCACTGATGACATCACTGATGACATCTCAAATGACATCACTGATGACATCACTGATGACAACACCCAGTGACTGTATGTTTCTGTAAAGTTAAAATATGTCTTACATATTGAAGAATGAGTGGATGTATAAGTGTCTGGATGAAGGATTTAGTAGGTGCATGACTGACTGTATGAGAGAATGATTAAATGTGTCTCACTGAGTGCATGGGTTAGTGATTAAAGTGTCTTAATTTGGCAATCAATATTTATGTTCTTCTGTAAACTGCTGCATGTTTAAATCAGTAGCTATATCAGTAACTATATGGGTTATTGAATGGTTGCCCAAGTATTTGTATGGGAGACTGAGTGTGTGTGTGGGTGGCTGGGAGGTGTATAACTCTGTGCATAGATGTGTGAGCGGTTGATTCCCTAGGTGTATGGGTTCAAAAGTGCATGTAGAAACAGCTGTATGGACAGTTGACTGTGTGCATGAGTATATTGGTGAGTGAATGGATATCTCAGTTCTACATGTCAAAGTAAGTACATATGTAAAACACACTCCATGTGAGAGTTGACATATATAAATAACTGAACATAAGAGTCAGTGAATGTGAGAGTGGCTGTATGAATCATTGTGAACTTGTATCAAGGATTGTATAAGAGAGTAAATATGTGTTAGTATATGTTTGAATAAGTAAGGTGTGTATAACTGTATAGTTAAGGAAATGGAGATGTGATTGATTCTTTGCATGACTGAATAGGTGTGTGAGTAACTCCATGGATGTGTGACAGTCTGTGAGTGCCTGTTTACACTGAGTGTATCAAAGGTTATATTAGAGTCTGAAGATGTATTATCACATAAATGATATCATCAGTGATGTAATCAGTAATGTCAAATGAGATGTCAGTGATGTCATCAGTGATGTCATTTGAGATGTCATCAGTGATGTCATCAGTGATGTCATTTGAGATGTCATCAGTGATGTCATCAGTGATGTCACTGACCATGTCATGAATGATGTAATATGTGACATCATTAGCAGTGGATTGCGGGTCCGCGATATATAGTTAGTGCAACTAACTATATATGGAATTTCAATGGTTTTGTGCAAATAAAATAAGGTTTTTTAAATGCTAATCCCTAACTATATATGATCTATAACCTATGGTTTTTTCTGTGAATATATATATATATATATATATATATATATGGATGTATAATCCTACATCACGCATCATCACATCGCGTGATTTAACACCACGGCTCAGGCATCTCAGAGGGCAACAATACGCCCTCTGTTATATTGCACGCCTTTACAACGCCAATGCCTCCATTCCTATTAGCAAGGCTGTAATATCGTAGGCGCCTACATCGCACGTCACCACAACGCGGGCTTTGCATTCGTGTCCTTCTAAAACATGTACCCGTCCCTAACCCTTGGCCCCCATTGCCCCCTCCCTCCCCATGACGCTAAATCTTTTATTTCTATTTCCCAACAAAATATTTTTCTTTTTTTTTTTACACTAAATACTGCACTGCACCTGTTATGTCCACATTATTTAAACGTTCTCCTTCAATCTCGGCAAAAACTTCTTTGGGGGGTATAAAAGGTGTCGCCCACCGTGTCTCGAGCCATTTCCGACTCAGTCCTGCAGCTGACCTGACGTGAGTCCAGCGTTCTTGCGGCGAGACATTGGCCCTCGACGATTTCCTGTGACTAGGTAAGTCTGCTTAAACGTCTATATTTAATTGTGCTGCCCGTGCAAGTTCTGATGGACAATTATACGTGTTTGAGTTTAAAAGGTGCAAATGGAAGTACTTTTGCACCCCAAACTCTGCGTATGCACTCCGTGCTCTCTCGCACATGCACCGTTCGCCCTTGCATCATGTGCTACTCCATATTCAGTCAGCTTGAAACTTGGACTTCCTCACATGTGTACTCGGATCTTCCAAACTTGTATCTTCACTCCCACTCACATACCTCTTGTCACCCTTCCTTCCAACTCTCCTCCGTGCCCCATGTGTTGACTCACTGGTTTTTATACAATCGGGAAATGTGCTTAGTCATCCCATGCACTAGAAGGCAGCATGCAGCAATGCAAGCCCCATGAACAACAGCTCTTTGTGTGGGAAAATAAATGGAAAGCAGTATTTAGATGTTTAGATAAAAGTTTCATTCAAAAATAAATATCGGGAGGAATGTAAATGATATCGTGTAATAAGGAGGCAGGATCACAAGATGTGAAAATCCATGATCCCTGCCCCCCTTTAAGTCCACCATTATAAGGGTCGGTCAGGGAGTACCCCAGGGCTCGGCCATCAGCCCTATTCTTTTTAATCTGTATCTCCACCCCCTCGTCAAGCTAATAAAAACATTTGGCATTTCAGTCACCAATTACGCTGACGACACCCAGCTTATTTTCTCCTGTGAAGGGGAGAATGCGGTGTCCCTGGAGACCTTTCATCACTGCATGGTCACCACGGTAACATGGCTGAGTAACAACTCGCTGCAATTTAACAGCTCTAATACAGAGGTGTTACACTGCTCAGTGGACCGGGTCCCTCGATCTTTACCACAGGACTTCTGGCCCCCCTCCTTTCAGGGCACAGCGGCAGCAGCTACCTCGGTTCGGAATTTGGGAGTGACAATGGAACCGAGTCCTCAACTGGACGTTTTTATTGACAAAACAGTATCCACCTGTATGGGCCTGTTGCGTTCTCTCAGGAAGATTCTCCCTCTGCTCCCTGTCAATGCCAGACCAGAAGTAGTGCGCAGCATCATTCTAAGCAGACTGGATTACTGCAATGCACTACTTCTGGGGGCACCTGCTATGGCGATAGGTAAGCTACAAAGAGTGCAGAATTTCGCGGCTAAGCTAGCACTCTCCCGCCGCCGTTCTGATTCATCTTCTGCAGCTCTTAGAGACTTGCATTGGCTCCCTATCCCTCAACGGATCGAATTCAAGGCGCTTTGTCTGGTCTTCCGGGCTCTGCATGGCTCGGGACCTTTGCCCTTACAGGAGATGTTCACCTGGTACACCCCCGCAAGAGCTCTCTGTACTGCCTCTGCCTATCTGGCAGTTGTTCCTAAGTTCCGGAGAAAGCGAATGGGCGGCCGCTCGTTTGGTTTCACGGCATCTAAGCTGTGGAACGAGTTGCCACTGTCGCTCAGATGCTCAGGAGACCTCCTTTCTTTTAAAAAACTATTAAAAACTCATTTATTTCCTAGGTTAGGATAATTGCTCTATGATCCTTCTTTGACTGTGTTTCAGGATTTGTTTGATCTCAGCGCCAGGATGCCCGTCGGGTGACAGAAAACGCTTTATAAGTGTGTTATACATACATACATACATACATCTAAAGTATATTGTGTAATAAGAACATGTGTAAATATCGCGTGTGAAAGGACACTGTTTAATGGGCCCAAAAAGTTTAATTTGTGTAATAAGGAGGCAGGATCACAAGATGTGAAAACTGCAGAGCCACACAAAAGGGGAAAGGATGTGGTCTGACGGCTAGCGCGGCCGACTTTGGTGCTGGGAAACAAGGTTAGAGCCTCGTATCGAGCAATGACATGATTGATTTGATTTGATTTTGGGTTTTGTAGAGCGCACAGCTACCCTTGGGCATCCCGGCGCTAGTGATCACAGTCCTGGAGGGTGGGAAGTCATGGGGGGAATGCTCAGGGGAAGAGAAGGGTCTTCAGTCTTTTCCTAAATCTGAGGTGGTTTTGTTCTTGCCTCAGGGAGAGTGGGAGGGCATTCCACAGTCTGGGGGCATTGTACGAAAACAGGCGACCACCTGTTCTGGCCTTCCTAATTCTGGGGACTTTTGCAAGGGAGAGGGAGTTAGATCTAAGTTGTCTGATTGATTGTTGATGGGACACAAGAGGCCTGAGGATGGGAGGGCCTTCATTGTGCAGTATTCTATGGGCAATGCACAGGGTCTTGAAGTTGACCCGTTCCTTAACTGGCAGCCAGTGCAGACTTCTAAGGGCTGGCTTGGCCGAGCTCCTCGCTGCGGTTCCTGTGAGTATTCTTGCCGCCGCATTTTGTGCACATTGAAGTCTGTGGACTACAGAGACTGGGGCCCCCAGATATAGGACATTCCCATAGTCCAATCTGGAGTTCACCAGCTCCTGCATCAAGAGCTTCCTGGATTGAAGGGGGAGTAGATGGAGGATCTTTCGTGCCATCTTCATAAGGCCGAAGCACGTTCTCGCAGTTTTCCTTGCTTGTGTTTTAAAACTGAGATCCTGGTTCAGCCATATCCCTAGGCTTTTTACTTCGGATTTTGGGGATGGTGGAGATCCCATGCATGGTGGCCAGGGAAGGGGTGTGGGGATTTTATTTGGGTTTCCCAGAAGGAGTATTTCTGATTTTTCCCCATTCAGTTTTAACCGGGACTCGCACATCCATTGGTGCACTTTTTCCAGACAGCTGAATAGATTGGAGAGGGCGTTGTCTGATTGGTTGAGGGAAACGACAAGCTGGGTGTCATCAGCGTACATTATTGATTTAATCCCAAAAGGTTTAACAACATCCTCGAGGGGTGCCATGTACACGTTAAAAAGTGTGGGGCTCAGGGAGGATCCCTGAGGCACCCCACACTTGAGTGCCTGAGCCTTGGAGATGGAGTGTCCATCTGTCACTTGAAAAGACCTGTCTTCAAGGAAGGATGAGATCCAAGCTAAAGCGGAGTCCGCCACTCCTATCAGTCCAAGACGGTGAACAAGGGTTGCGTGGTCCACCGTGTCGAAGGCGGCACTCAGGTCGAGGAGGATCACTGCCACTGATCCTCCTACGTCCAGTATGCCCCTAGCTTCTTCGACCAAGGCTAACAGTGCGGTATCCGTCCCTTGTCCTGGTCTGAAACCTGTTTGGGTTTGGCGGAGGAGGTGATTGGTCTCTAGGAACTCAGAAAGGTGTTGATTTGCTACTCTCTCGGCGATTTTGCTAATCGCCGGTAGCAGTGAGATCGGTCTAAAGTTTGATGGATCTGTGGGGTCAAGATGCGGTTTTTTTATGAGAGCCTTCACAGTGGCTTTTTTCCAGTTTGCTGGGACTGTGCCATTTTCGAACGAGGCGTTGATCAGGTTGGTGAGAGGAGGGGCTATAGTGGAAGCAACTTGCTTCAGTTTACTGATCGGGGCTGGATCTGATGGGGCGCCGCTTTTGACTTTGTGCAGGACGTTGAGAAACGTTTCGGTGGTGATTTGGGGGAAGGAGAGCAACCTCGGGGTGTCTTGGGAGGCCGGGTGGTAAGGGCCTCTTAGTGCAATTGGCGCCGCCGGGAGGGAGTTCAGGATTTTTTTGATTTTTTTCGAAAAAAAATCGGCCATCTGGTTGCATTTTGCGCCATCCAGGTCAGGTGGTGGTGGGGGTTCCTGTATTTTGGAGAGGAGTTTGACTATCCGATAGGTCTCTTTTGCGGAGTTGGTCGCGGCTGCTATTTGATCCTCAAAGTAGGAGGCCTGTGCCATTTTTAATGCATTTTTGTAGAGCCTAATGTGGGCTTTGTATCCACTTCTGTCTTCTGTGTTCCAGTGCTTTCTCCATTGGCGTTCAAGCCTTTTGCCTTTCCGTCTTAATTCACGTAGTTCCTCAGTGAACCACGGTAGTTTGGAGGATTACCTATTGGGAGGGAGGGCTTTAAGTGGCAGGACTGTATCGAGAGAGTCGCTAATCCATTTATGTAATTGAATTTCGGCTTTGGAGGGGTCGGGGTCGACTGTGGGTAGAGGTGAGGACAGAGAGCGTTCCCATAGGATAGTGTCTAGTTTTTTCCATGGGCTTGACGGGGCCCGGGGGCGAGGAGTATCCGAGATCTTCCCTGGAAGTTGGAATTTGAAAGGAACCAAGAAGTGGTCCGACCAGGGGAGAGGGAGAGGAGTTTGAACAGAGAGTTTGGAGAGGTTAGAGAAGATGGGATCTAATAGGTGTCCTTTCATGTGGGTGGGATCATTGCTGAGTAATTGTAGATTTAGGGAATTTAGATCAGTTTTTAAGTCTGTGGCAAGTTTATTGCCTTGATCATCGAAGTGGAGATTTAAGTCCCCGAGGATTGTGAAGTTTGGCGTCCCGCAAGCCAGGGAGGAGATGGCATCCATGAGTGAGTTTATGAAACACCCTACCTGTCCTGGCGGACGGTAGATTAACACCCCAGTTAGTGTGGTAGATGGTGGAAGGTGTAAAGAAAAAAGGACATTTTCGCTATCGAGAATGGGGCTATCTTTGAATTGACATGCGAGGTTGTCGCGATAGATAATCGCGATGCCCCCTCCTGTGCCTGTCGGTCTGTTGAGGGTTTTAATGAGGTACCCAGGAGGTAGTGCTTGGATAATGTCCGGGTCGGAACTCTCGGACAGCCAAGTTTCTGTTAAAAACAGAACGTCCAAGTCCAACTCTGTTAATAGCAGGTTGATTTCAGTGTGGTGTTTAGGGAGTGACCTGCAATTCAGCAGGGCCATCTCCAGGCAAGCAGGTTGAGAATGGGATAAGGGCGAAGCCCTGTAGGCGCAGTTTGGGCATCTAAGAGGCTCCTGTTCCGGGGTAATAGGACCGTTACATCTAGTGTTTAACGGTTCTCTGAGTAGGTGCAGAGTTTCTTGTGAGTATTTGATTCGAGGCGGTTCAGAACCGGCCAGGGGTGTGGGCTCTAGGCTCGGTCTGGCGCGGACGGGCGCAGACGGGCTTGCCTTAGGCGCGCCTTCGGCGCGCAATCGTCGCGCCCGCTGCGCTCGTCCGCTGCGCTTCCTAGGAAAGCACATTTTTTATGAGGCTGTGGCTAGCGTCAAGCGGGGGGCGTGGCCTCGAGGGGGCGTGGCCTCCGCGCTCGAGCAGGCAATGGCGGCGGTGTTTCCTAAGTGTTTTTCCCGCGGCAGCGTCAATATCGGCTGCGCGGCATCACCCCAGGCAAGTGAGAGGTCCTGAGGTCGTGAGGGAGGGGGAGAGGAAAGTGGGACAAGCTGTGTGAAAGTTTTATGGTCATAAAAAAGTATTTTCATGACACTCAAGAGTGGCTATATTTCTTCCTTCAACCCACGCAGAAAACGTCTCCTCGTGCCTGCGCCCCAAAAACACCTACATCTACTTTTTATGTGTTGCATGGTCGGTGGGTGGGTGGGTAGGGGGGTGCATGGTGGGTGCATGATGGCTGGATGGATGCATGATGGATGGATGGGTGGATGGATTGATGGATGGATGGGTGCATGAATGATTGTTGGGTGGATGGGTGGGTGGCTGGATGGATGGATGCATGCATGCATGATGGGTGCATGCATGATGAATGGATGGATGGATGGATGGGTGGATGGATGAATTAATGATGGATGGATGCATGATGGATGGGTGGATTGATGGATGGGTGGGTGGATGGATGGTGGCTGGATGGATGGGTGGCTGGATGGCGTATGGATGGGTGGATGGATGCATGAATGATGGATGGATGCATGAATGAATGATGGGTGGATGCATGATGGATGGGTGGGTGGATGGAAGATTGATGGATGCATGATGGATGGATGGGGGAATGGATGCATGAATGATGGATGGATGCATGATGGATGGATGGATGGATGGATGGGTGGATGGATGCATGAATGAATGATGGATGGATGCATGATGGATGGGTGGATAGATGGATGGGTGGGTGGGTGGATGGATGGGTGGGTGGATGGATGGGTGGATGGATGGATGGATGGATTCATGCATGATGGGTGGATGCATGATGAATGGATGGATGGATGGGTGGATGGATGCATGAATGAGGGTTGGATGCATGGTGGATGGATGGATGGGTGGGTGGGTGGATGGGTGGCTGGATGGTGGATGGATGCATGGGTGGATGGATGCATGAATGATGGATGGATGCATGAATGAATGATGGGTGGATGGGTGGATGGGTGGATGGGTAATGGATGGATGCATGATGGATGGATGGATGGATGGATGGATGGATACATGAAGAAATGATGGATGAATGCATGATGGATGGGTGGATGGATGGGTGGGTGGATGGATGGATGGGTGGGTGGATGGATGGGTGGGTGGGTGGATGGACGATGTATGGATGCATGATGGATGGATGGGTGGATGGATGCATGAATGATGGATGGATGCATGATGGACAGATGGGTGGATGGATGCATGAATGAATGATGGATGGATGCATGATGGATGGGTGGATGGATGCATGAATGATGGATGGATGCATGATGGATGGATGGGTGGATGGATACATGAATGATGGATGGATGCATGATGGATGGATGGATGGGTGGATGGATGCATGAATGAATGATGGATGCATGATGGATGGGTGGATGGATGCATGAATGATGGATGGATGCATAATGGATGGATGGATGGGTGGATGGATGCATAAATGAATGACCACTCGCTGCTACACACATCCCAGACAGGCTTTAGACCACAACATGGGACAGAAACCGCCTTATTAGCAGTCACCGAAGCCACCAGAAGGATCCTAGACCAGGGAGGATCAGTGGCAGTGATCCTCCTTGATCTAAGTGCCGCCTTCGATACGGTCAGCCATCCCACCCTGCTGGACCGTCTCCATAACATTGGAGTTTCGGGTGACGCTCTAAGGTGGTTCGAATCCTTTCTGTCTGGGAGGTCGTTTCAGATCTTCGACGGTGTAACAGCATCCACCAGCAAACCCCTGAGCTGCGGAGTACCACAGGGCTCCTCCCTGAGCCCTGTGCTGTTTAACGTCTACATGAGGCCGCTGGCAAGTGTCGTCAAACCGCATGGCATTAACATCGTGTCATACGCCGACGACACCCAGCTGGTGGTCTCACTGGCCACCGAGAACAGCAAGCACCCCTCAGCCGATCTGCTACATTGCCTAGAGGACATAAAGGGTTGGATGACCAACTCCTCTCTCAAATTAAATGGAGATAAGACGGAGCTGATGCTCCTAGGCCCACCCTCTCCAGTCCCATTCACCTCCCTATGGCCCAATGCACTGGGTCCCCCCCCAACCCCCAAGGAAAGTGTGAAGAGCTTGGGAGTGTGGCTGGACAATAAACTTTCCTTCTCCACCCAGGCCACAAAACTATCTGCTACTTGCTTTGGCCTACTGAGAACCCTGAGGAAGGTCCTTCCGCTGCTGCCATTAGAAGCTAAAAAGGTTGCGGTCCAAGGGTTAATCCAGTCCCGGCTTGACTCGAACAATGCCCTATATTTGGGGGCGCCTGAGTTCACACTCCGAAAACTACAGGTTGTCCAAAATTGTGCAGCACGTTCCCTGCTGGAAATCCCGCGCACTCAGTCTGCTAAACCTGCTCTGAGAAGCCTCCACTGGCTACCAGTGAGGCAGAGAGTAGCCTTCAAAGCATTATGTCTGGCGCATCGCACCTTCTGGAACACAAGCCCAGCGATTAATAGAAATCTTGTCACCCCCTATCACCCCAACAGGAACCTGCGATCAAAAGAAGCTTTCCTTGCCGTCATTCCCAGGGTAAAGCGAGCCAGAGCTGGGGGAAGACTGTTCTCATTGAATGCCGCTAAGCTCTGGAATGACCTTCCCCTCTCACTCCGGTCTAACTTAGATCTCCTCTCATTTCGCAAACACCTAAAAACTTGGCTGTTTGACAAATCCTCTGCACCTTAGCACCCCCTCCGCCACTATTCTGGTCAGCTCAGCGCTTGGACGCCCACGGGCAGCAACCGCGCTCTATAAATATGGTTACAATTACAATTACAATTACGGATGGATGCATGGTGGATGGGTAGATGCATGGATGGATGGGTGGGTGGGTGGGTGGATGGATGGGTGGAATGATGGATGGGTGGATGGGTGGATGGATGGATGGATGGATGGATGGATGGATGGATGGATGGATGGATGGATGGATGGATGGATGGATGGATGGATGGATGGATGGATGGATGGATGGATGGATGGATGGATGGATGGGTGGATGGATCCCTGAATGATGGATGGATGCATGATGGGTGGGTTAACTTCTAGGAGAACCGAGCTCTAGTCTGGGGTGAGATGCTCAACATCCTGTGAATCTGGGCAAATTACTTAATCTCTCAGCGCCTACCCAAAACTGAATGTGATCGCCTGTCACGTAATTGGTACTCATGTAAAGCAATGCGATACCTTCTGGTTGAGTTTGCGCTGGTTATAATTCCTGGGGGAAAAAACCATATTCAGACATACTGGTCATTGATGCTGAGCACCACAAAGGATATAAGGGGAATTACTCTTCATCCTCATGCCCTGGTGATAATATTAGGTTGCACTGGAGAACATGGTTCCTACCCACTCTGGGTGGAATTGTGAAAATTGTTAATGGGTGCATTATGGGTGGGTGGGTGGATGGATGGGTGGATGGATGGATGGATGGGTGGCTGGATGGTGGATTAATGGGTGGATGGATGCATAAATGATGGATGGATGCATGAATGAATGATGGGTGGATGCATGATGGATGGATGGGTGGATGGATTCATGAATTATGGATGGATGCATGATGGATGGGTTTTTTTCTAGGAGAAGGGGGGGCTTTAGTCTGGGGTGGGATGCTCAACATCCTGTGAATCTGGGCAAAATACTTAATCTCTCAGCGCCTACCCAAAACTGAATGTGTTCGCCTGTAAGGTAATTGCGGCTCATGTAAAGCAATGCAATACCTTCTGGTTGAGTTTGCGCTGGTTATAATTCCTGGGGGGAAAAAACATATTCAGACATACTGGTCATTGATGCTGAGCATCACAAAGGATATAAGGGGAATTACTCTTGTGCAACATACACGTGCTGAGGTGCGCTGCCGCTCCCTGCTATGCCCCGTGACATCCCTAATTAGATAGCCCAATATATATATAGGTCTGCAGTACAGAACCACCCCGATAGGTAGCTGCTGACACAGTCCATAAGTCCTCCACGCAATTTACTCCCTGTCCCCCCCTCTTTCTTTTTTATATTCGCCCCTCACATTACATACCCGGTTTATCACCCCTAGTTCTTCCCCCCAAACTCGCTTTACAGCAAGGACAAGTGGATTAATGATTCATGTACTCCTACATGATACAGGCGATGTGTCCGCTAATCGACTGCCTACACTCTGGTTACTTGTACATTCATGTCATACTGTACTGTGAGCATATTTGAAAAATATTAATAAAAATATATTTTTTTAAATAAAATAAGGGGAATTACTCTTCATCCTCATGCCCTGGTGATAATGCTAGGTTGCACTGGAGAACATAGTTCCTACCCACTCTGGGTGGAATTGTGAAAATTGTTGATGGGTGCATGATGGGTAGGTGAATGTGTGGATAGATGAGTGGCTGGATAGATGGGTGGCTGGATGGGTGGATGGATGGGTGGGTGTATGGACGGGTGTATGAACGACTCAATAATACCAATTTTGTCTCTTAAAACAGGCCATCAACACCAACAAGGTTTGTCTGGATATTCAAAGCTAGAAACACTATGAACAAAGTAATTCCAAGTGTACAACAACTATACAGGTACATGGCTGGTATTTTGTAAGGGCTATTACACCCGACAATTATCTCAGAAAGTAATGTCTTGCATAGTCTCATGGACTTTACTTTCTGTGCTGTCTCGCGTAGTGCATGTTAGTACACCGCCAACCCAATTTTCTTTTGCTGTTACAGATTCTCAAAGGTCACGGAGTTGCAAGGCAAGCAAAATTGTGGGGTGTCACCACTAAGTGCCTGGGCAGAGTAGCACAAAAGGTAAAACCGCGTACATTCATAGTTTGTGAGTGAACCCATTTTTTTTGTAGCCAAAGTTGTTAGGTGCTGATGTACGTATTAATTTCTATTGTATACCAAAATGTGTAGGGTTATTGCCGCAATCCAAATCATTGTTTTTAGGTAGGGGCTTTCAAAAATGCCCCCAAAGGCTTTTCCAGGCGGATTGCCTTCAGTGCATGTGAGGAGTATTGCTCTGGGAGTATTTAACCCCTTACCTCCTGCCCGTGCACGGTTTCAGTCCCATCAAG
Source organism: Lissotriton vulgaris (assembly GCF_964263255.1). Taxonomy (NCBI): domain Eukaryota; kingdom Metazoa; phylum Chordata; class Amphibia; order Caudata; family Salamandridae; genus Lissotriton; species Lissotriton vulgaris. Next base: position 585,605,358 of record NC_141685.1, read on the forward strand.
ATCCTGTCAGTAGAGGATCCCTGTATTGTCTGCTGCTCTATAACCATTTGCACACTACCTCTCACTCTTGTTACCCCCCCTTCCACACACCAATAGCACTCTGTGCCACATAATTATATGCTACCTAATTACAGTGCGCCCAACGCAACATACATTAGAAATACCACTCAGTGCCACTTAATTACATGCCACATAATTACACTTTACTGAATGCAATGTAGACTCCAGACAATGCAATTCAATGCCACATAATTAAATTTTACTGAATGCAACTTAGACTTCCCACAACGCCACTCAGTGCCACATAATTACACTTTACTGAAAGCAACTTAGACTCCACACAATGCCACTCAGTGCCACATAATTACACTTTACTGAATGCAACTTAGACTCCACACAATGCCACTCAGTGCCACATCAGGTCCCAAAGGCGAGATCTATTGGCTATGCCAACGCTTGTTTCCTTCTTTGGGGAGTCATGTACCTATAACCGTCTACACCTTTTACGACTTGCAACAGCCAATAATGTTACTGTTTGGGCCTTGGAAATTATTCCCTTTGCTTTTACATTTACAGGAAATGTCAGATCCGAAGCTGGCCAAATACATCACCTCCAGCAGAGGAAACCGTCTACTAAAACACAGTGGTTATATTTATTGTAAGGAGAGACATTATGAGCCACGGGGTCATTTGGGGTGTGTCCAATACTACTCCAGCCATTGCAGAGGCCAAGCGGTTACTCTGGGTGACTCTGTTTTAAGAAGCACCGACCATAACCACTCTGCCTCTGCAACTGCAATTGAAGTGAGAGAATCAATAAATGAAATTAAAGTGATTGCAGGCAACTCCAATGACCCGTGCGCTGCTATTTTGAGGGAGGTATCCCAAAACATTCCTGAACATGTTGCTAGTAGTATGCTACTATTCCAAACTTGCAGCGAATAATCCAACGTAAGAAACATGCAACAAATCCTAAACGTGTTAAACCACATACCTTTTCAGATATAACAATTCCTTGTGATCTTTGTCTTACAGTTGCCAACTAACCATTTCTCTTATATGACAATGAAAATGCTCAGAAGTGTATTTTAATATTTAGTACTCCCGTAATCTAACTAGGTTGGAGAACAGTGATGTTCTGATGATGGATGGTACCTTTAAAAGTACTTCCACCCCTTTCACCCAAATATACACTATTCACGGCTATGTTAACAGCACAGTAGTTCTTTTAGTGTACAGTTTACTACCGGGCAAACAATCCTCAACAGATACTGAATTTTTGTCAGTCCTAAAATTAAAAATTCCAAACAAAAGTCTGAGAAAAGTAATCATGAACTTTGAATTACCAATGCTCAATACTATAACCAAATTGGACATGGATACCCAAATCCAAGGATTTTTTTTCCACTTTTCCCAGGCTTTTTGGCGTAAAATACAAAAAACATCCCTAATTGAGGATTATGCGTCAGACAGCAAACTAAAGTTTGAGCTTAAAAAACTTACCGCATTTTTTTTGTTCCTGCTGACAGTGTAGACGAGTACTACACATCGATTACCGAGTCTGAGTACTTTCTAGCAAACGAAGACAAATTGGCACCAATTTTAAATTATTTTGAAGACCCATGGATTGGCCATTGCCCCCATGGACCATTCTTGGCGCTGAAGTAATCGCCCTTGTCAAACTGATTTTTATTATGTTTCCCATGAAGGACATGTTATTCTGCATTTCATTACTGAATAGCCTGATAATAAAGGGTTTCTCAGTTTGTGAAATCTACTACTATTCTCGTCATTTGTGGAGGATGTAATGTAAATGGATGCATCTTACTGTGAAAAAAAGTGTCTGGCTAGTTGGTTCCAGCGTCATCTTCCCTCTGCTGCTCTACTTTGCTTGGGTGGGTGTCGAGCAGGTGGGCCAGGGTCATCTTCCTTTGAGTCGGAATCAGACACTTCCATTGGTAGGACCCTCTTGCCGGCAATGTTGTGAAGAACTGCACATGTCACAACTATTTTGTAAGCTGTTACAGGCTCATACTGCAAGGCCCCACCGCTTTTATGAAGGCACCGGAAGCATGATTTAAGGATGCCGAAAGTGAGCACTTTCACACTCCTGGTGCATTTGTTAGGACTGTTGTACCATCGATCATGTAGGCAGTTTGGATTCAGGTAGGGCGTGAGGATCCATGGCCGTAGTGCATACGTACTGTCACCTAGTGAGACAAATATCAGGGTGGGACAACATAGACAGAGTAATATTTGCACTTATACTTTTCACTTTTTACATTAAATTGCATTACCTAGTAGGTATCCTTCATCGAATTTCCCCCTTTTTAGTTGCTGGTGAATGCTACTGTGGCAAAAGATGTAGGAGTCATGGATGCTCCCTGGAAATTTTGCAACAATGTCTATGATGATGTGTTGTGCATTGCAGACTACCTGAATGTTTAGTGAATGTGTGCTCTTGCGGTTCCGAAATATGTATTCCAGGTGGGATGGGGGACATATGGGCACATGGGTCCCGTCTATGCAGCCAATTACCTGTGGAAATCTTGCTATCCTGTAAAAATGGGTTATTTTATTCTGAATTTTAATTGCATCCCTGGGTAGGTAGATGTGTTAGTGTATGGGGTGGGTCATGGCGTCAAGGAATGTGCGAAAGAAACGCGAAAGCATTCTCTGTGACACCCAACCGCCACTGCAATGACATCTTGGTAACACCCAGGGGGCAATAGGTGGAGGGAGCACAAAACCTGGACATGGGTGGAGATTGCATGGTTGAGCTGGGTTCTGCTTTCTAGTTGTGGATTCAAAATGGCTACTAGCTCTAGTATAACATTGCTATTTAGCCTGTACTGGTCACATATCTCTTCCTCTGTCTTATCAAACATGGCTAGCCTGAAAATCTTCTCCTGTTACCACCCCCTCTGCTGAGCAGCCAAATACCGGACCGTCCTCACTATCTCGTACTGGGCAGCCATTGTAGTAGGATTTGTGATACATTTTGCGCCTGTTTTTATAGGTTGGGCCATGTTACCACCTTTTGATTCACTGTAAATTGCATGTGCAAACGGGTCATGTTGCTCTTACTCGCAAAATGCAACTTGTCTGTACATAAAGATTTGCGACTCGCAAATAGCGAGTCGCTATTTGGGACACGCACATTTGACCCACATATTTTTGCAGCTCAGTAATCTGTCACATCGCAGTTTTTGATTTGCACTGCTTGTCGTGCATCACATACGGTCCATTTTGCATGCGCAAAACGTGTTGCGACCATATTGCGAAGGAAACGAGGTAGGAACGTAACTTTTTTTCTCTTTTCCCCTTCCGTTCTGTCTTGCACCCCATAGTCCAGGTCCTTCCTTAGCTGCTACTACTTTATGATGATGCTAATCAACTCCGTTGTCACCAGGATCTAAGATAAGTAGAATGATGAGGCTAAAAAACAGCTGGAACCAATAAAGTGGGTTTAATTCTAAAACATTACATACCGGTGACTAGGAGTGTCTGACGCACACGAGCCTAGTCTGCAACTGATTACCATTGCCATGAACCTCGCAGATGCCATTCCACTACCCGACCATGGAATCCATATCAAACAATAACAAAGCATTTACGGGGAGATGCAAGGCCTCGTGAGGCCAAGCTTCAATCCGGAGTCTCGTGTTTCCACAAGACTAACCACTACAACATTTCCTCCCTCAAAAAGAAACAGAATTAATAATGTAAGCAAAAATTATAGGTAATCGCTAAAAATTGTGGCATAAACATTACTGATTTAAAGCAACAGTGCAGATAATAACATGCACAGGTAATAATCACCAAATGTTCAAATACAAAATTTGGAATATTTAAGCCGCATTACAGTTAATAACATACACTATCCACGCAGAAACAATTAGGAAAATTCATGAAAAGCAAAGACTTAGTTAGTTCAACACATACGGCCTCATTTACAATATTTTGTTGCACAGGAGCGCAGCAAGACTTCCTGCTGTGCTGCCTTGAGCCAAAATAAAAGGGTAGGAATGCACAGTATCTAGAAGATACAGTGCATACCCTTTCTCCCCTGCGCCGGCACACAAACAGCAGCCGTGCGCCAGCACAGACACCCTTGCGTCATTTTGCAAGAGTGCTGCACTGAGGGGTTGATTGTTTTTGTGCAGAAAGGGAAACTTTTCTGCACAAAAACAATCATTAAAAACATTTTCCTATTTCTGTGGGTGCTGCAGAATGCAGCACGCATACAAAGAGGAAAAAAGAGGAGAAATAAAAGTATTTTTCCACGTTGCAACTCCTTACGCCTCCCTGGGGATGCATAGAATTCTGATGAATATCCAGGTTTACAAAACGCTGTAAATCTGCAAATGCGTCAAATTCAATGGCTGTTGGGTGGGAACACTCACAGTAACACCCATGGAACGTCCCTGTCATGCAGAGTTATGTGTGAAAGAGAAACATATTTAGAAGGCTATGAAAAGTCATGCAGGGTGACTTTAAATGGCCTTGTATATATAGGGAAGCCCATTGCGCTGCTGGTGCATCAATAAAAGTATCACACCAGCTGCACAATGGGCTTGTAAATAAGCCCCATATTCTTTAAACTTGCTAGGCAACCTTCTCTGGTGGCCCCCACACCTGATATCAAACTCATCCCAATTAAAGTTGTGAGAGAAATAAGTGTCATCCTCCAAAGTGGCTGCTCCAGTGGCTAATAGCAAACCTCATTGTAACCAATTAAACAACTCCCACTGGTCTGTATCAAGGTTAGGCTGTTTCCTCATGATATCCGCTTGTTAGCCGGTAAGGTCCACCAAGCATCTGTTGTTCCCCCAACTCCTGTCTTCCAAAAGGGCTGACCCTTTATTCAACTGTTTGACTACAACAGGTGACAAAAACCTTGATGTACCTTTTTGTACCTTTCTTGGGTTTTTATGAGTACTGAATCACTTACTTGCAAGGCTGTACTCTCGGATCGCTTCCCAGCATCATTCTGGGCCTTTGTGGCTTCATGCACCTTCCTACCTCTGATTAGTGTGAATGGTGCCACACCAGCAGTGCTACGAGTTTTGGTGTTATAGGACCATATTTTAATGCGCACAAAGTCTTGAACATTTTGGCCAGAGGAAATTGCTGTTTGCCCACCTTCCTTCATCATTCTGTTTCCTCTCTCAACTGGCCCATTAGAAGGAGATTAAAGAGCCACTTTGAGATGGTGAATGTCATGTTATGTTATGTTATGTTATCTGTTTTGTAAAGCGCAAACAGCTGCCCCAGCAACGGGGCGTCCCGGCGCTAGAACCATAACACAACCAACTGAAACGGGAGACGAGACCTACAAGGAGGGAAAGAGATGGGTTTTGGTCGCTCTACGGAAAGCTAGCATATTGTCGATGGATCGGATGTGGAGGGGAAGGGAGTTCCATAACTTGGCCCCCAATAGTTTGAAGGAACGCCCTCCGATGCGGCAGAACTTTGTGTGGGGTATCATGGCTAAATGTTGCCCCTTGGACCGGAGATTCCGTTTGGGATAATAGGGGGTCAACAGCGAACGGAGGAGCTCTGGACCTTCGTTCTTCAGGATTTTAAAGGCGAATATGAGAGCCTTGAATTGGATGCGGGCTTCGATGGGTAGCCAATGTAGTCTGTGAATGGTCGCTCTCGCCGAGCACCTTCTAGGGAGACCTACTATAGCCCTTGCAGCCGAATTCTGGATCCGTTGGAATCTTTTTATTTCAGATTTGTTCGCTCCTAACAGCAGGACGCTCGCGTAGTCCAGCCTGGACAAGATGGAAGATTGCACAATAAGTTGTCGCGTTTTGGCGTCAAAGTAGCCTAAGATGGGGTTGAGACTTCTCAGTAAACCAATGCAAGTTGCGGCAACTTTTTTGGTGTGCGACTGGAAGCTAAGAGTAGAGTCCAGCCAAACTCCTAGATTTTTTGCTAGAGTTTTGGGGGGGGGGGGTGCTGGGCCTAATGATTGGGGCCACCAGAGGTCATTCCAGTTGTCACTGTTTTTCCCCATTATCAGCACCTCAGTTTTGCCACCGTTGAGTTGGAGGCAGTTAGCTGTCATCCATTTTGCAACGGCAGTCAGTCCATCCCTGAATCTACTGGCCTCGGGAGAGGGGGCCTCATTGAGGCTAATGACCAACTGAGTGTCGTCGGCGTACGACACCATTGTGAGGCCCCATGTCTTGGCAACCTCCGCCAAGGGTTGCATATATAGGTTAAACAAGGATGGACTTAGGGCAGAGCCCTGTGGGACTCCTTGTCCTATGTCTTGGGGTTGGGAGATGAACGGAGGGGCGGATACCCTGAATGATCTATTGGTTAGGAATGATCGGAACCATTGAAGCGCCGAGTCTACGATCCCGATGTTTTCAAGGCGTTTTAGTAGGATGGCATGGGAGACCGTGTCAAAGGCCACGCTGAGATCGAGCAGTATCAGCGCGGCACTTTTACCGGTGTCCAAGATTTCCCGTAAGTTTTCCGTGGAGGTGAGGAGCGCGGATTCCGTGCTATGGCCCGGCCTGAACCCGTGTTGGGAGGGGTCCAGGATGTTGTTTTTTGCCATGTGATCGCTGAGAATTTTGTTCGCGTGGGCTTCCGCTAGTTTCGCTACCCATGGGAGTAGTGAAACGGGCCGGTAGTTCTCCGGTTTAGAGGGGTCTAGGGAGGGTTTCTTTATTATCGGGGTTACCCAGGCCTGTTTCCAGCAGGTGGGTACCGTGGCTGTGGTAAATGAGAGATTGAGGAGTGAGGTCAAAGATGGGAGAAAAAATTCCAAGGCTCCCAGGAAGTGATTTGGTCTCATTGGGTCTGTGGGGGCACCAGATTTCACCTTCCTACAGAGTTTGGTAAGTTCGTCACCTGAGATAGCGGGTAAGCAAGTGAGCCTTGCGTGTCTAAAGGCAGCGTTGGGGGGGCTGATGTCCTCTGGGCTATCCTGGGTGAAGGCGTTGTAAATTTTCTTTACTTTTTCCGTGAAGAAGGTAGCTAGGTCTTCACATTGCTGCGTGGAGGTGATGTGAGAGGCCCGTTTGTCACCCTGTTGTAATTTTTGCACGATTTAGAAAATAGTTTTCGTGGGGTTGGGGCTAGCTTTTATCTCAGTAGCGTAGAAGGCAGCGCGGGTTACCCGAATTGCCTTGTGGTATGTTCTGAGAGAGGCCAAGTATGCGTTTTTGTCTTCCTGCTTATATTCCTTCCTCCATTTCTGTTCTGCTTTTTTACAAGATTTCCTCATCGTTTTAAGGTTCTCATCGTACCAGGGGTTGGAAGGGGTGTTTCGCCCTTTTGTCCATTTGGCTGGTATGATGGCATCCAGTCCCTTGGTGATCCAGTCCTGGAAGGACGCATAGGATGTTTCAATGTCGTTTATATCCTCCAGGTTAGGTGCCCTTTAGGCTGGCCGTTAGGTCACATTGTTGGAGCTTGTGCCAAGGTCGTTTTAGGCGTGCGGTGGGTGATTTTTTTACGGGAGGGGAGTTGTTCGGGAAGGAAATGGTTATTAACGAGTGGTCCGTCCATGCCATGGGTTTGGGGTCGTCAGCTTTGGCCTCTGGTATGTTAGTAAATACCGGGTCAAGCAAATGGCCCGCGACATGTGTGGGGGTTTGGACGAGCTGGATTAGCTGTAAGGCAGCTAGATCTGCAACGAAGTTGCTGATTTTAGCATCTGAAGCGTCGTCTAAGTGGAGATTGAGGTCTCCTAAGATCGTGAAGTTGGCCGAGCCAGTGATCATAGCGTGTGCTGTCTCAATAAGCTCTTCAGTGAATTTCGTAGAAGGCCCTGGGGGTCTGTAAATAAACAGGCCAGAAAGAGTGCAATGGGGACTTGTGGAGATTTTGAAGCGAGCGCATTCGCTGTCTGCAATACTTTCCTTTTGGAAGGAGCAGGTAAATGAGGATCTATGGATGGCGGCAATGCCACCTCCTCTTGAGTCTCATGAAGCTTGAGATCCGTAAACATACGATGCAGCAATTAAATGACTACCATTATCGGTGACAATGGTTTTGGGTGATCCCTGAAACATAAAGACATATTCAAGGAATTTAATAGCATTATCAGTCGCTGGACCATCACAAAATAGGTAATACATCTACTTGGTGAGATAATCCAACAACAAAACTAAGTACCTGTTCCCACTGGTAAAAGCTTGTAAGGACCAGAAAAGTCCCGACCAAATTTGTCCCAGGATTCCTGTGGAAATGGTACTAGATGGAGTGGCGTATTCAAAGTCTTCCGATCTTTATCAGATAAAAGACATTCAGTGCACCCAACAATCATGACCCTCCCTGAGACTCAAGAGACTTCCACCAATAATAATGCTTAAGGCATTGGTAGGTCTTAGTAACACCTAAGTGTCCCTGATGTGCTGTCTGAATTATATCCTTTTGCAAGCTCTCTGGTGGAACGAGCAGGTCAAGGCGCATTACCATAACATCCACCACTGACAGTTTAGCTATCTGTGCAAAGCCCATCAGTTCTCCAGACAGAGCCCTGCTTTCTGCCCCCCCCCCCACCCCCACCAATTATGAGATCCTAGACCTGGCCAAGATTACAATCTTTGGAGAATGCTTCTCACCAATTCCTTTCAGTAATGGGTACACACTTTGACACTGCATCCAGGACTGCCACAACACACTCGGTATCTTCTACTTTGTCTTGTTTTTCTTCCAGATCCATCTGCGGCAAGCAGTTTGCTCTGAGGTTCTTCCCCCCGGGAGATGCTTGATGACAAAGTTGTATTCCTGTAACTTCTACAACAAACATACCAGTCTAGCCGAAGCTTGATTCGCCCCACCACAACTAAGGATGTGCATCAGTGGTTTGTGATGGGTATACACCTCAAACTCCTTGTATGGTCCAGATGCATGCAAAAGCTTCACGCTCAATGGTGCTGTATTGTTTCTCAGCAGCTTGCAATGCCCTGGACGCGAAGGCAACTGTGTGCTATTTGCCATCAACACACTGTCCAATAACTTCACCTAGACCAGACAAGCTAACATCAACATACCGAAGAACGTCATTGTCCTGAAATTAGTGTAGTGCAAGGGGTTCCTCAATGAGTTTCTTGACTCTGTCAAATGTACTGTGCAGTTTGTCTGTCCACATGAATTTGGTCCCTTTTCTCAATAAAGCCCTTAAAGGCTTAATAGTCTGTGCATAGAGATGTGCACAGCGAACATAACATCCTGCTAAACCCAAGATGAGTGCAGAGCCTCTCTATCCTTGGGTGGAGCAGCATCACAAATCACTTTGATTAAGGAAACTTTCGCTTTGATTCCTTTTGGTGATAAAGTGTGTCGAAAATAATCAAGCTCCTGTACACCAATTTGAATTTTTCCCTTCTGATAGTCATGCCAACACTGGAAAGTTTGGACAGAACCTTGTACAAAGAGTGGTCATGGTCCTACCAACTGCTAGCGAATACCAGTATATCATCCTGGTAAGCCTGAACCCCAGGTTTGTCTTCTAAAACATTGTCCATTAACTTCTGGAAAATGCTAGCAGCAGAGACTAACCCAAAAATTAACTTGAGGTACGTGTACACACCCATTTGGGTCACAAAGATGCTAGTTCCTGCTAATCAGCCAAGACGGGAATTTGGAGATACGCTGAACGCAGGTCTATGATGGAAAAGAATTTGGAAACTGGCCAGCAAATCATGTATTTTGGAGAGCAGATGGCAGACGACTAGCACGGGTGTGGAATTTAATAAAATATTTACTTGTCCATTGGGTAGACTGCTTCATAAAGCTACTTGTCCTGTAACAAAATACACTTGTCCCTTTTGTGCCATGTAATGCAGCAACAAAATACGGTTACAGTCTTATTATATAAACAGTTCTGTTATAGCTTCCCTAATTATGCCAGGGCTCGTACCATAATAGGGTTTGAATACCAGCAATTCCCTTATGTTGCTACATTTCTGCAGGTCTACATGCTGGGGCTGGTGGTCAGCAATAGTTCATGGGTTGGAATGTGCTTTTGAGTCTGTGCAAACCTACTAACTTGCATGTTTTTAGGGTTTTCACCAGCTCTTTTCAAATCTTTTCCCATATTGAAAAAGGTTGGAAATTGACTCCTGACAGTGGCAGACTTAAATCTTTTTCCAGGGTTGGGAACAAAGTGTTTAGAGGAAAAGTGAACTTGAAACATTCAGATTTTCACAGGAACAAATCTACACATGCACATTTGCTGATGCTAAAATGCAGTTCATAAATATTTTCTTGTAGTACTATTTCTTGGCCTACTTCTGTAAATTATTGGTAATTCACTGAAACTGTATATATGCACTTAATGCAAAGATGTATACCATGGATGCACTTTTGAGACTTTCTTTAATAATTGGTCCTCTAATTAAGCCTTGTGTTTGACGTAAATAATTAATTTACTCTCTTAATTTCTATGCAAGTAAGTACTTAATCAATAATAACTCAGATCGGAAGAAGGAGACAGAGTCCGTGGTGTTAGAGTTCTTAGGGGTTTTATTCCTTAAAAAGGAATGGTCATGGCCAGGATATCATGTTCTGACCACCACAGGGGTGTCAGAAGGGATAGAGCGCTACATTTTATTAACAGTACATAGCTTATATACTTATTTTACATCATTGGAAACAGTATAGAAGGCGTAACAGCTGAGAGAAGACAAGATAACAGTATACACGTGGTACATGTGCGTAATCAAGAGGCGTGAACTAGAGGTGTGTGCTAGAAACGTCACAGGTAGGTGTCACCAAAGGGGTGGCACTAACAGAAAATGTTGCAATGTCAGCAGAAATCGGAAGCTTGGATGCGCGCGCAGCTGCATGACGTGTGATTAACGTGAAGCTGGAGAGTGCAGGGGGCTTGACATTTACCCTGACGGAAAGAGACAGAAGTCTGGCATGTCAGATCAACTTGTGCTTCTATCATATCTGATATCTGATGTTTAGGAACTAAGCTATCTGGGCGGAAAGGTCTCTAGGGCAGAAGCTATTCTATACTTGCTGTGAATGCGTGTATAAGCGCCTGAGTGTCTGTATGAGAAGCGTGGGGGCATGGGCCTTCCATGGAAGCATGGCAACAGAGGCTATGAATTACTTGAATTAATTGCATAGAGACAGGTCGGCCCTTTGGCTCTGCAGCTGAGGAAGGATGTTTACTGAAACTAGCAGGCAGGAATGTATTTTCGGGGAGGGAAACAGATAACTCGAAGGTTGTAGTCGATCTTGGCAGGCAGCAGGCTGAGCCGAGCGCGAGGGGCCGCGCTGAAAGTAAGTCAGAGTTCACGGGTACAGAGGCAGCCTGGGCAGAGGTCCTCGTAGTCAGAAGCCAGAAAAGAGACTCGGTGGCAGAGATTCAGGGCCTACTCAGCCAGAGCTGAAAAACGTAGGAGTACACTACAAAAAGACGTTGGCATAGCATACTTAGGAACGGACCATTCAACCCATTCATGGTGGGTCTGAAAGAGGACATGTTAACGTTGGACGCAAATGTATTTGCGTCTTCATAGCTGGTACAGGAGGGAAGTTACATGCACTTTAACTCGTACATGGAGACGGTGGGGTACGCGCTAGGGAACACATCTTGACCATAAAATTTATATTTCCTCATTCCCTCCTTGTTCCCTACGGACCCTTCATGATATATTAATCATCATAAATTGATCAGTTTGTTCTTGTAACATCATTTGCTCATCTTTCTTTCTTTGACGGTTTGAGAGGAAACTGGAATGTTCAATGCATGATGTGGCACACAGTCCACATATCGCCGGCCCACACTGTAGGCACAGGCAGCAGCTGAATACTATGACAAGGCCGAAACCTAGGAAGGATAGGATCTTCCATCCCCAGGCAGTTAACGTTGTCCAGAACCAACCGGACCAAGTCCAGGTGCCTGGATTCTGATGTATCTGATTTGCAATTTTATGCAGGCGGGTAATAGCTTGATAGACAGATGGTGCATTTTGTGGAATGAAAACACAGCAACTTGACCCGATGACCTTACAGGCTCCACCTCTATCTGCCAAGATGACGTCAATAACAAGACGATTTTGAAGGACAACAACCCGCATAGCAGATTGCTCCTCTGTTAAGTTACCTAAGGCGGAGGCAGTTTCATGTACTACAGCTTCAAGTGTTCTAGTTAATCTACGTATTAATTTACTGTTTTGGACAGGTCCTAGAAAGAAAAAGAATCCTTTATTGAAATCAGTGTATTGTTCCCATGCCGTTTCCGTGTAGTCGACAAGTGGAATATCTCTTCTGGGTCTATTCTTTACTAGATTCGTATTTCTATGGTAATCAGGGGGAGCTAGAAAAACAGGTGGCAGAAGGAATGCAATATAACAGGTACCATCCCAATCCGGAGGCAAGCGTATGTATGCGGTATGACCACAAACAAAATAGGAATGATTGATAGCTTTAAAGGACGATTTACCATGGTCACTGAATTCGACCACAGTAGTGCATTTACTATGACCTAAGTGTACTGAACCTTTCTTTCGGACACATAATTCACCAGTGACTGGTAATACTAGCATATGGGGCAGAACTGGAGTAGCTTCGGATTCTACAGTAAGGATCATAAGGCTAATTGTGTAGTTACCTAATCCATATACTTCATTTTCTAGATCAGTTCCTATTCGAGTAGGGAGTCCTTCTTTATCAGGGTAACAGACATCGAGCAGGACTAAGTTCAAGTTTCCCCAAACCCAGCCCCCATCGAAAACAGCAATATCAGGATCTAAGGAATTAATTATTTTAAACCATGCCCCACAGGAGCCATTGTGAGTGAACGGGTACGGAAAGAGGGGCAGAGCTCCCTTGTAATTCTGGTAGGGAGGGAGTCGGCCACATATCCAGCAATCTGTGGCATTGTTCGTCTGATGGGAGTGGTGTAACATACTAATGAATGTATTGTTGCGCAGCGCAAGTCTGTAAGAGAGTTCGTGTGCAGGTAATTCACTGAAAGTGTGTTCAGCAGAGACATTGTAAACAGATTGTTCACGCCTGAAAATAGGCCAATAGATAGGTAGCAGAATGCTGGCAATAATAATTAGAACACTTAGGAAAAACATTATTAACAACGTCACTATACAGTGACTACGCAGTGATTTGCAATATGTATTTCTTTTGACTCGTCTCTCTCTCTCTCTATCTCGATCTAGGGGATACATGTCAGAAACTATTTAACCAATTCACCTAGGGGAGGACTTAAACAATTAAACTGTCTGACTTGCTAGATCGGAGTTTCATGCGGTATTTTTCTTTGGGAGTTTTTTCTCGTTCGGATACTGTAAAGTCTTTTTCCTCAACACAGTCTTTGGTGGGGGTGGACGAGTCTCGATCAGGTTTCAGTCCAGAAAATTTCTTCACATGACTCGTGTGGACCCACCCCTTTCTCCCCTCTATCTTCACGGCGGTCCTCGTGGTGAGAAGGACGGTCTTCGGAGATTTCCAGCGGGGCTCCAACGGACCTTTCCGGTCGAAATTCCGGACGAGTACCAGGTCCCCAGGACGGACCTCGTGCGGCTTTACATCAGTGTTGTCAGGGAAGGCTGCGGCAACCTGTGAACGACATGATTGGAGTGCATACATCAAGGAGGCAAGGTAATCTGTCAACATATTACAATCAACATCAGTGATTTTCTTTGGAATGGGCGTCCCCCACATATTCGGTGGTCTGCCAAAGACCACTTCGTACGGGGATAGCCCTGATCTTGAGTGGGCGACCATTCTCATGTAGAATAGTGCCACGGGCAGGGCGACTATCCAGTCGACCCCTTTTTCCTGTCATATCTTGGCAAGTCTTATTTTTAGTGTCTGGTTGTGCCTTTCTACAAGGCCTGCTGCTTCAGGATGTCGGACACAATGGAATTTCCACTGGTATCCTAGCAAAAGGGAAACCTGCTTCATTAACTCGGATGAGAATGGCTGTCCATTATCTGAGTACACGACACGGGGCAAACCGTACCGTGGGAAGAATTCACGAACCAACTGTCTGGCAGTGGTCGGAGCAGTATAGTCTGGAACTGGGTATGCTTCGGTCCAACGGGACAGAGCACAAACAATTACAAGGACATACTTGAATCCTCGACAACTGTTCATCTGGATATAATCCATCTGGAGGACTTCAAAAGGGTGATCAGGAGGATGAAATCCACCTTGCTCTACAGGGACACTTTTACCTGGATTGAACTGACAACAGATCATGCACGTACGCACTTTCTGTTTTGCTGCTGCTCGTAAGTGTTTATTGCTCCAGAGATTTTGTAAACTGTCTAACATCGCTTTCTCTCCTAGATGTGCCGGGCTATGTGCTGTATTAATCATGACTTGAACCATAGAGTCAGGGAGAAACCATGTAGATTTTCCCTTCGTCATCCAACCTTGATCTGTCTGGATCCCTCCTAGTTCAGTCCATTTCTTTATTTCATCTGGGGTAGCGTGTGTCTGGATGTCGATTACGTCTAGGGTGGGATCTCTAACTGCCATACACTTTGTCGGTACTATTGTCTTTGTCACATCAGTAATCTGGGTGTGAGTCAGTGCTGTATGTTTTACTGTCTGGTCTGCCAGGTCGTTACCCTGGGAAACAGAATCTGTAACTTTAGTATGTGCTTTACACTTCATGACTGATATGCCCGAGGGCAAATGTATTGCTTCTAACAGTGCTTGAATGAGGGGACCATGTTGAATCTTGGCCCCATGAGAGGTCAGGAAACCTCGTTCTTGCCAGAGGACTCCGAAGTCGTGTACAACTCCGAATGCATAACGTGAATCTGTGTATATGTTAACATTTCTGTTCTTGGCTAGAATACAAGCTCGGGTCAGAGCGATGAGCTCTGCTGCTTGAGCAGACAGTGTGTCAATACGATGTGTTTCTTTAACTTCAGTTTCAGTGGTCACGGCATACGCGGCCACTAATTCTCCTGTACTTGTTCTCATGCATGAACCGTCCACATAAAGTGTCAGGTCTGGATTTGTCAGTGGGACATCTGTTAAGTCTCGTCGTGGCTTTGTTACTGCATTAATTATTTCTATACAATCATGCTGGGCTGAATCTGTCATAATTGTAGGTAACAGTGTTGCGGGGTTCAGTATACTGCAGCGTCTGATTTCTATATGTGGCTGGAATAACGTTAATTCATAACCTGTCAGTCGTGCTATGGTCAAGTGTTGAGTCTGGGTTCTGTTTAACAAAACCTCTACAGAGTGTGGTACTTGAACTGTTAACTGATGACCTAAAACAATTGAGTCGCTTTGTCTGATTGCTAGTGCTGTTGCTGCTACTGACTTTAAGCACGCAGGGAGTGCCTGGGCTACTGAATCCAATGTACTAGAAAAATAAGCGCAAGGCTTATGTGAACCTGCTTGATCTTGGGTGAGGACAGACAACGCTGTACCATCACGTTCTGTAACGAAAAGTGTAAACGGTTTGCTGTAACATGGTGTTGCTAAAACTGGTGCTTGGCATAAGGCTTTCTTTAATTCTTCAAAAGCTTGTGTGTGTTCCTGAGTCCAAGGGAGGGCAGTCGAAGTCGCTGCCTCCTGTGTCGTTAACTGGATGAGTGGTTTAGCTAGGAATGCATACTGAGGAATCCATTGTCTGCAGTACGAGGTGAGGGCTATGAAGGCCCGCACTTCCTTTTGTGTCTGGGGTTGCGGCATATTTACAATTAACTGAATGCGATCGGGAGTGAGCTGTCTCCCCACTTTGGACAGCAAGTGACCCAAGTACACAACTTGCTGAACACAGAATTGTAGCTTCGAAGGGGACACCTTGTGCCCCTTGTCGGCCAGGAAATGTAAAACTGTCAGTGATGCTTTTTCACATTCGGGCTCACTTCGTGCGGTGATCAGTAGATCATCGACGTATTGCAGTAAAGCGGTGTTAACTGGCATTTGAATGCAATCTAGTTGTTTTTTCAGTGCTTGGCTATAGATGCTGGGGCTTTCTGTGAATCCTTGAGGTGCGCGTGAAAATTTGAAGCTGCGTCCATTTAAACTGAATCCGAAGAGATATTGGCTCTCTGGATCAATGGGCACGCTGAAGAAGGCGTTCTTGAGGTCTATTACAGTAAAGAACGTTGCTTCTGAATCAATGGCAGTCAATAGGGATGAGATATCGGGGACCACAGGGTACTGTGGTATAATGCATTTATTTAATTCTCGAAGATCAATCACCAGCCGATATACTGGCGGTGCATTGGGATCAGTACGTTTAAGAATCGGAATGATGGGTGAATTACAGATATTGGAGTCGGTCTCGACGACCACTCCTTGGGCAATGAGTTCGTCAATGATTTTCAGTAAAGCCACTACAGCATCGGGTGGTAACTTGTATTGTCTGATTCGGGGTAATACAACTCCTGCTTTGAGTGTAACACGGTACGGTGTGATATGCATGCAACCTACATCAGTTGGGCCTTTTGCCCACAAGTAATCTGGTACATTTTTCAATCTGACATCGAATTCTCGCAAAACATAATGGCCCTTGAAATCCCGCAGAAAGAGTCTAACTCCCTCCGGGGAACAGCATATTATAGCTCCTAGAGCCTTCAATGTTTTAATTCCTAACAGATTTTCTGGACATGATTTTGTAAGTAACAAGTCTGTAACACGTGATAATGGACCCACAGCCAGGGGAACTGGTTCTGATACCTCGTTTACAATAGGCTGTCCTGAAAAACCCAGGGAAACATTCTGTGAGCCTGAGAGGGGTGCCCCTGGGACTTCATCATGGCTGATTGTGGTGCGACTTGCCCCTGTGTCAATTAAAAACTTTCTGTCTTTTCCCAATACTTGACTGTGTACATAAGGACCTTCTTGATCTACAGGAATCTCAATAAGAGGCAAGCCACCTTCCCTCTCTAGGCTGTTTCATGTATATCGGGGATAATCTGGATATGCTGACTGGGCATACTGGTACATCTGTTGTGAGACTTGCTGAGACGCGGCAATGGGCTGTGGCTGTGGTATCGCTACTGTCTGTGCTGGAGTCGAGGAAGCATGCATAGGCTGTGTATTCTGTGTGTTCTGCGAAGACTGATGCTGGTTATGGTCTTGTCTAGGCGGATGCGGTCTTTCTTTAGTTTTACCTGTCGCTATGTTATGTTTCAGGACTGGGCATTCATGTACATAGTGACCTGGTTGCTTGCAATAATTGCATGTCCCTTTAACAGGAGCTGTAGTGTGACTTGTCTGGGTCGTACCCTTTCTGTGACCGTCGGCTGGGACCGTTTGAGCTACTAACATTTTCATCTTCGTGTCTTTCATACGTTTCTGTTCCTGGTCCTGTTCTTCTCTAATTCGGTTCTGGTAATATTGTAACATTTGTAACATCTGTGATGGCGTGTTTGCTTGCCATGTACTCTCGACCTTGTATACACGGTTTTTAACTAACGGTAGGGAATTCTCCACTAACTTTGATACAAAAAGGTGCGGGTACGATTCGCTACTTGGCTTGAGGCCGCTATTAATAATAAAACATTTCTCGAATCTTGAATAGAAGTCACTAGTATCTTCATCATGTTTCTGTTTACAGGACGAGATGGCGTCCCAATCTTCCTTTCTAGTTGTCAATAATCTGGGCAGGACCTGTACTATCAAACCTGGTAATGCTTTAGTTTTGTCCCCAAGGCCTAACCCTGGGATCCGTTTCTTTTCTTCGTCCTCTATTTCTGCCCATGCAATCTTTGTGTCCCCCACCTCCCATTCCTTTTCTTTTAATTTCTCGAAGATACCCGTGGGTAATAGTACCTTTAACATTTTCATAATGTCATCATACGTGTAATCCCCCATCAGTAACATGTCTTTAAGCTCTCTGTGAAAACCTGCAGGGTCTTTATCATGACACGGGACTAGTTTCTTCATTTCTAACAGTTCTAATTTAGTCAGAGGCGTGTGTACATACACGCGTTTCAAGACATGATCCTCACCCATAACAGGGTGCACTTCTCGTAAGGGGTTCTGACTTTCAACGCCACTCAGGCGCTGCATGTGATACATTTTCCTTTCTGGGGGCGGGGCGGGAACATATTCAGAGCTTACAAAGGTATCATATCTATGTCGTTGTTCTAGAATTATTTGAATTAATTTGGTGCTTAAGCCTCTCCATCTATCCATGAGTAGTGCTTCTAGTGTTTCGTGTAAGGGACCGGGATCAGAATAGTGTTTTCTGTATTTGATGAGAAGGTGCTGAATCATGTATACACCTGCTAATTTCTGTTCGTCGGGGGAGAGGTTCAGAAATGTCTGTGCCACTGTGTCATCATTATATATGTCTGCATTTTCGGCCCATGATACAGCTGATCGGGCTAGTTCTTGTTCATCCATAGAATTGAGTACGTGGTACCCAACTCGATCTCAAAGCCTTTTATCAGTTTCCTGGAACTGATGTTCAGCAGAATTCGGATTTGTCAAGGCAGAGAAGAAAACTCTCTTGCTCTCTGGACGGATACCCTTCCTAAGGTAAGTTCCCTTACCTACATATGCTATGGTACCTGTAGTCTTTTCTGTTTCTTCAGATTCGTCTTCCTCCTCAGAGGAAGCGTTGTCTTTCTCTTTTTGGTGTACCTCTATTACTGTTTTTCTTATTTTTCTGTACATAGTGGCTATGCAATTCTGTTTGTCATGTCTTCCATCGGCTATATTTTGACCCCACTTATTCAGTGCATCTAATTCACTCTGATCTGTTCCAGGCCTATCTCGTTCTCTTATTAGACAATTTATGAAAAATCGTAGTATCTGTGCTTGTATATCAACTTTCTGGTTTTCCATGGCATCCTTGATACTGTCAGGGTCTTTCCCTGTCTGAACAAACTCGTATATTCTGTCTAGGCGGTCCTTCATTCCTACATAGCTTAACAAGATATCAGTAGCAGATCTTAACCGTAGTGATGCCAATATCATTAGATCGTCTTTACCAGGTACTGGGTCGTATCTACAAACTGAAATGTTTTCCTTGAATGCGTCCAAACGGGATAAGTGGGGAGACCTGGACATGAGGGGACTCTGTATATCTCTGATATTCAATCTGTGTGTCACTGGCGGGGTCCGAGGACCCGCGGTCGCACCCCCTGAAGCGGAGGCTTGGATATCATCTCTGTGTGCAGTCTGTATTTGAGTCTGTCTTTTAGTAGGATCTGGTAAACGTGGTTTCGGTAGATCTGTTTTGAGTGTAGGAAGCGGCGGAGCAGGCGGAGCGGGGGAGGTCTGTTGTGGTACTGGCGAAGCATGATCTGGGGGCGGGGTGCCACCCCCGTCCCTGTCAGTAGGCAGGGCACGGACAGGCAGATTGGTGTAAGCTGGAGCTACATCTTCCAGGTAGGAATTCAGGAATATATCTTTAGTAGTCTTATGCATTACTTTAGTTGGAACCAATGGTGGCGGCAGATTTTTCGGAATTTCTGAGATGGCGTCAGGTGTACCCTCGGCCATAAGATACATACCGTTTACTTGGCTATTTCGGATGCGATCTATTTGTTCTGTTTTTACTCGGATTCCTTCGGTAACTAATTCGTTTTCTTGAGCTCTATCTGATTCTTTAAGTCTGTCTTCTCTACGGAGTGCTCTTTCAGCACGTTTATGTGATTCCTTACGCCAGAATTCTATGGCGTCTTTCTGAGATTGTCTGGCCTTCTTTTTCCGTAATGCCTCTTCTACCTTTATGATGCACTCGGCATCCCATGTTCCATTAACTGGCCATCTGTGTCTCTCGTCTAGGTGCTTTGTATAATCGGTCCATAATTCTAGATACAATATGGCATCTATGCCATGCTTATTATACATAAAGTTACCTGGAGTGTCCCGAGGGGGGATAGGAATTTCTTCCTCTAACATCCCTTTCCTAGTTCCTATCTGCTTTAACTTGTTGAAGAACGGCATTGTGCCTACTTGATACTGAGATGCGCGATCCTTGATACTTAATTCTGAATATAACTAGTTATACAAGAAAACACAATAATGCACATAAAAACAGTCACATTCATACCACGACATTAATTACATGAAAAGACATTTGAGACATAGATGACTACCCCCTATACCGGATGTACTGCTAAACAGTACAGATACACTGGTGTAACAGTGCAGAAATTCAGAAATTCGGAATACTAGATATACTGCTAAACAGTACAGATACACTGCCTAAAAACAGTGCAGACCGGACTTGTGTACCCAAACCCGTCTAGATACGTCCCAGCAATGGTACTCACCGGGAAGCACGGAAACAGAAGGCCTCGGAAAACTCGACTGGACTCGACTCGATACTTCGGAAAACTTCGGAAAACTTCGGAAAACTTCGGAAAACTTCGGAAAACTGGTGGGCCTCTTGACACCTCGGACCTTGTTTCCTTCGGCTAGGCTCTGGTCGGGATCCTCCGCACTCCTCACCGCCTCGTCTGGGCACTGATCGCAGTCTTCGTCACCTCCGTGGGTCAGAGGGAGATGCAGGAAATCCTGCCGGTACGCGTATGGTCCATCTAACTGATGGCAGGGGACAGAGCTTGCAATGCGCCAACCGGCGCGTGAGGTGGGGGAGGGGTCCCTGTTCGGGCGCCAAATGACGTAAATAATTAATTTACTCTCTTAATTTCTATGCAAGTAAGTACTTAATCAATAATAACTCAGATTGGAAGAAGGAGACAGAGTCCGTGGTGTTAGAGTTCTTAGGGGTTTTATTCCTTAAAAAGGAATGGTCATGGCCAGGATATCATGTTCTGACCACCACAGGGGTGTCAGAAGGGATAGAGCGCTACATTTTATTAACAGTACATAGCTTATATACTTATTTTACATCATTGGAAACAGTATAGAAGGCGTAACAGCTGAGAGAAGACAAGATAACAGTATACACGTGGTACATGTGCGTAATCAAGAGGCGTGAACTAGAGGTGTGTGCTAGAAACGTCACAGGTAGGTGTCACCAAAGGGGTGGCACTAACAGAAAATGTTGCAATGTCAGCAGAAATCGGAAGCTTGGATGCGCGCGCAGCTGCATGACGTGTGATTAACGTGAAGCTGGAGAGTGCAGGGGGCTTGACATTTACCCTGACGGAAAGAGACAGAAGTCTGGCATGTCAGATCAACTTGTGCTTCTATCATATCTGATATCTGATGTTTAGGAACTAAGCTATCTGGGCGGAAAGGTCTCTAGGGCAGAAGCTATTCTATACTTGCTGTGAATGCGTGTATAAGCGCCTGAGTGTCTGTATGAGAAGCGTGGGGGCATGGGCCTTCCATGGAAGCATGGCAACAGAGGCTATGAATTACTTGAATTAATTGCATAGAGACAGGTCGGCCCTTTGGCTCTGCAGCTGAGGAAGGATGTTTACTGAAACTAGCAGGCAGGAATGTATTTTCGGGGAGGGAAACAGATAACTCGAAGGTTGTAGTCGATCTTGGCAGGCAGCAGGCTGAGCCGAGCGCGAGGGGCCGCGCTGAAAGTAAGTCAGAGTTCACGGGTACAGAGGCAGCCTGGGCAGAGGTCCTCGTAGTCAGAAGCCAGAAAAGAGACTCGGTGGCAGAGATTCAGGGCCTACTCAGCCAGAGCTGAAAAACATAGGAGTACACTACAAAAAGACATTGGCATAGCATACTTAGGAACGGACCATTCAACCCATTCATGGTGGGTCTGAAAGAGGACATGTTAACGTTGGACGCAAATGTATTTGCGTCTTCATAGCTGGTACAGGAGGGAAGTTACATGCACTTTAACTCGTACATGGAGACGGTGGGGTACGCGCTAGGGAACACATCTTGACCATAAAATTTATATTTCCTGACGTTGTTTTTAATAAAAATTCTATCTCTCTCTGTCTATCAGCTGGCTTCTCTGTGAGTGATAGTATTCTATTCTTTTATAAGGAGCATATTGGCTCACAAAGTAGTTTTGTTCAGTGCCCGGAACTGCTGTGGCAAATGTATGCTTTTGGGACCAAAAACTATTTTTGCTGTTGCCAATGCTTGTTAGAATATGAGGGTCCAGCAGCTCCCACACCAATAAGGTTTTACAAAAACCATGCCTGAACAAGTCACACATTGACAATCTAAAAGGCTAGCCACCAATTTCAGATCTACTGGCTTTGTCAATGCTTGTTTTTTTGTGTTTCCCATAATCGTATTTAAACTGGTTAAACAGATTTTCCACTATGAATATTTCCGGGAAATACAAGCATACATCAACATGTTACTAAATGATGCTGCAAAGATATGGTACCTAATATCTTACAGTAGTTTAGCAAAAAGTTTTTGCTACTTGCATATTTTTGTGAACATTTTTTTTTGAAAGCAAAGAATCATCACTCTTGCTTTCAAACTTCTGCAAATATTTGCATATAATCAGAGGGCATTCTGGGAAAAATGTACATAGCCTCTTATTACGTAACTTTAAAAACGTGAGTACGCATTTATACTGGAATCACTGTCAGTTGTGCAGGCCTAGCTTACATCTACTTTTGATGCTCACCCTAATAATAAAGGTTTTGCAATAATGAACTATAAATACAAGTTTGAACAGCATTTACACATTGACACAAATATTGCCTTCGCTGCAGACAATACCCTTCCCTGATCCATAATGTTGCACTCCAAACTGGCAGCCAAAGGGTTTAAGCTGCAGGGGGTTGGGCCTACTTGTCCAAGGGACAAATACACACAAAAACCTTTTGCCCTTGACCCCAAACAATATGTCCTGAGCGTTGGGCTATAGGAATTCCACATCCCTGGACAAGTATATTCTTGTTTCAGTAGCACACATCAGCACAGAGCCAGACCTCTTCCTGGCTATTACAATGGGCGAAACCCATTTTGAGGAATAACGTGGCATGATGATCCCCTCAGAGCACAAATTCTTCAGAACTCCTCTTAACTCATCTCTGGCATTCAAGGGCAAGAGGGGACTATATGAACAACTGGATGAGCCCATGGCCTGAGAAAGATGTTCTTTCAAAGCCTGTGATGGTCGACACGTTGTCAGAAAATACTGTGAGAAAGTGACTCAGAATATTGTTGATGTCTAAGCCTATGTCTCTGAAAGGAGCGTTGTTGTCAACACTGACAACACACATGTCATTCTCCATGTAACCCTCTGGAATTTCACCAACTGCCACTGGAACCTCTGTTCCTGTTTTTAAATACAACCCCATTTTGGCCAAACCCTGCCCGTCTATGATGTTGCTGCATCTGTTGACCTCATACACCTTAGTAAATCGGTTGTCTACCCAAGATTTAAAATATGGTAACATTTCTGTTTCAGTTTCACCAAATGCCTCGGGATTCACACCTCACTGTGTGAGAACCACATCACTCTTCCAATTTTCATAAAATTTAATATCAGACAAGATGGTGATTGGTGAGCCAGAGTAGGCCATGACTTGAAATATTACATCACCAACTGACACATCACACCATGAGCCTTTGAGACTGCGCACTCCTAATACATGGTTACATTCAACAGTCAATACCTAGTTACTGGGTATTTCAGTGCAATCGTCCGTATCCTTAACAAGTTCAATGCTATTATTTTTAGTGAACTTCTTACCACCTTTACAGATCGCCTGAAAATTGCCTACCTTCTTGCAAGACATGTATCTCTTGCCAACAACAGGGCAATTAGGACTATAACTAATTTTTGTTTTGACCCAAACCTAAAGCAGACCATAGCAGTTTTCTTTTTAGGTTGTTTCAATGCTTTATTACTTGCCCATGCGAGCTAGTGCCTCCTTATATTGATCCCAATCATCTCCTAATGCACCCATGCAGTGCAAACTTCGTCAGATTGTCAAACACTTGTTGAGCTGCCAAACCAATACAATTATACAAAACAGCCACTTTGCGCACTGGTGCAAATTTCACATCAATAGCCACACGGTAAATTTCTAAAATTGTTAGCCAATGCCGCCACTTGATGTTAGGTTTGCCAGGTAATTGCAGGAAAGGTGGTGGCTGAGTAATGTGTTGCACAGTAGCCATATTACTGCAAGATTAAAACATTTACAATAGTCAAAGTAGCACTGCGCAGCACTGATGATGGCAACAGAGAGGATAAAATGCAAGAAAATCCATCACAACACAGCAGAAAATCACCAAAAGCACTAACTTAATTTAAAGACAAACTGCTATTCAAATCCAAAAGGCAAGTGGTGAGTAAATAAGTCCTCCAACTGTCCGGTAAGTCCTTACTTTGGAAAGCAGCATGATATTCCCTAAAAAGAGGCATCATGTGCAGTATTTCAACTGTGTAAACCAAGCTAAGCCAAAATATGTCTGTGCACATGCCCATGCACGCTTTGCAAAGGAGTCGGACATCCTCAGGGGAGCGTTGAGTTACCCTAAAGCACAGAGCAGGGCAAAATGCACATAAGTGTTCCTGTGCGTGCATGCGCTCGCTTCCAAGGAAAAACAGGATTCCTCATGGGAAGTGCATAACAGGGCACATTGACAAACGACTTAATTAAATACTTGTGGCTCACCAGAAGTGAAACACCAGGAATTCTCAACTGTGACAGAAATACCCAGAAACTACTCTTGAATTCATGGCCCTTCTTGAACATCAACAGGGCCCGGATCAGAAAGGAGCTAAAATCAGGTCTGTAGGTGTATGCAAAGTTCTGCTCGTCACCGAATATGTAGTGATGAGGCTGCACACAGCTCAATCCAATAAAGTGGATTTTACTCTAAAACATTACACATCTGCGATCAGGATCATCCTACACATACAAGCCTCTCCTGCAACTAATTAACGTTGCAGAGAGCTTCGCAAATGTTGTTCTACTACCCGAGCATGAAATCCAGATCAAGCAATAACAAAGCATTTATGAGATGCAAGACCTCGTGAGGCCATGCTTCAATCTAATGAGTTTTTGTAGCAACTACAGGAGCAAGATACCCGTCAACCGTGTTGGGATTGGGGTGTGGTAAAGTAAAGAAATATGGTATCCCAACTGATATTATTTAAAGGCAGTTAGCAAGAATATAAGTACAACATTATCCGAAAGGAAGCAAGGAGACTCTGTATGATTATGGCATGTGCTGAAGGCATCATTAATACAAATGTTCAAGGGAAAAAGTAAAACAAAGGAAGTAATTTGCAGTTATTGCAGCACTGCAGTATACAATTAACAAAAATGGAGAACAACCCAAAGTGTACGTGGTGCTCTAGGTGTATCAGTGAAAACCAAGGTAGCGACGCATGTGACTATGTGAACAGCGTGTGCGGCGCAAGGTGACTGGTGCATAAATATATAGTGAAACGTTTGGTACACGGCGGTTCCAAGTGGCTTTAAAAGTTCATATTTAGTTGGTTACATGTTGTGAGCCGCTTCGTGTGTTGCGCCTGTGTTTGCGCTGGATGGTCAACGGCGTGTCGATCCAATTAAATCAGGATCTTTATCAGGACTGGGACGAGGGAAGTGCTGAGGAGGGGGCGATTGGATCGACTTGATGGTCGAGAGGCATCAAGGCATATGTCAAAAGTAGCTCTTGTTCGGTAGTGATGCGTTGAAAACCGCTAATAAGGGGGGGAAGGATCCGGGAATGTAAGGGCGTCAGGACAAGCAGGAAGTGGTACTGTCTCGGGGGTCCGGAAAGGCGAAGAATTCCGTAAAGCCGATCCAGTCAGTGATCGGCGCAGTGAGAGTAAATCTCGGCGAGAGTAACAGCCTCAGTGTAGGTCGGTTGGGATCTGAGTTTCCACGGAAATGCGAGGGAATCTAATGAGTGTTGTATTTCCATAAGACTAACCACTACAATAAGCTTCTTTTTCACTTAACTTACTAAGAATCGTGTCTTGATATATACTTTAGCCTAGTGTATTTTTGCATTGCTCTTACATGCAATTTTTTTCTTATGAGTTATGCAGTAGGGCTCAGTTTACAACTTATCAAGGTAAAATTAGCACACCTGTATTGGCACATAAAACAATATTTATTTGTTGTGCTTGTGAGTGTTGTGGTGCCTGTGGGTGTACATTCAATAGCATGTGTATGTTTTTTCTGTGCTATACATAAAAAAGGGGCATAACACATAACTTACATGTATTTTTTAAACACACACAACATATATGTGTAGTGTCACATTAATAAGTAGCACTTACCAGTCTCCACTCCACCAGGGACTCACTCCATCAGGAATCCTCTGCTAGGACAATGCCAGCACAACAGAGAAATCTAAATAGGTTTGGGGCAGACCTGCCGGCCTGACAGTGACAGAGTACTGTTAGATGGCAGAGCAGTCTGTTGATGCGGATGGCGGATCAGCCAGCCCACATCTAAATATGGCAGGCTGCACTTCGTCAGCTCAAGGCCATATTGGAACAGCCGCCACAGAGGTGCAACGGGAGTCCTGCCCAGATCAAATCAGGCCTTTAGTCTGTTTTTTAGGATGCCTGTTGCTGCAACTATTTTAAAATTAGGAACATTCAGGGCAATTGATTTCTGAGTACTATGACTGATTTATTGACACTAATTATATTTTTGCCTTCTGTATTGTACTTATTTTTAATAAACCTTCATGGTTTTCCTAATTTCCTGATCTCTATCCTATTGTTTTAGGTTTCCCAGCAGAGTGCCTGCGCTGTGCATCGGAAATCTATTGTAGATAACATAAATCTTAAAAGGGGCTTACATCCAGTCTTTGCTTTTCATTGGGTCGTATGCTTGCCATTTACTTTTTCACTGTTTCTATTGTATGGAGCATACTATATCCTGTTGTTCCTCGTGTGTTTCTCTTATCAGTATCCCATGGCCCAAGTACTACTTTGATCCGCTTTGGTGGAACTTCTTTTAAGCACCTCTGTGGGCTTTATCGGCAGCCAAATCCTCCCAGGACCGAAGCAAGCACCTACTCTAGTGCTCCCTTTCGAGCAGAGCATTCACCAGTAACCCCGGGGCTCAAGCAGGGACCCATTTTAGTTTTTCTTGTTTACATTAGCTCTCTCTCCATAACCGCACCAGAATGTGCTTGCATTACTTTTCCACACGTGTCTGTTATGACTAAAACAATTCATATGTTCAGTTGCTATCTTCTGTGAAATGTCCTGTTATCTGTCTGGCTATCATTGATTATTTGTTTACAGGAAAATCCTGACAATCCGTTCCGCACACTCAAGAAATTGGAAAATGAGGCATAATTAATTTTGGAATGTGGATGATGTGTGTATTACATTCTACGTAATTCTTTCTGAGGCCCTTTTGCACCATGTTTTTCCCAAGCTCAGATTTTAGAGTTGCACTTCACAACTTGAGAGGCTGCCGCTCTGGTGTTGGGGAATTTATTACAGTTTTGTGAACATTTGCAGTTTTTAATAAGAACAATCATGTGCCTTATTTGATTTTCTTTTACTTTTTGCCTCATCTCCAGCCCCTTTCTTATTGCCCATATCTAAAGTGACCAGGTGACATATTATCATCTGGATGCCGTGTTCGAGCCTGGTGCTTTCCATTTTACAATCCTTATTTTCAGGTATGCTAGTGACAGTGTGCTGCTTACATTGACGTGAATCAGGGATACAAGTCAAGAAATTTAATAGGGTTATTTGTTTATTAAGTGATTGTATAAAGTGCGAACAAGACAGAGTTCTGTACAAATAGAAGGAGGGCAAGCTACATGGCCCTAAGTTAACTAGTTAATAATAAGTAGTGGAAGTTAAGAGATAAATAATTAATTCACAGCATTGAAAATGGCTTCCATGCTATGGAGTAATCTTGCAAGATTTAACTTCATCCCTACTTCTATCATATTACTCTGTCTCTCTCTCTCTCCATGTGGCCTCTCTTGCCTTTTGCCTTCTTTCTCCTTACATTCTGTCCAGTAAAACCTTGATAACTGTGCCCCACCTTTTATTTTCTCAGCTCCACCCTACTCGCCATTGCTCTAAAATACTATGGGGTCCATTAGGATGGCGACGGACCTGCGTCCGTCCGCCACCCCGAGGTGGAGTGACCGTCTGCAGGGACAGCGGCGTTCCCTCCATTTGAATTAGGATGTGACCGCCACCCTGGCGGTCACATCCCGTATATTTAACATTGCGGCGGGTGCTGCTTTAAGCAGCACCCGCCGCAAAGTTAAAAATGCATGCTGTGCATTTGCAGGCACAAAGCAACAGGCACCGCACGGTGCCTGCCGCATTGTGCATGCAAATCCAAGGGGGGTACCATAGGTTACCCCCCCATGTGCAACCCCCACCATGGAGGACCGCAACGGGCCCCCAAAGTAGGAACCGTATGCCTCAATGCCGCCACGGAAAGGCATTCCTCCAAGGCCATCCTAATATGGCTGGCAGTGTCTGATAGACACCGCCACCATATCAGGCCTTTTCCGCCGCGGTCGCAAGGCGACCACGGCGGAAAAGCGGCAGACGGTATTCCCCTCCGCCACGGTCCCCCCCGCCATTGTAATATGGAGGGGGAAGAAAGGTGGCGGATGGGTAAGCATGGCGGACGGATCGCCACTGCCTGCATGGCGGTGGCGATCCGTCCACCATCCTAATGGACCCCTTGATTTGGTCGTGAATTGTTCTTCCCGCTGTTGTAAGAATGCCCCCTCTTGTGTCTCGCCTGTGTGTCTATCATCTATTAAAGCATTGACCCCTCCTCAACCTTTCACACACCTGCATGAAAGGGCAGAGGCAGGTGCTCATAGAAAGACAAGGAAGGCATTTTAAGAGATTAAATATGAACCCTGGTCTCCTTGGTTGCAGTCCTACTGGTCGGAAGGGGCTTGGAATTCCAGAATGAATGATGGATGGTGGCAAATCCCAAGGGTCACATCCTGTAAATACTGGCCAGACCCTCTGGCGCCATCTGATAGCTGTTTAAAACACTGACTTGCAACATTTTATATAAAACCCCTTGATGGGAAAAAAGTATTTTCACATAATTTTCTTAGGAAGTAATTTAGACAGTTCAATTACAATTCAATATACTTTTGCACGGTTATAAATTAAGTGTTCCGTTTTATTTTGCAGCCTTTTTATACTTGCAGAAGAGTTTCGAGAAGTAACAAAGTAGAATGAGTTAACATTGTTTATATTTTCCCTTTGCTAATTACATTATTTACCCTGGCCAACTTCCTGGAATAGTTGCCACCAGTGAGAATTTCCGAGGGTCATGTAAATGTCACGACCATTGGATGGTTTGGCTTCCCAATAACCCAGCGATTTTGAAACTTTGTGTGCTGAGACATTCTTGAGTAAACAAAATGTGTGATACCCTCCTAAATGGCTGGACTGATACTTTTTTAAAACAAATATTGTGTAAAATGTTAAATAGCCTTCTTTTCAGATCTTACCTGACACAGCATATGAACAGTCTATTGCAAGACCTTTTGTTATCTGACATGAGGCTTAAAGACCACCTATTTCTTACCATTTCATTGTCACTCTCATTTGCTTACTTCTTATTTGTCAGCTTCTGTAGGCTTCCTTCCTCTTCGTGCATTTGTCCCTCCCCTGAAGCATGGATGCCTTACGTATGTCCGTCAACAACTTGTTACTCAGGGCTGGCCGGCATGGCTAGCTGGTGGGCAGCCGGGAGGGGGGTGCGGCCGCCAGGGGCTGGAGGGGTGGGCATGTTCTCCATGCAGCCTTCATGGAGAACAGGAGAATGTGCGTGATTGGTTTGGGCGGCCTGAGTGGGCCGACCAAACAGTCATTGCACTTTCAGGAGTGGGCAAACCACTCCTCCCCTGCCCTGCTGCATAAGCATAGCAGCTCCACCTACCTGCCTGCAGGCAAAATAAAAACATTAAATGGTAATAACTACAAGTTATTACCTTTTTTATGTTTTTGCTTCTCGCACTGCGAGAAAGCAGTAGAGCAACGCTAATCCAACATAGCAGAGGAGCAGCCTCTGTTGTTTTCTCAGGGGATACATTTAAGGGGCAAATTGTTTCAGTTTAATCAGTGCCCATACGCAAGACGCGACGCAATGCAGGTTCTATTTTTAATTTTTTTAGCATTCCATTAACGTACCCTCTCCAACCCGTCTTGCTTGTCTCAAATTCCTGTGAATCTTCTCTACTTTCCTAAACATAAGCCTCGATCCAGATGTCTGGACAATTTTTTTTTCATCTATTTCTGCAGCACCGGTTCTACCCATCCCCCCATGACAGACCTTTCTGCCCTCATTCCACACAACCTCACATGTTATCCAAACTGAGAGCATTGAGATATGCACAATTGATATCTTCTTATCAACTTTCAGTGATTCTTTCTAGGTTCTTTCTCATTCTCATATGCAACTATGCTCAGGGTCCACCAGGCCCCTCCTCCCTAATATTTGTCTTGCCTGAACTGAAACACTAAGAGAAAGTCATTTGCCCATGATCATATCATTTAGTTCAGTTGGTGAGCCAGGACTAGGACCACAATCAGTGAACATCTACTTTGCAAAATGTCCAACATTCTGCTTCAATATTCTATAACCAGCTTCTGTGCACAGCAGCGTTTATTCTCAGGTTATAGGGTGAAGGGAAGGGGACTGCAGCAGCCAGTTTTGTCCCTGTCACATGGAAGCCATTTTGGTAGTTTGTTTTGCTTACATGGATGTTGTATGCACTGTGCACTGCCAATCACTGGCTGCTTTTCAGAACCTGAGTGCCTCGGAGGTCTTCAAGTCACCCGGCTTGTGAAGAGTGTGCGAACATGAGGACAAACAAGTTCACATGCCAGCGAGGGTCAAGCTATCCTGGCTGAAGAGGGGTGAAACCCCGAAACCGGTCCTAGGATGCTTGTTTCCAGTCCAGGGAGGACCTGGCCTGGCAGTTCGGGCTGGACTTCTCCCATTGGGCGCAGGGTCAAGATTGATTTGCATATGGCTGGGTCCAAACTGGAACAGCATGGTGAGAAAAAAAAAATATTGATTTAGGCCCAGATCTCTGTACTGGGGTAAATGTATGACATTGTTCTGCGTCCTGTCCATCAATAGTTCTTTTCGCATTTGTCACCCCGAGTGGGACAGGTATGCTCAGACGTGAGTCCTGTGCTCTCCATGCCAATGGAGTCAAGCTATCCTGGCTGAAGATGGGTGAAACCCCAAAACCAGTCTTAGAATGCGTGTTTCCAGTCCAGGGAGGACCTAGCTTGGCAGTTCTGGCTGGACTGTTTCCACTGGGCGCAGGGTCAAGACAGATTTGCATATGGCTGGGTCCAAACTGGAACGGCATGGTGAGCATAAAAACGATGGATTTAGGCCCAGATCTCTGTACTGGGGTAAATGTATGACATTGTCCTGCATTCTGTCCATCAATAGTTCTTTTTGCGTTTGTCACCCCGAGTGGGACGGGTATGCTCAGACGTGAGTCCTGTGCTTTCCATGCCACTGGAGTCAAGCTATCCTGGCTGAAGAGGGGTGAAACCCCGAAACCGGTCCTAGGATGCTTGTTTCCAGTCCAGGGAGGACCTGGCCTGGCAGTTCGGGCTAGACTGTTTCCATTGGGTGCAGGGTCATGACTGATTTGCATATGGCTGGGTCCAAACTGGAATGGCATGGTGAGCAAAAAAACGATGGATTTAGGCTTGGATCTCTGCACTGGGGTGAATGTATGACATTGTTCTGCATTCTGTCCATCAATAGTTCTTTTTGCTTTTGTCAGCCTGAGTGGGACGGGTATGCGCATACGTGAGTCCCGTGCTCTCCATGCCACTGGAGTCAAGCTATCCTGGCTGAAGAAGGGTGAAACCCTGAAACCGGTCCTAGGATGCTTGTTTCCAGTCCAGGGAGGACCTGGCCTGGCAGTTCGAGCTGGACTGTTCCCATTGTGCGCAGGGTCAAGACTGATGTGCATATGACTGGGTTTAAACTGAAACAGCATGGTGAGCAAAAAAACGATGGATTTAGACCCAGATCTCTGTACTGGGGTGAATGTATGACATTGTTCCGCATTCTGTCCATCAATAGTTCTTTTTGCAGTGAGATACCCAAGCCGTATTTATTCTCTCTGAGAAACTTGGACAGCCCTACACTATAGGGAGGGGGGGGGGGGCACTGTTGAGCCGTGAAGCCACTAGCCATGCATACATTTTCCTGTGAGGTAGTGACAAGAATCACAGGTAACTGAGTAAATGCGGGCTGTGGAAACAACTAACCCTGTGTAGTGTTTAACACTTCTAAAATATCAACAGACATATTTTAAAGGTAGGAGTTATTGTCCTGTGCCCTGGCTCTCATGGCCCGTCTTCTATTTCACTGGCACACTGCCCATAATGGCGATTCTTTCCGGTGATGCGCCTCCTACAAATGTGAAGAAAGGTAGGCCCTCAGTTTCTACTCAATTAAAGCAGAACATCCTAAACCTTTATTTGATTTATGCAAAACACCACATATCCTTTCTTTCTTTTTCACTAACCAGATTTCACTAATTTATTTTCTCTTTGATGTTTTACTTGCTTGCTAACCCTCTCTTTCTATCTTCTTAAATCCTCACTTATCTTCTTGCTTCCTTCCTCAGTCTCTCCTTCGCTCGTGTTTTCCTTTATTGATTTTCTCTTTGTCGATTTCTCTCAGCTTGTAACACAGTGGCATTCTGGTACCCCCCTTCAAAAGGGAGTTTACCATATCAGTTTTACACCTGCTCCCCAAGCTAAATCTTACAACAAATGTTATTAAAATCACATAGGCGAATGTCAATGCCAAATGTTACTGTTAATAAAAACCATAATAAAAAGTGTTTTCATATATCATTATGGGTACCGCAGTTATCGAAGTCCAATTTTACTGATGCAATCCATAATTCCAGTAAAATGATTCAGAAAAACACATGAAGCATGTCAGTCACTCACGTATGAGATTGTTTATAGAAAAAACGTTTGAAGTTCTGAGAGCTAAAACAGGCAAAGGTAATAATCTAAGGCAGGGTGATAAAAGTATAATGGTGCAGTTTGCTGGTCTGAGGCGAGGGCAATAGTTAGTCACAGCAGCGTAAGACCTGTGGGTTTAGCCCTGCGTGCAACTGGATGTTTCCAAGTTTCTTAGTGCAATAGCCAGTTATGAGTTTTTGTGAGAGTTACCACAGTGAGAGTTGATGGGGGACATTAAAGGCGAGCTCTGAGAACTTTGACGAATTTCCCGCACTTCGATAAGGATCTTGCATCAGAATGGGAAAAATATATCGCATACTAATAATGCTCGTTTGAGTCAGTGTGTACTTATTTATTGACTGTCATTTGAAATGCTGTCTTGATTATTACCTTAAGGGACACATTTTCTCATCTATCAGGAGAACAACACCGGTCTGGGCAGACAATGGGCGCTTCTTTATCGTACGGGTTTCCTGAGAGATAAAGGTCACAAACAACACTCTTAGGTCACGGGGCTGGACATCGTTTAAATGTAAAACTGCCCATATTCCCCAAAACCTATCTGTGTAGAATGAGAACAAGACGACCAGGGGCTGCACAGCTGCCCAGTGTACCGAGGTGGTTCAAAAGCGCACTCTAAATAGCTTGTGTTTTGTTATTTAAACACGTGAATGGAGCCCAAATGTAATAAAAGCAGCGACCACCGAGACGGTGTGTAGACGTGATTAAGCGGTAACATTTAATAATGCGTGTTTAACTGACCAGTGGATGAAACTGGATTGTGCGACGCAGAAAGCTACCGTCATGTCACACGTTAGTTACCTCACAGTGCATGCTAGGTCACACGCTTTCGTAACAGATGTTCTTGTTCCGAGCGCAGTTAGTTGAGGTGCGGTCAGACAGGTGCCAGTGGGGCCCCGGCTCACACTCCTTTCTTGTCTGCCGCTTTCAACGTGTCAATTCCCGTGCCTCCTAACTTGTCACTGACACTCCATTTTCTCCATGCATGATCCCTCACAGCCGCCCAAGGGACCTACCCGCCTCTGCTTGCTCCCAGACCGCCCCTCGCAATGAACAACGCTCTAAGCTCCGCCCCAACGTTGCCAGCCCACCCGAGGAATGCCGTGCCCCTAATGCACGGGTGATTCGACCGCCCGCTGTCTCTCCAGGATTTCTGGCCCCAGAATTCCATGCCTGTCTTGGCAAATCTCGCTGTAAACCCATCTCACTCTCCAATAACTCCTGCTGGGTTATCCCCGACGCCTCTGAAAACGAATGCCCGTCCATGGACTCGGGAATAATCCGCCCTGCTGCTATTGATCCGGGCATTACCAGGCAGGCACCTGTCCGCCAACGCCGTGCCCATGAGGGTCCACCTGAACCCTCCTCGCAGGTGACAAATCAAACAAATAACTCTTGGATTACATCGACCTCTCCTGTTACTTCTGGGATTATTTGTCCCTCTGCTCTTGCCCCACGCATTACCAGCTCTAAATCTCCCCTTTCTGCAAGGACTGCGGACAGCACGTGCACCCCTGCCACCTTGTCGGTGAATTGTAGCTCCTCGGCAACTCGCCCTAAACTATCCGAACCCACAGCATACTCTTGAGGGCGGGCTCCCCCTGGGTTGAAAAGCAGTGGCGCGGTGTCCTACGTCTAACTTCTTTCTCCCTTTTATATCCACACTTGGCCACACAACGAGCACATATTCTACCGTCTCCTGTACCGTGAAGAGTTTGTATATCTCCTATGGCGGAGTCTTTGTCTATCGTTATCATTAGAAACCCCTTGTCTTCCTGTTGTGTCAGCAATGTTACGTTGTACCCTCAGTTTTCTCGCAGGGGTTTAATTGTAATCCAGAATAATTTGGTTCCCCAACCTGCTCCCACCTCCTCTCAGCCCAGATATCATTTTTTATTCTAATTGACCATTGTGACTGATGGTCCACCTGTTGCTCTGTGACTGTCTAAAGGAAAATATAATCCCCTTTGACCGTGGGTTTCCCACACTCTCCATTTCACATTGTTATGATGGATACCTCTAGTGGACCGTCTTGCAGAAGAATGGCAAAACACTCTTTTCCACACTTGCTCTTGGAGCTGAGCTCATTTCTGCATGTTGCTGGCCTGTTGCTGTAATCACCGACGACGAATTATGGAAGCAAACTGGATTCATGCTCATAAAGGTGAGACGTTCTGGAGGTGCTGTTTAATAGAGGGTGTGTGACATGTGAAAGCCCACATTGGCTCAGCAGATTGCGAACTCCGTATATATATATTTTTGTTTGTCATTGAGGAGGACCTAATGAGAGTGAGAGGTTTTCAGTAAAGTAGGTTCTCAGCTTGTATAATTGAGTACAATTCTTTGTATGCTAATTCAAGAGAGAGACTACCCCCACCACAGTGCATCACTGAATTTATTTCAGACCAGTGGGGGATTATCAGTGATTGATTTATGTGGAATCTGGCTTTTTGTGTCATGTCAGCATTATTCCATTGTCTCTGCTAGAATTTCTTGCAGAGGCTATGTCTGAAGTACAAGGTAATCTCAATCATGGGCCACCTACAGAATAAAATAGTGTGTCAACAGAATATTCTGTCTAGAATATCGTGGACCACAATATCTAGAAGGTAAGTGCAAATATGTCAGTGTAGATTTACTTTTCTTAACTCCACATCTACCTGCCGTGAAGATATATATCATCAATGTACATACATGTGGAGTTATATATAGTTTAACATTGCTTGCCTATAGAAACTTACAGTCACAATATTTTTGTACTTGATATTTTTGACTCAATATTTTATCCACATGATATTTTTCCTCCAATATTTTGTCTAAATACCCTTACGCACTCTCGTAAATGATTATCAGTTTCTCCCTCATCATTTGTAAATTATATTGTGAAGAAACCATTGGTCAGGATGACTTCCAGTGAAGGACATCATCAATATAACAAGCATTGGAAATGCAATAGGTCTCGCATTAGAAAAGTTGGAGCTATTTGTTTTGTAAATGTAATAATATTTTTACTTATGTTGACGTTTTGAAAGTAGTTAATATTTTTTTTGTTTTTTAATAATCACAATGGCTTATAAATGTTAAAAGTAAATAATACTTACCTAATAGTTGTTGTAATTTATAATGGCACTAGATTAAACGTTTGTAATTTAATTTTGTGAATATTATGTTTTTTTTTGTTTGGTAAAAAATTAATATCAAAAGTGTAATAATAATATATATTTTTTTCTTTCGTAATAAAGCTTTAAATATTGAGACATTGCATCTTTGCTGAGAACTGGGACTTAAAGAGTGAAGTGCTTGAATAGATCATGAAATTAGTACGGGTGAAGACAGGTAAACATGTAATTATAGAAGGCGTTAGAGTGATTGAGGCTGGTATAGCGAGTGATGTTGGTATAGTGTTATAGAGAGGGCGGTGTAGTAGTGTTATGTGTTTGTGTATGGGGATATATTGAGTGAACGTAGATTTTGATGCTGGTGTTTGAGTTTAGATTTTGAGTGTGATTTTGTAGTGGTGAAATGGATTTTGAGGTAGTAGTTAGAGAATTGTATTTTGAGGGTGGATTTGGAGTGTTGTGTTCGATTGTTTATGTCAATTTATTATTTGAGGGTTGCCTATGAATTGTATTGTATGTTTTTTTGTGAGTTTTGAGTTTGCAGTTTTTTTTTGTTGATTTGGATGGTGGATTTATGAGTGTTGCTGTGGTGTTGTTGAATGTTATTGTGGAGGTGCTGAGTTGTGCTGTGGGGGTTGTTACTGATGCTGTATTTGTTCTTAGCGGTGCAGTGGTGTTGCAGATTTAATCTGTTATTCTTTTTATTACTATTGTGGTGGTGGAGAGTGTTTTTGTGGTATTTTTGTGTGTTGTTGAGTGGTGCTGTGCTTGTGTTCATTGTTGCTGTGGTGGTGCTTAGTTGTGTTGTGGTGGTGCTTAGTGATGCTGTTGTCGCGAAGAGTGGTGCTGTTGTGTTGCTGAGTGTTGCTGTGGTGTTGCCGAGTGATGGTGGTGCGGCGCTGAGTGTTGATGGTCTTTGCTTTGAGTGATGTTCTGGTGTAGTTGAGTTGTGTTGTTGTGATGTTGAGTGATGCTGTGGTGGTGCTGGTCTTGTGCTGAGTGTTAATGTGGTGCTGCCGAGTGATAATGTGGTGGCGCTGAGTGGTGATGTGTTGGTGCTGAATGATGCTGGGGTGGCGCTAATGGTGATTTCTGGGTGTTGCTGACTGATGCTGTGTTGTTGCTGACTGATGCTGTTGTTGCGTTGAGTGATGCTGGTGTGTCGCGGAGTGATGCTGGTGTTGCGCTGAGTGATGGTGGGGTGTTGGTGATTGCTGCTGTGCTATTGCTGAGTGGTGCTGTGGTGGTGTAGAGTGATGCTGGTGTGTCCGTCCTTGATGCTGGTATGGTTTAGGATAGTTTTTTTGAATCTGATGTTAAGTGACCTTGACAATTTTAGGCCTATACTATTGGCATGACAACCACTCACCAGCATGATACGACGTTTTAGACAAAGTGAAAAAGGTGTTCTGATTGTTCTGCCATTAGATAGAAATTACCTCCATACCCCAAGTATTAAAGACACACAGAACTCAGTCACAGCTGCAGCCATTTTTTTCATAAGATAGACTCCTTCTCAGATTTATGTTCCCACTCTTTTTCCTGTTAAAACACTACTCCCCACTTGTGTTGCTGAGTCCATCGCCCGGTACACAATAGGCTTCAAAACGCAATAAGAAGACAACTTGATTTTGACATAAAAATGGACCCCTTTTGGCAATGTGGGTAGGCGTGGCATTTGGGCACAGGCTTGGCCATGACCCAGAGAAACCTCCCAAACCCAGGCATTTCTCAATGATAGACATGCAGGGGAGGCACAACTGGTTACTTGTGTGAATCCCATTCCATTGTCATACCCAGAAAGCTCTACACACCTCTCACCAAGGCTAAAATCATGCAATTGTCCTCACTTTCTGAGAGGGCACGTTCTAGGATGTGCAGAAATGCACAACATTCTCACCATTCAGCATTCCCATTATTTTCCCTGATAAAAACAGTGCCCCACTTGTGTTTCTCCGTCAGGTAGAAAAGACACAGTGGCTCAAGTTTAATTAAAAATAAAACAATCGGGGGCGTGGCCAAGATGGCGTCGGAGTAAGACGTGCTTTCGAGTCGCTCCGGCGCCCAACCTGCTAAGCATTGTACAGCATCGCCTTCAGGGCGCCAATCAGCTCAGACACGGTAGCAGAAGCAGAGGCCAGCGGCATCGAGCGGAGTGGTCCGGTGTCCCCGGCGAGTCCCGGAGTGGCCGTACAGCGCCGCCAGGTGCCCTTCATCTTCTGGCCTATTGAGCACCGGCCTTGCGTGGGAGCGAAGCCGCCGTGGAGTGCTGTGACTCGGCACAGGCTGGGCGTGGCTTCGCGGAGCGGCGGACGTCTTCTGCCTTCCCTCGCCATCGTGTTCCCTCCTCTACAGCGGGACACTGGTTTGCTGGCAAGCTCCTTGCTTTGAAGGGCTGAGAGGCTCGACGAACGGCTGACCACGTGGAAAGTGAGCCGCGGATCTCTGGCGGGCCGTGCGATCTGACCGCGGCTACTCCTGACCAACGCGTCGGCGCCCTCGACGGCCTCTACTGGGTCGGAGGGTCCTCCCCGTCCCTGTGAGTACTGTACTGCTTGGGGTGGCCTCGTGCCCTGCATCACCTGCGGCTCGGGGCTGTTGGGCCTGTGCGGAGCGCCCGGGACTGGACATTGGCTGGCTCAGAGGCCTGCTCTGCTCTGCGGACTGATTCCCCGGCCAGCACTGCCCGGTGATAGTGGACTACGTTGTGCATTGGCGGTGTCGAGTGGTTGTATTCGTGACCCGGCTGTGTGGAACGGGGACTCCGGGCCTGCTGCCGTCCCTCTGGATCCTCGACGGGAGGCCTCCACGCCGCCATTTTCTCGGGCAGCTGCTGCTTGTGACGCAGGTGTTTTTTGAGCGGCCTACATCTTGGGCGGCCTTGCTCCCACGGCTCCGCCGCGATGTCGAACTTGCCGCGCAAGGGGAGGACAGTGAAGGACGGAGCCTCTAAAGCATCGCAACCGCCATCCTCCCCCGGAGCTAGTGGCTCGACTAGACAGTCGGACGAGGAGGCACCCGCCACCAAGGCGTTCATGTCGGAACTCTTCGCCTCGATCAAGGAGGATATCTCCGAGCTTCGCGCTCAACTAGCGTCGGACCTACGGGAGGTCCGGAGAGATGTGGACGGAATTGGTGAGCGGGTGGCCACATTAGAAGATCATGACCTGAGTATGGCGAATGACGTTCACCAATTGCAACAAGATGTTCTCCGCCTTACTGACCAGAACCTGAACCTGCAGGCATACGCCGAGGACCTGGAAAACCGCTCCAGGAGAAACAACATCCGCATCAGAGCGGTCCCTTGGGATGGGGAGGCTGGAGACTTGAGAGAATATGTGCAGGCCCTCTTCCTACAAGTGCTGGACGAGGAGGAGGTTCAGGAGATCAAGTTGGATAGGGTGCACAGAGTCGGCCTGACCAGGCGGGGTGGCCCTCCCCCGGACATCCTCGCGTGTGTCCATGACTTCCAAACGAAGGAACGTATCCTCCGGAAGGCCAGGGCCATCACCAACCTGCACTTTCGTGACCATCGGCCGCAGCTGTTCCAGGACCTGGCGGCATCCACGCTTCAAAAACGGAGAGAATTCCGGCCAGTGACTGCTTTTCTGAGGGAGCGTGGCATCTCCTACTCCTGGGGTCACCCCTTCTGGATTATATTTAGATGGCAGAACAGGTTGGAGCAGATCCGCTCTCTGAAG
This sequence comes from Lissotriton vulgaris, assembly GCF_964263255.1. Taxonomy (NCBI): domain Eukaryota; kingdom Metazoa; phylum Chordata; class Amphibia; order Caudata; family Salamandridae; genus Lissotriton; species Lissotriton vulgaris. Next base: position 585,644,990 of record NC_141685.1, read on the forward strand.
GCCACGAGGGAGATGCTGGGGCTAGAGGAGGACCCGTCATCTCAAGCGGTGCAGTCCTCACCGTCGCGGCGGCGACGTCGCTCTTCATCTTGGCACCGGGTTGGCGCTTCCCCGGATCGAATGCGTCCGGACCACTCTATCAGCCTGCAGGAGAGGGGGTCGGCGGTGGCGTCGGTGGCCTCGGCCACCCTTGCGGACACTCAGCACAGCTCTGGAGCGGAATGATCCCTGACTTCTTCGATAGTCGGGCGCCGGAGGGCCTCTGCTCCTACGGCCCTGGGGTATTATGGTACTTTTGGAGAAGACACCCCGGGCCTTGGCCCTGGGGGCCCCCAAACTGGTGCCCCCTCCCCGATTTCAGTCTGGTGTGGACCGTGTGACCTGTGGCCCATTGGAACTGCTGAACTTTCGATTCAGGTTGCGGGCCTTGTGCTCTGTTTTTTTGGTTTTTGGGTTGTTGCAGGGGGGTGGGTCAATTGGTGCTCTGAGTGTGGGTACAGTGGCAGGAAAGTTGGGGTTGGGGTTGGGGGTAAGGGGGGATGTGGTGGCGACCGTGTGTGATGGATGCGTGATGTCTGCATATTTGAAATATAAGCCCAAATAGTCGTAGTCTCCACTTTAGTTGGTTTCTTGGTCTTTGATATACTGTCCAAAGCGGATTGCCTAGGCGATTGTCCCTGCCCAAAAAATGATTTCTAAACTCAAAGGCGTTCATTTTTTTATTTGCAAAAACTTTGGTGTTTTGTTTTTAATACATTTAGGAACTCGTTATAGAAATGTTTGCTCAGGGAGGAATATTTCGGTGCTATTCACCCTTACGTTTTTTCTTCTGCTCTATGATGGTGCCCCCTCGGCTCTTGCGCTTTCTGGAAGAGGGGCCGTCCTAGAAGGCTTGGGGAGAATGCGTGTGGTCCCCTCAGTGTGGTTGTGTCTGGGGTCTTTTTTCTTGGTTCCCTATGAGTGGGTGTCCCCGATGGACTTGGGACCCGGTGTTTGACGGGGGTCTAGAGGTGAAGCGTGGGTGTCTGGACGTATACATGGAGTGGAGTTTTAGTTCCCCATTATGCCTGTTAGCATAGGCACCAGGAACGTGAAGGGCCTCAATTCCCCACAGAAGCGACAGAAGCTTTGGAAGTACATTTCGGACCATCACCTGGATGTGGTCGCTCTTCAGGAAACCCACCTGGCTAGGAGGGACGAAATGAGACTTCGCCATAGGCAGTTCCCCCTTATCTACAGGGCGTCCGCGCCCACGAAGCATAAAGGGGTGGCCCTCCTCTTCCGGGCTTCCCTCCACTTTCAGCCCCTGGGGGTGAGTGTTGATAAGGAGGGTCGCTGGCTGATGGTGAAAGGGACGCTGTATGGTCGCCTGTGTACTTTTGTTGTAGTGTATGCTCCGAATGCGGGTCAGAATGGCTTTCTGCAGGGTTTGTTAGATAAGATGGGTGACTTTCTGGATGGGCACTTAATCCTGCTGGGAGACTTTAACATGGTGTGGGACAGGGACCTGGATAGTTCTGGAGCGCGTAGGGCGGACACTGGCGTCTTCTCGGAGGAAACACAGCGTCAATTGAGTGACATGGGGCTGGTAGACAGTTGGCGCTTTGTCCATGCACAGGCCAGGGACTACACTTTCTTCTCTCACGTTCAACGTTCATACTCCCGCATAGACTACATTTTGGTTAGCCAGGCTCTCAGGGGGGATATACAACTGACGGATATCTTTCCGCTCTCGCTATCGGATCATAGCCTGGTGGTTCTGGGACTACATTGGGCCGCTGGGGGAGATGGTTGGCGGAAATGGTACTTCCCGGCGGCTCTGGTGAGGGATGAGGTGTCTTGTAAGGCACTACGCAAGGCTATTGGTGATTTCTTTCTCCTCAATCCTCCTTCTGACACGTCGGTGTATAACACGTGGGACGCGTGCAAGGCCTCCCTACGGGGTACGTGCCTCGCTCTCAACGCGAGCCTGAATAAATTGCGGCGGGAAGAGAGGGAAGCTCTGGAAACGGAACTTGCCACTTTAGAACAGGCCCACAAAGCGAACCCCTCCAGGGTGACCCTGCGCCCACTGACGGCGGTGCGAGGGAAACTGAAGGCCCATTATAATAACAGGGCGGAATTCACTCTTCTGCGCCTTCGGCGTACCTCCTACTCTCAAGGCAATAAGATTGGGCGCCACCTGGCGCGGCAACTTCGTGACAAACGCGAACGGGATTATATAGGGGGCGTGCGTGACCACGAGGGCCACGAGGGCTCTATTCAGCACAAAGACGCGGACAAGGCGGCCATCTTTGGTCGCTTCTATGCAGCGCTCTACTCTAGCGACGCTCTCGACCCGGAAGCTCAATCCAGGTTTCTGGAAGGTCTGCCTATCCCGAAAGTCTCCAGAGAATGGAATGACTTGTTATCCTCCCCCATCACTCGGGAAGAAGTTTTGGATGCTATCAAGGCCTTGAAGCTGCATAAGGCCCCTGGGCCTGACGGCTATACGGCCCTCTTCTATAAAACGTTCGCACCCGACATTTGCGACTACTTAGTCTCCCTCTTCAACGCGATGGCGACTGATGGTAGAACCACGGACTCCATGGCCGAAGCGTTGATTACTATTATCCCCAAACTGGGCAAGGACCCTACCTCCTGTACATCTTACCGTCCGATAGCGCTCCTCAACCTGGACGCTAAACTGTACTCCTCCATCCTGGCGGGCAGGCTGCAAGACCTGATGCCTGCCTTGATCCATCCTGATCAGTCTGGTTTCATTAAGGGTAGGCAGACTCATGATAATCTGCGGCGCGTCGTCCATCTCATTGAGAAAGCGGAACGGTTCCGCATCCCAGCTGTGTTGGTAGGGCTTGACGCGGAGAAGGCCTTCGACCGCGTTGATTGGGGGTTTCTGCACCGGACGCTGGTGGCCTTCGGGTTCTCGCCCCATTTTATAAGGATGATTGAGGCCAACTATAATAGCCCTACCTCCCGAGTGTTGGTTAACGGCCATAGATCCGGGAGCTTTTGCCATTCCCGTGGGACGCGCCAGGGCTGCCCCCTCTCGCCCCTCCTTTTTGCCCTTAGCATAGAACCATTGGCATTGGCGATACGGGAAAATGAGCGGATTCTAGGGCTCCCCTTTACGGGCGAGCAGCATAAGATCTCGCTCTTTGCTGACGATGTCCTGTTGTCCCTTCGGGACCCGGCGCTGTCGCTACCCCATGTCCACTCGGTACTCTCTGAATATGAAGCGGTGGCGGGATTTAAGGTTAATTTTGACAAGTCCTACATCTTAAATCTGACCTTGCCACCGGGGGAGGTGCAACAGATCCGGCTGCTTACTCCGCTCTCATGGACGTCCTCATCCTTGCTTTACCTGGGAGTGCGACTGACTTCTACCATAGGTGCCTTATTCCAGGCTAACTTCCCCCCGATGTTGGCATCGATTCAGGCAGAATTGGACCGGTGGAAGCCCAAATTTATCTCATGGCTGGGTAGGGTTCATGCACTCAAGATGGTTCTTCTTGCCAAGCTTCTTTATCTTTTTCAAGCCTTGCCTATCCCGATAGGGCTGGACTACTTTCGTCGGCTGAAGACCGTGATGCTGAAATATGTCTGGCAAGGCGGCCGGGCGCGGCTTCCGTTTACGGTTCTCCGGCGCCCGCGATTGGAGGGAGGAGTGGGCTTTCCGGACATGCATTTGTATTACAAGGCTGCCCAACTGAGAGTACTGGTGGAGTGGTCCCAACAGCTTTCGGAGAAGCACTGGCTCCACATGGATCGTAGTGTGGGGGGTCGTTCTGTCTGGGACCTGGCCTGGAAGCCTAAGGTGGACCGACCCAGAAACGCATACATTAGCACTCCCACCAGCATGGTGTTGAAGGTTTGGGACACGGTGAGTAGCGATGACCGGTGGACCACATTCCTGTCCCCGTTCACCCCGATCCATTTCAATCCGGCCTTTCCCCCGGCGTTGACGGAGGGTCCCTTTGAGGCTTGGAGGGAGGGTGGCTGTAGGGCCCTCACCCACCTGTTCCATGGCACCGAACCCCTCACTTTCCACAACTGTATGAGGGATTATGGTGTTCTGCCGACGGAGCGCTTTAGACATCTTCAGCTCCTGCACTGGGCGACGTCGCCTGGTGTAGTAGATGCCGCTACCAGACCCTTGACGAAATTCGAAACTTTCCTCCTTCGCACATCCACCATGAAGGGAGCGATCTCTTTTCTATATGGGCTGCTGCTAGACACTACTATGTCTCCACGGCCGCGATATCAGGATCACTGGGAGACCACACTGGGGAGGGACATTTCCGACAGCGAGTGGAGGAGCTTATGGCCGGACGTGACGACACATAACCATTCTACCGACCTCAGGGAGGCCCATATGAAGCTCCTCTTCGACTGGTACTTATATCCATCTAAACTACACCACATATTTCCAACGGCTTCGGATAGGTGTTGGCAAGGCTGTGGGATGTTGGGGGACTTTAGCCATACATGTTGGGACTGTCCCACCATCCGGCCGTTCTGGGCCGAGATTCTCTCCCACATTAAAGATATTTTGGGTTACCCGCTCCCCGATTCCATGGATTTTGTTCTACTAGGCCTTAGGGACCCATTGCTTGAACACCAGACTAGGGCGGATAAGCGCATTATGTGGTTATGTTTGGGTGCAGCTAAGTTGACTTTGGCAAACGCTTGGAAAAGCCCGTCTGCTCCCGCTGTCTCCTTGTGGCATGCCCGGCTGTGGCGTTTGTTGAGCTTGGAGCGTCTTTCAGACATCTTCCTAGGGAATTTAAAAAACTTTATGTGCAATTGGGGCCCCTTAGTGAAGTTTTTGTCCCGAGGCCTGCCTTCGGCAGTTTGTCCGTCAGCGCTGCGGGCACTCCATCTTTTCCAAATTTGATTACAGTTGTGTCTGGTGTGGATTGTGTGAATGCTGGTCGCCACCACCGGGTGAGAGTTGGGTGTTGGGGAGGGACGGAGGGTAGGGAGGGGTAGTTGGGGAGGTTCTTTCTTTTTTTCTCTCTTCTGTTGCGACTTGCCGTGCCCTCGGAATGGACACTATAGCTCAGGTGGGGCTTGGGCTGCTCTTCCCGGCTGGGGACAAGGCATCCACTGTTGGAGTTCCAGGTACGATTTGGATACTGTGGCGGACGGGCCTTCGTGTCCGCGCTTCCGCCGCTTTACCTGGCTACCGCTATCTTTGATGTGGATTTTGATGCCCTACTGCCCCTCCCTTTGCGAACATGTTCCCTTTTTTGGCACCCCCTGTGTGGGGATCTGTGGCGGAATGTCGCCTGTTCTTCTTTCCTTTCTCTTTCTTGATCCCTTGCTCTGTTCCCCTCCCCTTTTCTATTTCCACCTTGCATACTACAAAATAAAATTTTTATAAAAAAAAATAAAACAATCTTGGGGTATTGTACTTCATTGGTTGCCAACTGTTAGAAACATTTTCCAAATTAGATGTAACAATTTGAACAGTTGCATAGTGAAGTAATGAGCCATGGGAGGTATGAATCATGCACAGCCATTTGAAGGTGCATACTAACTATTAATCTGACTACTCAATTTTCCCAGAAATTCATTTTTGTGTGGCGTGAAATTGAACAAGTTGGAAATTACAGGCCTGGCTGACATGGGCATTGAGGACAGTAATAATAATTCTCTGGTCTTTTTCCTCGCATGGTGCAAACTCTGCATCAGTGATATGGGTTACTAATGTTGTCACTTGTGGGACTGCAGACAGCAAAGTGCTTATCCTGCAAACTTGCAACCCCCTGTAGAACTGATGAAGGATATGTTTCACCATTTACAGTAGTAAGATCGCCAACTGAGAGTCAAGGAAAGGAATCAGTCTTTCCAAAAAATTTAAGAAGAATCTAATTACAACTACCTCTTTTGAATATCTGTTCATGGAATGTACATGGTTTGAGTAACATCTTACAAGAGGAGGATACAAGATCCTTTTTGCAGAATTATGATCTCATTCTTCCACAGGAAACATGGTGCCTGGAGGCACTGTACGTAGTGGAGGATGTAGGGTTTCATAGCCCAGTGGAAAAATCCCAGAAATAGGGTCACCCAAAAGGAGGGCTCACTGCCTATTGCTTAATTAAATACAATTGGGTTACGGAGCAATTGGATATTCTCTTAACTGGCTTCAAGTTATCAAAGTTATCACATTTGTTTATTTATTTATTTGCAAAGTTTAATTTAGCGCTGGCTAGACCCGGAGGTATCAGAGCGCTTTACATGATGATCAGCAAGGTACAGATTACATGATTAGTTCAGTTATAGAATCCAAGTATCGACAAAGTAGAAAGATAAAGGAAAAGAAACATAACGGGTAGGTGAAGAAAACAATGTCTGATGTCTGGCTGGGTAGGTGACGGCCGAGGGGGTGAACCAGGGCCAAACTCCTCTATAGCTGCATAGGACAGCTCCAGCGGGCATCGGCCATGGTTGTTCGGACTCAGCGGTGAGAACAGACAGTAGAAAAACATGGGATTACACAACAACATAAGTTATTTTCACAATATATGGGAAAGAAAAAAACATCTTATGTGGAATGGAAGGTAGAGGAGGAAAGGTAAACAGGGGAAAAGGAATGCAGATAGCATCAGGCAGACCAGAGGGGGGAAGGGACTTCAGGGGAAACAAGCTGTCAAAGTGAAAGATAGACAAGACTGTGAAGAACCGTTAAAAACAATGTCCGATGTCCTTCTGGGTAGGTGACAAATGAGGGGGTGAAACCATAGCCAGACTCCTCTATAGCTGCATAGGACAGCTCCACCAGGTAACGGCCAATGGTACTCGGGTTCAACGGTAAGTACAAACAGATTCGGTTTTCGCCCATGGGGCATCATCATAGTTCAATCGAAGGCATCGGACCAGGTGTAATTGGGAAATACCATCCACTTTGTCCTCCCGCTAGCCCCATGAGTGGAGAGGTGAAAGAAACAGATTATCAGTCCTCAGGTGGCTTTCTCCCAGAAGCGGTAGCCCAATGCTGAGCGCTATCAGTGTTTGATGACCTCTGGGGAAGGCCACGATCCCCTCCTTTTTTACATTCCTCATGCTGCACTGCGGAGCTAAATGTTGCAGATGCACTTTAATGCAGTGACCCCTTCAATTAGGAGATCCTCTGCAGCGTGTCAGGCCTCCATCTTGGGGTCAGGCATGGCCAGGCATGGGTCTGATTAGCTGCCGTTCCTGATAATGCTCCTGATCCCAACCAGCTGTAGAGTATATGCACCAGTAAACAAATAAAGAGCTCGCACAGTGTGAGGTCCGGAGCTGCTTGCCACTCACACAACCTCTGCCACAAGGGAAATGCACCTCCAGCTGCCCGTTTAGCCAATCCGCCTTAGAGTTCAGTCCCAGGCAGCCCGGGGTCTCACCAGGCACCATGCACACTGACCTTGCTCTCCGGTCTTGGAATCCTACTTGCTGTGTCTTCACTAGTTTCTCTAGCACTCCGGTTGTACAGCCAGGGTCAAATTCTCTCTTCCACTACACTCGACCCGGCCGTGTAAGGGTGTGGCGTTGGGTTCCCAAGGCCTACATGCTCCGAAGATAACCCACTTACACCGAAAGAACTGATGGCACGGAAACTGAAAAATGCAAAGAACAAGTTTATTAAAACCCCATGGGGTGGTGGTACATTCCTACAGCACCCTTCGGTAATGCAAGAAGTATCACACCGAACATCGGTGTGACTTACTCTTTAATACAGTTTACAGGTAATAAAACAATGGGCGGCACAAAGTTACAAGCGTTATGTACATATAAGGTCATCTTTGGAACACCGCCAGCTCATTGGAGGGGTTACAACTCCGCTGGTCAGTTTAGGCGGCACATTCCAGAGGGGTGACTGGTCAATGGGGACTGCGCATGTACAGGCTTGACCAGTACTAAAAATAGCCTGTTGCTGGGCAAACTCAAGTGGTCAATGGCACGGACAACGGACTAAAGGCCATGCTGGCCACGAGGCCGCTTATGATCTAAGATGGCCGCCGTAACACACAAAATGGCGTTTCCGAATATGGCCAATTTAAGCGGGAAACGTGTAGCACAGCTAAGCGCTAACTGGGCCATCGTCAAATTACGACAGACGACCCTTTTAGCGTTTAGCTGAAGCTACCTCATAGTGAACATAATCTGGGTGTTCATCTTCGATATCGATCAACATTATTTGGGTTACTTCTTTATGAAGCATCATTTTGTCATGAGCAAGAGCTCGTCTTGATGGTATACAAGCCGATAGGCACATAGAACACAAAGCTGGACCACATTGAATGCATAGGCATACGCCAAACAGTATCCCCACAATAATACATAGAATCGTTAGCAATTTCCAACCCCAAGTGGTAAGCATTGACCAGAACCTCCCTGAAAGAGTCCAAGTTCCATTATCCGGGTGTATTTCCGCAGCTATCTTATGCAGTTTCGAAATGGCATCATAAACGGATGGTGAATTGTCAGGTACATAAACACAACAGCTGCTCCCGATTATTCTACATGCCCCCCCACGATCAGCTAGAACTACGTCTAGAACCATCCTGTTCTGTAGCGTAACAATCCTAGAAATCTGAAGTTCCTCAGTAATATTTCCCAATGCAATAGCAGTATCATTCGCTACAGCCTCAACTACACGGGTCAGTCGTCGTATCTTCCGACTATTCAAAGCAGCCCCAACAAAGGAAAACAGTCCAAAATTGAAATCCACATACTGTTGCAAAGCAGTGTCTGTCTGGTCAATGTCATCTAAAACAACAGCACGTTTAACACGGTTCAGTATGAAATCATGGTACAAAATATAATCATTATGGTACATTGGTGGGGCAATGAATACAGGAGGTAGTACAAAAGATACATAGCAAGTACCTAACCATCCCAACGGGAGCTGATGATAACCCTTCGTTCCGCAAATAAAATACGTATTTCGTGATGCTACAAACGATATGCCATTCGGGCTGTCAAACGTTATTGTGGTATTGCATTCGCTTTTCCCAACCGAGATCGTGCCTTTATTACGTATACACAAATCAGCTTTTGTGGCAATGACATTTATAACATGCGAGCTGGAAACATTAATGTTACGTTGGTTGCTGTAAACACGTGGGGCAGATATATTGTCAGGGCGGTACTCCTCCCATTCAAATCGAGTACCCTCAGCTCGCGGATACCCATCCCGGTCGTGATAACATACTTTATTCAAACGGAAAAGCACCCCCCCTTTTGTTGGCCATCTCAAAGTGAAGAGCAGAGTGTACTAGGCATTGCAGGATCCATTATGTGAGAACGGGAGTGGAATGAGTGGGGTGCCCCCTTTCTTCTGGTGCCCGGGCAGCATCCCACACACCCAACAATTAGACGTATTTGTCATATTATGTGTATGATGCAAGATCTGAATAAAGCTATTGTTCAAATAAGTCTGTCGGTGCCGTTCTTCATGGTAAGGCAAGGTGAAGTGAAAATGTTCAGATAGAGCCGAGGCGGTCGGCAGCAAATGTTCACGTGCAGGCACCACAAGTTCAACTAACCAGGCTATCACTGCTATCACCACAATCGTTAGGACAAAAAGGATGGCACCAAGTATTCGTTTATCCCGTGATGCAGAAGACGCCATAGTTCAATTATAGTTCAAAGTCTTAAAAGTTCAGAAAAGTTCAGAAAGTTCACAAGTTCTCAAATGTACATATGTGTGTATTACACCTAAAAAGGAAAAATACGGTGCTGAGCTCCGAGGTAGCCGTTGTTTTCTTCTCCGGGGTCAAGACGGGTGTCGCTACTCTTGGCAGAACTGATCCCCCCCCCTTGAGATTCCCGGTTTCCGTTTCACAAACCCGAGAGCGGTAACCAACCAGTCTCGAAAAAAACAAAAAATCTTCCTATCGCGGCCGCAGATTGTAGTGCTCTCGTCCAGAAACAGTGTGGTCCGGGAAGGCCCCCTCAGCGTCGGCCGATGTCACAGCTGGGCTCTTTTCCTTCTCCAAAATCTCTTGGAAGTCGGTCAACACAGCAGGATTCACCAGATCAGGAGAGACACGACGGCAATGTGTCGAATGAATCCACCGCTTCCTATTGGTCACTCGTACAGCTGTTCGAGTAGCAAGGAGGACCTGCTCGGGGCCTCTCCACCTCGGTTCCAAGCTGTTTGCCCTCTCAAACGATCGGATCATAACATGGTCGCCAGGGCGGAGATCATGGCCTTCTCCAGTAGAATTATCAGGGAGCGCTTCTCGAACCTGTTGATGAATAGAAAGCAAATCATTTGTTAAGCGTGCCAAATAATCATTCATCATTATACAAGGCACATCATGTATCAATCACGGCTTAGGCACCCCCCAGATATTCATAGGCCTTCCGAACACCACTTCATATGGTGTGAGGCCTGTCCGAGAGTGGGGCACTGATCTAAGAGAGAGTAATGCTAGCGGTAAGGCATCCGGCCATTTCAATGACGTGGACGCCACGATCTTAGCCAGCTTTAGTTTCAACGTGGCATTATACCGCTCGACAAGACCTGCCGACTGAGGGTGGAACACAGCATGAAACTTCTGTTGGATCCCTAACCCCTTCAGCACGTATTCCACAATTTTCCCGACAAAATGAGGCCCATTATCGCTCCATAAAAATTTGCAAACTCCAAAGTGAGGAAAATACTCCTTGAGCAACACCTTAGCTGTTGTTAAAGCTGTATTATCTTTCGTGGGGAAGGCTTCAACCCATTTGCTAAAAGCGCACACCACCACTAGAACATACTTAAGGTTATTGCAGCGCTCAAGCTGGATGTAATCCATTTGGAGTACCTCGAATGGTGCAGAAGGTGGAACGAACCCTCCTTTCGGAGTATGGGTCCCCTTAGCAGGATTGTGCTGCAAACATATCAGACAGGTCTGCACTACTCTCTTAGCAGTATTAGCAATCTCGGGATGCTCCCAAACTCGTGTTAACAATCGAGTAATTGCAAGAGCCCCCACGTGCGCTAACCCATGTGTCATCTGGACCATCGCTTGCAAGTAAGCTGCAGGCAATTTCCATTTCTCCATATCCTTGCTTCTCCAACACCCTTCATCGTCTAGCACCCCATCAGTTGCCCATGCCGCAAGTTCTGATTCAGTAGCTGATTTCTGAATGTCTAATATTTCCGCTCTAGCATCATTCCATCGCTCTGCTTGGGATTTTGTCACGTACATGGGGGAGTCAGCTCGGGACATAGCCGTTTGTCTCGCTATGCTGTCCGCAAAGGCATTTCCCTTTCCCACTTCATCAGTGATCTTTTTATGGGCGCTACATTTTATGATCGCTACTTTCTTTGGGAAAAGCAACGCATTTAGGAGATCACGCACCAACTCTCCGTGCATAATGTGTACTCCATGAGAAGTTAAAAACCCACGCTCTCTCCAGAGTAGACCGAAGTCATGGGCCACTCCGAAGGCGTACCGGCTGTCTGTGTATATGTTCACACATAAGCCAGCACTCAATTCGCAGGCTCTTGTCAAGGCTATCAGCTCCGCTGCTTGAGCCGATTTCTGTGGTATTCTAGCTGTTTCCACCACTGTCTTAAGTGTCGTTATTGCATAGGCTGCGGAAGTCGTGCCATCTGGCAGCCTCAAACATGATCCATCAACCCACAGTTCCCCATCCACATCTGGAAGTGGCATATCCTGTAGGTCAACACGACCCTTTGTCTGTTCCTCGGTCAGGAAAACACAGTCATGATGTTTTTCTTCCTGACCCTCCTCGACCGGATAGGGCAATAAAGTGGCAGGGTTCAGAGTAGCACATCTTTTTAGTGTGATATGTGGCGCCAACAGTGTAAGCTCATATCCTGTTAACCGTGCACTCGTGAGATATTGGGTCTTTGTTTGATTTAGCAGGGCATCCACTGCGTGAGGAACTAACACCAACAATTTGTGCAATAACACTATTCCCTCACTCTGCCGTATCGCTACTGCTGTTGCTGCAACTGCTCGGAAACACCCAGGTAACCCTCGCGCTACAGGTTCAAGAATAGCAGAAAAGTATGCGCATGGCCTCTGCTTGTCCCCGTGTGTCTGCACTAACACTGATAACGCGCACCCATCTTTCTCGTGCACGTACAATGTGAAAATCTTCGTATAATCTGGTGTACCTAACACGGGTGCAGAGCAAAGGGCTTGTCTCAGTTGATCAAAAGCATTTTGACATTCATCTGTCCATTCAAGAGGCATTGGTGTAGTTTTGGACAGTAACGCTAACAAAGGCTTGATAATATGCGAAAACCCCATTATCCACTGCCTACAAAAGGACGTTAACCCTATGAAGGCGCGTACATCTCTCTGTGTGCGGGGGACTGGTGTATCTAAAATCGCCTGAATTCGATCTGATGTCAATGCACGCCCCTCCTTAGACAAAAGATGACCGAGGTAGGTCACCTTGGGTCTACAGTATTGTAGCTTCTTCTTAGAAACCTTGTGATTATGCTGTGCCAAAAAGGAAAGCAACGCAATCGTACTTTCCTCACATTGCGTGTAAGAATCTGCAGCAAGCAGAAGGTCGTCCACATATTGGATCAGAACAACCCCCGATTGCAACTCAAAGGAATCAAGCTGTCTTTTCAAAGCCTGGCTATAGATACTCGGGCTCTCAGTGTAACCTTGGGGAACACGACAAAATCTATACGATTTATTATTTAACGTGAAGCCAAACAGATATCTGCTATCGGGATGGACAGGGATGGAAAAGAAAGCGTTTTTCAAATCAATTACACTAAAGGTCGTTGCCGTTGGTGGTACCAGCGTAAGCAAGGTCGTAATATCGGACACCACTGGGTATTGGGGAATGACAATTTTGTTGATCTCTCTCAAGTCAATAATAAAGCGATAGACTTTGTCGTCAGTATCTCTCTTAAGGATCGGAAGAATAGGGCTGTTACAGACATTATAAGGAACCTCTTCCACCACCCCTGCAGTTATCAAATCCTGGACAATGTGAGTCAGGGCAATTTCAACTTCCCTTGAAATCTTATACTGTGGCACCCGTGGCAGAGAGGCCCCCTCCTTAACAGTAATATGAATAGGTGGAACACGCATCTCCCCCACATCCGTGTCTGAGGTCGCCCATAACGTGTGCGGGAGAGAGGCCAAAGCTGGAATGTCTGATATGGTATAGAACCTGTTCGGGTCAGGGTAATTGTCATTCAAGATAACCCGCACACCTTCAGGAGCGCACCGTATCGTTGCTCGAAAGTATTTAAGCAAATCAATGCCCAGGATATTATCTGGTGTATAGGGCGATAACAAAAATTGACCAAAACTAAAAAATTTGTCAAGACAAAGTACAAGGGGTTTGGACAAAGGGCTAGGGGAGGGTGTGCCATCGAACCCTACACATGTTATCATTTCGCCGGACAGGGGAGCCCTCGGAACCAATTTCTTTGACAAAGCGCTACGAGTAGCTCCAGTGTCGACTAGGAATTGATCAGTAGAACCCAAAATGCCCGCTGTTACATATGGACCTTCCTGATCTACCGGCACTTCAATTGGTTCCGCACCCCATCCTACGCAGTCCTATGCATGCACATAATCCTGGTGCTCCACATTCTCACCCTCTGAAATCTGATATTGGTTCCGTCTATCAAAAGTATTTCGTTCATCCTGGCCACGGCCCCCTTGATCAGCCCTTCCACGATCACCTCCACCACCTCTCGCCCCCGTATAACCGCCCGCGACCTACCACCTCCTCGACCACGCTGGCTACGTTGTTCCCGAAGTACCGGACAATCCTCAGCCCAATGACCAAACTCCTTACAATAAGCACATTGATCCTCCGCAATATCCGTACGACCATACGACGTATTTCCTCCACCTCGTCTACCTCTGTCGTTCCCTCTACCCTGTGTTCCACGAACCTGGGCCAACATCACCTTCGTTTTCAATTCTTTCGCTTTTTTATCAACACTTTCTTTAGCCTCCAACTCCTGTCGCTCATAATACTGAGCCATAGTCAACAAAGACGCAGGGGTCGCCGTGGCCCAGGAACTTTCACTCAATTTCAATTGTTTTGCAATCTCCGGCAGGAGATTAGCCACATACTTATCTACAAACAAATGCCGACCTGTATCGTCTGTTAAAGATTGACCACTGTAATCGTGAAACGCCTCTTCGAAGCGTGTAAAGAAATCTGAAACCGTTTCATCTGGATTTTGTTTACACGAAGCTAACATGGTCCAATCTATCTTTTTAGAAGGTATGAGCGTTTTTAATTTAACCAAAATAGCCGTTGGGAGGTCTAAAATCAACTGGCAAGGCTTACATGCCGGTTTCCTCTCTAAGTCAGCTTGATTTATCTCTTTCCATGTACCCCCAAGTATTGTCTCATCATTATTTTTACGAATTTGTCTCCACATGTCAGGCGGAAGTATTAACCCAAAAAACAAATCTATGTCAACAAGAGTCATCACACAAGACGAAATAGCCCCTTCCACCCCTTTATAGAATGCTGCTGGATTTTTACGAAGGTCGGGTAAAGAATTTTTCAATGCATAACATCCGCTCTATTCCAAGGCGTATACACCCAATTATATACAAAGTACCCCTTCGCATCCTTTGACCTTTTATCATCATCTGTACCTTCCCTCTTCGGTGGAACATACAAAGGTGCGGCTTCACGCATAGGCATAACATGCATTGCAGAACTCTTATCTGAACCCCGGAGAGAACACTCCTTAGATTGCCCATCAGATTCCGGCCCGGACTTCTTATTCCTTTTCCGCTCGTCCCGCAATCTGATAGCCTCATCTCGCAGCTGGATCAATTGATTGTAAAAGGCATCGACATCTGCAAGAACAAATACACCTGTATCTAGATTCTCACGATGAACTGACACAGCCTTAGGTTCTAGCGTAGCTGAAATTTTACGATATGAGGTAACAACTTCATCTGCCAAAGTAGCCATAAAATACAGTAACTCTTGGTCTGTCCAAGTACCCCTTTCAGAAATAACTTCATCAGCCTGAGAAACATACTTCGTGTTCACTCTACGAGCCCAACTACGTAAATGTGCGGATCTCTCCGCCGAAAACCTGAGACCAGATACACCCTTCTTTCCCGACTTATCCTGTCCGTCCTCATCCGATTCTGCAAGTGGAGCCGTAGACGAGACGTACGGAGGCGGTGATCGATCTAGCAATGAAAAATCATCAATTTCATTATTAAGGACAGGATAAAGTGGTCGACGAATAGGGAATTGACCAGTCGTTTGCAATTTACGTTCCCGTTCCTCCCTCTCTTTCTTTTCCTGCTCCTCTTTTTCCTCAAGCTGTAAAGCCTTATCCCGAGCAGCCTTGCGCTGCTCTTTGTCCGCCAAGGCAACTTCACGCTTCATTCGTTCACGCACCGCTTTCTCCCACATTCGTACACAATCAAACATGTTCTGTCTAGACCTTCGCTGAAACAAACATTGCTCCACAAACTGTACTTTGCGTAAATCGAACGACCCATGTAGAGGCCATTGCAATTCAGGATCTGACTTGGTGTACTTATTCCATAATTTACTGTACATTATAGGTGGAAGCAGTGTAAACAGATTGGCAAATAGTCAACATAAATCAGGGAAGAAAAGTAAAAAAGACACCAAACTAGTGATTAAAAAAGTATGAAATTTCATTTAATTTAATCCACCAAAAATCCATGTTTAAAAACAATTAATAAAATAGAGAAATAATACACAATAAATTTGTTAAAAAGACAACAACCTAATACAGTATTCAATATATCCCATAAAAATTTTTTTTCTTTATAACATAACATATATTTTGTGGCAAACAGGTAGTATTGTTCGACGCGCGTTTCGGCGTTGTTTAAAACGCCTTCTTCAGGAACCACAATGTTATCTGAAAGATATATTAATATGAGAGAAAAACAGGGATCAAGTTATTGTACATAGATATATAAAAGTTTTTTTCAAACACAAATACAAGTTTCTCAATTAGTTAAGGTGTCTAGTTTACTGTAACTCCCTACTTGTACAGCAGAATATTACTGTACAAGGAACAAACTAACAAACTATTTTTTGAGCAGCAAAGAATCCCAACAGGAAGAGAGAAGAAATAAGGGGGGGGGGTAGAAGTTGAAAAGCTAGATAGCTCTCAAAGATGTCATAAGAGTACAAGTACATGGGCTATGCCGGTATATATATAGGTAACCCATGAGGATAAGGGTTTCTTAAGATGCTTGGACTGTAGGTGGTAATTCCTCATGTCAATCCCATAGTTCACTTACCAACAGAATAGGAAGTAGTGAATGCAGTGGATATAGCCCATATCGATCAAAGTCTTGAAGAAACGGTATAAGTTTCTATTGAGAACATATAATGGTGAAAAATTATTAGAATAAGATAACTAATATGGGTATCAACAATTGAACAAAGGAGCGATTATAATCACAGTGTCAAGGTGTATTAACTGACATGTGAGAGTATCAGCCAATGCTATGTACTATACTGCAAGGTTCAAAATCAAACGCATGCCTATGCTTTCTGGAATGAGCGAACCTGGCTGTCTGAGCTTCACAGTAATATGATCTCAAGGAACAGATGTAAAAACTTCACCTAATGTTTCATGCTTTATAGTTCTATGTTCTGGAGATATAAAGTTTAAAAAGCACCATAATGGGGTTCTGATAACTGAGAATATCTGTCTTACTTTCGGTTCTAATATAACTACACTAATATGAAGGAAGGTAGAATGAAGAGCTTACCAAGGACGGTCAGGAAATGACTTTTGTAATATGGATGGCTTCTTTTGCATCTAGCCTAGATAGATGATGTGTCTATCTAGCATGTAATACCTCCACTCTCCGTTTCTAGAAATAGAGGAACAATACTGCTATATTATTGATGAGAAATGGTACAGTATTAAATAACAAGGACCTAGACATTTGGATGGATATACATAAATGCACCTTATAGTCGTTCCTAAGTAACGTATTTGATATTGTTAATAAAGGCTCCTTAATAAAGAACAAGACAGTCTATGTATTGGGATATTGCTGCCCCAAATTGGCGTCTTCTAATTTATTTTATAATGTTATGTATTCTACCATGTAGAAAAGATCCTATTCGCAAAGCTTACTGGAAAAAACTGCTAACTGTATTCTCGTAGCGTGAGCGATGTGACCGGTAAATTGGGTGTTCATAGGTAAAATGGTGTATCCGTCAGGCTGTGAAACAAACACATATAGAGAAGACGCCTAAATAGATTCGATGTATACATGTAGAGAGATAGCCAGTTCTGAATGAGTGGCAATCAATGCGTTGTCTTACCTAAATTAAAACTGCAGGCTTCCCTCAGAACGGTTCGTGATTCTCTCAAGGAAAGAGGAATGCCGCTTTCGGTTTGTCAAAGGTGCCGTTAGCACTCGGAATAGGAAGGGTAATTCTTATTCTATCTATGTATAACGAAAAAAATATAAAAAAGTAAAGAAGCATTCTAACAATGCCACCTCGGCGCTAAAAATGCACAGATTGATTGAAGCAGCGAGCTTCTTACCTTAACGGTATTGGTATGTCCGTTAACTGCAACCTGCGGGACCCGCGCTGATACAGACTGCTGGCGTCCCGCAGCCGTTGTACAAAAAGAGTAACTCGATGTGTGCGTTGGCGGGTGTATTTGAATACACCTGTGTGAAATGGAATGGTGACGTTGATAGGAAAAAGTGACGCCCCATTAAAGGTGTATTCTTCTCAATGTTGGGAAAAACACACCCATGAGTGCCACGTGGTTGTTTGGGGGTTTGTTTTGGCCGTCCACAAGTGCGACAACGTGTAAATATCGCACCAACCGAGTGTGTGGACGTGATAAAAGTAGCTAAAGGAGCTAACGGGCGTACGGGGCAAGAATGGAGTATACAGGGCGGCAGACGATGAAAGTCCGACCGTGCCGAGTTACACTCAATTAACCCCGCCGGGTGATCAATGTTACCCCACCTTCTCGAGGGCAAAGTAGATAACAAGGCAAACATAATAATAACAAAAGAAGTAATAATGGAAATAATAATAATGAAAGGGGGGCGGCAGATGATGGAAGGCCGTCTATGCCGTGTTACACTCAACTAACCCCGCCTAGTGATGAGTGATGTCACACCTTCACGAGGGCAAAGTAGGGGTCCAGACCCGATAGTGTCAAAAAAATATATAATACTGGACATGTTCAATGAGGCAGCCGTGATAGAGGATGTGCCTTGTTCGATTACGTGGATGAAATATATACAAAAGAAATTATCACTGTGTAGTCACAAGGACCAAGAGTCCGATGGATGTAACATGACATCAAGGAGGTAAGGGATATTGCCTAATCTAAATAAACCCACAGTCCATGGATTACTATCGCTCATGTGGGCATCAACAATAGCGGTACATGTATGGGGGTGGGGTAACCTGACATGTGATTTGACGTTGGTGACTGTGGGTCTATGGAAGTCCATTAAATATGAATTTCACATGGACCCAACCTATTTTGTCTGTAGGTCTCAAAGAGAAAAGATCTCTAATTTCTATGGAAACAGCTTATGTTGGCATGGGAGGTAAGGTACAGAATTTAAACGATTGGAATGTTGAAGTTATTGCAGAGCATTTTCCCAAGGTATTTCGCTATTAAGTCCTCTTTTGTAAGTATCCAGAACAAAAATCCAAAACACTTCTCTTTTTTTACGGATGGCGCAGCCTCCATTGCTGTCCGCGGTTTTAATTTTTTCCAGTACACGCCAATTGAGGTCTTCTGGCTTATGATTGTTATCGATGTAGTGTTTGACCAAAGGGGCATTAGCCTTCTTTGTTTTTATAGCCGATCTGTGTTCGGTAAGTCGGGTTTGGATCGATCTACAGGTTTCGCCAACATAACCGAGGCCGCAGGGGCAGCTAATGAAGTAGACCACATTGGTCGTTTTGCAGTTCCATAGATCCATGGCTTTTGTTGTATAGCCATTGTGGGTCAATGTTTCTCCACCCAAGATTGTGACACATGATTTACAAGAAGAGCACGGGACAGTGCCCCGAATAGGTAGGTTGGTCAGCAATGATCTTTGGGAACAGGTAGTATTGATGCCATTGAACTTCGAGTGAATAATTTTATCTTTTATATTTCTGTTCCTTTTGTAGGCATACAGTGGTTTAGGCAGAGTTGATTCACAGGTAGGGTTACAGTTGAGGATGTGCCAGTTGGCATTAATAATTTGTCTGACTCGGTCATTCAAAGTAGAATGGGTGGTTATACATACTAGTTGGGAGTTTGTTGAACGTTCTTTGGGGTTCAACAAAGCATCTCGATCGAAGAAACAAGCACGTTTGTACGAGTTTCTTATGAGCCTGTGTGGATAGCCACGTTCTAGAAATTTCTTGCGCATTATTGCTGCCTGCTTGTCGTAGTCCGATAGGTTCGAACAATTTCTGCGCACTCTTAAGAATTGGGAGAACGGAATGCTCTCCCGTTGACATTTAGGATGAAAACTACTGAAATGTAGTAGTGTATTCCGGGCCGTAGGTTTAACAAAGAGGTCAACTTCTAATTTTCTATTGTTGACTCGGATTAATAGGTCCAAGAATTCCACTTGATTTTCATCAAATTGAGCGGTAAACTTGAGGTTGCTATCAGTTAGATTGATCCATTCTAAAAACTCCAAAAGGGAGTCTTTCCCATTGGTCCAGATAAAGAAAATGTCGTCTATATATCTGGACCAATGGGAAATGGATTCGAAGAAAGGAGCTATCTCATTATCTATAAACTGTTCTTCGAAACGGGACATGTAAATATTAGCTACTGACGGGGCCACTGATGCCCCCATACTGACTCCCCTCAGTTGGCGGTATAGATCTTCACCAAACTGGAAAACATTTTCCGTGAGAACAATGAAAAGACAATCAATCAAGAATTTTTTAGGGCACGTAATATGGTGTTTGTCAATAAACCAATCTGTGGCTCTGATGGCCTCGTCTAGAGGGATGTTGCTATATAACGATTCGATGTCAAGGGTGACTAATATATCTCTACCTGGCATAATATCAAGATCTTCCACTATATTAATCATATGGCTAGTATCTTTCACATATGATTTGATGTTAGGGATAAAGGGTCTAAGGAAGTGGTCCACAAACTTGGAGAGGGGTTCAGTTGGAGTGCCTATGGTGGACACTATGGGTCTATACGGGGGATCCTCCGAGTTCTTGTGTATTTTCGGGAGACCGTAAATACAGGCTGTTTTATTTTTGTGATGGTTCAGGAAGTCATAATCTTTTTGGTTGATATACCCATTGGACAAGGCTTCATTAGTTAGAGTACTAATTTTCTTCTTTATATTGGTGATTGGGTTGAGATTAATCTTGGCATAAGTAGTGCTATCATTTAACATCTTATTCATGTTGCGCTCATAGTCGGTGGAGTTCAGGACAACAATTCCTCCACCCTTGTCTGCTCCTTTAATAGTTAGTTGTTTGTTATCAGAGAGCTTTTTCAGTGCCAGGGATTCATTTATACTCAGATTGTATGGTGGTTTAGGAATAAATTTAAGTGATCTTTCAAGTTTTTTCATAACGACCAATTCAAATGTGGCAACCTCTGGCCCTAGTTGGTCCAACCCAGGGGTAAAGGAAGAAGGGAGTGCAATCTCATTCTGTTTTTGTTTAGTTACGTCATAGGTGCTATCTTCTTTATCCTGAAAATATTTTCTCAATCTAATTTTTCTGAAAAAAGAGATAACATCTCTATAAAGCTCGAAGATGTTAACGTATGTATGTGGTACGAATGAAAGACCTTTGGATAGAAGAGCTTCACTAGGTTTATCTAATTCGCTGGAGGACAAATTAAAAATGGGAATTATGTTCCCTGTCCCCAATATTGCCTGTTTCGTGTCTCCCTTATAAACTGGGGTTCCTGTTGCTGATGTTGTTGCTGTTGGTGCTGCTGATGTTGGGCTTGATGTCTGAGCTGGTTCATCTGAAAATTCCCTCTGGATTGCCCCTGATTTTGAAATCTCACTCTCGGGCGTCCCCGTTGAGGCCCACGGTTCGATAAAAAAGGCCGCCTTTGAGATCTAGAGTTTGTGTATGGATTGAAACCTCCATCTGATTCATAGTAGGTTCCTGATGAACCTTCACCCTCAGCTTCTGATGAGTCGGTAAAGTTATTGACTCTCTGTTGTGTATTCCTAGACACATCTGTATAATGGTTTTGTTGATAGAAATCCTTGTTTAAAAAGGGATAGGCCACTTCTTCTGTATAGAATCTTTTATCCTTGTTAAGTTTGTCTGTCTTACGTTTATTTAAGTAGTTACTAAATGATTCTAGTTCTCTATTGTACTCTTCTATTTTCTTAATGGCTTCGTCTGTACCAGCCAGTTGTTTTAATTTTTCCTCTATTTCATCTATTTCCTTTTTGATGTCTAGGGCTAATTCTTTTGAAGTTGCAACGATTAAGATCATTAAATCACGGGAGCATCGGTTAGCTATAAAACTCCATTTTTCTAGGAAGGGTCTATGGTGGACGAAAAGACCAGGCACATTTCGCACACGTAGGCCATTAGGGATAACTCCTGTTTTTAAATATGCTAACATAAACTCACCGTGGGCCTCCATACGGATGAGTTTTTTCTTTAGTTCTAATAATTTTTTACCTTCGTCGTTGCCTTTGGTGGATATATTGGTATTGTTAATTGGAACTGAAGTGCCAACTAAAGTGGCAAATTCTTCGTCGGTGAAACCAAATGTTTTCATGTTAGCCATAGCTAAGGAATAGAAAAGAAGGGGAAAAAATTAAAGATAATAGATAGCTGCTCAAAAAATATTACAATATAATTCAGACACAATCGTCGAGGTAAAGCCCTGCACAGACAAGCTGTGGGAATAGCAATGTAAATAACAAGGACCCCCTGTTCAGAAACTTAATTCACAGTACAGGGAAATAAACAGTGTAAACAGATTGGCAAATAGTCAACATAAATCAGGGAAGAAAAGTAAAAAAGACACCAAACTAGTGATTAAAAAAGTATGAAATTTCATTTAATTTAATCCACCAAAAATCCATGTTTAAAAACAATTAATAAAATACAGAAATAATACACAATAAATTTGTTAAAAAGACAACAACCTAATACAGTATTCAATATATCCCATAAAAAATTTTTTTCTTTATAACATAACATATATTTTGTGGCAAACAGGTAGTATTGTTCGACGCGCGTTTCGGCGTTGTTTAAAACGCCTTCTTCAGGAACCACAATGTTATCTGAAAGATATATTAATACGAGAGAAAAACAGGGATCAAGTTATTGTACATAGATATATAAAAGTTTTTTTCAAACACAAATACAAGTTTCTCAATTAGTTAAGGTGTCTAGTTTACTGTAACTCCCTACTTGTACAGCAGAATATTACTGTACAAGGAACAAACTAACAAACTATTTTTTGAGCAGCAAAGAATCCCAACAGGAAGAGAGAAGAAATAAGGGGGGGGGTAGAAGTTGAAAAGCTAGATAGCTCTCAAAGATGTCATAAGAGTACAAGTACATGGGCTATGCCGGTATATATATAGGTAACCCATGAGGATAAGGGTTTCTTAAGATGCTTGGACTGTAGGTGGTAATTCCTCATGTCAATCCCATAGTTCACTTACCAACAGAATAGGAAGTAGTGAATGCAGTGGATATAGCCCATATCGATCAAAGTCTTGAAGAAACGGTATAAGTTTCTATTGAGAACATATAATGGTGAAAAATTATTAGAATAAGATAACTAATATGGGTATCAACAATTGAACAAAGGAGCGATTATAATCACAGTGTCAAGGTGTATTAACTGACATGTGAGAGTATCAGCCAATGCTATGTACTATACTGCAAGGTTCAAAATCAAACGCATGCCTATGCTTTCTGGAATGAGCGAACCTGGCTGTCTGAGCTTCACAGTAATATGATCTCAAGGAACAGATGTAAAAACTTCACCTAATGTTTCATGCTTTATAGTTCTATGTTCTGGAGATATAAAGTTTAAAAAGCACCATAATGGGGTTCTGATAACTGAGAATATCTGTCTTACTTTCGGTTCTAATATAACTACACTAATATGAAGGAAGGTAGAATGAAGAGCTTACCAAGGACGGTCAGGAAATGACTTTTGTAATATGGATGGCTTCTTTTGCATCTAGCCTAGATAGATGATGTGTCTATCTAGCATGTAATACCTCCACTCTCAGTTTCTAGAAATAGAGGAACAATACTGCTATATTATTGATGAGAAATGGTACAGTATTAAATAACAAGGACCTAGACATTTGGATGGATATACATAAATGCACCTTATAGTCGTTCCTAAGTAACGTATTTGATATTGTTAATAAAGGCTCCTTAATAAAGAACAAGACAGTCTATGTATTGGGATATTGCTGCCCCAAATTGGCGTCTTCTAATTTATTTTATAATGTTATGTATTCTACCATGTAGAAAAGATCCTATTCGCAAAGCTTACCGGAAAAAACTGCTAACTGTATTCTCGTAGCGTGAGCGATGTGACCGGTAAATTGGGTGTTCATAGGTAAAATGGTGTATCCGTCAGGCTGTGAAACAAACACATATAGAGAAGACGCCTAAATAGATTCGATGTATACATGTAGAGAGATAGCCAGTTCTGAATGAGTGGCAATCAATGCGTTGTCTTACCTAAATTAAAACTGCAGGCTTCCCTCAGAACGGTTCGTGATTCTCTCAAGGAAAGAGGAATGCCGCTTTCGGTTTGTCAAAGGTGCCGTTAGCACTCGGAATAGGAAGGGTAATTCTTATTCTATCTATGTATAACGAAAAAAATATAAAAAAGTAAAGAAGCATTCTAACAATGCCACCTCGGCGCTAAAAATGCACAGAATGATTGAAGCAGCGAGCTTCTTACCTTAACGGTATTGGTATGTCCGTTAACTGCAAGGCCATGCTTTATATACATGTCCCTATTTGGTGTTCCCTCTGGGGGAGCCGGCTGTGCTTCCGCTAACCTAATTGTGGTACCATTTCCAAGACAGCACATCCCTCGGAGTGTGCTTAAAACAGGCATGTTCAAAAGGGTACCACGAAAGCGCGATACCGTAGAAAAATGGCACTTACAGTACTTCACACAAACGTGCCGCTCAAAGGAAAAAAACAAAATTAGAGAAACATCTCTACATGCCTGCCTATGTGAAGTGCACTACACATATATTTTTTCAAAGATCACAGATTCACAAATTCACAAATGTTAGCTAACTCAAATCAAAATCATAGGTCATAGGACTTCGGCAAGCGTCAGAGGACTACCTTACCGATCACAAATCATAGAACTTCAGTAAGCGTCCGCAGACTACCTTACCGATCACAAATCTTACCCAAAGCCTCAAAGGTCCAGTTTCCAACTGCCAAGGTCTTGTAATCGAATCAGCCAAACGGCGCTTTATCCAGCAACACGGACGATCAAGGACTCAGTCGGAGACCGGCGCCACGTGGAAGGTCAGATCGGAAGGAAAGGAAAAAACACTGTGGGTGCCAAGACTCGGGTCACTCAGTGGCAGCGCGCGTCCATGGCGAGTATCCAGACCTTCGTCACGACCTCTCCTTCGGGCATCCGAGTCGCCGATGAGTCCCACCAGAGTCGCCAATTTGTGGTGTTGGGTTCCCAAGGCCTACATGCTCCGAAGATAACCCACTTACACCGAAAGAACTGTTGGCACGGAAACTGAAAAATGCAAAGAACAAGTTTATTAAAACCCCATGGGGTGGTGGTACATTCCTACAGCACCCTTCGGTAATGCAAGAAGTATCACACCGAACATCGGTGTGACTTACTCTTTTATACAGTTTACAGGTAATAAAACAATGGGCGGCACAAAGTTACAAGCGTTATGTACATATAAGGTCATCTTTGGAACACCGCCAGCTCATTGGAGGGGTTACAACTCCGCTGGTCAGTTTAGGCGGCACATTCCAGAGGGGTGACTGGTCAATGGGGACTGCGCATGTACAGGCTTGACCAGTACTAAAAATAGCCTGTTGCTGGGCAAACTCAAGTGGTCAATGGCACGGACAACGGACTAAAGGCCATGCTGGCCACGAGGCCGCTTATGATCTAAGATGGCCGCCGTAACACACAAAATGGCGTTTCCGAATAAGCGGGAAACGTGTAGCACAGCTAAGCGCTAACTCGGCCATCGTCAAATTACGACAAAGGGGGTAGCCGCAACACAATCGGCCAACTCACAGCGGTTTCCCGCATCCTCTCCCCTGCAGGCAAGAATGACCCGCACCTACCGGTGCTCTCCGTTTCTCCGCTGGTGTCAGAGCGCCGCTACACTATAGCGGAAGCCGTTCTCAGATCGGCAGCACCTGGCGAGCACAGCCACCAGAAGAACAAATAAGCCTTGTAAGGTTCTGTTGTTCATAAATGTTTATTTACATCGGAACAAAGCGAAGAAAGAGGATCATATGACAAAATTGATTAAAACATTAAAATCATTGCAGCAGCAATATAATTCGGCAACAATACTGATAAGTGGGGATTTTAATACAGATTTTAGCAGAACTGGAGCAAAGGGGAATAATCGGATCAGGGTTATGTTTAGGAACAAATTGGATAAACTAGGATTCCGAATTCTAAATGGAAATTCAGTGGGGGATTCCCAGGATTTGATTAACTTTGTAAGTGGTACAAAAAGTTCACAAATTGATTATACTGCAATTGATGAGGCTGCATTACCTGATGTAGAATATGTTTACATACAACCACGTTCAGAGAGGGATCATTTCCCGCAATTAATTGGGATCTGTTAGACCTGGCACCATTGGCGTGGGTCTCCCTTCCATTTTTTGCTGTTGCTTCATATGTTTTTGCTGGTTATAGATGCTTTGGGCAATGTGCCACTGCTATTCAGTGCAACAGTGCAAGTGCTCCCTATAGTAAATTGATGTATGGATTAGTGACTCCATGATTGGCTGGTTTGGTTTACTTGTCAGACCCTAGTACAGTGCACTGTGTGTGCCCAAGGCGTGTAAATCAAATGCTGCTGGTGGGCTTGCAGAAATGGTTGTGCACCCACAGAAGCAGCTTGTAAAGTGTGTCTCAGGCCTGCCATTGCAGAGCCTATGTACAGTCTGGTACTGCCATGTTGACTGGCAAGTGACCCACTTGCCAGCCCCTAAACCTTCCATTTTCTGCATATTAGTCAGCCCCATGGTAAGCCCAAGGGCAGGGTGCATTGTAGGTAAAAGGTAGGACATACCCTGATGTGTGGGCATGTCCTGATAGTGAATACAGCCATTTTCGTGTTTCACTATCGCAAGGCTACCTGTTCCCCATAGGCAAGAATGGGCAGTTTGATTATAACATCTTATAATCCTAACTGACTCAGGGAACTAGGTAGAAATTAGAGTTTAGTATGCCTGGACTCAAAATCATAAAATACATTTTTTAGTGAAGTTGGTTTTAACATTCTGTGTTTGAAAATACCACTTTTAGAAAGTTGGTATTTTCGTTCCTAACTATCCAAGCCTGCCTCTGCTAGGTTTTGTATTCCTTGCCTGGAGTTTGAGTGACAGGGGTTGGGGGATTCCAGGAGACAGGGTGAGTCAGCACATGGCGAAATAGAGCTATCTGCATGTAGAGTAGTGGGAGGAGTTGCACCTGGGACCTGAATAGGGCTGTGCCTGCCTTCTACAATGCTGGCTCCACCTCCTGTGGTACGTCTGATGTCACTGGCCCTCGCTGTCAAAGGACAGAAGGAGTCTTGTCAACAAAGTGCTCCAGGACTGACCAGTATTGGTTTGGACTAGGTACAGACACTCTCTGCCTTCAGAGAACAAAGAGAATAGGTGTATCAAAGGGGGGACCCAGACCCCAGAACTTTAGATCACTTTTGGGAAACAAGAAGAACCTTTGCTGAGGAGATGAACCAGAGAGAAACTGAAAGAGGAGACTATCCCTAAGCTGAGTGCTGTTTGGGCGATTGGCCTTTAGTGATTGCCTGAATGCCAAAGAAAGGAGAAAGGAACTTTGTGCTACTTTCATCATCTTGTAAAGGATCTCCAAGGGCTTGAAGATTGAGCTTGCCTCCTACTGAAATCTTAGGGATAACAGACTTCACCAACCAGCTCCCCTGCATTCCCTTGCTGAGAATTAGAAGCGCCTACTGTTGTACTGGGCCTTCTGAGAGACTGCGTGTCACTGGGAGCTGGAAGCGCAACTCACAGAGAAGAAGCGTGATGCCACCGCAGCCGCTGTCATCGCACCACTGACTAAGGGTGGCACCGCTGTCTCATCTCATCACCGAAGCGCCTCGCATCACCAGAGAAGAATGTCGCCACCGCAGCCGCTGTCGTCACATCACTGAGTATGGCTGATGCCACTGTCGCATCGCATCACCAGAGAAGAGTGTCGCTGCCGCAGCCGCTGTTGTTGCATCATTGAGTAAGGGTGCCGGCGCTGCCGCTGTCGCATCGCATCACCGAAGCTCCTCGCATCACCGGAGAAAAGTGTCGCCTCCGCAACAGACGCCGTTGTATTACCGGAGAAGTGTGTCGCAGGGCCTGTCACGGCTCAGAAGATTCACCAAGTCACCGTCGGGCGTGCACGCATCGCCTCTTCATTGTCGCATCAAGAAGAAGACGCCATTTTGTTTCATTGCATCGGATCGTCATCGCATCGCGGCGCTGCTGGTCGCATCGCCACAGAAGCGCAATAAGAAACCGATGCTTCACATCCCCACGTGGAGAAGAACCAATGCTACACCGCCTCCTACGCAGCAGTAGGGAACCGACGCATAACCATTCTTGGGTGTAAAAAACCAACGCATCTCCTTCCTTGCAACTCTTTCGTTTGTATAGTGTTACGCATCCAAAGGTACATTGAACGTAAAGTGTCGCATTTACCATTTGAAGAGAACTAAGCTATTTCTACCATTCTAAAGTATTGTGGATTTTTGTCATTTGTGGTTTTGTGTTGTCTATATAAAAATACTTATTTTTGATATACAAGCTGTGTGTTGTCCAAATGTAGTGTTGTCACTGTATTACTGTAAGTGTTCACAAATGCTTTCCACACTGCCTTTGAGATAAGCCTGCCTGCTCATGCCAAGCTACCAAGGGGGTGAGTATAGGTTATTTTAGGAGTCTAGCCCCTTACCCTGACTAGACACAAGGGTCCCTATTTAGTCAAAGGTACCTACCTCTGCCAAATAGAGACCCCAAATCTAACTGGATCCATCACAATAATACACATATTCCAATCACAAATAATTTACTGTATGCACTGATAACCTTTGATTTAAAACACTTAAAATGGTGAGGTGAGAGGATTGAAGAAATAATGGCGGAAGTCTATCACTCTGCTGGATCAATTGAGTGTATAAAAAGCAATTTCCTGCACGTGGCAGGAGATTCAGAATTCAAGACTAGAGTAACAGAGTGGCAATATTTGAGAGATTTGCTGCTAGCTAAATTCCCACTAAAAGCCCAACAGTTAAAATAAATTGATGGAGTGGGTAGTAAAAAGAATCCCTGGGATAACAAAGATTTACATAGCCAAAAAGCTCAAATAACAAGAGAAGCCAGATTGGTGGCACAGGCTCAAAGACAAGGAATAAGACCCACCACCACCTCGCTTCAGAATTTACAAAAACTAAAAACTAAATACAAGAAAAGTTGCTGAGAAGAGAAAAGAAGATATTCCGAAAATTTATAAATGGAATGTTAGTCAATTTTCAAACTCTTTTTTAAAGCTCAAGCCACAGCTCCCCTCTAATATAGTGGCTGTCGATTCTCTCTTTCAGGACTGGCTGACCCTAGCCCAAGATACCTGTATTCCTGAAAAACGTAGTCTAAAGAAAAAACTTGAACCTTCTAATCCTTGGTTTAATGAAACATTGGCTGAAGCAAAAAAGGCCGGTAAGCAATTGGAACAAACATGGAGACGTGCTTACGATTTGGAAGCTGAAAATAAATATCGGGACTCTATTAATTCATATAATAGGCTGATTCGGAAAGCTAGAGCTGAAAATATTGCTGCAGAAAGTTTAGAGAGCAATAACCCTCCAAAAATGATCTTTTCCCTTCTTAAAAAGATGCAACATTCTAACGAAAAAAATGATTCCCCAGTTTCCTCTAACACTCAATGTGAGGAACTTGCGCAAGGTGGAGACTATCTATAACAATCTTCCAACTGCTTGCCTCTCCTCCGCTACCTCTAATATTAATCGAATAGTCGAGCCTGTGGACAGGTCAATTTTCTCCAGATCAACGCTGTGTTTCTCCCCCCTACTCTCGCTCTCTGAAATTGAATCTCTATGTCTCAAAATTAAATCAGGTTTCCTGGCTGACCCTCTGAAACCAGACCAACTTCGTCAAGTTTTGAATTAAATCTCTCCAGAGATTAGGGAATTGGTTAATTTATCACTGTCCTCTGCATCACTGCCTGCAACATGGAAGAATGCAAAAGTTATACCTCTTTTAAAGAAGCCTTTCTTGGAGCCGTCGGACCCCGGCAATTTTCGTCCGATCTCCCAGCTCCCTTTCTTAGCCAAGGCTACAGAATTATATGTGAACTCAGTCTTGGCTGAATTTGTGGAGCACAACAAAATTCTCAACTCTTCACAAAACGGTTTTCCTTCTCGCCACAGCACTGAATTGGCGTTGTTGGCAGTGACTGATGATATCCGCAACAGCCTAGATGTCGGGAACTCCGCGGCCTTAATTCTTTTAGATTTAAGTGCTGCTTTCGACAGTTTCCCATTACATCCTTTCTGGCAGATTACAGGATATCAGGGTCAGGGGGGTCGGCCTTTGCCTGGTTCTGGTCCTTTATGGAAGGCAGAACTTTTCAAGTTGTGGTGTCACCTTACCATTCACAGCTGTATGCTATCAAGCATGGGACCCCACAGGGCTCTATATTGAGCCCTGCACTTTTCAACATCTACGTTCAACCCCTAGCACTGATAGCAAGAAGTAGAAGGTTGTCATTGGTCTCCTATGCCAATGACACCCAGTTAGTCATCGCCTTTCATAAAAGTGTAAAAAAAATCTTTTTAAATTTAAAGAGGACCTTTTAGCAATTTCTGACTGGATGACAGCAAATTGCTTACAGCCTAATTCTGCCAAGTCAGAAATTCTCGTGGTGGGGAGAGACTGTGCTCTTTGTTCTGAACAGTGGTGGCCTGATAAATTAAAACCAGCATCTCTGCCAAAAAAGGCGGTAAAGAACTTAGGCTTTTGGATAAATAGTTCTCTTTCATTTGACACACAATCCAAGGCCTTAGCGGGATCTTGTTTTGGTCTTCTAAGGGGGCTGAAACCTTTACTTGGTTATTTTGCACCAAAAGTCCGTCAAACTATTCTTTAAGCTACAATCCTAGCGAGGTTGGACTATGTTAATTCCCTCTATTTAGGTGCTAATAAATCCTGTATCTCTCGCCTCCAAAGAATCCAGAATGCTGCAACTCGCATCCTGCTAGCACTTCCTAAGTCTTGCTCGGTCTCAAATTTTCTGCCTAAGCTCCATTGGCTGCCGATAGTTTAAAGAATTCAATTTCAATCAATCAATCAATCAATCAATCAATCAATCAGTGACACTTATAGAGCGCTCTACATACCCATAGGGTCTCAAGGCGCTGGGGGGGGGGGGTGCCGCTACTGCTCGAACAGCCAGGTCTTCAGCTTCTTCCTGAAGGAGAGGTGGTCTTGGGTCAGGCGCAGGTCGGTCGGGAGGGAGTTCCAGGTCTTGGCGGCCAGGTAGGAGAAGGACCTTCCTCCTGTAGTCGCTCTTCGGATGCGGGGGACGGCGGCGAGGGCTTGGTTGGCTGATCGGAGGTGGCGTTTGGGGGCGTAGAAGTTGATCCGGCTGTTGAGGTAGCTCGGGCCTTGGTCGTGTAGGGCTTTGTGTGCGTGGGTGAGGAGGCGGAAGGTGATTCTTTTGTTGACGGGGAGCCAGTGAAGGTCTCTCAGATGTCCGGTGATGTGGCTGGTTCGTGGGATGTCGAGGATGAGTCTGGCTGAGGCGTTCTGGATCCGCTGGAGTCTCTTCTGGAGCTTGGCGGTGGTACCGGCGTAGAGGGCGTTGCCGTAGTCCAGTCGGCTGGTGACGAGGGCCTGGGTGACGGTCTTCCTGGTCTCGGTGGGGATCCACCGGAAGATCTTCCGTAGCATGCGTAGGATGTTGAAGCACGCCGAGGAGACGTTGTTGACTTGCCTGGTCATGGAGAGGGAGGAGTCCAGGATGAAGCCCAGGTTGCGTGCATGGTCTGTTGGTTTGGGTGCGGTGCCCAGGGCGGGAGGCCACCAGGAGTCGTCCCAGGCGGAGGGGGAAGAGCCCAGGATGAGGACCTCCGTCTTGTCAGAGTTCAGTTTCAGGCGGCTGGTCGTCATCCACTCGGCTACCTCTTTCATCCCTTCGTGCAGGTTGGCTCTGGCGGAGGCGGGGTCGTTGGTCAGGGAGAGGATCAGCTGGGTGTCGTCGGCGTAGGAGATTATGCTGAGGTTGTGTTTGCGTACGATGGCCGCGAGGGGGCTCATGTAGACGTTGAAGAGGGTGGGGCTCAGAGATGATCCTTGAGGGACGCCGCAGATGACTTCGGAGGCCTCTGACTTGTACGGTGGTAGGCGGACTCTCTGTGTTCTTCCGTCGAGGAAGGAGATGATCCATTCCAGCGCCTTGTCCTGGATTCCGATGTTGCTGAGGCGCTGTACTAGGGTGCGGTGGCAGACCGTGTCGAATGCCGCAGAGAGGTCTAGGAGGATGAGGGCCGCCGTTTCTCCATTGTCCATCAGGGCTCGGATGTCATCGGTGGCGGCGATGAGGGCGGTCTCGGTGCTGTGATTGGCTCGGAAGCCGGACTGTGAGGGGTCGAGGGATCCGTTCGTCTCGAGGAAGGCGGCCATCTGCTTGTTGACGGTCTTCTCGATGACTTTGGCTGGAAACGGGAGGAGCGAGATGGGGCGGTAGTTCTTGAGTTCGGTGGGATCCGCTGTTGGTTTCTTGAGTAGAGCGCTGAGTTCGGCGTGTTTCCAGCTCTCAGGGAAGGTGGCGGTGTCGAAGGATGTGTTGATGATGTCTCGCAGGTGGGGTGCGATGACAGCCTTGTTGAAGACGTGGTGAGGGCAGGGGTCGGTCGGTGATCCGGAGTGGATGGAGTTCATCGTGCGGATGGTGTCTTCGGTGCTGATCGGGGTCCAGGCGTGGAGGGTGGGGGTGGGGGGTGATTGTTCGGTCATGGTGTGCGTTGGTTGGTTGTTGAAGCTGTTGTGTATGTCCGCGATCTTGTTGTGGAAGTATGAAGCGAGGGAGTTGCAGAGGTCTTGCGATGGGGTGATGTCGTTGTTTCCTGCGCTGGGATTGGAAAGCTCTTTCACGATGTTGAAGAGTTCCTTGCAGTTGTGTGCGTTGTTGTCCAACCGTTCCTTAAATGCTGTTTTCTTGGCGGCGCGGATCAGCTGGTGGTGCTTCCGGGTGGCAAGCTTGAAGGAGGTCCTGTTGTCCGGTGTAGGTTCCCTTCTCCAGACTTTCTCGAGGGCTCGGCAGTTCTTCTTGGAGCTCTTGAGTTCGTCGGTGAACCACGGTGCTTTCTTGCTGCCGGGTCTGCTGGGCGGGGTCCTCAGCGGGGCGAGCTCGTCCGCGCAGATGCTGATCCACTTCGTGAGGTTGTCGGCGGCCTGGCTGGGGTCCGCTGAGCTGGCAGGAGGGTGCTGGCTCAGGGAGGTGGCGAGCTGGTCTGCTGTGATCTTGTTCCAGCTTCTGCGGGCGGCCTGTTGCTGGTGGTGGTGGGTCGTCGTTCTCTTGAAGGTGAAGTGGACGCAGCTGTGGTCCGTCCATTGAAGCTCTGTGGCGTGGCTGAAGTCGATGTCTGTGCTGGAAGAGAAGACTGCGTCGAGTGTGTGTCCGGCGAGGTGGGTGGGGGTGGACACCAGTTGCTTGAGTCCCAGGTTGGCGAGGTTGTCCAGCAGGGTGGTGGTGTTGCGGTCGTTGTTGTTCTCCAGGTGGAAGTTGAGGTCCCCCAGGAGGATGTAGTCAGAGGAGGGGAGGGCAAGCGGGCTGACGAAGTCGGCGATGTCCTCGCTGAATTGTGTGCGTGGTCCAGGGGGTCGGTAGATCGGGGTGCCTCTGAGGGTGGTGTTCGGGTTGGTGTGGATTTGGAAATGCAGGTGTTCGGCGGTGGTCTTCGTGTGTAGCCCACAAAATTTTGACACAACGAGGCCCATCGATTTTAGTCGATCTGTTAGTCCAATATGTGCCAAACTGGCCTCTGGGCTCTGCCAATTCTGGTTCGGTCTGTGCTCCCCGATTTCAAACAGCTAGAGCAGGTGGCCGCTCTTTTAAGGTCCAGGGGGCCACCTATGTAATTCCCTCCCAATGTCAATTAGAGGACCATTGAACCATCTGGCTTTTTGAAAGGCTATAAAGACATGGCTCTTTCCAGCAAAATGTGTTTCTATCTGCTTGAGTGGTCAGTTGGCTCCTGTTCTTAGGTAGCGCTGGGATGCCCTGTTGCTGGGGCAGCTATGCGCTTTACAAATTCGAAAAAAAAAAAGAAAAAAAAATATGGAATAAACTTCTAGAGTCAAGTAAACAACAAAACAGCAAACAATTCAGGCAAATAGTAAATGGTCTAGAATTAGTAAAGGAGCGACAAGTTAATGCAGGAATAGATTCAGCAAGTTTGGAAGCCTACGTCTCTACAATGTACTCGGCTGCGGGAACAGAGAACATTAATGATATATTACTGTCTCAAAAGATTTGTAAATCAGTGCCGGGAACATTGGACGATAATGTTGTACTGTGGTCTCAGGTCATTTGTATTATTACTCAAGGGACACAAGAAAGTAAAGAGAAATTAAGCTCTCATATAAAAGGAAAATCGAATGACCCTATTGGGCAATACAGACAGACTCAAAGGAGTAATAAAAAGATTACAATTTGAGGGAGCACCAGGGCCCAATGGTATCCCAAATGCTTTATTTAAAACAGATGTGGATTTTTGGGCCCAATACTTAACTTCTGGAAAGGTAGCATTATTCAGCCCATATAAAAAAAATGGTAATCCAGGAATAGCCTGCAATTACAGGCTTATAGCCTTAAGTGATCTTGAGTCTAAACTCTATGCATCCTGTTTAATGGAACACACAGGAATGGGGACATTGACCCATCTTACAGCCTTAACCCAGCTAATAGGCAAGGTGAAACTGAAAAAAACTTGCACGTTTTATCAATGTCAAATCTGCCTTTGATCATGTACTTAGAAGTCGACTATGGAAAAAATTGGAGGATTGGGGAATACCGGAAACGTTCTAAGGGAAATTGTGGAACTATACACGCAAACTTGGGCCCAAGTTTTAATAGGGGATGGAAGTTGTGCAACATCCAAAATCAGGATAAATATAGATCTCAAACAAGGATGTGTTTTGGCCCCAAGCCTGTATAATTTATACTTTTCAGATCTGGCAGATGGTTTGGACTTAAAAAATAATCATCCAGCATTGCTTGCGGAAGAGAAGTTGGGCTGTCTACAATATGCAGATGATAT
This sequence comes from Lissotriton vulgaris, assembly GCF_964263255.1. Lineage (NCBI taxonomy): Eukaryota > Metazoa > Chordata > Amphibia > Caudata > Salamandridae > Lissotriton > Lissotriton vulgaris. Next base: position 585,679,537 of record NC_141685.1, read on the forward strand.
AGTCCTATTAAGTAAAACACCAATAGGTTTACAACAGAGTATGAATGCCCTCTATAAATATTGGGTAATACAGGGGCTTGATCTGAATTTAAATAAAACTAAGGTTATCTGGTTGGTCGTTTTAAGTTAAAAAATCATGCATGGTGGTTGGAAGGAAGTAAATTGGAGGAAGTGCGCTCCTACATATATTTTGGGTTTATTATGGGTAAGAAAAAGACATTCAAGACGCAGCTGGAATCCTTGCGAAGGAAGGGAGACACCATCTATCTGGCGCTAAAAACCCTGAAGAAGATGCTGCCTGATCTAGCTCTCGACCCTTTTTTAAAAGTCCTCCGAGCCAAACTGCAACCTACAATCACTTACGGAAGTGAATTTTTGACCGGTAGAGACACTGCAACACCTTTCCAAATATGATTCACCGACCCAAATTAGGTTGGAATTTGGCCTTCAAAAACAGGCAGTAGAAAGGTAGCATTATTCAGCCCATATAAAAAATGGTAATCCAGGAATAGCCTGCAATTACAGGCGTATAGCCTTAACTGATCTTGAGTCTAAACTCTATGCATCCTGTTTAATGGAACACACAGGAATGGGGACATTGACCCATCTTACAGCCTTAACCCTGCTAATAGGCAAGGTGAAACTCAAAAAAACTTGTTTGTTTGCAAGTTTTATCGATGTCAAATCTGCCTTTGATCATGTACTTAGAAGTCGACTATGGAAAAAATTGGCCTTCGTAAAAAGCTGCCATAAAATTAGAACTGCTGAAATAGGGTCCTAAAATAACCCTCTCTAGGTAGAGCTGCACCGCACTGGAAAATTGCCAGCCAACGTGTACCTTAAAGAATCCATTAAAACTCTAGGTTTGACAGACGCTTGGAACATCTCAATGGGTCATTCGGAGTTTGAAAAACTAGTAGCAAAGACAACAAGATTAATATCATCAATAGAGGACAAGAATGCATTGTCCAAAAGTGCTCACAGCGGGACTGTGTTCAATAATTACGATGTCCTCAAACCCCAGCCCTACCTTACTGCAAGTACAAAGATTGCCACTAAGGAAAAGTTTTCTAAGACTTCGGTTGGGAGTTGGCCTGATTAACCCATTCCTACCGCCTTGGGAAAGAAGAGGAGGTGACCAGCATTGTCGTCTGTGCACCTGTGGCACGGAAAGTCTTATTCACATCATATGTATCTGCAAGAACTTAAATAACATATGGATCTCCTTGTTGAAACCATTCTTTAATCTGCATGGCGTTAGGTCTTGTAGACAGGCAGTGATGCTGTGCTTTAATCCAAATTTAGTACAGCTAAATTGCTGTCTTGCTAATTTTTGTGAATTAACTGGAAAAAGGCTGAAAAATCTACCTTCAGTTGTCACAAACTAGATCAGTTTAATGGCCTTGGCTCCTATAGATCTTGCCCCGTAATGCTACATTATGGTTTCCTAAATTGGCATCATGAAACTACAAGCAGGTACACCCGGTAGTCATCTCTTGCCGCACAGGAGCATCCCATCAGTTCAAACAGATAACCTTTACCAAACTGACTTTTTACAGACTGAGCATTAATTGCATCAGGGATTTTAGTACTTATGAGTCAATTATTAATGTAATTTTAAAATAAATGTTTTCACGGATAACACAATGCAGTTATTTTATCCTTGTAAATTCTTCATTTAACGTAATCTTGATATCATTGTTCATGTATTATTCGCAAGGTTTTAATTAATCAAGCATAATAAAATGTACGTACTTACTTAGAAGTCTACTATGGAAAAAATTGGAGGATTGGGGAATACCCGAAACGTTCTAAGGGAAATTGTGGAAATATACACGCAAACTTGGGCCCAAGTTAAAATAGGGGATGGAAGTTGTGCAACATCCAAAATCAGGATAAATATAGATCTCAAACAAGGATGTGTTTTGGCCCCAAGCCTGTATAATTTATACTTATCAGATCTGGCAGATGGTTTGGACTTAAAAAATAATCATCCAGCATTGCTTGCGGAAGAGAAGTTGGGCTGTCTACAATATGCAGATGATATAGTCCAATTAAGTAAAACGGCAATAGGTTTACAACAGAGTATGAATGCTCTCAATAAATATAGGGTAATACAGGGGCTTGATCTGAATTTAAATAAAACTAAGGGGATCCGGTTGGTGGTTTTTAAGTTAAAAAATCATGCATGGTGGTTGGAAGGAAGTAAATTGGAGGAAGTGTGCTCCTACATATATTTTGGGTTTATTATGGGTAAGAAAATGACATTCAAGCCGCAGCTGGAATCCTTGCGAAGGAAGGGAGACACCATCTATCTGGCGCTGAAAACCCTGAAGAAGATGCTGCCTGATCTAACTCTCGACCCTTTTTTAAAAGTCCTCCGAGCCAAACTGCAACATACAATCACTTACGGAAGTGATTTTTTGACCGGTAGAGACACTGCAACACCTTTCCAAATATGCTTCACCGACCCAAATTAGGTTGGAATTTGGCCTTCAAAAAAAGGCAGTAGAAAGGGAGCCTTTGTATAAAGCTGCCATAAAATTAGGACTGCTGAAATAGGGTCCTTAAATAACCATCTCTAGGTAGAGCTGCACCGCACTGGAAAATTGCCAGCCAACGTGTACCTTCAAGAATCCATTAAAACTCTAGGCTTGACAGATGCTTGGAACATCTCAATGGGTCCTTCGGAGTTTAAAAAACTAGTAGCAAAGACAACAAGATTAATATCATCAATAGAGGACAAGAATGCATTGTCCAAAAGTGCTCACAGCGGGACTGTGCTCAATAATTACGATGTCCTCAAACCCCAACCCTACCTTACTGCAAGTACAAAGATTGCCACTAAGGAAAAGTTTTCTAAGACTTCGGTTGGGAGTTGGCCTGATTAACCCATTCGTACCGCCTTGGGAAAGAAGAGGAGGTGACCAGCTTTGCCGTCTGTCCACCAGCGGCACGGAAAGTCTTATTCACATCATATGTATATGCAAGAACTTAAAGAACATATGAATCTCCTTGTTGAAACCATTCTTTAATCTGAATGGCGTTAGGTCTTGTCGACAGGTGGTGATGCTGTGCTTTAATCCAAATTTAGTACAGCTAAATTGCCGTCTTGCAAATTTTTGTGAATTAACTGGAAAAAGGCTGAAAAATCTACCTTCAGTTGTCACAAACTAGATCTCTTTAATGGCCCTGGCTCCTTTAGATCTTGCCCCGTATTGCTACATTATGGTTTCCTAAATTGGCATCATGAAACTACAAGCAGGTACACCAGGTAGACATCTCTTGCAGCACAGGAGCATCCCATCAGTTCAAACAGATAACCTTTACCAAACTGACTTTTTACAGACTGAGCATTAATTGCATCAGGGATTTTAGTACTTATGAGTCAATAAGTTATGTAATTTTAAAATAAATGTTTTCACGGATAACACAATGCAGTTATTTTAACCTTGTATATTCTTCATTTAACGTAATCTTGATTTTATTGTTCATGTATTATGTGCAAGGTTTTAATTAATCAAGCACAATAAAATGTACCTACTTACTTAGAAGTCTACTATGGAAAAAATTGGAGGATTGGGGAATACCGTAAACGTATTAAGGGAAATTGTGGAACTATACACGCAAACTTGGGCCCAAGTTAAAATAGGGGATGGAAGTCGTGCATTATCCAAAATCAGACATAGATAGGTCTCAAACAAGGATGTGTTGTAATCATCCAACATTGCTTGCGGAAGAGAAGTTGGGCTATCTACAATATGCAGATGATATAGTCCTATTAAGTAAAACACCAATAGGTTTACAACAAAGTATGAATGCTCTCAATAAATATAGGGTAATACAGGGGCTTGATCTGAATTGAAATAAAACTAAGGTGATCCGGTTGGTGGTTTTTAAGTTAAAATATCATGCATGGTAGTTGGAAGGAAGTAAATTGGAGGAAGTGTGCTCCTATACATATTTGGGGTTTATTATGGGTAAGAACATGACTGGTAAACCTCACTTGCTATCAATCCAGGCTAAGGCACAATTATTAACATATGGCTTCAAAATACTAAAACAAAAATTAAATTGTCAATCGTCGACCCATTTACTTAAGGTTATGGATGCCCGGTTACTACCTTCACTATCATATGGTACAGAAATTATGCATGGTTTTGAAATAAATACGGTGATTCGAAGTCAAATAAAAGTTTATAGAGCCGCATTTAATATTCCAAAATCAGTCTCACCCGCACAAAAACGTTTAGAGTTTGGATTAAAAAAATCAGAAATACCAGTGTGACAGTGATTTTATAAGATTATGCTGGAGATTGAGAGCAGCAGAAAAAGGGTCTACCAGCTCTTTATGCTGGAAGGAAATAAAGGATCAACATCTAGTACTACAGAGGGATCCTGGGGAAGTCATTTCATTTGAACCATTAAGGATTTTAGCATACATGAAGCCTGGGAAGCGCAAATGGGAAAGGCATCTTTCAAGAAAGTACTAAGATCTGCAGTGCAAAGGTCATCAAATGTAACAGATAAAAATTCTTTTGCACTAAGGAGACATGCTTTAACAGTAATACATTTGTATTCCAGCATAGGTCCTCTACGGTATCTAGCAGAACATTTATCATTAAGATTGAACCATCAAGCGAATCATTAGTTCATCTATTTTGTGTTTGTCCTGTTCCCTTACTGCAAAGGAAAACTCTTCTGAAATCATTATTCAGAAATATGGGAAATTGCACATGCTGGCAAGCCTTTATCACCTGGCTAAGTGGATGCTCAGCTGCTCTTGCACGTAGGGGAGTGAAGGAAATTTCAAATATATAGGACTAAGAAGACCAATTATACTTTCTTATTTTACAACACTACACCCCAGGAGCAGCTGCGGCCCGTGGAGGGAGTTGCGGTGGGGCAGGGTGGCGGGGCGGGGTGGGGGGGTGATAAAATCCGGCATATGGATATTTGGAGGTAAGTGCACAATTTAATTATTAAAACGAATTTCGTAGCGCGCGCTGGCACGCTACGAGTGGAAATAGATTTACAATTGCGAAACCAACACTTGTGAATGTTTAAAGTTAGTTTTTACTTGTAAATGAGTCTGTGTGTGCATGTTAAACTTACACATATGAAGTAGTTTTCTGAAAGTGGTTGTTAATCTCTAGTTGAAAATAACCAAATAGTAGACAAGAGGAACTGAGTCGGGCCCATCACAAGCTGCAGTTAACACAGTTTGTTACATCATATTGTGTATTACAGCCTGTACGTTTGAAGAAGACCAGTATTATTAATTCCACTGTGCGTTGCAGACAAGATTGCATAGCTTCTCATTAGTTCCTCATCTCAGTCCTTACTTTGTAAAGAGGACTCCTGTCCTACACCACAGATCACCACAACTTTCTAAAATAGAGTGTTATTATTGGGCTGACACAAGGACTAGTGCTGTGCCCTTCCCACATACTGATACAAATGATGGACTAACCCTCTCTCCCCTCCTGCTTTCTTTGTTTCTTATCATCCGTTAGGTAATTACTAACCCTGGGTGTATTTCGCGTAGTTGCGCTACGGGTAGCTACTCGAAGTGCACTTCGCACTACGTGAGATACGCGTAGCGCTACGTGAACTGCGTAGTGTGCTGTTCGCGATGATTGCAGAGTGCCGGATGCTTGTCCGCACTGTGCAATCATTGAAAACGGCATCTCGCACAGTGCGAGCTGTCATTTTCTGCCGCTCAAGGAGATTTTTACTCGAGAGGCATCTTTCTCAATGCGGACTGGTAGTTTCTCATCGCGAGCGGTTGCCAGCGTCCCGCAGCATTCAGGTGATTGAGGCAGAGGGGCCGGAGGCACATAGTCAGTGCCTGCCCCCACCACAGTTGAAGGGGACATGCCATACGGCATCCACGGAGACCGGAGGAACAAGGCCAGAGTCCGGTGAGTGGGTCTCTTTTCAAAGCACATTTCCGGTGCCCAAAGCCTGCAGTAGTCACACCCAGAGAGCCCAGTAAGTGGGGTTCACTTGTGCACTGGTCGGAGGTTGTGTCGGGGCACATTGCCAGTGCCCACCCCCGGTGATAGTGCGTGGGGCACCATGAGTGCCCATGCTGATTTCCTAACTGCCCGTCTGACAGCAGGCAGCTGCAACGTTTGGTTTACATTGTTGGGGCTAATTGCAGCTGCCACAAAGGGGGCAGTTTTGGTGAAGTAGCTCTCTGAGTCCCGAAGTGGGGCCAAGGAGGCACGTGTAGTGCCAGGGCCATTTTTTTCTGGGGGCATTTTGTTTTCCCTGAAAGTAAAGGAGTGAGATACACCCCTGCCCCAGCGTTGTGCGCTCTTGGCTTCATTGCAGTTGCAGCTACGCCCTGACTGTCATTTCCTATCAAAATCTTAGAGAAACTGGCCAAAGAACATCTCTCCAACTTTCTTGAGATAAATGATTGTTTGGATGTGGCTCAGTTTGGGTTTCGACCGGCATATGGGACAGAGTCGGCTCTGGTGACTGTTCTTGATGACCTTCGGACGCGGGCCGACCAGGGTCAAGCAGCCTTTCTAGTGCTGCTTGACATGTCGGCCGCGTTCGATACGGTCAACCATGCAATTCTGATCAGGAGATTGACAGACGCTGGGGTGTCGGGCTTGGCCCTTGAATGGCTGGTGTCATATCTCGATCAAAGGCACCAGGTAGTAGCACTGCCACCCTTTCAATCGAACATCAAGAGGGTTGGGCAGGGAGTACCCCAGGGCTCAGCCATCAGCCCTATCCTCTTCAATCTGTACCTCCGTCCCCTGATCACGCTGATCAAGTCGTTTGGCATAACAGTCACCAACTACGCCAATGACACCCAACTTATCTTCTCATTTGAAGGTAAGGGCGGGGTGTCACAGGAGGTTTTTCATCGATGCATGTGTACTACGGCAGAATGGTTGGGGAATAACTCCCTCCAATTCAACAGCTCGAAAAGCGAGGTACTACATTGCTCCATGGACCGGATCCCCAGACCCCTACCTCAGGGTTTCTGGCCTCCCGACTTCCAAGGCACCAGTTTGCCTGTTGATTCGGTTCGGAATCTGGGGGTAATGTTTAGTTCCGACCTAGAGCTGGACACAACAGTAAATAAAAGGGTGGCTACGTGTATGGCTCTACTTGGATCCTTGAGAAAGATCCTACCCTTGCTTCCGGCACAGGCAAGACCAGAGGTAGTGCAAAGCATAATTTTAAGTCGTCTCGACTACTGCAACGCACTGCTGCTGGGGGCCCCAACTACTGTACTAGGAAAACTCCAACGAATACAGAATTTCGCTGCCAAACTGGCACTGTCACGACGGTGCACGGACTCTTCTGTTAAGGCACTCAGGGACCTCCACTGGATCCCAATCTCTCAACGGGTGAACTTTAAGGCTCTATGTCTGGTTTTTAGAGCTTTACACAGTCAAGGTCCGGCCCCTTTGCAGGATCTCTTTTCATGGTACATTCCTTCAAGACCACTCCGGTCAGCCTCAGCTCACTTGGTAGTAGTACCCAAGTTCCTGAGGTCCCAGATGGGCGGACGGTCCTTCAGGATTACCGAAGCACGGCTGTGGAACTCTCTACCGTTAGGTCTAAGGGGCCTGGAAGAATTCTCCACCTTTAAAAAAGCGTTAAAGACCCACCTCTTCCCCAGAATAATGTTAATAGATTAAGATATAAGAACGCCTATACATACATACATACATACATACATAGGGCATTGGGCCACCAATGAGAGGCCAGTTGGCCAGGGACCAGTGTTGGTAGGGGGCAAGGCCCTAATGTTATGACTACTGTGATGATGCATACTGTATTTGTTAGGAGGTTTAGGCCTAATGAGATTATGCCTACAGATGTGGGGTAATGTGTTCATGCTTATTGCTATGCTACAATGTTTATGCTTAATGTGTTCCAGAGTACAGTATTTCGCCAGTAGTTACTGGTTGTGTTTTATATCTACTACCTGCATTCTGATGGTTCTCACTGTGGCCGGATTGGCCCGGTCCTTCATATAATCCCCTGTGAATATTGCCTGTGCCAGTTGGCACAGTGTACATATGTATGTGATTGCATTCTAATGTGTTTTTATGATACAAATGCTATTCTTTATATAACCTTGTGTGGAGTTCCTTTTGTGGGGTGCCTAGTTGGTTGCTGCTGTATGTGTGTGTTGCGCAAACGCTTTACACATTGCCTCCGGGATAAGCCTGACTGCTTGTGCCAAGCTACCAAGGCGGTGAGCAGGGGTTATCTTTGGCATGTAACTCCCTTGCCCTGACTAAAGTGGGGGTTTATGCCTGGCTTTGATGCAAGCCTTAGCCAACCAGAAATCCCATTTCTAACAATAGTGATGACACTTGAAAATTGAAATAATTTTAAATACATTACATTTAAGGCAGGTTCAAAGAAGAACAGGTGCAAGTGAACACATATAACTGGTATGTTAGTGTACTTGATTAGCTAGTCCTATAAAAGAAAATCCACAAATTCAAGGAAAATGTCTTTGCCGTTGCCTTGGTTAGGGGCGGGCCAGAATGCTGCACCAAATAAAGCAATTTCATTTGTAAATGCTTGTGGTTTTTTCTGTTGCATAGTCTCTCTCTTCTTTCTTTCTTTATAAATGCGGGATAGGGTCCAACATTTTGGAGTGACAGCCCTCAACGATTACAGTTTTTCAATTCCTCTTGTCGTGGTGTGTTCTTGTCGCAAATCCACCCAAACATGTTTACTTGGTACATATTCATGCACATTTCATTCTCTCTTTCTGTCGTGCCTTAATCCGCAGATGTAGCCTCCGTGCAAGGGTGACAATTTTTTGCATTATCACTAATTCCTGTTGCAGTTACTTCTGGTATGAGTAAGATTCAGAGTAGAGAACAACTTGGTGCAGGAGTGTGTCATGTGTCCATTCGTCATGTGTAACTGCTGTTGAACAGATGGATGAGAAGTGGCACCACCCTGAACCTCTGGTTCAGGGACGTAGCACTTTCCTCAACGCACATGCTTCAGATACTTGCCACCAAAATTGTTATCCCTGCATAGTACCAGCTTGCTAACCAGCAGAAGCAACCTAATAGGAGTAGTATAAGCATTTCTGATCACTTTAACACTTTCTATTCTTTGTTTTCTTGCTATTTAGAGGATATGTTCTTGTAATTGAAGCAACACCAAAAAAATTAATATTAATCACATAGGCAAAACCTAATGCATTTATCAATGCTTGATAGTTTATCTGTAGGTGATGCGGTTGTGCAGAGCCAATGCGTTCTCCTTCTAGTTTTGGATCAGGGGGCGACTTCCTGAGTTGTATTTGCAAGGGAAAATGCTGTTCAGCTAAGCCAGCACATCAGCCTTCTCGTTGCCGGTACGTGTTTATTGAGAGGACACAGCTTAGCAAAGCAGCACATACTCCTTTTTGTCTGGAATTTAATTAATGTGAGGATGAAGCTTAACCAGCGCGTCCTCCTTCTTGTTGGCTTTTTATCATTAGCGTTCCCTATTATTGTTATCTCTGACTCCGAGTACTCAGAGTTATTGAACTTTTATAACAGAATGAGTGGTACAGCTGGGCTGAGCCTGTGTGTCCTTAATATAAAATATTTTTATATAATTTAGCTAACTGCATCTTCCTTTTCAAAAGCTGAACTTTATGTACAGACTTTGTGCAGAGTCCTTTAGGATCATGATTTGGTTCGTACCTCAAGAAATCTCAGATGGTACCCTTCCAAACTCTCCAAAGTATAGGAGCGATCTTCCAGCCACAGTAAACCAAGGTGTTCCTTCTTGATTAAATGAAACTGAAGTTGACTCTGTGCTTGCACAATCTTTTGATGAAGAATTTCGCAACTGCAAGAGAGTAGCTCGAAGTTCAGGCAGAAATGGCCGCCATGTCTAGCTATCATTCCGTGGCCCTGTCTGTACTTATTTCTGTGGGTCAGCACCAGTTAGGCCATTAGAATTAATGGTCACAGGACTGAGCATACTTCCTTTTTAGTGACACAAACTGTATGAGACTTAAACAGGTACCTAATTCCAATCAATCTGGACAGGGTGTTGTCTTTGATGGTTCGATCTCCAAAGATCATCACAACAGATGCCAGTGTGATGGGTTGGGGGACTATAATAGACAGTTGCTCAGTTCATAATATGTGCTGTCGGGTAGAAATGAAAAATGTCTCAAAATGGAAAGAACTGGCAGCCATTTTCAGGGCTCTCAAAGCCTTCCTTCATGTCATTCAGAAACAGGCAGATAGACTAAATACAGAGAAGCAGGAAACTAAACTTTAAAGAAATTTCGAGGGTGTAACAAGGGTTCGGGTCTTGGCTCTAGAGAAAAAAAGAGCTAGGCAGAGTTCAGTCTTCTCTCGCTGGAAGCAATTCATAATCTGAGGAGGGAGAATAGGCCTGCAAACCCGCTGCGCAAAGTGTTCCATTCATCGAGGAGTATGAGCCCCTGCAATCATCCAGTAGATCACTCAGAAATGTGGTCTCCACGCAATAGACATAGTTGCCACAGGACAGAATTCTATACTTCCCAGATTCTGCTCACTGGATCCTTCTTAGAAAGCTTAGGCTAAGGGTGCCCTTGCATTTCACGGGCCAAAAGCTCTTACTTATGCCCTCCCTCCAATTTTCTTACTTTCCAGAGTTTCCAGATAAGTGAATCAGGAAAAGACTTGGGTTCTTCTCATTGCCCCAGAGACCTTGGTTCCCATTACAGCTAGTTAGGTTTGTCAGATTCTTCCAACCAATCCATCATCTTTGTGAATTCCTCTTTGTCCAAAAGCCTCCTTCATGAATCTAGCAGTTTGAAACTGCAGAGGTCCCTTCTAAGTGTTGTGGCTGTGCACCCTTAGTAATTATTCTAAAACTTGGTTTTGGAAGAACTTTGAGGTTTGCTGTTCAAGGAGTTTGACAGCTTCCCATTTCCCCTTCTCCTCTTATTCTAGATAATTTAGGAATGCTTTTTTGCTTGGACTTACTGCTTCTACCTTATGCAGTCAATGTGCTGCTATTAGAGCTTTCATGGATGTAAAGGATTTTTGAGTAGAAAAACTAGTTAATTGATTGCTAAAACAATTTCTTAATAAAATACTTGTTATTCATTCTCCAATAAAAGGTTGGGATCTTCCTTTGTTCTTAAAGCTCTACCGGCATCCCTTTTAACCTTTAGATTCTGTTGCTTTGAAATAACTAACCCTTAAGGGTTTTTCCCTAGTCACCATTACTTCTGGCAGATGGTTGGGTGAAACTGGATTTTTTAGTAGAAGACCCATACCTTAAATTTCCCCCCGATAAGGTTGTATTAGTAACAGATCTGGCCTATCATCCAAAAGCGTCTTTCTTTCATGAGGACATTGTTTTGCCTGTTTTCTTTCCCTCCCTCTCTTCTGAGGAAGAATGTTTGTTACACTTGCTAGATGTTCACAAGGTCTTTTCTATCTATAAGGCTCACTCTTTTGTGTTCAGAAATGGTCAATTCCTGTTTGTAAATTTTGGGACTGCCAACAAGGGTCTACAGTCAAACTCTTCTACCTTGAATAGGTGGGTTAAGCCAACAGTTTCTCTAGTAGGATTTGAAATGGTTCATCCCTTCACAATTCAGTTAAAGGGACATCAACAAGAGCAGTGCATTCTCATTTGTAAGGACTGGGATGAGGAAGGCAGATAAGGAAATAATGCTCGGATTACTTACCAGTAATCTTCTTTACTCCAAGTTGTAACCTGCCTCGTTAAAGTCCTATGTGCCTTCCCTTCCAGGTTCTTATACAATCTATAGCTTTTTTTATGCTTGGTATTACATGATATGAAAGATGGCTAGTTCCTCATTTGTATCAGTAGGTGAGAATGGCAGGATCTAGCCGTCCTGATAATGCTTTATTTTTATAAAATTGTGATTGTCGATGTGAAGCCCTCATTAGTAAGTACTGTGATTAAGAAGACTATAACTCAGAGTAATGAAAATTACCGATAAGTAATCCAAGCATTCGTTGCCACTCTTTTGATGTTAGGAATACAAACCCTTGCCCTGAGCTCCTAGTAATACCCTCCACTTACTGACCTTAAAGAAATAAGTATGTCACATTTTTTAGATAGATGCCAACATCCACCACATACAGGGAAATTAATTAGTCTATGAGGTAGCAATATCCTCTCATAAATTGCTATAACATTCATGAGACTGTTTACCTTTTTATTTATTACACCATGTTGAATCCACAACTGAATATGACTCAAGAGAAAAGGCACAATGAGTACTAATTGCGGCAGGTGCAAAGCATGCTCAATACACCCTTTAGATAAGAATGTATTGTACTGCTGTGAGACAGCCCCTGAAGATTACAAAATGGCATTTAAGGAGTTACAAAAAGTAAACTTTGTACTATGGAAACAATATCATTTTAAGAATTCCAAACAATCCCCACAAATCAAGTGATATGCAATTCCTTTATAGCAAAATATTGTTAAAAAAGAAATATTGTTTCCAAGTATATTGATTTTTTTGAGTAAGCAATATTGTTTTTAAGGATATCATTTTCAGTAACATAGTTGGAAAATATTGTTTAATTATTTGAATGTGTGTTAATATATTAATTTAATGTGTGACTTGTATAATTATTATTGTTAAGTGATTTCGAATTTTTTCATTCACCTGTTGTTAGTAATTTATAGTATTTCCATGGGTTGTTGGGTTTATAGGAGATAGGGTGGGAAGTTATTTAAGCACTAATTAATAATTGTTTTTTAATCATGTATTTGATTACTATTATGCAACTTGGTTATTATTTTAGGTTTGGGCTTCTTGGTTTCTAGGGATACAGGGTGGGAAAGGTAATAAATAAGAATAATCTTATTCATTGTAAATTTTTGATATAATTTATTATTAATTATGTAAGTTGTTTAATACAGATTTGATTTTGTTATATTTTAGGTGCGAGCTACTGGGTGTGTATGGGTATAGGGTGGAAAGTTAATAAAGTAATACTTAATTAACAATTATTGTAAATTTTCATTATTAATTATGCAAATTGTTTTATCGTGATATATTTTGGTTATATTTTAGGTGTGGGCTGCTGGGTTTGTAGGGGTATAGGGTTGGAAGGTCATTAAATATGAATGCATTAACATTTAATTAATTTTTAATTATTTAAGTTATTATTAACTGTTAATTATTTAATACTGCTTTATTTCGGTTATATGTTTGGTGCGGGCTGATGGGTGTGTAGGGTATAGGGTGGAAAGTTACAGCAAGATAAATAAAATGTTACTTAATTCAATGTTGCTTTTTTACATTATATGTTATTTGATTACTAGTTTAAGTAATTGTTCTATGCATTTTAGCATTCATATGTGTTCACACATACATTCTTAAGTGTGTTTTACTTTTTGTAGATGAATTAGTTGAGAAGAAAATGCATGCACTTTTTATAATATTAATATAATGTATTAATTAGCAATACATTTAGTATTTTTTTGTAATGATTAATATATATTTATAATATGGTACATGTTTGTGAAAGTTTGTTTGTGCTATGATATTTGTTGTTTGAATTGTTTTGTTATGGATTCATTGAAATTAAATCTATTACTAGATATATAATCTTCTTTTTGGCAGTTAGGGATGTTGAATTTATTATATGTAATTTGATTTTTCCTTTCTTTTTATATGTGTGTTACACCAAATTTGGCATAAAGCACTGACTGGCAGAAAGGTCAATCTTAGTCCAGAAAGAGTGCTTTCTGTGTAAATCAGTTCAGTAGTTTTGGGAAAATGAAGGTAAAACAATTGTATATCAGGAACCAGAGGAGCTTTAGGCCTGGTGGTGTGGTCAGAGCTGCTCCCACCCATTGGGAGAATAAAACATTTCCCAGCCCACGCTCTTGGGCAGGGAAATGCTTTGAATTACTTCCACCCTTAGGAAACAAAAGAAAACTGCTTCCTTAGATTTGGAGAAATGCCGGCTCCAGCTGCACCTCTAATGGGTGGAAGCAGGGGAGCCGGTGGGGGGGCCTGGACAACCCCCGCAACCTCCAATGAGGGACACACTGTGGGGTCACCTGAGTGGGCACTGGGGAACCCCACATACAACAAAAATAACAGGGCTAGTTGTGGCGTCCCATGGGTGGGCACAGGGGCACGCCACTTTATTATTAAAAATAAATAAAAATGCTGGGCTCCCCCCAAATATAATATTGGTGTGGGGTGTCCCGGTTGGGCATCAGGGCAGCCTATAGATAAGATAAGGTGCCTGATTCTGTGCCTCACTTGTATGGGCCCGCAGGGACATAAGGCTCCCCGCGGCCCCTTTAAAAAAAATTTGGTGTTCCTAGAAAGGGCAGGAACAACACCCTCAAAATGTTGTGGGGCGCTGTATGGAGTTCTGCAGCCCTCCAGCAATTCTGGAAAAGAAACAAAAGTCTCCTAGGGTCATTGAAACCACGACCCCAGGAGAACTCATCCCATTTTTCAAAAGGATTTCCCAGCAGCCGCGGGCCATGCAGATAAGAACGGTGGGGGGATTTCGCAAGACGACGAGTGAAAATTAATTATTTAATTTCCCCTCATGGTAGTCTGTTGAATCCCCCTGCTCAGCCCCACCGCTCTTACCTGCACAGGCCTCTGCTGTTTCCCAGACTGGAGCTTTTGCACTATAGCTGAGATTGCAGTGCCACCTAGGGTCCTATGGTTGTATTTCATGTGTTGAAAATATATTACAAAAAATACAAGGTCTTTATGTAATAACTTTTACATTTGCATGTTTTGGGGTGTAAAAAGTTAAAAGGTAGAACAAAAACATATTTGTAATATTTTGTTCTTTAAAAAAATAATATGTCTCTGACTATTTATTTTCGCATTTTTCACCCCAGAAATGTAATGATAAAAACTATGTAAAAATAAAGACCCACAGACATGTATGTCAATAAAACTTTATTAAATATTTTAAGTCATTATTGAAATATACATTTGATTAAAATGATTGGGAATGTCAGGAGATGTTTCTCACCCGGGAGGTCTTTCGGCAAGTGTGCAGGAGGTTTAGAGTCCTTTTCCTGGTCCTCTTTGCATCCCGGCAAGATGCTCAGCTACCCTTGTTTTGTGCTCCCTTTCATCAATAGGGGGTTGGGGCGTAGATGCTTGATCCTTCCTTGGTCACCCGCCTGTCATATGCCTTCCACCTTTGGCTCCGTTTCCCAGGTTCCTTGCATGTCTGTTGGGGGAAACAAGGGAGGCGATGATTCCCTTTGGGCCTCAGAGGTCTTCGTTCCTCACTCTCAAGCTTCTGGCTGTTCAGGGTCCTTTGGTGATACCCTGCTTCTCCCCTCCCCTTAGGTCAGCTCCTTTGTTGCCTCTCTCGCATCTGCAACTGTCAGTTTGGAAGTTGAACGGAGGTGTTGCAGCTCAAGCAGCTCCCTAGCATTTAGAAATGTCCATTCAGCAGTCCCCTGGGCTTTCTACTCTCAAATTTCCAACAGTGGTGCAAGGCTCTCCTTTTGTCCACTCTGAAATGTTCAGTGACTTCAGTATTGCAGTTTCTTTGGGATGGTTGTGAGAAAAGCTTGGCTGTTTATACGATACAGGCTCAAGGTTTGCGATTAAGGCATTTAGGTTCCCATGGAGTAATCTGTTTGATGTGGATGATTTTTTGTCACATTTGCTGAAGGGGTTTTCTTTGTCTTGCCATTTGTGAAACCTCTGTTCCCTTTGTGGGATTTAACATAGGTCTTGAAGGCGTTGGTCATGGCTCCTTTTGAGCCTTTGCAGCTGACATTAACTTTGTCATTTTGAAAGTTGTGTTTTTGGTTGTCATCACTTCAGCCAGGTGCCTTGGTGAGTTGGGGCTCTGATGGCGTGGGAACCTTTCCTGTCCTTCTCTGAGGATGGGGTTGTTTTATGGTTGGGTTTGTCCTTTGTTCCTAAGGTGGCTTCCCAATTCCATAATTCTCGGGAGGTTGTTTTAACTGCCTTGGTGGCTGCTCCTTCATCTGATATTGACCTTGTTGGATGTCAAGAGGGTCTTGCCCATCCATTTGGAGCTTACTCTGGCGTTTCGAAAGTCCGATTCCTTGTTTGTTTCTTTTGATGCATTCTCCCGTGGTGAGAAAGCTTCTTACTTGCCCATTGGTCGATGGATTAAGCTGGTGATTGAGATGGCTTATTCTCTTTCAGGATCTCTTTCTTCTGCGGGGGTGCAAGGTAGCTCTATTCTGGGGATGGTGACTTCCTGGGCAGAATTAAGGGAGGTTTCACTGTCTGACATTTGCAGGGCTACTACTTGGGCCTCATCTAACACCTTTGTGCAGAATTACCGGCTTCGGAATTCGCTGTGTTAGAATGCTAATTTTGAATTGCAGGTGTTGCAGGCCTTTAGCTCCTGATTTCCTTGTTTCCTTTCCATAACTGACTTTTGGCCCTGCTGTGGTTGTTGTGTCCATTGTGTTTTCTGTTGTTATGAATGCTGGGTGCTTGGCCTAGGTGTCCTATTACTTACCGTAATCTTCACTACTCCTGATCCTTTTGTCCTTGTCTCATTCATAACTCCCATATATATATATATATATATATATATATATATATATATATATATATATATATATATATATATATATATATATATATGTAATGAATGGGACAAGGACAACGGGACCTGGAGTAATGTATATTACCGGTAAGTAATAGGGCAATACTTTACTTTAAAAAAAGCCTGAAATTCACTGAAACAACCAAAGGTTAAAGTAATGCTATAGTAAGGTGAAATCTTAAGTAACTGCATAACATTTTAAACCAAAGAAAGTCAGAAATTCACCTGTTATATTTATCTCAAGTAACTATAACTTGTGCCCTAGGGTAACTTTAACTCGTGCCCTCGCCATTCACTTCAAATTACTGCACATATTACATCACCCATGGCATCTTTTGAATCTTTTGAAACACCATTGATTATATCACTGCAACATTTGCAATTAACTTATTGATGAGAAAACTGTGCATGGCAGGGTCACGAGTTATGGTTACCTTAGTGCACGAGTTATAGTTACCTTAGGGCTCAAGTAATATTTACTTCAGATAACTATAACTGGTGGATATCTGTGGTTTTTAGAGTTTAAAACGTTACATTATTACTGAACATTTCACCTAATCATAACAATACTTTAACCTTTGTGGTTTTCATTGATATATATATATATGTATTTTGCTGTTTTTTACTTGCAGATGGTTTGATTGTTATCTCTGTCAAATCAGCTATTACATGCGGACTGCTCTATGTATTTCTAACATTTTATACTGTCTTACTCACTGCCACGCTGCCCGAGTTTAATGCATTGGGTAATCACTGGATATGCCGGATTGTCGTTATTTACTTAGTCTGTTTGCCCTGCCTATACATGCTGCAGTGATGTAATTATTTTTGGTTTACAGCACATATGCATCTTACCAACAGTCACCACACTTTGCTAATATGCCTAGTCACTATGACTAAACATAGTAAAAATACTGCCACTATCACTTGTATATATATGCCTCACTTTTCTTTAGCACGCTATGTGAACAAGGACGCATGTCTGGTGGACGAAATGCGTCATTTGGACATCTGATGTTTGAATAAAACAAACACTGTACTTGAATTTAGCCTACGGAGTCTGTTTCCTGGTATTGTGCCGTTCCGGTGGATGGTTGTCCTCTGAGATCCTGTTGCTATATATATATATATATATATATATATATATATATATATATATATATATACATATATATTACCTACTGGCGGTCCCCAGTAGGTAGTTATAGTTAGGATTTTTTTCAATGTTAAATCTCAAAATTCTATTTGGAATAACTTTGGCGCCGGTTGACGAATCTGACTGAAAATTTCCTCAAAATGGTCTCGCGGCGTTTTGGTCCTTCCCAGAAAGTTTGGGGGGGATTCGTCAAACGGGGGCCGAGATAAAAGGGGGGTCCCAAAACGCGTTTTCCCCATGTTAATTTCCATAGGGCGGTCAATTTCACTTTTAGCCCGAACGGCTGAATGGATTTCCACCAAACTTGGCAAAATTGTAGGGACTGGTAGCCCGATGTGCCTTTGCTATGTCTCATGATGTGTGCTCCAGTGGTCTTTGAGTAATTTAGGTTCAAAACAATATATATATCTATGGCAGCGCCCTGGTACGCGCCCCGGGGAGCGCTCCGGGTGCGCCACGCGAGGTGCGCACGGAAAGCTGATTGGCTCTCGAGTGTCTGTAAACATTCGAAACAGTCCGGAGCGGCCGCCATCTTGTGTCTCGGTAAAATCGAGACACAAGAGGTGGCTAAAACAAAGGGGGAAATGACCATAAGGCGTCAGGGATAGACCCCCTCTGACCCCCTAGGTTTGATGTGGGGGCTATAAAAGGGCCCCGCGGGGCATTTAAATTTTTTTTTTTCGTTTTGCGCCGGGGGAGCGCCCGGTACGCACACCGGGGAGCGGACCAGGGAGCGTACTATGAGGAAAAAAGAATGACAGAGTTTTTAAAAAATGAAGCCTTTTTTTAGAAATTGGAGGTAGTACTAAAAAGAACTTTTTTTTTCTTCTTTTTGTTGTTTCATATATTTTTTTTGTTTTTTGAACATTTTGTATTTTTTTTGGCTTTTCAAAACAGTTTTATATTTTTTTGTATTTTTTCAGGGGGAGAAACAAAAAAAAGGGAATTGATACTGGCTCAACTGGAGCAAAAAAACAAAAAACCCAAAAAATTACTTCTTTTTGGGGCACTTGTGATTGTCACCTGCAAGGGCGATGAGCTTTACGCTCTTTTTACCATAGGCGATAAGCTTGCCACATGCAGTACAAGTGATTTTAAAATCAGCAAATCGTGGCTGAATACAAGGCATCATCTCTGATGTTTCTGGTCCCGATGAAGTGGGTTCGTTTCTTTTGGAGGTGGTCCTTGAAGACTGGGGGAGGTTACTGGCCAGTTCCCTTAGCTCTGCACGAGAATAGTTGTTAGGGTGCTTACGGGTCATATGTCGAATCATGGTATTGTTACCAAAGGAATATTTTTTGTTTGGGTTGCCCCTTGAAAGTTCTTCCTTACAGATTAAGCAAGTTACCTTGGCCGCATTCACTTTTTTCTTGCCCTCTGGGAGTGAAAAAAACTCCCATACAATGTGTGACTTGGGCTTGTATGGGGTATTTTGTTCAGGCAGCCATCTTCCACCATCCTCCTCTTCCTCTTCCTCCCCCTCCTCTTGTTGACCACCAATGTAATCTTGAGCTGGTCCTCTTGGTGGTTGTGGTGGTGGTGGTGGGGCAGATGCACCAGCTGCTGCTGCTACTGAAGCCATTATAAAGATCAAAAAGGTACAGAGAGGTACAAACAGGTCTTCCTAAGTCAAAGGATAAAGTCAGAATAAGGAAAAAAGGTGGGGTCTTTCATCATTTGGAAAAAAAACTGTCCTGAACCAATGAGAAGTGTTATTTTCAGGTCACAAGACCAGGGGCTTCATCATTATGAAACCAAAACTGTTATGAACCAATGAAAAGTGTTATTTTCAGGTCACATGACCCGATGCGTTCCGCTACGTGCCCCCGGGCGCGCCCGGGGGCGCGCCCCGGGTCGCATCACAAAAGCACGTCGGATGTTTACGTTGCGCGATCGTATTCGCTCGAGTACTTCCGGGTGCGCTTACACCGTGCGTGTCACGCGGACGCGGCTACGCGATACGTCACGATCACGTTTTCGTTCGCGATATGGGCGCTAACGGGACGCTCCCAGGTACGCGCCCTGGGGCGCTTCATAATACTACGCTTTCCGGGGCGCTCACCGGGGCGCGCACCGGGAGCGCTCCGAGAAAAAAAAAATATATATATATATATACAAACAAAAAAATGGGCTAAATTGTAGAAACTGGTAGCCTCATGTGCCTTTGCTATGTCTAAAGATATATGCTCCAGTGGTTTTTACGAAAATTAACTTTGAAAAAATATATATTGGGCTACATTGGGCTATATATATGTTAGAGCCCAAATGTAGCCCAATGTAGCCCAAAGATGGCCACCAGAGACAAAAAAAAACAAATGTAGCCCAAATATCAGCCAGATGTAGCCCAACTATAGCCCAATGACAGAATGTCCCAGAGTGTTCTAAAGAACAACTAGAGCGCTAACAGTCTTACTTATAAACTGAGACTTATAGTTAGGAATTAGCATTTAAAAAACCTATGAAATTCACTGAAAAAACCATAGGTTTCACACCAGTTATAGTTAGCTGGAAATTTTACTGACATAAAACTAATGAAATTCCATGTTATAGTTAGTTGGACTCACTATAACTTGCGCGTGTAATGCACTGCTGATGACATCACATATTGCATCACTCATGACATGGTCAGTGACATCACTCTCAGTGGATTGCAGGTGCGCGATATATAGTTAGTGCAACTAACTATATATGCGAATTTCAATGGTTTTGTGTGAGTAAAATAAGGTTTTGTAAATGGTAATCCCTAACTATATATGGTCTATAACCTATGGTTTTTTCAGTGAATATATATATATATATATATTCACTGAAAAAACCATAGGTTTCAGGTCATATATAGTTAGGTGTTAGCATTTAAAAAAACGTGCAAATTCACTGAAAAAACCATAGGTTTCAGGTCATATATAGTTATGAATTAGCATTTAAAAAACCATTGAAATTGCTCCTATATATAACTATATTTCGCGCACCCGCAATCCACTGCTGATGATGTCTCATATTACATCATTCATGACATGGTCAGTGACATCACTGATGACATCACTGATGACATCATAATACTTCCTACTCCAATTGTTGAAAGACCCCTCCCATGTTCATCATTCTTCTTTGGCTTTCAGAGAAGCAACACCTTTTTTCTACAGCTCCTAGCTACAGAAAAATACTTCAAAATGGCTGAACATCCAGAGTCTGACCATTCTTCTAATGAAGACTTTGTTGAAGAGGACCCTCGCCCAAGTAGGAAGAAGGAGTCCATAGTCTGGAAGTTTTTCAGCTTTCCAGAACATCAGAAGAAAGTAAATGCACCACTGGTCACCTGCAAGATCTGTGACACAGTGTTATCTAGAGGAAATCCTAATGAAAAATATATTCATTCGGAACCCACAGCATGGAACGCCATGTAAAAACCTTACACCCCAACAATTGGAGTAGAGCTGTGGTGCATAGATCTCAGGAGCAGGACTCTTCTCCTAGTACATCTACAGCAAGTACCGGAGTACCACCAATGCCATCTTCAATGGTGGCGAACATTCAGCCAGAACTGAAAAATGGAATGATGCAATGCATTCATTGCAATAAATTAGTAGCCTTACATCAGGGGTCCAAGATGGCGGATTGACACCGCCTGTGCGGAGGAATGCTGATCGAGGTCTGGGCTTTTCATCGAGCGCGGACCGCGTCTATCAATTGTATGCGGCCGAAAAGCGGATGATTTGGTTGTCTTAGATGTCCTGAAGGAGAAAACTGATAAAATAAAAGTGGAAAACTGAACTTACTTGCTGTACTGGCTGTGCTGGTTGAGCGGGGCTGAGCTGGACTAACGCGGCTGGGCTTGGCTGCGCGTGGTCCGGTAACGCAGGACAGCTGAGGCTGAGGGCGGTGTATGGAGACGGCGCGCTGATTGACACGGTGTTTGGAGCCCGAACTCGGACAGAGCAAAGCGGATGCTGCGATTCCGGCTGATCGAGAGCCGGGTGAGGGTATTGCTCCGCTCCGTACAACTGCAGCAGCGTCTTCTCCCGGTAACTGTGAGGGGCCAGGCTGTAATTAGCTGGCTCAGCTTTAAAGTTTACCGGCGCTCTACCTCAGTAGACTCTCCAAAATCGGCAGCGGAGTGCGGGGAAATGGCCCCGAAACTTCAAGGACGGAGTACGCGAATGACTACAATGGCAACAGCAACGACGAAGCAAACAGCACCGACCAGCCTCGCTGTCTTTGCTCCTGTCGGGAATGCACTGGAAAAGTCTGGTAGGCAAGAGAGAGTGGAAAAATGCTCAGTGACTGATAAATTGACCCCTCGCCCCCCTACCGATTCTAATACTGTAAAAAATGTCTCTGCCTCAGATACTCTGTTACCAGTGATACAAAGTAACCTTATGTCTCCACAGTCAAATGGCTCTCCTGGGACTGGTTGCAACATTGTAAATAACCAAGAGAGTCAGCAAAAAAGCATAATGCTAAAAGACAATGTTTTGGCTGACGTTAATAATGGTATGGATATTGCTACTCCTGCATTAATTATAACAGAAGTCCCTACCCCCGTTATGACTCCTCAACCCTTACTAACTGTGACTGAGAGTAATAATATGAATAGTACTCAGGCTACACAGTCTACTACTACTCTGGCACCAAGAGATGAGGAGGTACTAAGTCACGATTCAGTGGGGCGTTGCGAGAGTATGGGGTGGAGCACATGGAACACTTGGAGCATATGGATGGAGTAGAAACTGATGAGGAATATTATGACGTCTCTGACATGGCTAATAATAAATCCTCACCCTTTATCAAAGATAAAGCAAATAGCATCAAAAAAGGGAGAGGTAAAATTAAGAACAAGACTAAAAAGGTATTAAACAAATCTAAAACTACCACTATGAAATCGATTGTGGAAAATAGCCCGATTAGACAATGGGTACAATCTAAGGGTGGAGTGAAATCAATGGCATTGCGGCTATCTGGAAATAGCCCAGTTGAGTCAAGCACTATTTCAGCAGATGTCAATGACCTTACCATTGTGACGGATTTGATTGCTAATAAGAATCCTGTAAAAGAGCCAATCGATGGTGGCATTCCAGCTCAGACAGACACAAACCATATCTACTCCTCCCTCTTGTATTCTTATTTCTGCTTCTGAAGGGATTGTCGAGTTGAATTCATCACGGGAAATATCATCCCCTCCTAAATTGGACTCTCAACTAAACTTAAAGCCTACATCAACTGCTCCGGCAACAGTCTCTGATATATTCTCTTCCATCTCTAATACAACGAATGCAGTAAATCTAACAGCACCGACCACAATGGTTGCTACAACAGTAGTAATATCTGAGACAACACCAAGCACAAGATTACTAAATGAATCAGTAACTAATGAAGCAACCAGATCACAGAGCTTTAATGATCAACTCTCGGCCAGTACTTTTCATAATAGTGCTTCTTCAACAGATTGGACACTTCAAGGGGAGGTATCCTCTCATTTCAGATGATTTTACAGTTACTAAATGAGCAAAAACAGGAGGCTCAATCCCACTACCAACAGATGAGGGAAGATAGTAATAAGACCCAGTCTTCCCTACAAGAAATGTCATGCAAACATGGCGCTATCTCCCAAGAGATGGAAGAGCTTCAGCAAAGAGTTGTTTTAACGGAGGAAAAATCAGCCCGCTCTGAAATAACTGTAAATAAACATGAGTCCCAACTGTGCCAAATCCAAGTAACGCTTGAAGATTTGAAAAATAGGCAACGACGACAGAATCTACGCTTATTTGGAATTGCGGAAGGGGCTGAGGGAGCTGATGCTAGGGCATTCATTGTTCATTTGCTTCAGAAAGCATTTCCTGAACTATCTGATTGGGACTGGGACTCACAGATACAACGTGCCCACGACTCCCTCTCTTCCAAAGAAATAAGAGTACTAAATATCCTCGCCCAATTTTGATACACATTGGTAATTTCTTGCTTCGTCAGGCTATCTCACTGAAAGCAAGACCAAATTTTCCTGTTACCATTGATTCAACTACCCTTTTTATAAGATCTGATTTAAGTAAACTTTCAATGGAATGACGATGGAAACTGAAGCAATATATTGATCAAATAAAGGACTTAGGTGGCCAAGCCTATCTGCAAGAACCAGCTAAGCTGAAAGTGCTTAAAAATGGCCGAACATATTATTTTCTGGAAGAAAACGAAGTAGAAAGAGCATTGGCCGATTGGAAATTGGAAAGGAAAACTATTACTGAATAATGTTTTTTTTTCTCTTAGTAAACTTCTTTTCTTTTTTTGTTGATTATGCTATGACAAAGATGTAGGATGCTGTATGAGATTAATAGATAGAGTAGGAGCGTTTATATAAGGTCTCAATTGATATAAAAGGCAATACAGAAATGTAAAAAAAAAGATAAAAACTACATAAAAATTAGACATGGTCTTCAACAAATTGTATTAATATTTGAACGCCCATAACCTCGAGGCGATTAACTCCGCGCTAAAGCTGCCAAATAGAACGGCAGCTGTTCAAATGGGGGGACCTGTAAGTAGGGGTAGGGGTGGGTGGGACAGGCTGCTGCCTGGCGAGGGTAGGGCGGGGGCGGTCTTTCTTGGGGCAAAAATTGCATCATGGGGCTAAAAAACTATATTACTTGGAAATACAACAAGATGAATATAATTTTTTTCGAATGCTTTAAGAATAGGGATCTATATTTTTTGCAATGCATTTAATAAAATGTTTAGTATGGTATGTGACAGGCCTAAATAGTAGGAGTAAAAGAAACCTTGTGTATTAGGAGCTCAGGATGTACAATCCGCAGATCGTGGTCATCACTGAAACACACATAGCCTATAAAGATAAAAAATTTTTAAAACAACCTGGATATGATATTATGGTTTGTACGGAATTCAATGCTTCTATCCGGGAGGTGGCAATATTAAAACATAGACACTTTAAGGTAGAAATAAACAGGACATTAACTGATAAGGCTGATAGGTGGGCAATAGTACAGATAACACAGGAAGGTCACAAATTTACTATTTGTGGGGTGTATGCATCAAATAAGGATGAACCACATTTCATTGATCAAGTGAATATGGAATTACTTTCATGGGATGGGGAATATATTGTGCTTGGGGATTTTAATTGTATTATGAATTATAATTTAGATACAACTAGAAAAGGCTCATTTCAGAGAATGAGGAAGACTAGGGCGGCAATTATAGATCTAGCTACAATTCACTTACTTAAGGATGCTTGGCGATACTTACACCCCCGGGTACCCGGTTATAAGTACTATTCTGCCGCACATAAATTATGCTCACGGATAGATATGATATAGGTCACAGACTCTATTTTGGAAACTAGTACTGTTACAATATGTCCAAGAGTAACCTCGGATCATAATCCAATTATTTTGACATTCAAGATATCAACAGAGCGACCTTCGCCTCGCCTTTTTTCTTTTCCTAGATATTTATTTACAAATATTGATTTTGTTAAGCAACTGAAAGAACAAAATAAAGGAGTTTATAGATATAAATATCTGCTCAGCTTCACTTTTAATAGTGTGGGATGCATGTAAAGCCAGCATACGTGGATTTACACAGCAATATATATGGCGGCAAAATAAAGAATGTAAAACCCAAAATGAGCAAATGATTACCGAAATACTTAATCTTGAACATCAATTATCTGAAACTTTATCAACCAGGGTAGAAAACTTAGAAGCTTTAAATGTTAAACTGATCGAACTAAAGGTAGCGATGAAAAACATCTTTAGGGAAAAAAGTACTATTAAATTAAAAAAAATATCAACTTAACCAATATGAAAAAGGTGAAAAAATTGGCAAAGTTTTAGCCTATAAAGTGGCTGAAGATCGCGCCTAAAATGCTATTAAGGAAATTAAAGGGGATAATAATCAGATTTTTCAGAATCCTAAACTAATATTACAACAATTCGCATCTTACTATCAAGAGCTCTATACGCCAGAATCTGTAGTTAAGGAAGATAATATTGAAAACTACATAACAGTAAATAAAGTTAAAACTTTGGAGACTGAACAATCTGATCAGCTGGTAGTTGATATTACAGCAATAGAGATTAGAACAGCTATTAACTCACTAGCAAATGGCAAAGCTGTGGGAGAGGGTTGTATCCCCTTAGAGTTATACAAAAACTGTATGGAAGAGCTAATCCCACTGCTTATTAGAGTTATTCAAGCAATTGTTAATGGAGAGCAGGCCCCAAAATCGTGGAACCTCACTCAAATAATTTTTTTTCTAAAGAAGGGTAAACCATCGCAGGAGAGAGGCTTCTATCGTCCAATTTCGCTTATCAATAGCGATGCAAAAATGTTTGCAAAAATATTGGCAACCCGGCTTGCACCTTTAATGTCTTATATGGTTTCACCCCAACAACATGGGTTTATACCAAAAAGAGTCACCACGGCACATATTAACATGGCCATTTCTGCATTTGACCTGGCAAGAATTGAACTCACCCCGCTCGGTATGATTCTATTAGATGCAGAGAAAGCATTTGACCGAATGGGGTGGGATTTTATCTGGGCAGTGTTGCAAGCGTTTGGCATAAAAGGTCAATTCTTGGAATGGATTCAATCACTATATGATATGCCGCTGGGAAAGGTTTGTTATATGGGAAAATGCTCTTCTACTTTCATGATTAGGCGAGGGACACGGCAGGGGTGTCCTTTATCACCTTTAATATTTGCCTTAGGGATGGAACCCTTCCTAATAGCACTTCAGAGCCAACCCCTTATTAAACCTTTTATAAACGGCTCAAACTTTCTTGATATAACTGTATATGCGGATGATATTGCTGTTTTTTCTACGAATGTGCCTAAAACTATGAAGGGCATCTTAGTAGAAGCGGGGAAATATGGCTCAGTGTCTGGCTACCGATTGAACACTAGTAAAACCCAAATTATCCTGAATCATCAATTCCCATCGTCGGTGATAGGGATATGTGATGTAGCAACTTACCTGGGGTAAAAATTTCGTCAAATATAGACGAAATTGTGGCATTAAATTATGAACCACTATTAAAGGAAACTGCTATTTTATTTAAGAAATGGCAAAAGCTTCCACTTAGTATTATTGGCGAATAAATTTGGTTAAAATGAAAATACTGCCTAAATATCTTTATCTTTTTCGTTCTATCCCCTTAAGGGTAAATAATTCTTACTTTTGTAGGTTAGAATGCATTATTAGTAGCTTCATTTGGGGCTATAAGAAAGCACGACGAGCTATATCTCTTCTAAAAGTCCCTTATGATTAAGGTGGATTGGGCCTTCCGGATATTAGATATTATTATTGGTCCTCCTTTCTGACCCGCTTTCGCAGCTTGCTGATCCCTGATAAATGTTTATATTTCCATACATTTCTGCTAGGAGCAGACACAATTATGTTTTTTTACAGACTAAATGATCCCAATTATTTTAAACGAGTTAAGTTTAAGATGGTGCGGGATACCGTTTATATTTGGCGCTCCATTCTTACTAAGAGTAAGATATCTTTATTTCATGATAAAACTCCTCTATGGTCTAACCCAGGCTTTCCAGAAATCTTTCAAGATACAGAAGGTGGTACATTTTCAAAATGCGGCATTAATCTACTAGGAGATTTATATGATCATAGGGGATTTTTTTCATTTGAAAGATTGAAAGCTTGCTATACATTGCAAGAAGGGGCAAGATTTAAATACTATCAAATTAGGGATTATTTCCTGAGGAAGATAGAACTTATTTCTTTGACCTAATCTGAAGTCTGGAATTGTATTTACAGAGAAGAAGATAAAGCACTGATTAGTATAGGGTATAAAATATTTTCTGGATATAATACTAATGATATACATAAATTGGCTGAAAAATGAACTAACAAGTTGACAATACAAATAACATCAGATTTATCACCTCCTCTTTAAATAGCCTCAACCTTGCTGTTCAATCCTCAAATCTTAAGCTACAGCTATTTAAAATCATATGTCACTGATATCATACACCGGATCGGATTCTTAAATTGGCAGTGAATAATAACTTCAGTGATCGTACAAAATGCCCAAAATGTGATTTGAGGAGGGCTGATATCATTCATATGTTTTTCTCTTGTCCAAATCTTGTTGAATTCTGGAATGGAGTAACTAAAGTTATCTCTACTAAACTTGGTACTTCTATTATACTCTCATTAAAAGATGTATTTATAGGAGTGTCAGGGGAAAATAATGTGTTATGTGATTTATTGAATATCTTAATTACTTGTGCTAGACTGACTATTGCTAAAGTCTGGGTTCAACAAAACTCACCAAAGGTCATGGAGTGGTGGAGTCTTGTTAAAGAGATACATAATATGGAACACTCTCTTGCAAATACAAGGGGTCTACAGACTAAACGGAAAGTGGACAGAATGTGGGGATTAATTATGTCATAAAATTGCTTTTCTATTATTTTCTGTTTATATCTTGTTGTATAATTTGTTTGATGTTCCCCATGATGCAAAAAAAAATAAAACAATTAAAAATAAATAAATACAATGAAAGAATAATAAATTAGTAGCCTTCGGACAACAGTCCATTGAAGTAATTTTGCAGAAGAACAGGAACCACAGATGCAGCAAATAATTTTTTTCTTTCAATTTCATAGTTTGTTCCTGTTGAACAATTGTTTTGTTTAAAAAGTTCATTTTTTTACATTTTTCCTGCAACAAAAAAATAAAAAAAAATAGTTCTTTTAAGAACTACCTCTACTGGTTAAAAAAAGAACTACATTTCTATGTTTGTATGTAAAAGTTTGTCATATTGAATGTCAAAGTGCAAAACTATAAGGATGTGGTACAGCATAAACCTATAAGGTGTTTACCTATAGTATACTGTACTACTTCCAAAGCACTGAAATGTAACATATGTATATAAATATGTCACAACTCAATAGGCCAGATATACGTAATCTCGATTTACCTACTCATAAATACAAAATCATACCACTTCAATATTTAAGAGTAGGTAATTCAGATGTAGGTAATTTCTCTTTTGAAATTACCGAATCTGTATAATTCAGTCATTTTAGCGAATCGGTATTTACCGATTTGGTAATTGCCATTAATTCCTATAAGTCTTGAGGCCATAGGAATCAATGGCAATTACCGAATCAGTAAATACCGAATCGGTAAAATTACCGAATTGTCAAGGGAGACAGGTTGTTACTTTGACACCCTGTTGCACCCTTCATTCTGGTTTTTGTGCCATGTCACACACATACATGGTTTTAGGGCATGTATGTGTGCCACATGGCACAAATGTACATGCCCAGATATGCATGTACACAGGAATTCATTATTTACCTCCGAAAGTTTTATAAACTTTAAATCGTTATATCTACGTATTCATTGTACAATATAAAGGAACACATTACCTGGGATAATAAAGAACATGTTTATTTTAAACTTTTAAACAACATATATAACTTTATTTAAACAACTATAAATCTCACGAGGGTGCTAAATCATTATATCTACATATTCATTGTACAATATAAAGGAACATATTAACTGGGATAATAAAGAACATGTTTATTTTAAACTTTTAAACAACATATATAACTTTATTTAAACAATTATAAATCTCACGAGGGTGCGTACCACGTAAGCACATCATAAGATGACGTAAGCGCTCCGTAAATAAAATGTAAACGCAACGTAAGCTTACATGAGAGCTCCGTAAATGCTCCGTAAACACTCCGTAAGCCTAAGTCCAACCATGTGACCTTATAACAAAAGATTTAATTGGTTTATAATACTTCCTACTCTAATTCTTGAAAGACCCCTCCCATCTTCATCATTCTTCTTTGGCTTTCGAGGAAGCAACACCTTTTTTCATCAGCACTTTGCTCTTGAAAAATCTACTGAAATGGCTGAACAGCAGGAACCTGAGAAACCCCTAAAACACAGAGAGAGTCCATAGTACGGAAATTTTTTAAATATCCAGAAAAATAGAAAAAGGTAAATGTGCCTTTTGTCACATGTAAAATCTGTGACACAGTACTTTCAAGAGGGAATCCACAGAAAAAGTACAGCTTTGGAACTTATAGCATGGAACGCCATGTCCGGAATATACACCCAAACAATTGGAGTAAAGCTGTAATGAAAAGATCAGAGGAGCAGGGCTCTGCTCCCAGCACTTCTTCTGATGCAACAGCACCACCAATGCAAGCATCAATGGTTGCAAATATCAAACCTGAACTTAGGAATTTGATGATGCAATGCATTCGTTGCCAGAAACTAATAGCCTTTGGACAAGAGCATTCAGAACACAAGGAACTTGAGGATTCTTCTACTTCATCTTCAGAAGAGTTTGTTCCTGAAACCCCAAGAACACAGAGAGAGTCCATAGAACGGAATTTTTTAAAAAAAACTGAAAGAGAGAAAAAGGTAAATGCGCCTTTTGTCACATATAAAATCTGTCACACAGTACTTTCAAGAGGGAATCCACAGAAACAGTACAGCTTTGGAACTTATAGCATGGAATGCCATGTCCGGATAGTGCTAATAGTGTAATTTGGCTTGTAAATATGCTCTTTTTTGCGCAACCTTTAACATGGGTGCAAGCCGTGAATATATGGAGAGGGATAGGAATAGCAGATAGAAAACAACATGAAATGGTGTGGGAGATGCATAAAGGATTTCACTAATGGCATCAATTGAGATGGAATATAAGATAAAGAGGGGCATATTTACAAGCCCCTTGCACAATGTTTAACATGGGTACAAGCAGTAAATGCATGCAGAGTGATAAAATTGGCACACAGACAAGAATATGAAATGCCTTGAGAGATGCGTAAAGGATTTTACTAATGGCATAAATTGAGATAGAATATACAAAAAAAAAGAGGCATATTTGCAAGCCCCTTGCGCAATGTTTGGCATGGGTGCAAGCAGAAAATGCATGCAGAGTAATAAAATTGGCACACAGACAAGAATATGAAATGCTGTAAGAGATGCGTAAAGGATTTTACTAATGACATAAATTGAGAAACCTGACTCATTTTCAAAATACAACAGTAACGAAGCCCAATATGCTTGTTATGCTTCCCAATACTGCAAACAGCACTCTCTCTATATTAAAAGAACCATTACTCACCTTTAAAATCACTTTTAAAATGTATAACAGTGAGAAACACACACCAGATGTTCTTAAGCAGAATCCCTGAACTGCAGCTCAGACACTGGAAACAGAAATGGCACAGTTTCCCACTCATTCTTCTCACTTATTTCTTCTCATAACCAATGAAATGTCTTCCCACACTATTTCAAAACTAAACTAACATTTCAATTGGTTCTACATTTCCACACTTTCAAACTCACATAATATTCACCCATCCCTCTACTGCTCATTCAACCTGTTACCATGGTAACTCAAACCCAAAAAAAGAAAAAACAGAGTTTAAAAGTTCATCATACTATGTTGCAAATTAATCCAGCAAGGTTGTTAGAGCTTTCAATATAACAGCTAATCATGTGCAATGTTCCTTTCAATGACCTTTTCTGAACCGTTAGAATTGCTTCTTTTAAAAAGCAAAACTATGCCCCCTAATATGCTCTTTTGCATTTTCAGAAAGCACCAATCATTTCTTAAGCTTCAAGTGCAGTGAATGTCCTTCTCTTTGTTTTCTAAACTGCAAGCTTTCCAACTGCCATTTCATTTACAGCCCTCATCTGAGTACAACCAGATCTGCCTTGAACATGCTTTCAGTATGGTTTGTAGGACACTGCTTTGTATTCTGGTCTA
The DNA here is from genome assembly GCF_964263255.1 of Lissotriton vulgaris. Classification (NCBI taxonomy): domain Eukaryota; kingdom Metazoa; phylum Chordata; class Amphibia; order Caudata; family Salamandridae; genus Lissotriton; species Lissotriton vulgaris. The sequence continues at coordinate 585,711,054 of NC_141685.1, forward strand.
AAAGGTATGCAACAAACAGAGGAATTTTAAACCTTGATTTACCAAATGTGGATATGTTATGGATTGGGCAGAGAGGTTTGAGATGTCACCAATTGATACCATTGGTAAATTCCTTCATGCATCTCCCACACCCATACCTCATAATTGTGCACTGTGGTGGAAATGACTTATACACTTTGAAAGGGGTTGGTCTGGAAATGCTATTGAAGGACATCTTTGGACAATTGATGTCACTTTTTCCTCAAACTGCCTTTGTCTATTCCAATATATGCCAAAGGCAAAAATGGAATTGGTCCAATCAATTTTGTCTGCAGATTGAGAAAGCAAGGAAACATGTAAATAAATCTGTTTCTACATACATGAGAGACTACGGAATGGGTTGTATATACCACAACAACTTGCGTTACAACATGCAAGGCATCTATAGGACAGATGGTGTACATTTCACTGATGAAGGGAACAGAATCTTTCTCTGTAACATCAGACTCTGCATTGTTACTTACTTGTAGGTACCAAAAAAAAACACAATGAACACAACGGGTCTTTTTAGGGCCAACTAACATGTAAACACTCAAATATGATTTTTAACTTAATATTTTTATTAATTTTTACCGAGGTCCGCGCACCGAGCACTCACCGAGCACTCCCCGTGCGCTGACCTATCGTGTTTTCAGTTATTTTTTTTTAAATAAACATTATTTTTAACCTTATGAGTCCTTGAAGGACCCCCTGAGAAGGCCTAAGGGGTCAGGGACACTCTACCCTACCCCCTTCCCACGTTTTTAAGTTATATTTTTCACTCTGTTCCGAAACCACAAAATGGTGGCGATAGGGCTCGCGCACCGTGCATTTACCGAGCACTCACAGTGCATGCACCGAGCACTCACGGTGCGCGGACCTATTGGAATTTTTTTTAAGTAAAACTAAAGGGAAATGGACATCGTCTCCTCTGTAAATACCTAGTATGTTGTAATGAAAGTTATTGTGCTATATTGAATCCATACTGTAGTCTTTCAGGAAAGCAGAAACAGATTTGTTCACATGATTCCTTCCTTTCTCAATGTGTGGTCAGAATTGGCGTAGGGGGTCATAAGTTCCTACTCTGGTGAAACACACTTGCTGTTCTATATACTTACTTATGTTGTAAACTAGTGCATCAGAGACAGTCAGTGAGAGAAAGGATGCAGGACATGAAGAACACAAAATTGTATCACTTTGCTACTACCTCATAAATTACATTTAAATAAGTATAATTTTCAAAACAATTTTTCTTTACTAAATTAAAATTTATTTATCAACATTTTCAAAATCTAAAAGAACTTGTAGCATTTCTTCATCAGGAATTCCATCCGTCAAAGTGTCTGAAAATGATTAGTCAAACTCAAGTAAGCAGTTTACAATGCATTCTGCTTAACGTACGATCAATGCCCAAACACCAGCTTCAGATCTGGGACCTACTACATACCAATCAACCAGATCTGTGTTTTCTCACGGAAACCTGGCTGAAGCCCCATACTACACCCGCAATTGCAATAGCAATTCCCCCAGGTTATAAGTTTCTACATATGGATAGACCTATTAAAATAGGTGGCGGACTAGCTATTATATATAAAGAACATCTGAAAATAACCATTCTTGAGGAAAAATGTAGCCCTACCCTGGAAATCGTTACTTTCCGAATAAATCTATCTACCATAATAGCTATGAAAGGTGCACTCATATACCGTCCACCAGGATCATGTACCGGATTCTCCCTCTCTCTTATGGAATTAATAGCCCCGTACCTCAGAGCCAAAGAAAATGTTGTCCTCCTAGGCGATTTTAATATCCACGCAGACAATCTGGAACTTACAGAAACCAAAGCTCTGCTTACAGACATGTCCACAATAGGGCTCCAACTTCATAACTCCGACCCCACCCATGAAGGGGGACACCTTCTAGACCTACTTTTCTCAAACAGCCCCACCTTGCCCTGCAAAACCACTTCTCACCTGAACTGGACTGACCACTACTTGCTAGAATTTAATCTCCCCATCTCACATAAAAAGACAACAAACAAAAATTCTCCCCCAATTTGGCGACGCCAATGGCATAAAATAACAATAGAAGGACTACAGGAAACCTGGAAAATACCCTCAATCCCAGACACAGATAACGTAGATAACATGCTTGCCAAATTTAATGCCTCTCTACTGGAAGCAATAGATAAACTAGCACCGCTAAAACTCCATAAACAATTCCCCACCCATAAAAAGGAGAAATGGTACACAGAGGTACTAAGAGCTGAGAAACAAGGGTGCAGAAGACTGGAAAAGAAATGGAGAAAATCTCACCTAGCAGAGGATAAAAAAGCCCACTCAGAAGCCCAATCAAAATACTACAAAAACATTAGAAAAGCTCGGAAAAACTGTCTGGCACAGCAACTGTCAGAGGCAGGAAATTCCTCGAAGGAACTGTACAAAATACTGGAATCCTTCGTGAAACCCACAGCTTGTATTAGCGCAGATGATTTCTCACTACCACTGTGTAACGAGATCTCCTTGTTCTTCGAGAGCAAAATCAACACAATTTATGATAAAATCCTGAAAACAACCAGCACCAACTGTGGAAATTATGTCCCCATGACCCCGCAACCAAAAAAATCACCATCTTTTCTTTCCTTTCCCCCAGTGTCCAACGCAGATCTTTCTCCCCTAATTAACCACATAAAATCTGGTTCTCCTAACGATCTCCTACCAGCGAAAATGATGGCCCCTCTAAACTCAATCCTAGGTCCACCCATACAAGCCATCATAAATCAATCCCTGAGCAAAGGACAGGTACCTACAGATTGGAAACAAGCTGTAGTCAATCCAATTCAGAAAAACGCCACAATACCCTGGACGGACCTTTCAAACCTCAGACCCATCTCCCTCCTACCCTACCTCAGCAAACTTACAGAGAAGCATGTCAATACACACCTGTCAAAATATATCGAAGCAGCGGAAGCCCTGGACCCATCCCAATCTGGTTTCAGGCCTAATCACAGCACTGAGTCAGCCCTCCTCTCCGTGACCGACAACATCAGGATGTCACTGGACAGGGGGGAAACCGTGATTCTAGTGCTGTTAGATTTATCCGCTGCTTTCGACACGGTATCACATGAACTCCTCCTAGAAAGACTAAGTGATGTGGGAATAGGAGACATGGCTCTTGCATGGCTAAAAAGTTTTCTATCCGATCGCACCCAAGGAGTCAGACTAGGCTCTCACTCCTCTCCATCTAGAGTGCTTACTAAGGGGGTGCCACATGGCTCATGCCTTAGCCCCACGCTCTTCAACATTTATGTGGCCCCCTTAGCAAATATGATAAGATCCTTTGGATTCACTCCGGTGTCATACGCTGACGACACCCAACTTCTGTTTCCCTTCACAACTCTCACACCGGCAATTCTTTCATCATTTGCCAGTGGGATGAGAATGAAAGCACACTGGATGGCAAAAAACTTTCTTCAGTGCAACGTGACCAAAACAGAGGTCATGCTGTTTGGAGGAGCGACTCTCCTCTGGTCACCAGATTGGTGGCCTTTAGAATTAGGCCCTGTCCCCAACCCCAAGCCCTTAGCAAAAAACCTTGGTGTTAAGTTGGACCAAGCACTCCGGCTAAAGGAACACACAACTCAGGTTGCAGGTGCCTGCATTCACGTGGTGGGGCTCCTTAGACGTGTCTTTCCTTTTCTGCCAGACAACCACAGAAAGACCCTCATCCAAACTTTAATCATAGGCAGAATGGACTACTGCAACGGCCTTTACCAATCGGCGAATGAAGAACAAATAGACAAACTTCAGATTGTCCAAAATACGGCAGCAAGATTGGCCCTCAACGCCCCCCCCAGAACGCCCTCCCGCCCCCTATTGCACCAACTCCACTGGCTTCCTGTGAAGCAGCGCATCAATTTTAAAATCTGTAACATCATACACAGATGCCTGTATGGTACCAGCCCCAAATACTTACGAGAGAAATGTATACCATACTGCCCTGGACGAGCACTCCGCTCTAGTAACCATCTGCTGCTACAAGTTCCAAAAATAAGAAAAGCTAGACAGGGAGGCCGAGCCCTGTCTTACAAAGGACCCATACTTTGGAACTCCCTGCCCCTCGAACTGAAACAAATTAGCAACTTAGTGTTGTTCAGGAAAAAACTGAAAACTTACCTTTTCACCAGGCCATAATATCAATCCCCCACTCAGCCTCCACCCCTAGAGTAAGCTGCTCTAAAACTGCTGGCAACAGCGCAGAGATATCCCTTCGGGAATTGACTCAGGCGCTTTATAAGCAAATAAATAAATAAATAAATAATGTCTACACATTCCATTAATTCCATATCTAGTGTTTCATCAAAAAAATCAACCATGGTATCTCCTTCATGTTCTTCATGATTTGTTTCATCTATAGGATCAATATACACCACAGAATAAGTTGCCTCAATAAACGTTGCTGTTATTTCAAAGAAGATGTTGGTAGGCTCCTTATTTTCATTCATCATTTTATGTTAGTGTTCTATTAAAAGAAGGAGAAACAGCGCTTACTGCATGATTTCCTGCTCTGGTGAGACACACTTGCTGTTCTTTAAACTTACTTATGTTGCAATCTTGTGCATCAGCGACAGACCGTGAGAGAATGGATGCAGGACATGAAAAAGAGATGTCAAATACACATTTAAGAAAATTTGGGGGGAGAAGGGAAATATTTATGAGTAAACTTACTATGTAACACCAAAAATTATCAGTTTACTACTACCTCATAAATTACTTTTTGATAAGTATAAATTCTCATGCAATATTTATTTACTAAATTTAAATTTATTGTTGGAAATTTTCGAAATTTAAATGATCGTCTAAGATTGCATCATCACCAATGTCAATATTAAAAATCTCCCAAAAAGAATCCTCAAACTCAATGAACTCCAAAGCTTCCATTAAATCTGAATCCAAGGATTCATCATAGAAATCGTCCATGCCATCTCCTCCATCATAAAGCTCTCCTTCAGGAACATCCTCAATAACAGTCACAAAAATGTCTATAACGATGTCAAATAACTCTTCATTTTCAGCCATTAATGATGTTAGTGTACTATTAAAAGAAAGAGAAAGACAGTGAGATGGTGCAGGGGAAGAGTGAGATAGGGCAGAGAAAAACTATTAAATTCTATTAGAAGAGTCACTACTGTGTAAATCTCACTCCAGAAATTGAACACCTAAATTTCCTCACAAAACTACCTCAGACACTATAGTCACAAAATGGCCATGTTTCCCTGGACAGTGTATAGCATCAAGCAAGAATTAGAAATATAAAGCACTGCATCTGATGTTGCCCTACTCAATCCATAAGTATAACAGAAAAACATTAAATAACTAACAAAAAACATTTTTCCTATTAACTTAAAGTGAACAACAGAGTTCTCCTTACAAATTAACAACTCACCTTTCAGAAAACTGTTAAACAGTAAATTCTGTCTCAATCTCACACCTCAGAAGTATACCTCAAACACTAAGGGGCATATTTATGAAGGACTTGCGCCGCCGGTGCGTCACTTTTTCCCATGTTAAAAATGACGCACCGGCGGCGCAAGGCCTTCATAAATCTGCCCCTAAAATCTTAAAATGGCTGTGTTTCTCTCTCATTTCTCATACATATTCAGATACCCAGCCAATCAAATTTTATCACACACAAAATCAAAACCAAAGTGACATTTTAATTGGTTCAAATTATCAACAATTTCAAACTCACATAATCTTCAACCTACCCCCAATGCTCTAATTACCATACTAACTCTCCACAAAACACCTACCTAAACCCAAAGGTGAAAGAGTCATCACTCAATGTTGCACTCAACCAACATCTAAACACTGAAACTTGTTATTTTAATGCATTTATTTTTTGTCTTTTTGAGCCAAAGTCCATGCACGGTGCGAGGACCCCGTGATTTTTTAATACATTTTTTTTATTTTTTTCAACCTTCGGGGTCCTTTACAGACCCCATGACAAAACCTAGGGGGCTCAGGAGTCTCTACCCTGCCTCCTTGTCAGCTATTACACTTCTGTTTACAACCACAATCATCTGCCACAAAAACAAGATGGCGGACAACTTCCTCATTTCGACTGACTGAAATGTTGACAGACATCCAACAGCCAATCAGAATTCTGCACGCACACGCTAAGGTCCGCGCACGTGCAAGGACAGTGCAAGGACGGTGCAAGCCCGTGCGCGCACCGTGTCCCGCCTATAGATATATAATTTGAAAAAAGACGATTTTCTAAACAATTACTGAAGGGATTTTCACCAAATATACAAAAGGCACTTCTGCATACCAGGCTCTACCATTTTGCCAAGTTTGCAGTAATTCCATTCAGCCGTTCGGGCTGTAGCCGTGTCTAAAGGTCCTATGGAAAATTGCATTGGACTCAATTTCACATTCAATTTTCTCAAAAACCACTGGAGGGATTTACACCAAACATACAAAAGGCACTGCTGCATGCCAGTCCCTACCATTTTGCTAAATCTGGTGTAATTCCGTTCAGCCGTTCGAGCTGGAAATTAACATGGGGAAAACACGTTTTGGGACCCCCCTTTTTTCTCAGCCCCCGCTTGACGAATCCCCCAGAAACGTAATTATTTATTTATTTATTTACACCATTTATAGAGCGCGCTGCAACCCTACGGGCATCCTGGTGCTTTGGAGAGGTGCGACTGAGAAACTGAACAGCAAGGGGCAAGATGGAGGAATGACATATTAGGGTGATTTTACTTTAGGGAAGAGCCAGGTCTTGACCTTTTTGCGGAAAGGCAGCAGTTAACTGGTTTTCCTGATCACAATTGGAAGGCTATTCCAGAGGTGGGCTGCAGCTATACTAAAAGCTCTGCCACCCTGGGTTGCTTTCCTGATTCTTGGTATTCTGATAAGGTTAGTGGATGAAAAGCGAAGGGTCCATGTGGGCTCATACCATTGGAATTTGTTTTGTAGTGGTTTAGGACCCAGACCATGTACTGCTTTGAAAACAGTACATAGAGATTTGAAGAGGATCCTCTGAGGCACGGGCAACCAGTGTAACTCGGCCAGTGCTAAAGTAGTGGAGGATCGGCGGGCTCGAGAGAGTGCCATTTTAGCTGCTGCCGCCTGGATACTCTGGAGTCTGGAAATCAGATATGCAGGGGATTCCAGTAGCAGAGCGTTGCAGTAATCCAGGCGGCTGAGGATGGTGCTCCTGACTACAGTTGCTCTAGTCTGTGCTGGAAGGAGAGGCAGCAGCTTCTGGAGACCCCTCATTAGGGTGAAGCAGGTGCTCACCTGTTTGTTGACATTGGTCTCCAGGTTTAAGTTTTCATTGAAGCTGACCCCCAAGTTCCGCACCGTTTTAACTGGTGTTAGTGATCCATCTGAGGCTAAGGGCCAGAAGTCAGCAGGGAGGCTTCTGGCAATTCTCCCCACTTTACATTGCATAATCTTGGTTTTTCCGCTATTAAATTGTAGCGAGTTTCTTTTTAGCCAAGTTGCCATTTCCTGCATGCAGGTGTGGAAGGTCTCAAGTGATTCTGCATGGGCACCATCAAGGAAGATCATCAGCTGCGTGTCATCCGCGTAGTTGATCACGCTAATATCCTAGGCCTTGATGATGCCCATCAGGGGTTGCATGTAGGCGTTAAAAAGGATTGGACTGAGGGCGGACCCCTGTGGGACCCCATGTGGGACTTTAGCAAATTCAGACTGGTATCGAGGGATTGCCACTGCCTGCCATCTATCTGTCAGGTACGAGCTCAGCCAATTGAGCGCCGTTCCTTCTACTCCAAAGGTTTCCAACCTTGTCAGTAGGATGTCATGGCTCACCGTGTCGAACGCAGCGGACAGGTCTAGCAGTATTAGAAATCGCTGATTCACTCCTGTCCGCCCTCATTCGCAGGTTGTCCAGGACCATCAGCAGTGCTGACTCGGTCCCATGGGCTGGTCTAAACCCAAAGTGCTCCTCTTCTAGGGTGTTATTTGTCTCCAAGAAGAGGGACAGAGACCTACTGACCAGCCGTTCCGTGATCTTAATCGGATACGGCAGGAGCGAGATGGGTCTGTAATTCTTGTGGCAGCTGGGGTCAAGATTTGACTTCTTTAACAGGGGTGTAATAACCGCCTGCTTCCATTCCATTGTACAATGCCTGTGCAGAGGGATTGACCGCATAGCTGACAGAGTAGGGGGAAGAATTCAGTCCCGAGTTCCTTTACAACTTTGTGGGGTAGAGGATACTATGGGGATCCAGAGGAAATGCTGAGAGCAATTTGGGCAAACTCTTTTTCTGGGGGAATTTTGAATTTGTTTGGGATGGCCCTCGGCAGTAGGTGTCCATCCATTCCTTCTCTCTTCTTCCCGCTGTCCCCGCTGCTCTGGTGTTGTGCTATGGATGTGGAAACGTCCTCCATACTCTCTACTATTTTTATGATTTTATCCCGGAAGAAGGAGGCCAGACCATCACATAGCTCCTGGGAAGGTTTGATGTTGCTGCTGGCGCAATTCGGGTGGGACATTTCTCTTACTATGTTAAAGATGTCGCGAGACTTATTAGTGCTTTTTAAGATAATGGCTGCAAAGGATTCTGCTTTGGCTGTGGCAATCTCTTTTTTATATTTTGTTATTGATAGCCTCCAGAGTACTCTATTCTGTTCTGTATAGTCCCTCCTCCAGTGTCTTTCCGCCTTTTTACAGGTGATTTTCTGAATTTTCAGTTTTTCCATGTACCAGGGCGCGGAAGGGTTGCCTCTTTTCCTAATTACTTTCAGAGGTGCAATATGATCAAGTTTCATGGTCACGTGTTCACAGAGCGAACGATAGTTCACTGTGATGTCATTCTCCGGATTAAACAGGGTTTCTTGCTGGAAGAGGGCATCCCCTCTTTCCCCCTTTTTTATTAGTCCTTTCCAGTCACGGCTGATAAAGGTTCTGACCTGTTTGTTTCTAGGCCTTACGTTATTCAGAGTATGGACATTAAAAGTTACTAGATAGTGGTCTGACCACCCTACTGGCAGGGTTTTTCCCATGGATGCAAGGTCCTCTTCTGCGAAGATTAGGTCTAAGATGTTACCTTCCTTGTGTGTGGGGGTGGTTACCCATTGTTTTAGCCCTAGGTTGGCAGAGGATTGTGTGATGTTGTGGAAAGCTGTGTCTAATTTGCCATTGGTCCATAGGGAAGGAGCGAAGCGCAACAAGGCAAATTTAAGGAAAATTACAGGCAGATCCCTCAATCGTCGCCAAAGTCATTCCCAATAGAATGTTCGGAATTTTCTATGGTAACTAGGTCCTAACTATATATACCTACTGGCGGCCGCCAGTAGGTATAACATATATATATATGTATATATATATATATATATATATATATATATATATATATATGTATATATATATATATATATCCCAAACAATACGATCCGTTGATGCACGAGAGCGCTCGCCAGTGTGTGCTCGACCCAAGGGCAGGATCACAGCCCCAATTCAATTTTGTACAAGAAGGGCGGCACAACCGGATACTTTTTGAAAGTTATTTTATTTCACCAACACTCCACCGACGCGTTTCAGCCTCACGGCTTTTCTCACGGTCAGTGAGTCCTTTTTTGCTTTTTCATGGGGGGCAGTATATAATGAAAAAGCAAAAAAGGACTCACTGGCCGTGAGAAAAGCCGTGAGGCTAAAACGTGTCGGTGGAGTGTTGGTGAAATAAAATAACTTTCAAAAAGTATCCGGTTGTGCCGCCCTTCTTGTACAAAAATATATATATATATATATATATATATATATATATATATATATATATATATATATATATATATATATATATATTCACTGAAAAAAACCATAGGTTTCACACCAGTTATAGTTAAGAATTAGCATTTTAAAAACCTATTAAATTCACTAAAAAAACCATAGGTTTCACATCAGTTATAGTTAGCTGGATATTTTACTGACATAAAACCATTGAAATTCCACGTTATAGTTAGTTGGACTCACTATAACTTGCGCGTGTAATGCACTGCTGATGACGTCACATATTACATCACTCATGACATGGTCAGTGACATCACTCATGACATCACTCATGACATCATCCTTGTGACAGAGTGACAGATCTCCTTTCACTGTAATGTAACCCATGAAACAAATATTGAAAAATAAAAATTACAATTTTTTTTAAAAATGGAGATACCCATACCAGTTACAACAACCAATTCAATAATTCCACCATAACGTGGAATTTCAATGGTTTTATGTCAGTAAAATTCCAGCTAACTATAACTGATGTGAAACCTATGGGTTTTTTTGTGAATTTAATAGGTTTTTTAAATGCTAATTCCTAACTATAACTGGTGTGAAACCTATGGTTTTGTCAGTGAATTTCATAGGTTTTTTAAATGCTAATTCCTAACTATAACTGGTCTGAAACTATATAAGGCCTGAAACCTATGGTTTTTTCAGTGAATTTCATAGGTTTTTTAAATGCTAATTCCTAACTATAAATCTCACTTTATAAGTAAAACTGTTAGCGCTCTAGTTGTTTAGAACACTCTGGTACATTCTGTCATTGGGCTACAGTTGGGCTATATTTGGGCTATATTTTTTTTTGTCTCTGGTGGCCATATTTGGGCTACATTGGGCTACATTGGGCTACATTTGGGCTACATTTTGGCTCTAACATATATATATAGCCCAATGTAGCACAATACATAATTTTTCAAAGTTAATTTTCGTAAAAACCACTTAGGAATAGGGCTACCAGTCCCTACAATTTTTCCCTTTTTTTTTTTGGAGCGCTCCCGGTGCGCACCCCGGGGAGCGCCCCGAAGAGCGTACTTCTATAAAGCGCCCCGGGGCGCGCTCCGGGGAGCGTCCCGTAAGCGCCAATATCGCGAACGAAAGCAGCTTCAGTAGCAGCAGCAGCTGGTGCATCTGCCCCACCACCACCACCACAACAACCAAGAGGACCAGCTCAAGATTACATTGGTGGTCAACAAGAGGAGGAGGAGGAAGAGGAAGAGGAGGATGGTGATAATGGTGATAGATGGCTGCCTGAACAAAATACCCCATACAAGCCCAAGTCACACATTGTATGGGAGTTTTTTTTCACTCCCAGAGGGCAAGAAAAAAGTGAATGCGGCCAAGGTAACTTGCCTAATCTGTAAGGAAGAACTCTCAAGGGGCAACCCAAACAAAAAATATTCCTTTGGTAACTATACCATGATTCGACATATGACCCGTAAGCACCCTAACAACTATTCTCGTGCAGAGCTCAGGGAACTGGCCAGTAACCTCCCCCAGTCTTCAAGGACCACCTCCCAAAGAAACGAACCCACTTCATCGGGACCAGAAACATCAGAGATGATGCCTTGTATTCAGCCACGATTTGCTGATTTTAAAATCACTTGTTCTGCATGTGGCAAGCTTATCGCCTATGGTGAAAAAAGCGTAAAGCTCATCGTCCTTGCAGGTGATAATCACAAGTGCCCCAAAAAGAAGTAATTTTTTGGGTTTTTTGTTTTTTTGCTCCAGTTGAGCCAGTTTCAATTCCCTTTTTTTGTTTCTCCCCCTAAAAAAAGTACAAAAAAATATAAAACTGTTTTGAAAAGCCAAAAAAAGTACAAAATGTTCAAAAAACACAAAAAAATATATAAAACAACAAAAAGAAGAAAAAAAAAGTTCTTTTTAGAACTACCTCCAATTTCTAAAAAAAGGCTTAATTTTTTAAAAACTATGTCATTCTTTTTTCCTCATAGTACGCTCCCCGGTCCGCTCCCCGGTGCGCGTACCGGGCGCTCCCCCCGCGCAAAACGAAAAAAAATATATATTTTAAATGCCCCGCGGGGCCCTTTTATAGCCCCCACATCAAACCTAGGGGGTCAGAGGGGGTCTATCCCCGACGCCTTATGGTCATTTCCCCCTTTGTTTTAGCCACCTCTTGTGTCTCGATTTTACCGAGACACAAGATGGCGGCCGCTCCAGACTGTTTCGAATGTTTACAGACACCCGAGAGCCAATCAGCTTTCCGTGCGCACCTCGCGTGGCGCGCCCGGAGCGCTCCCCGGGGCGCGTACCGGGGCGCTGCTATAGATATATATATTTTTTTTAACCTAAATTACTCAAAATCCACTGGAGCACATATCTTGAGACATAGCAAAGGTACATCGGGCTACCAGTCCCTACAATTTTGCCAAATTTGGTGGAAATCCATTCAGCCGTTCGGGCTAAAAGTAAAATCGACCGCCCTACGGAAATTAACATGGGGAAAACGCGTTTTGGGACCCCCCTTTTATCTCGGTCCCCGCTTGACGAATCCCCCCCAAACTTTCAGGGAAGGACCGGAACGCCGCGAGGCCATTTTGTGGAAATCTTCAGTCAGATTCGTCAACCGGCGCCAAAGTTATTCCAAATAGAATTTTGAGATTTCACATTGAAAAAAATCCTAACTATAACTACCTACTGGCGACCGCCAGTAGGTGATATATAGATATATATATATATATATATATATATATATATATATATATATATATCACCTCCTTGTGGCTCCCTCCTTTCCCAGGTTGGCGCTACTATCGTGGTCGCGTCACTCCCGCAGTTGAGCCCAACTGCTTTGTATTCAACAAGATTTCCCCCTCTCGAGGCAGAAAAGGTTGGAGTCGCATTCTAAATAAAATCCAGCACAGCGCTGCAGTTAGATTTCCTTCGTGATTTTATTGATCCATGGGGTCCCAATTAATTAAATAAAGATTGCACACTCAGAAGGAATGGGAAAATCACCAGGTTTTAATCCGTAATATCGCTACGCGTTTCGACACCCTGCGGTGTCTTGATCACACGATACATTTAGTTCTCACGGACGTGCATAAGTACAAACCATGAACACAAAAGATGCACTTCATGTCTGCGCTCTCTGATATAGACGATATTTGAACAAGTGTCTGTGAGCAAGAGGGGTGGTAATAGAGAGCTGGCTCTAAGGAAAAAAGAATCCAAGTGGATTATTGAGCACAAGACCAGACTTCCCGGGGGCATAACTGAGACTAAGAACTAGCCACCCACCTTCATGAAAATTAATGATAAGAAGTGAGAACCCATTACATACCTACTACTTGAAAATGTGTTTTATGTTCTAAAATATTGTTAATATTCTGTACCTGTTTTTAACAACCTTGATTTTAGAATAATTGTTTCTTTCTGTTTAATTTTTGTAGGAGGAAAGGAAGGGACCTATTCACCTTCACTTTTTTGTATTTGCACGGGTTCCCTACCCTTTTCTTCAGTGGATCAGAAATCTCACCATATAAGATAAGAGATTTTTCAATTTTGGAAATGGGCATTCTATTTTTATTGATCTTTGGAAAATTATCGCCACAGTGGTCCACCACATGGTGGCCGACTCCACTTGGAGCCCCCCCAGAACCTGTGCATAAGGTCAGGAATCTAGGAATTATTTTTGACGACAATCTCAATTTCGCCAGCCATGCCAATCAGGCAGCGTCGTCTGCCTTTTACAAGCTTAAGATCATCAGAAAAATCCTGCCCTATCTTCCTGAGAATACAAGGAAAACAGTGGTGAGCTCCTTAGTACTCTCATCACTTGATTATTGCAACGGATTATTTGTAAATGCTCAGGCACGGGTGGTGGCCAAACTGCAGCTTATTCAAAATGCTGCCGCAAGGCTACTATCTGGCATTCCCAAATTTCAGTCCACTAAGCAAGCAATAAGGAACTATCATTGGTTAACGGTGAGAAATCGCATCAGATTCAAGACCTTGTGTCTCACCTTTAAAGCTCTCAAGGGTCATGGCCCAGCGTTTCTCAAACAGAAACTTTGCCACTACCTTCCGAAAAGATCTCTACGATCTGAACAGAGGCATCTACTGGCTGTGCCACATACCAGGACGGTTAAATGGGGCGACAGATGCTTCACCAATTCCGCAGCCAGACTTTGGAACATGCTTCCAAAGGAAATAAAATTGGCACCCTCGCTACTCCAATTCAGGAAATTGGTAAAAACCTGGTTATTTGACCAATAACTGCTCAGGACAACATTTCCTAAGGTCGACACATGCTTAATCAGAGATCGTTAGCTAAGTCATAGCGCCAAGACACCCACGGGTATATGCTGCGCTTTATACATTTTTAAAATAAATAAATTATGTAAATATTTTCTTCTTTTTTTGTGTTGTTTGGTTGATCATGACAAACCACAGAGGGGGCACTACTATGAAAGGCCAATTGGCAAGATCAGACTGCATGTGTCAGATTAAGACTATGAAAAGGGCAGTGGGGCACTAGCCCTCCAAACTATTCAAGGTGGTAAACATGAAATCGGCACTAGACAGAAAGCATTAATGGATGTTTACCTAATATATCACGCCCACACACTCACGTATTAAGTGCAGTTGCTTCACAAACTCTTCCCCTGACTCTGCGTGGGAATGTTCTCCCGCATAAGTGGAACTTGGAGCAGTACATGACGGCAATGTACAGATCCCAGTTTGTGTATAGCGTAGCAAACCGCAGCCCATTAGTGGTAATCAATGAAATATGTTATTTGAATAATGTCAATATATTGCAATGTCTTACGTTTTAATTTCACTGTATTGACATGGTTGAGGAAATGTTACAAAGTATATTGTTTTCATTACGTACGAACCTCTTCCAATATGGCGTCTATTTATTCTGACAGAGAGCGCAGACATGAAGTGCCTCTTTTGTGTTCATGGTTTGTACTTATGCACGTCCGTGAGAACTAAATGTATCATGTGATCAAGACACCGCAGGGTGTCGAAACGCGTAGCGATATTACGGATTAAAACCTGGTGATTTTCACGTTCCTTCCGAGTACGCAATCTTTATTTAATGAATTGGGATGTTGAAAACCGGCTTGGGTACCCGTCCGAATTGCGCCAACTGACCACGGGATGGATCCCAGAAGGACCCAAACACTTGCAATATATATATATATATGTGTATCCTACTGGCGGTCGCCAGTAGGTAGTTATAGTTAGGACCTAGCTACCATAGGAAATCCGCAACATTCTATTGGGAATAACTTTGGCGCCGGTTGAGGAATTTGCGTGTAATTTTCCCAAATTTTGGCCAGCTCCGCTCCGCTCCTTCCCTGAAAGTTTCAGGTAGATTCGTGAAGTGGGGGCTTAGAAAAAGGGGGATCCCAAAAAGTGTTTTCCCCATGTTAATTTCCATAGGACGGTCTGACAAGTCTACAGCCCGAACCGCTGAACGGAATTACACCAAAGTGGGCAAAATTGTAGGGACTGGTACGCAGATGTGTCTTTGCTCTGTTTGGTGAAAATTGCTCCAGTGGTTTTTATGAAAATTAACTATTAATATATATATATATGTATATGTATATGTGTATATATATATATATATTCACTGAAAAAACCCTAGGTTTCAGGCCTTATATAGTTAGGAATTAGCATTTAAAAAAACCTTGCAAATTCACTGAAAAAACCCCAGGTTTCAGGCCTTATATAGTTAGGAATTAGCATTTAAAAAACCTTTGAAATTCACTGAAAAAACCCCAGGTTTCAGGCCTTATATAGTTAGGAATTAGCTTTTAAAAAACCTTTGAAATTCATTCAAAAAACTATAAGTTTTAGGGGTGTTATAGTTAGCTGGACATTTCACTCATACAAAACCATTAAAATTGCTCCTATATAGTTAGTTGTACTAACTATATTTCGCGCACCCACAATCCACTGCTGATGATGTCACATATTAGATCATTCATGACATGGTCAGTGACATCACTGATGACATCTCAAATGACATCACTGATGACATCACTGATGACATCATCAAAGTGACAATCACATACACCATACACCGGATAGATACACCGTATCTATCCGTGTACCCTAAGCGTAGCCTGCACGCACCCTACCGTGAACGAGCTGCATGTTGATTTGCTGTCAACAGTCAAAATCAGAAAGTGTTGGCAGCCATCTTGTGCCTCGGTTCTACTGAGGCACAAGATGGCTGCCAACAAAAACAAACACCGCAAAACGCGAAAAGGGGGCAGGTAGACACACCCTGATCCCCTAGGCCTGCTCAGGGGGTCCCACAAGGACCCCCAGGGCCAAAAAGTATTATTATATGTTTTTTAAATCGCAGGATGCGCGTAGGATCCGCGCATCCTAGCAATAGAAAAAAAAAGAGAAACACGGTCTCCTGTGGTAAATAAGGTAATTTGCCCCCGGGGGGCCAAATTCCGGGGGCATTAAAAAGAACAAAGTGCGGGGGGCCCCAATTCCCCCCACACTGCCCGGGGAGCGTCACCCCGGGGCTCTTAGTTAATGTATGCAGGGGGCTCACGGGGCCCCCGCAGACCCGGGGACCGCCACCACGGGTCTTGTACAAAATGAGTGGGGGGCTCTCATGCCCCTCAGCCCCGTGGACCCCCACCCGGGGCTCTAATTTAATGTATGCAGGGGCTCACGGACCCCTGCATCCCTGGGAACCTTCACCCCCGGTGCCTTTTTGAAATGGGTATTTACAACAAGGGGTGGTGAGGGACAGAGTCTCTGAATTAAGCAGAAAACTCTCACCCAGTCAAGAGATCAGGGCTAGATCCAACACCGTTTTTTAGCTCACTGCATCATCCCAGTTTCAGAACCCGGCTGTATGCAAATTAGTCTATAGCCAGGTTCTGAGCTGGGATGGGGCAGTGAGATAAATAACGGTGATGGATCAAGCCCTGATCTTTGGACTGGGTAAGAGTGGTCTGCTCAATTCAGACACTCTGTTCATCACCACCCCCTTTTGTAAATCGATTTTGGCCACTATAGGTGTGGCAGGGTATACTCAGACATGAGTCCCTTTCTCACTGCTCCATCAGGATTCAAGCAAGCCGGGCCGAAGACGGCTGAAATGCCAGAAACCGGTCCCCGGTAGCTTGTCTCCTTTCTGGTAAAGAATTGGCTTGGTAGTTTAGTCTGCCCTGTTCCCATGATGCACTGGGCCAGGGACAGACTGATTTGCATATAGCCAGGTTCTGAGCTGGGATGGGGCAGTGAGATAAATAACGGTGATGGATCAAGCCCTGATCTTTGGACTGGGTAAGAGTGGTCTGCTCAATTCAGACACTCTGTTCATCACCACCCCCTTTTGTAAATCGATTTTGGCCACTATAGGTGTGGCAGGGTATACTCAGACATGAGTCCCTTTCTCACTGCTCCATCAGGATTCAAGCAAGCCGGGCCGAAGACGGCTGAAATGCCAGAAACCGGTCCCCGGTAGCTTGTCTCCTTTCTGGTAAAGAATTGGCTTGGTAGTTTAGTCTGCCCTGTTCCCATGATGCACTGGGCCAGGGACAGACTGATTTGCATATAGCCAGGTTCTGAGCTGGGATGGGGCAGTGAGATAAATAACGGTGATGGATCAAGCCCTGATCTTTGGACTGGGTAAGAGTGGTCTGCTCAATTCAGACACTCTGTTCATCACCACCCCCTTTTGTAAATCGTTTTTGAAATGGGTGGCAGGGCTATCAGGACTCCCCAGCCCCGGGGCCTGCCACCCCCTGGGGCTCTAATTTAATGTATGCACAAAAACCTGTATGGGGAGGGCCTGAGCCCCCCCACACGCCCCAGGGACCGCCACCTCCGCGAGGCACTATATTTTTAATTTGGGGGTCCGTTATAACAGACCCCCAAGCCCTGGAGACCACCAGCCCGGGGCTTCTCAAATGATAGGAGGGGGGCCACATGGCCCCCCTCCTGGAGCTCTCGAGGGCCCTTAGGACAGGGCCGGCTCCTGCAATGTCCTGGGGTGCCCACCCCTGGGACACTGCTGTTTGCAATGACAGGGCGAAAGCCTTGAGGCTCCCCCCCTGCCATTGCAAACTGCTTTCCTGTTTGGAAGAAACTGCTCGCTCTTCCAAATGGGAAAGTAGATTGCGTTTCCATATGGGGAGCAGCATGTTAGCTGCCCCACCTTTGGGAAAAGAAATGCCGGCTCCCGCAGGAGTTGGGGAGCCGGCGGGACTGTGGGCAGATTGGGGACCCTCCAAAGGTCCCCAACGGAGTAGGCCAGCCCCGGGGAATGGGGTCCCCAGGGCTACAAGTGGCCCAGGAGGGGGGCCATGCCCCTCCCCCCCAAAATATAAAAATGTACGGCGCGGGGGATGGGATCCCCGGGTCCTCAACTGGCCATAGGAGGGGGGCAGGGTAGCCCCCCTCCAAAATAATAATACAAAAAAATGGGCCATGCGAGGGGGGCCACGTGGCCCCCTTCCCGATTTTTTTTATAAATTAAAAATTGGGGGCAGGCTCTGGGGGACGGGGTCCCCAGGGCTAAAAAATTAGAAAAAGAAGGGGGGCTAGACAGCCCCCCCTACTTAAAACAAAAACAAGAAAATGGGATCGCGGCCGGAGGCCATGCCCCCTCATTGCACCACTCTGCAAACGCGCCCCATGGCACGTTTGCAGAGTGGGAGCAAATTCCTCTGGAATACTGGGGGTCCCTGGGGGCCAACTAGCCCACCAGGAACCTTCAGTATGCCCCAGGGAGCTCCATTGCAGATTTGATTTGATTTGATGATTTGATTAAGGATTTATAGAGCGCATAGCTACCCTCGGGCGTCCCAGCGCTATCGTACCAGCTTGACAGATCTCCTAAGGAAGGATTATTGGGGGAACAACCAGGTTTTCAGCAGACTGCGGAATGAGAGCAGATTGTTTTCTTTGCGGATGTTGAGGGGGAGGTCGTTCCAGAGTTTGGAAGCGTTATAAGAAAAGCTGCGACCGCCAGCGCGTGCTTTCCTTATTCTGGGGGTGCTGGCCAGAAGTAGGGCGTTCGACCTGAGCTGTCTGGTGGTTACATGAGGCTTGATAAGGGGTTTCAGTATGGGAGGGCCTTTGCCTTGTAGGATTTTGTGGGAGATGCATAAGGCTTTGAAGGTAATGCGCTCTTGGATGGGCAGCCAGTGCAGTGCCTTGAGGGAGGGTTTGGCTGAGCATCTTGGTTTTGCTCCCGTTAGTAGCCTTGCTGCAGCATTCTGGGCGTGCTGAAGTTTTTTTATGACAGCTATTGGTGCGCCCAGGTACAGGGCTTTTCCATAGTCCAGTCTTGATATAATAAGGCCTTGAATCAGGATTTTCCTGGAGTGGGGGGTGATAAGGGGGAGGATCTTACGGGCTGCCCTCATGAGCCCGAAGCAGGTTCCGGCAGTCTTTCTTGCTTGGACTTGAAGCTAAGGTCCTGGTCGAGTCAAAAACCCAGGCTCTTGATTTCTTGTTTTGGTGTGGGGGGGTGCCCATGCTAGGTGGCCAGGCAAGGGTTTTGGGGAGTTTGTGAGGGTTGCCTAGGAGCATGATTTCAGATTTCTCTCAGTTGAGTTTGAGTCTGGAGTTGCACATCCATTTTGATATATTTTGCAGGCAAGTGACAAGGTTCTCCATAAATTGATCGGCTTGGTTAATGGAGACGACTAGTTGTGTGTCGTCTGCGTACATGACCAACTTTATGCCGAATGGTGAGGCGATGTCATCTAAGGGGGCCATGTAGACATTAAAAAGAGTGGGGCTCAGGGAGGAGCCCTGAGGCACTCCACAGTTCAGGGATAGAGCTTTAGATTGACCATAGCTGTCTGCCACTTGAAAGGTCCTATATTCCGAAAATGATTTTAGCCATACCAGGGCGGTCCCCAAGATGCCGGTTTTTTGGACGCTGTGGAGAAGGATGTTGTGGTCCACCGTGTCGAAAGCGGCACTCAACTCCAGGAGGATCACTGCCACTGATCCTCCTGCGTCTAAGATGGACCTTGTTTCCTCTGTTACGGCCAGGAGGGCGGTGTCAGTCCCCTGACCAGGTCTGAACTCTGTCTGCGAATGGCGAAGGAGGTTGTTAGTCTCCAGAATGATGAGAGTTGTTGATTTACAATTCTCTCAGCTACCTTGCTGATGCCTGGGAGGAGGGAGATGGGTCTGAAATTTGAGGGGTCCAGGGGGTCTATGTGGGGTTTCTTGATGAGTGCCCGGACTGTCGCACTTTTCCAGTTGTCGGGGACTATCCCACTGGAGAGAGAGGCATTTATCAGCCTAGTGAGAAGGGGGGAAATGGTGGGGGCTACTAGTTTCAGTTTATGCATGGGGGCTGCGTCATCTGGGGATCCGCTCTTCACACGATTGAGAGTGGCCACCAACCTCTCGATGGAAATGGGGAGGAAGGCTTTCAAGGCGGGGCTTCTGGGTCAATGGGCCCAGTTGGGAGGTCGGTTAGGGGATCGGGTTTGGGGAAAGTCATTATGATCTTGAGGATTTTGGATGAGAAGAACTCGGCGAGTTTGGTACATCTGGCGCCGGTAGGATCCGCGGTAGGCTGCGGTTCGGGAACCTTCATAAGAGACTTTACTATGCGGTAGGTCTCCCTGGAAGAGTTGGAGGCAGCTAGGATTTTCCCTTCGTAGTATGAGGCTTGAGTATTTTTGATTAGGGTTTTGTATTGCTTTATGGCTGATTTATAGGTTTCTTTGTTGTTTTGGTTCCAGTCTTTTCTCCATAGTCGTTCGAGTTTTTTGCATCTTTTTCTGAGATTACGCAATTCCAAGGTGAACCAGGGAGATTTGAACGAGCCCCTCTTACTAGGAAGCTGTTTGACGGGGAGAACTGCATCAAGGGAGGATTTAATCCAATCTCGGATTTGGATGTCAGCTAGTGAGGGGTCCAGGTTCAGGGTAGGGGTGGAGGCAATGAGCTGGTTGGTCCAGGTGTCCATGTCAAGTTTGTGCCACGGGCGCGATGGTGCTTGGGGTTGAAGGCTGAGACTAATTTCGTTGGAGATTGGAATTTCGAAAGTGATAAGGTGGTGATCTGTCCAGGGGATGGGTAGGGGTGGGGATGTGGAGATTTCTGGGATATTAGAAAAGATAAGGTCCAAGAGATGGTCCTTATTGTGGGTGGGCAGTAGGTTTTTCAGGGAGAGGCTGAATGCTGAAAAATCTTCTTTGCGGTCTCCCGCTATTTTGTTCCCTGGGTCATCGTAATGGATGTCAAGGTCTCCTAGCACTGTGAAATTAGAGGCTAAACAGGCTAGGGAGGTGGCGGTCTCCACCAGGGAGTTAGAGAACTGTCCTAGTGGGCCCGGGGGTCGATATATAAGGAGACCCGACAGAGTTTTCTCTGGGGAGAGATGAAGGGAGAAGTGAGCGTTTTCACAATTGAGGATTGGACTGTCCTTAAACTGGCAGGTGAAATGGGCTTTGGTGATTATTGCTAAGCCGCCTCCTGATCCTTGAGGTCGGTCTAGATGTTTGATTGTATAGCCCGGTGGAAGGGCTTGGACTATGTCTGGGTCGGATGCTGAATTGATCCATGTTTCCGTGAGGAACAGCACTTCTATGTCGTCGTTCGATATAAGGAGGTTTATTTCGGTGCTGTGCTTGGGGAGGGATCTGCAGTTGAGTAGACCAATTTTGATTATCCTAGCTTTAGGAGGTGAGTGGGGAGTGAGATTGTATGAGCAATGGCTGCATTTGTTGTGATGCTCGTCGGGAGAGATTGAATGACGACAGGGGTCAGAGAGGTGGTCTGAGGCCACACCCCTTTTTACACCTCTCTGCAACGCAGCTCTGTGGCGCTTACTGGAGGTAGCTGGTGGGCTAGTTGCACCCCAGGGACCCTCAGTATTCAAGGGGACTTAATCCCCCAACTTAAAACGTGCCACGGGGCGCGTTTGCACAGTGGTGAAGGTAGGGGGCGGGACCTGAATTCACATTTGCGCAAACACGCCCTGTGGTGCTGTTTAAGTTGGGGAATTAAGTCCTTGTCAATACTGAGGGTCCCTGGGGGCCAACTAGCCCACCAGGTACCTCTAGTAAGTGCCATGGAGCGGCATTGCAGAGTGTTGTAAAAAGGGGCGTGGCCTCTGAACACCTCTCTGCAACCCAGCCCCCTGGCGCATACTAGAGGTACCTGGTGGGTTAGTAGGCACCAAGGGGACCTCAGGATTCAAGAGCACTTAATCCTGCAACTTAAAACACGCCACAGGGCGTGTTTGCACACATGTCACCTCAGGCCCCGCCCCCTACCTTCACCATTGTACAAATATTCCTCTAAAATCAGCCGAACTACTAATTCCGATTTCCTCACCTGTTATCAGGAGAGAACCCAGTGCGGCATCTTTTAGCCTAGCATCGACCCTGAAAAGTAATTCTAAGCGTACTTTAAATAAACTTATATTTCCTTCCATAGGAATCCAGTGTGTGTTTTTTAGCAGAAAAGTTTCTAAGTGTTAAATTTTGAAATGTACAAATATTCCTCTAAAATCAGCCGAACTCCGAAGTCCGATTTATTACCTGTTATCAGGAGTGACCTCAGTGCTGCTTCTTTTAGCCCAGCACTGACCCTGAAAAGTAATTCTAACCATACTTACCAGTAACTTGCATTTCCTTCCATAGGAATCCATTGTCTGGTTTTCACCAGAAAAGTTTCTAAGTGTCTATTTTTACAAACTAAAAATATTCCTTAAAAATTGCTGGTATACTTAAACGCATTCTTTCAACTGTTTACAGGAGATGCACCAGTGCTGGATCCAGGATCCACCACTGAGTAAGAACAAGTAACAATAACACTACTTACCTGCTAAGTGAATTTCCTTCCATAGGGTAACATTGAGTGGTTTCACTTGGAAATTCTTCTAAGTGTGGAGTTTTGGAACTTTAAAATATTCACCTAAAATCAGTCGAACAATGAATTCCGGTTTACTCACCTGTTATCAGGAGAGACCTCAGTGCTGCATCTTTGAGCCCAGTACTGATCCTGAAAAGTAATTCTAACACTACTTACCAGAAACTTGAATTTTCTTCCATAGGCTAACATTGACTGGCTTTACTTGGAAATTCCTCTAAGTGTGGAGTTTTTGGAACTTTATAAAATTCCCATAAAATCAGCAGCAGTATGAATTCCGATTTACTCACCTGTTATCAGGAGTGACCTCAATGCTGCTTCTTTGAGCCCAGTATTGATCCTGAAAATTAATTCTAACCGTACTTACCAGTAACTTGTATTTCCTTCCATAGGAATCCATTGTCTGGTTTTCACCAGAAAAGTTTCTGTCTATTTTCACAAACTAAAAATATTCTTTAAAAATCGCCTGTATTACTTAAACGCATTCTTTCAACTGTTTACAGGAGATGCACCCGTGCTGGATCCAGAAGCCACCACTGAGTAAGAAAAAGTAACGTTAACACTACTTACCTGCTAAGTGACCTTCCTCCCATAGGATAACATTGGTGATTCTATGTGAAAAAGTTTCTAAGTGTCAACTTTTAAAATACAATAATATTCCTTAAAAATCACTACTGTAACCAAAATCATTTTACTCAACTGTTTACAGGAGATGTCCCAGAACTGAATCTAGGATCCAGTCCTGTGGTTAGAAAAGTAATCCAAAAAGTAACTAATTGCATTTAACTAGAAATTCACATTGACCTCAATGTTGCATTGTGTCTGAAATTGTGTTACGCATTACAACAACTGTAACTACTGTACTTAGAAGACTATTGCCTATTTGCAAAGTATTTAAACTAAAGTAATTAATTCTGAGAAAGTATATTTTGTAAAGTATAATGTAATTATAATGTAATTTAAAAAATAAAATATCTAAAAATAAATTGTTTAAAAAAATGTAGAAAATCAGCATAAATGAATAAAAATAACAATTAATACATTTAAAAATTGTCATTTACAAAACCTTTGAAATTCACAGAAAAAACCAAAGGTTTCAGACATGTTATAGTTAGGAATTAGCATTTACCAAACCTTTGAAGTTCACTGAAAAAACTATAGGTTTCAGACAAGTTATAGTTAGGAATTAGCATTTAAAAAACCTTAGAAATTCACAGAAAAAAACAATAGGTTTCAGACAATTTATAGTCAGGAATTAGCATTTAAAAAACCTTAGAAATTCACTGAAAAAAAAATAAGTTTTAGGGGTGTTATAGTTAGCTAGACATTTCACTCGTATAAACCATTAAAATTCCCCCGTTATAGTTAGTTGTACTAACTATAACTTGCGCGCCCGCAATCCACTGCTGATGATGTCACATATTACATCATTCATGACATGGTCAGTGACATCACTGATGACATCACTGACGATGTCATCAGTGATGTAATATGTGACGTCATCAGCAGTGCATTGCAGGCGCGCTTGTAATAGTGAGTCCAACTAACTATAACGTTGGAATTTCAATGGTTTTATGTCAGTAAAATTTCCAGCTAACTATAACTGGTGTGAAACCTATGGTTTTTTCAGTGAATTTAATAGGTTTTTTAAATGCTAATTCCTAACTATAACTGGTCTGAAACCTATGGTTGTTTCAGTGAATTGCATAGGTTTTTTAAATGCTAATTCCTAACTATATATAGGGCCTCAAACCTATAAAATGTAATATTTTTTATAATGAATCCTATATTGTACATTTATATAATACTTGGTTTTTTTGCCCTGGTGCGCTCCCGGTGCGCGCTTCGGTGAGCGCACCGGAAAGCGCACTTTTCCGGCGCGCCCCGGGGCGCACACCGGTGAGCGTCCCGTTAGCGTTATTGCCGCGAACGAAAACATCATCGTGACGTATCGCGTAGCCGCGTCCGCGTGATACGCACGGCGTAAGCGCACCCGGAAGCACTCGAGCGAATACGATCGCGCAACGTAAGCATTCGACGCGCTTACGCGACGTGCCCCTGGGCGTGACCCGGGCCTCGCCCCGGGGCGCGTAGCGTAAGCATTTCGGGTCATGTGACCTAAAAATGACACTTTTTATTGGTTGAGGACAGTTTTAGTTTCCAAATGATGAAAGCCCTGGTCATGTGGCCTTAAAATAACTCTTTTCATTGGTTGTTATCAGTTTTTTTTACAACTAATGAAAACCCCACCCATTTCCTTCATTTCTTCTTTCACTTTGGAGACAGCAAGACCTGTTTTTTTCTGTCCTACCATTTTGTTCAAAGAATGGCAGCTAGTCCATCCAGCAGTAGTGAGAACTCAGATGGCTTCATTGAGGAACAGCCTCCTCAGCCCAAGATCAAGGAGCATTTTATTTGGAAATTTTTTTCAATACCTGAAGGATTTAAAAAGGTGAATGCTCCCAAAGTAGAATGCCTAATCTGCCAAACTGTGCTTTCCCGAGGAGACCCAAAAAGGAAGTACAGTTTTGTCAATTCGACAATGATTTGCCACGTCCAACGCAGGCACCCCAAGAACTATTCCCGGCAGAGTGTCAGAGACCTGGCACGTAGTCCCCCAAGGGATGGTGCCTCTACATCTACAGGAGGAGCCACAACATCAGGGAGAGGACGTGCAGCGGAATTGGAGATGATTCCGAACATTCAACCTGTTTTTAGTGACATTACTATAAAGTGCAAGCAATGCGTTGAACTGCTTTGCTATGGTGAGCAGAGCATCAAGCTCATTGCACGCAAGAGGCAAGAACACCGCTGCCTTCCCCAGCCCTAATTTTTCCCCTTTTTTTTGCTCATGTTGAGCAGTTTTGCATTCCCTGTTTTTGTTTTTGTTCTGAAAAAAACAATAAAAAGAAGAAAAAAAACAGTTCTTTTTAGAACTACCTCCAAATTATAAAAAAAGGCTACATTTTTTGAAAACTCTGTCATTCTTTATTCCTTATGGTACGCTACCCGGTGCGCTCCCCGGTGCACGCACCGGGAGCTCCCCCCGCGCAAATCGAAAAAAAAAATATTTTTATTTTTTGGCCCCGTGGGGCCCTTTTATAGCCCCCACATCAAACCTAGGGGGTCAAGGAGGTTTACTCTGCCCCCTTATTGTCATTTCCACCTTTGTTTTTGCCACCTCTTATGTCTCGATCCTACCGAGACACAAGATGGCGGCCGCTCCGGACTGTTTGGAATGTTCACAGACACCCGAGAGCCAATCAGCTTTCCGCGCGCAAGTCGCGTAGCGCACCCGGTGCGCTCCCCGGTGCGTGTACCGGGGCCCGGCTATAGATATATATATTTTTTTGAAGCTAAATTACTCAAAATCCACTGGAGCACATATCTTGAGACATAGCAAAGGCACATCGGGCTACCAGTCCCTACAATTTTGCCAAGTTTGGTGGAAATCCATTCAGCCATTGGGCTAAAAGTGAGGTTGACTGCCCTATGGAAATTAACATAGGGAAAACTCATTTCGGGACCCCCCTTTTATCTCGGCCCCAGCTTGATTAATCCCCCCCAAACTTTCAGGGAAGGACCGGAGCGCCGCGAGGCAAATTTGAGGAAATTTTCAGGCAGATTCCTCAACCGGTGCCAAAGTTATTCACAATAGAATGTTGAGATTTTGCATTGAAAATAATCCTAACTATAACTACCTACTGGCGACCGCCATTAGGTAATATATATATATATATATATATATATATATATATATATATATATATATATCCTACTGGCGGTCGCCAATAGGTAGCTATAGTTAGACCTATTTTCCATAGGAAATCCGCAAAATTCTATTGTGAATAACATTGGTGCCGGTTGACGAATGTTCGCAAACTTTTCAAAACTGGTGAGGCGCTCCGGTCCGCTCTTATCCTGAAAGTCTCTGGGTGAATCTTTGAAGCAGGGGCCGAGAAAAAAATGGGGTCCCAAAACGTGTTTTCTCCATGCAATTTCCCATAGGACCCGCTCATCGCGGCTACAGCCCGAACTGCTAAACGGAATTACATCAAATTTGTCTGAACCAAATTCCTTGGTTCAGACTCGTGTCTTTTGCTTAAATGGTGTAAATCCGTTCAGTAGTTCCTGAGAAAATGACAATTAAAAGTAAATATATATTGATGGCCTTGGTGGATCCGCGCATCCTGGCCGCACTCTAAACGCACCGTCCCGATCACGTGCTAAATGCTAATTGTCTGTCAAGTGGTTGTCAACATTGGAAACCAGGAAGTGTTGGCAGCCATTTTGTGCCTCAGTAGAAGCGAGGATCTAGAAATTAGTGGAACAAGTGTTCAAAACGTATCATGGGGCAGGTAAGAAATATTTTGACCCTCAAGACCTGCTTAGGGGGTCCCACAAGGACCCCTAAGGCCAATTTTTTCTTTTCTTTAACTGAAAAATGTGCGCTGGGTGCATGGATCCACCATAAAAAAAATAAAAACGAAGCGCGGGCTCCTTTGCTTGTTTAAAAATTAGCTACCTGGGAGAGCCAAATCCCGGGGTCTAAAATATTACTTTTGATGGGGGTTCAGAGGGGCCCAGCAGCCCGGGGACTGCCATTCCTCGGTGCCACAAAATAAGTGTAAAAAAGGATTTTTATATTTTGGGAGGGGGGCCGCGTGGTCTCCTTTCTGGAGCAGTCGAAAGCCTTGGGGAACACCACTCCCCAGGAGCGGATCCTGATGTGTATTGGGGTGCCTACCCCCGGAACACTGCTGTTTGCTATGGCAGGTTCCCACTCTGTCATAGCAAACTTGAGGGCATATTAACAAGTGCCATTTCGCCGCAATTTTTTAAAAAAGCCAAAAATGCGGTGAAAATTATATTGCCCTATTTACTAGACGACGCTAAGCTGCATTAACGCATGTTAGCAGCCGGTTTGCTTACGGCTCGCCTCGTATCTCCAATGAATTGCAATGTAGGTGTTCCCAGTGGCAAGGTAGGTGTTCCTATGACAATATAACATGGAAGAGGCAGGTATGACAACAGCGTTGTATTTAGAAGGCGGCCCTGGATTTGAGGACCTATAGCAAAACTCTTGGTAATTGTGGTTTATGTTGGATCCTACCATCTGTTCTGAAGTAGACTTAAGCATGTTTAATATGCGAGGTGGATTGATATGTTAAGTCCACAGTTTTATATTAACAAGCTTTTCACTTGCGAACATGAATTATCACTGTATTTCTCACGATATTGGGAGCATATTTACAAGGACAGCGTTAAAATGATTGTCGCTTTAGCGTTAGGAAAGTGCTGTTAAAGCTGCCATAGTGGGCTTAATAATAAGCTTTTGAGAATTCTGGAGAATTCCAATAGAAGCCCAGGTTTACACCAGAACATTTTAACTTTGTCCTTGTAAATATGCCTATTACAGACTTCTAATTTTACCGTAAAAAAATATATCACCTTCTACTAATTTGTATTCTTCCTCGGGATCCCATCCAATATGCGTATAATCAACGTTGGGGACTGTGGGTGGAGGCCCAATGTGCCTACGGTGCCAGTTAGCTCCCTGCGTCCTTCGGAAGCCACCATTACTTTTCCACACGGGGACCTGCAAATATGCAGCTTCCCATGGGGAAAAGCATTTTGCTTTGCATTTTAAAAGAGAGAGTAGGTTTTAGTGTTCTCTCTTTCAAAATGCAAACCAAGTTTGCTATGGCAGGGCGGGAGCCCCGGCTCTCACCCTGCCATAGCAAACAGCAGTGTTGAAGAAATAAAAGGATTTTGAAGTCCATTATTGCCGTTTTAGCTGTAGTTTTCTGCTGTTAAAGCTGCAGTAATTTTAACGCCATCCTTGTAAATATGCCCCAAAGTTTTGGAATGTCGACAATCCTGTCTCCCATTTAAATAGGCATGAAGTACTTAGTGAAGTGCACACTGTGAATGGTGAAGCAACAGTGTCTGAATTTGATTGATAAATAATTGCCCATTGTTGACTACAGAGTAGGCAAATTGTACATAGGGTTTTGTAACGTCAGTGGATATTCCTCGAGCCCTCTTGTGAGGTTAATTCGAAGAGATGTGTACTTCTTTTGCTCGTAATGTACATAGTGTTCTGTCGTCTCAGTTTGCTTTCCCCTCTGTCATATAGAGAATCCTGGGCTTCTGCACAGCCAGTACCTTTCAACCCTACCCTCCAAACAGCTTACTGCCTGTTACCATAGTAACAGTTCATGGAACACTTAACTGAGCACACAGGTCACAAGTTCACCACACAATGTTGCTAATCCAAACAGCACGTGTGCTGGACTTTTTAAAATTTTCCATAGGACCCGTTAATCGCAGCTACAGACTCTGGTAATTAGCCTCATTATTATACTTCTAGTTATGAACATCATTTCTATTTTTGATTTTTAAATCTTCTCTAAGTATATGATTATCACACTAAATAATAGTGAAATGTTGTCAGAAAAAGAAGACGTATACACTCAGTTCTTTTTTTTCATTAACTTTTATTAAAACAAAAATAAATAAATTAACGTAACTTTAACATAACAGTATAATGAACAAAATGTGAGATGGACTCCAATGGTAGGAGCGTAGGTAACCTGCAAAACAAAAATGAAAATAAGTCTTTAAAATTAGATTGATGTGATTGAATGAGATGAGAGATTATATCTTTAAGATCGTTTTTTCTCACTTGCACACTCAGGGTAGTGTACCCTAACCCTACCAAAGAATCACCCTCAACAGGAGTCTGTAGGGCAGGGCTACTTGTAGGCTTATGGTATAGATAGTATTTAAAATGAGACAGGGATGCGAGTGAATGAGGTCAAAGATACAAATGAACATAACACTTGGCAATATTGCTTATTCGCAAATGTGCAGTGTGCCTGAAACATCCCACCCCTCTCATAGGGCCGCGCTGAAGAGGTGTCTGTAGGGAAGTGCCTACTGGGTCAGATCTACAGAATGGTTCAACAGGTCTTTAAAATGATTCAAAGATGAGACAGAAGTAGGTGAGAGATCACGTCATTATACAGGACAATATCGTTTATTTGCAGCGCTTTTAATTGGAGGCATTGTGTATCTAGGCCGCTCTGCTTACCTTTTGGAAACACTGTTTTCAGCAGAGCTCACATCTTGAAGTCTGCTTTGGTTCTATACTGCAGACTGTATTAAATTCAGCCTTGATTTATTTATGTGTAGAGTAGACATCAGCTTCCATAACTTGAAAAGAGAAAGAGAAACTTAGTGAGAGAGAGGGAGAGAGAAAGAGAGAAAAATCGACATTGAAAGTGTGAGAGAGAAAAAGTAATAGATGGAGCAGGAGAGGTAGTGTTGATACTGGCGAAAATCTTCGCAGCTCACCTTTTTGCCTCCGGTGTGTGTCCAAGCACGTGCCGGTTCATAGTGCACCCTCAAGTTTAGTGATCTGAAATATAGTATAGAGTTAGTAATATCAAAGTACATACAACTGCACACGTATATTTCTGCGTTATGCCTTTGAACACTCAGGATACTGTATTACATCAACTTCCACTGCAAGGAGGTGTCTGTGTGCTCTTTTTCTCCCAGAGTACTATACCCATGCACTTCCACTGCATAGCGGTGAGTTCTCATTACTGCGTACCCAGACTGTTGCACCCCATTGACTCCCAGTGTCTGGAGGTGAGTGCCCTTTCTTGCGCACCAAGACTGTTGCAACCTATCGACTCCCACTGCCCGGAGGTAATTGTACATTTGTACGCAGTCAAGTTGCTGCACACTATCCACTCTCTCCGCCCACAGATGTCTTCTCGTTGCTTCAGAAACAACATTCTTTTTTTATCACCTTGTGCCATTGGCGTGATTCAAAGGGGGTCCACCACATGTCGAAGCAGCCTTTTTATTCGTTGTTACGATGGCCATGCATCATTGCAGAATCCTCAAACGTTGAGCTTTGGAGGTGTTGGGGGGGGGACGCCACTTTGTGAAACACAACCTGTTAGATAAAAAGGAAGATAAGATTGCACGTCATTTGTTTATCAAAGGAGAGAGGAAGTGGGAGAGTGACTGAAAAGAATATTCGCAGCTCACCTTTCTGTTACCGGTGTGTCTTCCACCACGTGTGGGACATATTGCATCCTGAAGCTCTGCATCTAAAAGATAGTAAAATAAAGATGTTATGATTGGTAATTGTTACTAACTTAATGTGGAGTAGAATAACATTGCACTTTCACAAACCTTACCTCCCACATAAAATATACAACTATTTGTACAGTTCCAACTTGTTTAATGGGCTTCGATTTATGAAGAATTAGTAGAGTAGTAATGTTTTCCATCCGGTTATAGAAAACAAGTGGTGCGCAGTGATACACGTGGTTTCAATCATCATGTGCGATGGATTTTTGACCGACTAAAAAAACTTTCCTGCTATAGGAAAAAAACATACAAATGCAATAAGATACAGTATATAGGACTGCATACGCCTAAATCGCTGCGTCACCTTTTTATATCCAGTCTGCTACACCCCATCTACTCCCTCCGCTGCGCACTCAGGCCTCACTGCTCACCTTTTCGCGGACAGGGTACGTTCTACATCATGCAGTCCTGCTCTGCCACCAAGAAGTCTCACATTTGGTGCTGAGTCTTGATATCACTATGGCAAAGGACATATTCGTGCACCTATCTTCATCGCAGGTTCCTCACCCACTCAGTCCTTGCGGTACCACTAACTCAGTGGCCAAAGAGGCCACGTACATGGCGGTGGGCCCCTGTTTGGAAGTTCGGGGCTACATTTGGCGTCCGAACCACCAGAACGGGCCATCACAGCGCTTGCAATGGGAGCAACTCTAAAATGGCATAGAGCATGTGCGCCCTGTCTTTTTTATTGCTAGGGTCATGTGTGTTGTGACTCCTGTGCTAGATGGGTGTGGTGTGGGTGTATACCAGCCATGAGGGAGTGTGTTTGGGCCGTTCTGGCAACTAGACCTGGAACTAAGAAATCAGTTCAATGGAAATCTGGGCCATGTAGCGTTGTTGTGTTTTCCTGGAAGCGTAAGCGGAGTGGGCTGGACTGACGTATAGTTGCACACATAAAAGATGGTGGACATGAGGCATTTATGCGAATATGAATGTTTGTTGTACATTCAGTAGAGTGTTGTAGCTGTAGTAATACAGGGCTACGAAAGCTTTAGGTTGCAGTTTTTGGCACATGAAGGGCAGCTAATATATATATGCGTATGTGGTCATTCGGGTACACTGTCGAACTTGGTGCTGGAAATCAATGTTCGAGGCTCGGAGTCGCGTCCACATCCTGTTATTGTTGAGAAATGAGGTAATCTACGCATGCCTGAAAATGTACTGTAAATACGGTGTTCATGTATATTGCTGATATAGCTTTGGGTCGACTCTGCGCTATATAAATATGCTTAAAAAAATTTTTTACATCGAGCAATAGCACACACTTATAAATTTACTATACAATTTGTTTGCAGTAATGTAATGATCCAGTTTGTATGTTTGTATTTGTAGAATGAGCGAGAGAAAGTTATATAATAGAAGTTTTTGTTACTGGCAGAGGTAAGATGGTTGCATACCCTATTTACAGCACAATATAATGTGGTAGGGCACAGAAGCAGCATTTTACAAACATAATAAATACACAGACACAGAAAGATAGTTGAAGTGGGTACGGACACGTGTGCTCGACTCCATTATATTACGTTGCTGTTAGCAACAAGTAGAATAGTAATTATGATATCATACACAGACATTCAATCATAAACGGTTTATGACTTCTGCTGACAAAAAGGTAAGAGCACTATATGTGAAATAATACAGAGAAGATTCTATTGTTAAGGGTTCATGAGTTGGGGTGCACTGGGGTAGAGGTGGTTTGTGTGGAGCCTGAGATGATGTGTGGTTCAGGCAGACCGCACTGGTAAGAATGTCTTTTGACTACTGAATATTGCCTTGATAAGGCCTCGTGGCGATTATTTATGGTGTACTGAGTTAGTGGTATGTCTGGTGTTAAGCATTTACTCACCCTGAGAGGATGCTTGGTCTGAACGGGCTGCACTCAAAGCATTGACTGTTGCATACTGGACTGCATGAACTTTGAGGGTAAAAAAAAACCTACCATCGATGGATATCAATTGCTCTGCAAACTAGGTCTACTGATTTCTCCCCATAACAAATTAAGCTATTGCACTTCACGCAGTGCATACTAACTTTCTCAAAAATGGGGACGTATGTCTGGTGGCGATGTTGAAGGTGATGGCCCAGAGGTACTTTGTATTGCCGGGGGAGGAGGTACATTTTGGCGCAGCCTTCTACATTCCTTGTGAGCATAGTTTACAGGATGCAGGGATTGAAGGTGCTTGCGCCTACTAGCAGTGCCACAGGAGTATTTTTTGTCTCCGCCTTATATACATCGAGGCTGAATTTAATGCTGTCTGTAGTGTAGATCCAAAGCTGAATTCAATTTGTGAAACCTACTGTCCACAGTGTACATCGAAGGCAGTAGTCAGCACAGTTATAGAAGAATGCTTTTTCTCACTTATTTTAACAAAATCTGAATACATACAGTATAATTGTCTCTGCATTAAGTAAATCAAGGTTGATTTTCCTACTGTCTGTAGTGTAGATGCAAAGCTGAATTCAAGTTGTAAACCCTGCTGTCCGCAGTGTAGATCTTAGGCTGGACTGCATCATGTGTAATCACGATTCAAATAAAAGATGAAACATGTATGCAATACATTGTCGAAATATGTATGTTTCAGGGACATTAAAATTCAAATTGTGACCTGTGCTGTCCGCAGTTTAGACTGCCATTAAGTGTTCCTTTGCAATGTGAATTTTATTATTCAACTAAATCTATAACTTTTATAAAAGAAGTTTTTAAGGAAGCATACTAAAGGGATATTGTATAGGTTTGATAGGTGTTATACTTA
This sequence comes from Lissotriton vulgaris, assembly GCF_964263255.1. NCBI lineage: Eukaryota > Metazoa > Chordata > Amphibia > Caudata > Salamandridae > Lissotriton > Lissotriton vulgaris. The sequence goes on from NC_141685.1 coordinate 585,744,668, forward strand.
GTTTGGTATTGTACTCTGCAAATAATGAAGCAACAGTCTATTTAATTGTGAGCTCTGATGACCAAAGTGTTGGCAGGAGGCAGCGGTTAGCAAGAGCCCACGGCCACGTGGGGTGGAGTAGAGTTGCACTGTATTGGTAATTTAGCGTGTGTGCAGCCAGCAATGATAAGTGGTGCACTGAGTTAGTGGCACCTGAAACAACAAGATTCCCGGGAGCCTGCGATGATGCGTGGTCCGGGTAGGCCGTACTGATAGTAATGTTTTTTGTCTTGTGAATTCTGCCTTAGTAAGGCCACGTGGCGATGATTTTTTGTGCACTGAGTCAGAAGTAGCTTTGGTGCTTAGCGTGTACATACCCTGCGATGATGCGTGGTCGGGGGGATGCACAGTATTTGGAGTAATGTCTTTTGTCGATTGAATTCTGCATGAATTCCTTTTAAAAGTGATAGTATGCCTCATTGATGACATAAAACTGTTCACTCTTCTTTGAGATGATTTATGGTGCACTGAGTTAGTAGTATCTTTGGCGCTGAGCTTGTACGTACCCTGCGATAATGCATGGTCCAGGGGTGCCCCATTCGGACCAATGTCTTTTGTCTGTTGAATTCTGCCTGAATAGGGCCACGTGGTGATGAATTATGGTGCACTGAGTTAGAAGTACCTTTGGCACTGAGAGTGTATGCAACCTGCGATTATGCGTGGTCTGGGCAGGCCGCACTGGGACCAATGTTTTTTGCCTAGTGAATTCTACCTTAATAAGGCCACGGGAAGATGACTTGTGGTGCAGTGAGTTAGTGGTACCTGAAGAACTCAGCGTGTGGGCACCCTGTGATGATTCGTGGTTTGGGCGGGTCACCCGTGTACAATGTCTCTTGCCTACTGGAATGCGTCATGTGCAATCGCCATTACACCTGAATCGTGAGCCCTCACAATGTAGATCGAAGGCATTAGTCAGCACAGACATTGAGGAATGGTTTTTGTTGCATCTTCAACAAAATCTGAGGAAATAGAGTACAATTATCTCTACCTTAAAAAATTCAAGGCTGCATTTCATGCTGTCCGTAGTGTAGATCCAAAGCTGAATTCAAGTTGTGAACCCTGCTGTCCGCACTGTAGATCGAAGGCTGTAGTCAGCACAGATATCAACAAATGATTTTTGTCACTTATTTAACAAAATCTGAACACATACAGTACAATTGTCTCTGTATTAAATAAATCAAGGCTGAATTCCCTACTGTCCATAGTGTAGTTGCAAAGCTGAATTCAAGTTGTGAATCTTGCTATCTGCAGTGTAGATCTAAGGCAGTAGTTAACACAAACATCGAGAAATGCTTTTTGTCACATCCTTTAACAAAATCTAAGGACCGAGTACAATTGTCTCTGCCTTAAATAAATCAAGACTGAGTTCAATGTTGTCTGTAGTGCTGTTGCGAAACTAGTATCAAGTTGTAAACTCTGCTGACAGCAGTGTAGATCGAAGGCAGCACAGATATCGACAAAGAATTTTTGTCACTTATTTTAACAAAGTCTGAGGACATTGAGTACAATTGTCTCTGCCTTAAATAAATCAAGGCTAACTTTAATGCTGTCCCTAGTGTAGATCCAAAGCTGAATTCAAATTGTGAATCCTGCTGTCCACAGTGTAGATCGAAGGCAGTAGGCAATACAGACATACGTCTGCGCTGCTGTGGCGCTGAGTTCGCAATGGGCCTGTATCGAGGAGGCACGTGGTCATGGCGGCAGCCACGTGGCAGAGGGTGGACCTTCGCTGTGGCAGAGTCTTTTCTCTTTGTAGAAGTGAACCACGCCCAAGGCATAGGCTAATTATTTATACTCTTACGCTGGAGTTGCGTACGTTGGACCAGTCCACTCCGCTTCTGCTTCAAGCGGGGTGGAAGACAACACAGCTACATGAGTTATTCCCCAGAGTGTGACATAATATGGTTGCGTCCACTGTGCAGTACACTACAATTATCAATAGCATATCTACACACTGAAAGGTTTTTGGTTTGTATAGGGAGTTGTGGATAGCATATCACCGGTAGTGTGAGCATTGTGTACAGTATTGTTGATGTGCGAGTTCCTTCCCTTATACATAGTTGATTGCCACATCTCTGAACATTGAGCTAGTGTGCTGTTGAGGGGATATATTATTTTGGGAAGGTCCTTTGTCTTGTTTTGCGCTGCCTCTGGGGTAGTGGAGGGGGAGGGGTCAGGAGGGGTAGTTGTAGGGGTGGTGGCGCTAGGTGTTGTGATTTTGTTGGGTGTTGGAAGTGCATAATTAGTACCTCCATTACATATTTGTCTTTAGATATGGGTGTGAGTTGGATGTAATTCAGACAGTACATAGTCAACGTCCTTACACTAGTTAAATGTTGATATTATTTGTTGGTGGTAAATGGAACTATCGCCTGTTTTTTAGGTAGCATTGTAGATTTGGTTTGTTGTTGAAAGTATGGGAAGTGGTGTTTTTTTTGTTTTTTTTTACTACGAGAACGCCTAGTTTGTATATTATTAACGTTAGTTGTGGTTTTGGTTTGTAGCGATTTTCTTGGAGGAAGGAGTAAATTGAAGAGTGGTAATATTTGCAGTTTTTACTACGTTGAGAACGGGATGATAATTAAAAAAGATAGAAAAAAACAGATATGCTTAATGAACATTATAATTATGAATTATCATTTAAAAAACCTTTGAAATTCACTGAAAAAACCATAGGTTTTGTAGCGGGGATTCTGCTCCTACACAGAACCGTGCATAGAGACTTAGAACCTCAGTGAATTAGGGTGTGCCAAAACTCACTTTAGTATCCAAAATCCCCTACCAGACTAGCAATCAGTGTTTCATTGGTTCTTACAAACCCCCAATGTTTAGACAACCCAGAACATGGACTTAGTAGACCTCAGGTAACGTGGAACACATGAACACTCTTTCGTTATACTAACATATCAATCCAGAACGAGGAGTAAATGAAGACACGTGCAAGTTTGAAATGTTTATTTCTAATGCAGTGTTCTCAAACGCAGTATCTTACCTAAGACAAGCAAACATATTATAAGGAACAAGGTTAGCAGCATAGTTACTATTCCATAAAATACAAAGGGAGAAAGCATGTTAAAAAGCTAAATGAAAAAAGGTCTAAATAGAACCTCAGTTTACCCTCCCTTGCTAGTATATTATATCTACAAAAGGTCTCTTTGGGTTTAGAAGGGCGGGCCCATACCTTTGGGTTCAGCAGAAATGGATCACATCATCTCCTGCACCAACTCTCTGCATGCAAATATTCATCAAGTGTGTAACTCATGCTCTGTGCAGTGCATTATTAATCGTGCCTAAAACCCAAAGTTGACCATAGCTGCATATATATTATGTCTAGCCAGTGCGCTGATCAACCTGAACAACAAGCGCTGTGTTGAAATAACCTTGAAGGCCCCGGCACTCACTGTACAGACATAGCTTACCAAGCAAGGCTGATATTATAAGCAAACATAATATTCTTGTGTGAAGCTAAATATTCAACTAGGCGAAAAGCTTTAATAACAAAATGTGTTGTGTGCAGAGACTGCAGAAAAGGAAAATGGTGTTTAAACTTCTAACACGCTCATGCTAACATAACACAGTGCAAAGGTAAAACCAAACCACATGACAGTTTCAGGCAGGTTATAGTTAGGAATTATTATTTAAAAAACCTTTGAAATTCACTGAAAAAAACATAGGTTTCAAGCAGGTTACAGTTAGGAATTATCATTTAAAAAACCTTAGAAATTCACTGAAAAACCCATAGGTTTCAGGGGTGTTATAGTTAGCTGGACATTTCACTCATACAAAACCCTTGAAATTCCTCTGTTATAGTTAGTTCTGCTAACTATAACTCTCGCGTCCGCAATCCACTGGTGATGATGTCACATATAACATCATTCATGACATGGTCAGTGACATCACTGATGACATCACTGATGAAATCTCGAATGACATCATTGATGACATCATCCACGTGACAATTTGATACACCTCATCATACACTAGTATAACCCTTTCATCACTCACTGTAAAATACAGAGTACCATATTTTAACCATTGACACACCAATACCAGTTACTATATACCCACTCATTGATTCCTAAGTCCACACACACAACTACCCATTTAACAACAGAATAATTTATACATGCAGTCACATGCAGTCACTAATTAATAGAACACCATCAAAATGCACTTATACACATATATAGACATTGCCACATCAGCAGTCATCTTAGTCGGTTATGCAGTCATCCTACTCACTCATGAAAAAAATTAATCACACTTACATTTTCTCACTTACACAATTATCCAACAGCACCTCATTAATTCAAACACATAGTAACTCATAGTTAATATGTTAAAAAAAATCACTATTGCAATTATACACTCATTCATATAGTTACTCCCACAATCACTGACTCTTACATATACCTAATTATATATACACCAACTCTCACAGACAATGCCTTTTACTTTTTTACTTTGTTGAAGATGTACAACTAAAACAAATATTCACTCACCAACACACAAATAAATACACTCAGTCTCCAAAACAACTGTTTCCACATGCGCTCTTAAACCTATACACCTAGTCAATCAACCATTCACACATCTATGCATAGAGTTACGCACACCCCATCCAACCACACACAAACTCAGTGTCCCATACAAATACTCACCCAACTAATCAATAACTAATATACACACTCATGTAGTTAGTGACCAACTGATGCAGCATGTTATACAACAACAGAGACAGTGATGCACACGTTCACATAGTTTAGTTACTAATCAATGTATTAAGTGAGACACTTTTACTTACTCACTTAAACAGACAGTCAGACAGCTACTAAATCCTCCATCCAGACAGTTATAATCTTCAATACAGATTGGTATATATATATATAATACATATTTAAATGTCAAACTAAACCACATTCACTGGATGATGTCATCAGTGATGTCATTTGAGATGTCATCAGTGACGTCATCAGTGATGTCATCAGTAATGTCACTGACCATGTCATGAATGATGCAATATGTGACATCATCAGCAGTGTCTTGCGGGCGCGCCAGTTATAGTTAGCAGAACTAACTATAACAGAGGAATTTCTATGGTTTTGTACGAGTGAAATGGCCAGCTAACTATAACACCCCTGAAACCTATGTTTTTTCTGTGAATATATATATATATATATATATATATATATATATATATATATATATATATATATATATATATATACACATCACAAAAGACGTGCGCAATACCTCACGCTGCACGGACCACACCATCAGTGCTTGTCAAAGTTCTTTTTATTCATGGATAAAAACACACAGGCATAACACGTTTCGAGTTTCCATAACTCTTCCTCAAAGAGCTGCTGTGTTCGTGGGTTCCTGGGTTCGTTAAGGTTTAAATAACATAACTTAATGAACAATGAGACGGGACTTCAGTCATTATATCCAGTTTAAAGGGACAGTGTTTAAGGTGTTACTGCAACATTATCTTCATACACAACAGCAGAGGTGAGTACTTCGATTTTACAAGTTTCAACAGTAACCCCCAAGTGGTGCCGATATAACAGTTTCTCTGCTGTAAAATGTTCAATGTCATGTCAATTTTATAAGGGACTAACTTGCGCATAATGCTTCACTGCCCTTCAAAATTCAGCTGGTTCCCACTGCTGATCTTGGTGAAGTCCCAGTCAGCACAGAGTATCCCGAGTGCAAAGATTGCTTTAAAAGGGAAAGTGTTCCATACCGCGGTTACCTCGTGCAATTTAAGGCTTTCACAACCACGCAGGCAAACAGCAGCTTTCCATGTTTTCCCTAAAGCCACAAGTCTGTCGTGCTGAGAGTAATCCTCGGCACACCCTAGCAGCTTCAAAATATACAGTTCTAAAGTTCGGGCGGGCCCCTCCTGGAGGCCCTTCCAATTCAAACTCCATTCCTGTCAACTGTTAGCAGCCGGAGGGCACCCTTTAGAGAAGCTCCTCGCTTCGAGTCTCAGAGTCCTGACAAGCAAAGGCGCCATACCTCCTCACGGGTCGGGGTCCGTCTCGAGATGTGTCAGACATCTCCTTTACATCACAAAAGACGTGCGCAATACCTCACGCTGCACGGACCACACCATCAGTGCTTGTAAAAGTTCTTATATATATAAATATACATTTATATATATATATATATTGCAAACAATTGGATCCCAGCCTATGCGCTCAGTAGCGGGTGGGTGCGCGAGGCCGAATCCATGACCTGGGTTAAGTTTTTTAAACAATGTTGTGCCACACTCAGGATTCAAAGTTCATTATCTTTATTTTAAGCCACCATTAATCCTGAAAAAATGAAATATATATATATCACAGGTATTCAGGGGTGGAGAGTCTATGTGCAGAGACGGGAACTGATTTCCAATAACTTGAGGACTTCATCCATCTCACACGATTAACCAATTACCTGCATTACTGAATATGTCGGCTGACAATGTAAAACATAGGGAGGCTGCAACCATGGCCATGTCTTCTGACAGCCTCCCAATCCCATCAAACATCCGTGAAAGAGGCAATAGGGAGAGTAATCAAAGTAACACCTCACTTAAAGAAAAATACAAGACAATACAAAATCTACGCAGCGAACAAAGTAAATGGTGGGAATCTAAATACCTTCAAAGGTATATAAATGTTAATCGTATCCCCAGAGGGTTAAGAATACTAACGGCCACTAGCTATGAAAACCCCAACTCTGACCTCATTCGCGAATGGCCTAGAGCAATTTAGAATCGTCTCGAAGGCTGGTATTAATACTTATAAAATATGCAGACATTGATAGGGCACAATTACTGAAGGAAATTGCAGAAATCAATGAAGAGTTTGAAAAATAAATCAAACTGAGGAAAAAACAAGGTTGGCAAATGAAATGACAATCAGACTTAAGAAAGAGGAAACCAAAATAATGGAGAGAAAGGCGCTCAAGTTCCAATGACTACGAGTTGGGGCAAATATTTACGTTTTCCAGGAAATATAATGCCCTGCGAGTCCCAGCAACCAGAGCTCAGACCAATCCCTGAGCATTGAATAAAAATAAAATTCTGAAAGAAACATCACAGTCGGATATGAGTTCCATGGAAGGCAGTGATTCAGACTCTGAATTCCGTAGCACAGAGGTAATGGGTCAGATTGCAAAACCATCGCCGGGTGAGGAAATTAATTTATTGTGCGAAAAGAGGAGGCCCAAGACTACAAAGAAATTACAACGTAAACGCGCAAACTTCAGACGGCGGCAGAGGTACAGGGAAAGGAAGAGGCACATCAAATCAAGGAAGAAGGGCAGGGGTCAGTGGCCAAAGAAACAATAGTGGACAATCATGTAAATAAAATAATCATAAATCTGACACCAATAGAGCTTACAGAGGATGAAGAAAATATCTTGAAATTGGGCTTGTCTTATGCACCACATACGAACTTCGACTATGCTACCACGAGACTGGATGCATATAAAGGTATAAGAAAACTGAAATTACGCAATTTCCACATGTTAAAGTCAAATAAAACTGCAAATTTCAACAGTGAAGGAAATCAAGGAGTGTTAACACAATCAGATGCGCCCACGTTGGATGAAATGTTAGAACTGTGGTAAACTGAAGGAGCCGGCTACAACACGAGCAACAGACAGGACTCGGGTTCTGAAACAAACCCTCAGACCATGAAACAAATAGCTCCGGTAACACCATACAAACCGCAATCAACGTTCAATCCCCTCATGCCTCGGGACTCTTTAAATGTATTTCATGAAAATGTGACAACTCAACTCAAGAAATTTTATAAAGAGACTCAAAACGAAAAAAAGGAGATACAACAAACAATCCCATCAATATGAGGCGCTGATAACCAATTAAACAAGCATTTGCAATGCAAAAGGTCTAGCATTAGGAAAGTTTGAGCTATTGGTACTGTAAATGACACATTTTTTATTTATGTGTTGGTTTGGAAAATAGTGAAATTAATAGCTTTGTCATTTAAAATGCCAATAGTTTTAACTTTCGCAAATGTGACACCCATAGCATTTGTAATGCAATATGTGTTGTATTTACATGACTTAGATGTATTGATATTACAAATAAAAATGTTTTTTTTAATACTTAAATAAAAGTTATTGTAATTTATAATGGCAAAAGCTTTTGTAAATAACTTTTGTGAAGATTATGTTCATTGTATTTTGTGATGAAAATCCAAGAACAGAAGTGAACTATTAACATATTTTTGTGACATTTGTAATAAAGCTTGAAACATTGAGAGAACATATTTGAACTAGTTGTTGTTGAATGTTTGCACAGATTGATGCTGTGGTGGCTCTGAGTTATGTAATGGTGGCGATGAGTGATGCTGTGGAGTTCAGTGATGCTGTGGTAGCACATAGTGATGTTGTGGTGCCCCTGAGTGATGCTGTGGTGGTGCTCAGTGATGCTGTGGTGGTGCGAAAGATAGAGTGAGTGCGATAGATAGAGCGAGGGCGATAGATAGATAGAGTGAGGGCGATCGATAGATTGAGGGCGATAGATAGATAGATAAAGTGTATTTATGTTGCATTGAGTAGAGTAAATATGAGGTGTGTAATTATATGGAATTTTGGAACTTTGCCGAAACCCTCTACGAAGGTGAGAAATTTGGGCGTCATGTTTGATGATAACCTGAACTTCATGGCACATGCCAACCAAATAGCTGCAACAGCATTTTATAAACTACGCTTGGTAAAGAAGGTCCTGCCTTTCCTCCCTAAAAATGTAGGCAAGACATTAGTCAGCGCTCTTGTCCTGTCAGCATTGGACTATTGTAATGGCCTGTTCGCCAATACTCAAATCAGAGTCATCAAGAAAATGCAGACAGTTCAGAACGCTGCAGCAAGACTTCTTGCTAACATTCCCAAATTTGAACCAATAACTGAAGTCTTAAGAAGCTATCATTGGCTGCCCATCAGAAATCGAATTAAATTCAAAACCTTGTGTATTGTCTATAAATCACTACATCACCAAGCACCTCAATTTCTGAGAAATCATTTGGTTCCATATATTCCTTCTCGCCCACTCCGTTCAGCTAAACAGAATGATCTGATTGTTCCACGGACCAAGTTAGTCAACTGGGGAGACAGACGTTTCCTGGTTGCGGCTCCAAGGCTATGGAACACACTTCCTCAATCCATCAGATCTAGTCCTAACCTGCTTGTTTTCCGAAAGAAATTGAAAACATGGCTGTTTAACCTTTAGTACCCACTACTTATCTCAGGAGAGTTGTTGACATTACAGCGCTGAGACGCCTGAGGGCAATTGTTCGCGCTTAACCCCTTAAGTGCTGCGTCGGGGCGTTGGCCGACGGCAGCACTACCTCCCCAGTGCTGCGCACGACCATTGGACGTCCATTCAGCACTAGTTCCAATGGACAGCGCAGCACTGGGGAGGGATATTTGCACCGCATCTATGAGGTTAAGAAATATTAAAAATAAATAAATAAATAAATAAATATGGCACTGAGTGGTATTATGTGGAGTGTATTTACGTTGTATTGAGAAGAGTGCAATTATGTGGCTTGTAATTATGTGGCACTGAGTGGTAATATGGAAAGTGTATGTTGTATTCAGTAGAGTGGAATTTTGTGGCGTGTAATTATGTGGCACTGAGTGGTATTTGGAGTGTATGTTGCATTGAGTGCAGTGTAATTATGTAGCATATAATTATGTGGCACTGAGTGGTATTGTTTGGAGTGTATGTTGCATTGAGTGCAGTGTAATTATTTTGCATATAATTATGTAGCACTGAGTGGTATTGTGTAGAGTGTGTGTTGCATTCAGCAGAGTGTAATTATGCGGTGTGTAATTATCTTGCACTGAGTAGTATTTGGAGTGTCTGTTGAGTGCAGTGTAATTATGTTGCATATAATTATGTGGCACTGAGTGGTATTATGGGGAGGTTATGTTGTATTCAGTAGAGTGTAATTGTGTGGCATGTAATTATGTGGCACTGAGTGGTATTGTTTGGAGTGTATGTTGCATTGAGTGCAGTGAAATTATGTAGCATATAATTATGTGGCACTGAGTGTTACTGTGTGGAGTGTGTGTTTCATTCAGTAGAGTGTAATTATGTGGTGTTTAAATATGTGGCACTGAGTGGTATTTGGAGTGTATGTTGCATTGAGTGCAGTGTAATTATGTTGTATATAACTATGTGGCACTGAGTGATATTTGGAGTGTATGTTGCATTGATTGCAGTGTGTGTACTTATGTGGCGTGTAATTATGTGGCACTGAGTGGGATTTGGAGTGTATGTTGCATTGAGTGCAGTGTAATTATGTGGTGTGTAACTATGTGGCACTGAGTGGTATTTGGAGTGTATGTTGCATTGATTGCAGTGTAATTATGTGGTGTGTAATTATGTGGCACTGAGTGGTATTTGGAGTGTATGTTGCATTGAGTGCATTGTAATTATGTGGCGAGTAATTATGTGGCATTGAGTGGTATTTGGAGTGATTTTTGCATTGAGTGCAGTGATGTGGTGTGTAATTATGTGGCATGGAGTGGTATTTGGAGTGTATGTGGCATTGAGTGCAGTTTAATTATGTGGTGTGTAATTATGTGGCACTGAGTGGTATATGGAGTGTATGTTGCATTGAGTGCTGTGAAATTATGTAGCATATAATTATGTGGCACTGAGTGTTATTGTGTGGAGTGTGTGTTGTATTCAGTAGAGTGTAATTATGTGGTGTTTAATTATGTGGCACTGAGTGGTATTTGGAGTGTATGTTGCATTGAGTGCAGTGTAATTATGTTGTATATAACTATGCGGCACTGAGTGATATTTGGAATGTATGTTGCATTGAGTGCTGTGTAATTATGTGGCGTGCAATTATGTGGAACTAAGTGGGATTTTGAGTGTATGTTGCACTGAGTGCAGTGTAATTATGTGGCGTGTAATTATGTGGCACTGAGTGATATTTGGAGTGTATGTTGCATTGAGTGTAGTGTAATTATGTGGTGTGTAATTATGTGGCACGGAGTGGTATTTGGAATGTATGTTGCATTGATTGCAGTGTGTGTAATTATGTGGAGTGTAATTATGTGGCACTGAGTGGTATTTGGAATGTATGTTGCATTGAGTGCAGTGTAATTATGTAGCGTGTAATTATGTGGCACTGAGTGGTATTTGGAATGTATGTTGCATTGAGCACAGTGTAATTATGTGGCATGTAATTATGTGGCACTGAGTGGTATTTGGAATGTATGTTGCATTGATTGCAGTGTGTGTACTTATGTGGCGTGTAATTATGTGGCACTGAGTGGGATTTGGTGTGTATTTGCATTGAGTGCAGTGTAATTATGTGGTGTGCAATTATGTGACACTGAGTGGTATTTGGAGTGTATGTTGCATTGAGTGCAGTGTAATTATGTGACGTGTAATTGTGGCACTGAGTGATATTTTGAGTGTATGTTGCGTTGAGCGCAGTGTAATTATGTAGCATATGATTATGTGGCACTGAGTCGTATTGTGTGGAGTGTGTTGCATTCAGTAGAGTGTAATTATGTGGTGTGTAATTATGTGGTACTGAGTGTTATTTGGCGTGTATGTTGCTTTGTGTGCAGTGTAATTATGTTGCATATAACTATGTGGCACTGAGTGGTATTTGGAGTGTATGTGACATTGAGGTCAGTGTAATTATGTGGTGTGTAATTATGTGGCACTGAGTGGTATATGGAGTGTATGTTGCATGGAGTGCTGTGTAATTATGTGGCACTGAGTGGGATTTGGAGTGTATGTTGCATTGAGTGCAGTGTAATTATGTGGCGTGTAATTATGTGGCACTGAGTGGGATTTGGAGTGTAGTAATTATGTGGCACTGAGTGGTATTTGGAGTGTATGGTGCATTGAGTGCAGTGTAATTATGTGGAGTGTAATTATGTGGCACTAAGTGGTATTTGGAGTTTATGTTGCATTGAGTGCAGTGTAATTATGTGGCACTGAGTGGTATTTGGAGTGTATGTTGCGTTGAGCGCAGTGTAAATATGTAGCATATAATTATGTAGCACTGAGTGCTATTGTGATGAGTGTGTGTTGCACTGAGTAGAGTGTAATTATGTGGCACTGAGTGGTATTTGGAGTGTATGTTGCATTGAGTGCAGTGTAATTATGTTGCATATAACTTATGTGGCACTGAGTGGTATTTGGAGTGTATGTTGCATTAGAGTGCTGTGTAATTATGTGGGCGTGCACATCTAAAACAACCATGTCTTTAGCAGTCTCTCAAAGCTGGTTAGCTCACCGCAGGCCCTAATGTTCTATACAATTAGTTTGGAAAAGTGGCAACAGCGTTGCCATATACGAGGCATGAGAACCATAAAAGAACAGAGATTGGCACATGTCACAGGGGTTTCACTCCCATATGAGCCTGCCGAAATCATACACACACACACCAGATGTAGGAGTCAAAGTGGGGGGCGACCTTCTGGCCTAATGTCAAGAAGGATGGTGGTGGGGTCAAGCCGGCGAGGAGAGCTATATATTATATATATGAGAGAGAAAGAGAGAGAGAATTGTCAACAGCTTACAAAACATTTTACCAGCAGACAGGTAAAGAAAACGACAAAACAAACTGGGAACTCAAGTAAACTTAGGTCGGGGGCTGGAAAGAATATGGCACAAATTACCGAGATATGCAGAAAAGAAACATCCGATTGGGATGCAGCACTATCTAAAAGGGTAATTACTGTACAGTACAGCCTTTTCGGTCCCATTACAGGAGAACAGTCCGAGGACTCAAACAGGATACAACCAATAAGAGAACAATGCAGCCACTAACGTCGATTGCTCCTAAAAGGTGGACAGCATCTCCAAGCCATGAGCAGGTGTTCCGTCGGCAGAGTAACTATTCCCGACTCGATATTCAAAGGCATGGCGGTAGGAGGAAGACGACGAAGCAACTGCCTAACAATGCAAATATTATAAAGTAATGGTAGAAACAGACTCGGTATTTGTACACAAGTAGGTCGACACCATTAATGAAGAATAGAGGTTACAAAACTCTAACAATAATGTTCACACAATAAAAAGTTTCATTTTTCTGGTATCTCCTGGTATAATGTAAGGGGCGAGAGTCACTGTGTAAACATCTTACTGCAGTCTCACAAAACCTCGACCTGCACCAACACAAAGCTGCACGTGGTACAAAGACAAGCACACCGCCCTTGAACAAATAATTATAACAGTGGAAGCACTGCAAAGAATCCGAAAAACATGGGCTCAGTTTATTCAAAGACCCATAGACGATAGGCCCTGGTACCTTGCCGATCTTATTATCCACAACTTCTTTTCAGACACTTTTTTTAGTTCGAGTAAGCCACACTATCACCTTTACGATTCTACCGCCCATGACCCAGAGGCCTCGGCTCATCGAAGACTTCCCCACTTCGGAACTCAGTAGTAACAAGGATTAAAGCAAGCTGTATAATTAAGACAGTCCCAGTAATCATAAAATAAAAGCACAAACGATTTACTTCTGTAAATAAAGTATAATAAAAAAGAAACCTTAGATGACATGTTTCCAAAACTGCAACACTTCTTTAATGACTCAGTGCATCTAAAACAAGCTGGAGGCGGCTCTGGCGCAGCACGTCGTCTTCTGGAGACGTGCGCGTTCACAGAGCATAATCGGCTCGTGCACAGGCCAGTAGCCACTCGTTCACAGCTCTATCTCCCTTGCCAGTTAGCACAGTGACAATAGAACTCACGCTGGCGGGAGCGCTTCGCGCTCCAACACCAGCTCGACCTAAAATGGAAAAGGATGTTATTATTAGAGGCAGTGACAAAGGTGGGAACATCGTCCTCCTTACTCATGAGGATTATGATAAGGAAGCAAACTCACAGCTTAATGATAGAGAATGCTATACAAGAAACAATCTTGCGGCAATGAAAATATCCTATAAGCATTACCATCAAAAACTGTCAAGATGGAAGAACAAACAGCTGATTTCTGAGGACGAATATAAATATCTTAAGAACGACAACTCTTTTACTCCCTCAATTTACTTTATTCCCAAAGTACGTAAAAATATCGACAAACCATCTGGCAGACCAATCATCTCTGCTAGGGATGGGATTTTGGAGAAAACCTCTGTATACATAGATTACTTTTTGCAAGACTTTGTGAGGTCTCTAAAATCCTATGTTTAGGACACAGGGGATTTTTTACGAAAAATTCAGAAAGTAACATAGAGGGAGGGATATTGGATGTTGGCCCTGGATGTTACATCCCTCTACACAAGTATCAGGCACAAGGATGGCATACGTGCAGTCCATCATTACCTATCACAAAGACCACAACAGTTTAATGACCATAGTGAAATGATGTTGCAACTGCTGGATCATTGTCTTAAAAACAATAATTTCATGTTCAATAACCTGTTATACCAACAGCTATGAGGTGTGACGATGGGGGCCAGTTTCTCCCCAAGCTACACCTGTTTGCACATGGGTTGCTGGGAGGAACTGGTCCTCGAGGATCAGTACAACACATTCCTCAATGAAAACATAATCGTCTGGCTGCGTTATATTGACGATTTATTTGTGGTATGGAATGGCACCAAGGAACAGGCTGAAGCTTTTATAACGCAAATCAATGTCAATGATTTCATCTTCACTTCAAGGTTACCATGAGTCAGTCTTCTATCACTTTCCTTGACACAGAGGTGAACATTGAGAACAACAACATTGAAACTAGACTGTTCAGAAAGACCGCCACTGGTAATGCGATCTTACATGCAGGTAGTGCTCACCCAGCACATTTAATCACCAGTATCCCCTATGGAGAAATGCTCCTCCTTAGGAGGTGGTGCAGTAATGAATATGATTTGAAACAGGCACAACAACCTAACAAACTCAGGTTCCGTAAGAGAGGATACACTAAACACACCATTGACTGTGCCATTGTGAAATCTATGAGACACAGCAGACAGGAACTTCTTGGAATACACAAGACAAGTGAACATACAGAAGCCCAAGCAATAAACATCAGGGATTTGCAAGGGGTAACAAACCCAACTCGTTTAGAATCATTACGAGCTTCAGAAGACAACATTCTTATCTTTATAAGATTATGAATAAAAACTGGCCAATAGTACTAAGTGACCCAGTTATAGGTCCAACCCTTCCCCACAAAATCTCTATCACATACAGTAAGGCTCCATCTATGAGGGATAGCCTGGTTAACACCAGTCCAGAAACTACTGAGAAAACAACTTGGCTCCAGATCAACAGTGGTTTTTATAAATGTAAAACCTGTAAGTCATGCACCCATGGAGTAAACATGAAAACGTGCACAGATTCATTCATTAACAGGGAACACAAAATTAGCAAAGTTTTAACCTGCAAAACTGAATATGTGGTATACGTGCTTATTTGCCCTTGTGGACTTAAGTACGAAGGTAGTACCAAGCATGCTGTACATAAACGCATATTGCATCACATTCGTGCCATAGCCAACCAGGATAACACCTACCCAGTGGCTAGACACTTTAGGGAGGTCCACCTTAGCAACAACAGTGGTCTTAAATATGTTGTCATCGATGCAGTCACATCCAGTAGGAGGGGTGGTGACAGAGAATCTAAGCTCCGGAGGTTAGAGACACGATATACTCTCCAGATAGATTCTAAGACCCCTGGTTGCCTCAACATAACTGAAGATTTGCACACTTGCTTGGGCTAAGCCATTGTTCCCTAATTACACCATGATAACATTGGGGGTGCTGTATTTAGCCAGTATACCTTCCACCACTAAGTATTAATACCCAGGAGTATTTCAAGATCTAATCAGAAATAAGCTGCTATTTTGCTACTACTGTTTTTTTTAGATATTTATAGAGAAATATAAAGACGTTTTATAGTATTTATATATCTATTGATTTATCTACATATTGGTTTATTTTATACACATTTATACATATATTTATGTATGTATATATCAACCAACCACTACCACAGCATATAAAGTTTTCACTTGAGGGAAGTCATTACTTATTCTGATGTACTATAAAGCATTCAAGCTAGGTATTCCATGGGCACTAACTTGTGGCTTCCCATTAACACGATACAGGATACGCCACCAGTAGAAATCCCCACGGTAACCTTATGAGGGGGTCACAAGATGTATACAATGTATTAAGGAGCCAAACTAGTCAACATATATGATGCCTTTGAGAGCTGTAAACCTTGTATTATGAATTTAAGTGACAACAATTTCTAGTTTATCCACATGCTAACTTTATGTATATTTTTTTGAGATATGACATAAGATCATAATAATATAAGTCCAATCATGCCATTTGGAAATACACAGCAAATGTTTGATTTTTAACAGTTTTTTATCATAAGTTTTTGTCACCACACTACACAACTCGCACATGGGCATTATGGGCAAGTACATAGACGGCATTGGCGACAATGAACAACAGGAAATTATGTATATCGGGATTCATCCCATTATTCTTCTAATTTGTAATCAAATTCACTGTGGAAAGCGGCCTGCTTACCACAAATGTTGATATTGTTTCATTTTTTGCATTGATGCAGATTATATGGTTGACAATAGCGTATTTTGCACATTAACACCAACTAGCATGCTACAAGCATATTTGCACAGTTCTTTATACCGGTACTGGATTTGTAAGAAGCGTAAACAGCAATGTTTTTAACGATTGTTTTAAACATCTTGTGTTTTCCACCATGCTACTTAAGTCGTCTTTAGGTCTCGCCTACGCAGCGCGCATGTGCTGCATCGTAGGGGACCTTTAGCCATCTGCCCTATTTTTCACCCACAACCGTGCACGCGTTCCATTGCCTTCAATGGCAACACGTGCACGTGCGGAGATTCACTTGCGGGAGCGAGCGCCACCACATGGTAGTAATTATTGCTCCCGCAAGTGAATCGCGCAGGACCCCTCTCTCCCCTGCTGCTGCGCGAGGCGTGCGCCAGCCTCCCCCTGCTGCCACGCAAGCTTGTTTCTCTTGCTTTGGATTTCAGTTTGCCAGTGCTTTCTTGCTGTTGAGAGCCTGTTTTTCCTATTAGCATATGTCTCTGTAACAACTGCGTAAACTGCTAATGACCAGAGGCCTTTGACTCCAATTTTCCATGTTACATTGCTTTTGATTACTCATTTAAGGACATACTAAATGGCTGCCAGCATATAACTGCTTGCTATATTTTGTATAGGGAATCAAAGCTTTTTTGGAGGTTAAATCTGCAAGGCATTATCTATACTGACTTTTTCTTATGTTGCGATCTCTTGTCGCCTTTTTCGTGCAATCTAAATTTGGTGCCAGGGAATTAAAACATGAATTCACCTGAGACTATCTTGGTTGGCTGCCAGTAAGTGGTGTATTTCTGACAGTTCTTTCTATATGTGGCGACACAATAATGTTATTCCTACTGCTATCCAATTACAGGAGTACTTGCTGTTGCTATATTTTACATACCAGTTATATGAATGTGCCAAACTTGGTGCCTGTCTGCCTGTGCGATGGACAATAGAAATCGATATATTATTAATTCTGTTGCAATGTAATTGACCGATCATCACTGCTTTCTGATTGGAGGGGCTGAGGAGAGATGGTTTGCTGAAAGCTCAAACTGTGAGCCATATTAACAAAGCTATTTGCACATCTATGTGTAGTTCCCTTTCCTGTGCCACGCAATCGATAGTTGTAAAATTGTGTCTTTATAAATGGAGTTAGTCGCACTTAAAAGACGAATTGATTGTAATTGTGAGTACATCGGGAGTTGAGGCCATTTCACAGTGGGGGTCACCACCAAAACATAATGAACAACCACAAATGCAGATGCTTTGGATAATCACACACGTTAACCCCTTCGATGCTCATGACGAGCTCAGCTCGTCATGAGGTACACCTCTCCTACGCTCATGACGAGCTCAGCTCGTCATGATTGCATTATTTTCTGAGTTCTTCAGCACAGCAGGGGAATTGCTGCAGCAATGATGGTGTTAAGCAGAGTTTCCAATCTTGCAAACGGACCAAGATTTACTCATTTGAAAGTCAGGAGTAATTTGGTTTCAGGGTGGCAAAAAAGGAGGAAAGACTCGCAAAATAGCATGAAGTAAGGAAGAAAGAGTTTTTCCAGGGAAGGAAATGTATCATAAAAGGTATGTCTGCATGCAGAGAAATACATTTGCTACATTTCTGAATACATAGGTGCTTATGCATGTGAGTACTCCTGGTAAACTGTGATAGTCTCAGTTTACCAGAAATAACTCTTTAGTTGTTTCTGAATTCCTGAAAAATGGGGCATTTGCCCTAATCTTGATTATTCTGATGGTAGCAAATGCCTCACTATCTCTGCATGCTCTCAGTGAACCAGACTCAATGTGTCGTACATGCAGTTTATTTATTCTTTCCAGTACCCATATCTACTAGCTTTGTCAAAGTGTGTGTTGTTTTATTCAAACTAACACATAGAAGTTCACCAGTGAATTAAAGGCAACAATAATAATTTGCCTCTTTCGTATGTTTTGTATGTAAACTACACATTTCCCTGCACAACAATGTGCAAAATGGAAGAAGGTTATTCTATATGAAGGCTTAATGTTTGTTACTAAATTCTAGAGTTTGTTTTTGTTTTACACCCTCCTTACTAACAATGCTGAAGAATATTATTTAATGCACTCAGTCATCATTTCCAATGCTATAATCCTGCATTCACATTAAAGTGTTCCAAAGTTGTACTATTCTCTAACAGAGATTTGGAAGCGTGATCATAAAGCTGTGGCTTGAAATCAAGTGAGCTGAAATCGCATCTTCTGTGACTTTCAGAATATTTCAGCTTCAATTTTGAATATTGTGTGGAAAGTCATTTAACAACACAATATGTTGTCAAGGAGTTACACAAAATACTTATATCTATAACATATTCCCAGTGAGTAAGAGAAAGAAGCAGAGGGATTTGTCAGGGTAAAAGGGAAAGGCAGAGCGGGGAATCTTTTATTGGAAGTCTATGAATACCTACTGCACAAGTTGTATGATGCTCTTCAATTTCCTAGGGTGCAGAGCATTTGTGGTTAAATTGGTAAACAAGTCCCCTGTAGAATTTAAACAAGCTATTGACATTGATATATATATATATATATATATATATATATATATATATATATATATATATATATTACCTACTGGCGGTCGCCAGTAGGTAGTTATAGTTAGGATTTTTTTCAATGTTAAATCTCAAAATTCTATTTGGAATAACTTTGGCACCGGTTGACGAATCTGCCTGAAAATTTCCTGAAAATGGCCTCGTCGAGCTCTGGTTCTTCCTTGGAAGTTTGGGGGGGATACGTCAAGCGGGGGCCGAGATAAAAGGGGGGTCCCAAAACGCGTTTTCCCCATGTTAATTTCCATAGGGCGGTCGATTTCACTTTTAGCCCGAACGGCTGAATGGATTTCCACCAAACTTGGCAAAATTGTAGGGACTGGTAGCCCGATGTGCCTTTGCTATGTCTCAAGATATGTGCTGCAGTGGATTTTGAGTAATTTAGGTTCAAAAAAATATATATATCTATAGGCGCTCTCCGGTGCGCGCACCGGAGAGCGCTCCAGGCGCGCCACGCGACTTGCGCGCAGAAAGCGGATTGGCTCTCAGTTGTCTGTAAACATTCTAAACAGTCCGGAGCGGCCGCCATCTTGTGTCTCGGTAGGATCGAGACACGAGAGGTGGGCAAAACAAAGAGGGAAATGACCATAAGGGGGCAGGGTAGACCCCCCCTTGACCCCCTAGGTTTGATGTTGGGGCTATAAAAGGGCCCCGCGGGGCATTTAAAATATATATTTTTTTTTTTGTTTTGCGCGGGGGAAGCGCCCGGTACGCGCACCGGGGAGCGCACCGGGGAGCGCACCAGGGAGAAAAGAGAATGGCAGAGTTTTAAAATTTAAGTCATTTTATATAAATGGGAGGTAGTTCTGAAAAGAACTGTTTTTTTATTCTTTTTGTTGTTTTATATTTTTTTTCGGAGTTTTTAAACTTTTTTTGCTTTTTTTTGGTTTTTATGAACATTTTTTGTTTTTTTTGTATTTTTTAAGGAGAGAAACAAAAACCAAGCATTTCAAAAGGGCTCAACAGGAGAAAAAAAAAAGGGCAACAAATTAATATTTCCTTTGGCACTTGTGGTTTTCCCAAGCACGATTAATAAGAGTGATGCATTGCTCACCATAGCAAATCGTTTGACCACAAAATTTACAAACCATTTTAAAATTTGAAAAGTTGGTTTGTATGATGGAGCATGTCTCCCTAACTTCCGGTCCTGATGGGGTGGGAACAGTAGTTTTGGAGGTTCTGGCAGAAGATTGTACAGGGTTTTTGGCCAGTTCCCTGACCTCTGCCCTAGAATAGTTGTTGGGATGTTTTCTAACCATATGCCTAATCATTGTGTGGTTGCCGAAGGAGTACTTCTTGTTGGGATTCCCCCTTGACATCTCCTGATGACAGATAAGGCAGGTTGCTTTAGGTGCATTCACTTTTTTTTTGTCACTCGGGATAGAAAAAAATTGCCAAATTATGTGCTCTTTTGGTTTGTATGTTATGTTGTCCTCTGGGACGAATCTACTGTCCTCTTCGTCCTCATCCTCCTCCTGTTCTGGATCTCCACCACTGTGAAGTTGAGGAGGTCCTTGTGGTGGTGGTGGTGGTGGTGGTGGTGGTCCAGAAGATCCAGCAGCTGCAGCTAATGTAGCCATTTTCTATAGATAAAAGTAAAGGTCTTCCTCTCTCAAAGCAAAAAGGTAGAATAAGGAAAAGAGGTGGGGGCTTTCCTCATTTGAAAAAAAAAATATCATGAACCAATGAGAAGTGTTAATTTTAGGTCACATGACTAGGGGTTTTATCATTATGAAACAAAAACTGTTATGAACCAATCAAAAGTGTTATTTTTAGGGCACATGACCCGACGCGCTTACGCTACGCGCCCCGGGGCGTGCCCGGGGGCGTGCTCCGGGTCGCGTAGCGTAAGCGCGTCGGTGCGCTTACGTCGTGCGTTTCACGCATACGCGGCTACGCGATACGTCACGATCATGTTTTCGTTCGCGATATTGGCGCTCACGGGACGCTCCTCGGAGCGCGCCCCGGGGCGCTTTTCAGAAATACGCTTTTCGGGGCGCTCCCCGGGGCGCGCTCCGGGAGCGCTCCCCCAAAAAATTAAAAAAAAAATGGGATAATTGTAGGGACAGGTAGCCCTATTCTGAAGTGGTTTGTAAAAAAATTAACTTTAGAAAAATATGTATTGTGCTACATTGGGCTTAATATATGTTAGAGCCAAAATGTAGCCCAAATGTAGCCCAAAGTAGCCCAATGTAGCCCAAAGATGGCCACCAGAGACCAAAAATTGTAAATGTAGCCCAAATTTCAACTAGATGTAGCCCAACTGTAGCCCAATGACAGAATGTACCAGAGTGTTAAAAAGAACAACTAGAGTGCTAACAGTCTTATTTATAAAGTGAAAGTTATAGTTAGGAATTAGCATTAAAAAAACCTATGAAATTCACTGAAAAAACCATAGGTTTCACACCAGTTATAGTTAGGAATTAGCATTTAAAAAACCTATGAAATTCACTGAAAAAACCATGGGTTTCACACCGGTTATAGTTAGGAATTAGCATTTAAAAAACCTATTAAATTCACTGAAAAAACCATAGGTTTCACACCAGTTATAGTTAGCTGGAAATTTTACTGATATAAAACCATTGAAATTCCCACGTTATAGTTAGTCGGACTCACTTGTCACTGACCATGTCATGAGTGATGTAATATGTGATGTCATCAGCAGTGCATTGCACGCGCAAGTTATAGTGAGTCCGACTAACTATAACGTGGGAATTTCAATGGTTTTATATCAGTAAAATTTCCAGCTAACTATAACTGGTGTGAAACCTATGGTTTTTTCAGTGAATTTAATAGGTTTTTTAAATGCTAATTCCTAACTATAACCGGTGTGAAACCCATGGTTTTTTCAGTGAATTTCATAGGTTTTTTAAATGCTAATTCCTAACTATAACTGGTGTGAAACCTATGGTTTTTTCAGTGAATATATATATATATATATATATATATATATATAAAATATTGTTTATATTAGGAGTGTTAGAAATGGGATCTCTGCTTGGCTGAGGGTTGCGCCAAAGCCAGGCAGAGACCACCACTCTAGTCAGGGCAAGGGAGTTACACGCCAAGAATAACCCCTGCTCACCCCCTTGGCAACGTGACACGAGCAGTAAGGCTTATCCCAGAGGCAATGTGTAAAGCATTTGCGCACGCACCGACCAGCAAAAATATCCCAGGCCCCCCACAAAAGGAACTCCACACAAGGTTATATCAAAAATAGCCGTTGTATTTTCAAAACACATCAGATAGTAATCACACAATTTTCATTGTGCCAACTGGCACGGGCAATATTTACGAGGGAATATTAACACATGACAGGGCAACTTGGGCCACTGTCAGAATTAGCACTTGGTAAAGAAATAGGAAAAGATTACATATGAACTTAGAACACAGCCAGTAATCACTGGCAGACACTATACTCAGCATCAACCTGACGTATCTATGTTGTAATATAGATCACAACAGGCACAATATCCCACAAGTCTAAATACATTAGACCCTAACCACCTAAGTAAAAATTACACTAGGGCCATAAATCACACAGGGAAGTATAATCTCCCTAACACTAACCTAAACAGGTAAAACAACCTCCTATGCCTAAACCACATCTAGAGGTATCAAACAGGGTGCGCAAAACATACTATACACAATACATTTCCTAGCACCAAAAGCATTAGCACATCAATCACTTTAGCACATAAATCACATTAGGGCCTGACGCTCTGTAAAAATACCCATCCCCCTGGCCAACTGGCCATCTAAAAAGGGGGCTCAAATGCCCTATGTCCAGAGAGTCAGGGCTGCTGGTTAGGCAGTGAAAATCAAGGTTGCGCCACTGCGCAAAGCCTAAACGTTGCAGCTGCCCACTACTTGCTGGGCAGCTGAGAACCATAAACTGGAGGCCTAAACGCTGCAGCTGGCACTAAGTGCTGCGCAACTGTGGATGCCGAGGTAGGGCGAAGGAGTGCGACTCACTCCTAGATTCCAAAGAACATGTCCCCTGAAAGAAATGCCTAAACGGTGCAGCTGCCGACTACTTGCTGGGCATATGGAAAGTAAAATGCGGCATGGGCCCTCGCTGGTCCTTGAACAAACTGCTCCACAGGTTGGACTCTCTAGGCCCTGAAATAAACATGTCTCTAGGAGCCCTCTGGCTCCTGAACTAATTATGCACCAACTGGAGTGGAAGACTTTGCCCCCCAAGCACTGTGGAGCGCATTGGCGCTTTTAAGGTATCTAGGGACAGCGTTGAAGCCACACGGGGCTCTGGGAATAATGTTGGTGACAAATGCCCATCATGGGCAGCATCGGCAAACGGGGCCTTGGGACCCCCACGGGGGCCCTCTATGAAAAAGAAATGCCCAATCATTAGAGCGGCCCACTAAGCACACGGGCCGCTCTGACTCTGTGCCTTGTACTGGCACAGCCAACAAGATCTGCTCCCTCAGGGAGCCGGATGCCACCATGTCCCCTGCCCAGCCCTTACACACCGGGCTCCGGCGTAAAGGACTACTCCTCTTTCGTTGTGCAGGGGGGGAGGCACTGACAAATGTGCCTCGTGCCCCCTCCTCAGGACATCGGCGGTGGCGCTTGCGGCGCTCTTTCTCTTCGTGAGAGCCCTGCCTTCACAACTTGCCCGGCTTCACCCGGTCCCCCATCTCGGGACCGGGACTTGGGAGGTAGAGCCCTCAAGGCTCCGGGCTCACTCTTCGTCCGGGGCTCCCACCAGCGCATGGGAGCCTCGCACCACTCAGCTACTTCCTCTTCTGCAGGCCCAGCCGCAGGCCTCGCCCACATCCCGGATGAAGGGCGCCTGACTTCCGGTGCGGCCATACGGGCTGCGGCGGTGATTTCTTCTCTTGGGCAAAACGATGGGTAGGCTCCCTCGAGACTAAGAATGAATATGGCAAGCAGGGTGGCACCCACTAGGGCTCCCATAAGCGTGGTGGGCACCCGCCGTAATTTAAGAAGGAAAACGAGGACGCGGGGTAGGCACCTGCGCACTGGGAATCAGCAAATAAGCAGGCATAATGCAGGGTGAGCACCTGCAAAATTACACGTTTAAAATAAGCGGGGTGGGCACCCTCGCTGCCATTATAAATGCAGCAGTGAGGGGTAGGCTCCCTCAAGATAAGGGATTAACAAGAAGAATGCACACAACGCTCCCAGGGCGCTAAAAGGTGCAGCAAGGTCCTGGAGACTTGAAAGGCAAAGCAAAAAGTGTCCCAGGGCAAGGAAAAGTCCCCCAGCCATCCCAGACAAGGCAGATGGGTCCCCAAGAAGTCCTCCAGGCATCCAGGGGCAGGGCAGGGCCCAGGGAGGCAAGCCTTTCCCTGGGCCCCAGCAGCAGCACGCCCCTGTTAGATTCAAGTCAGGAACAAGAACATATACACAGAAATCCTTTGTCCCCAAAGGTGCAGGCAAGGGGCGAACCATATGCAACTGGTTTGGGAGCACTTTGTTTTGCTCAGCCCCTCTCCCTTTTCACAGGACAGGCCAGGGACATCAGTCACACCACAGGGGGTGGAGCCAGCATTGTGGAGGGAAGGCCCAGCCCTATTCAGGTCCCAGGTGTAACTCCTCCCTTCCATCTACATGCAGATCTCCCCATTCACCACCGGGCAGACCCATCCTGACTCCTGGAGTCAAGCACACCAGCCAGCTCCAGCCAATCACAAGTCAGAAAGTCAATTCACATTCACTGCACAAACTTGCCAACTTCTAAAAGTGGCACTTCTCCACTAGACGCAATAAATCTGCACACATCATCGCGCAGCATTTAATCTCATGAGTTCGCACATACCAAACTTGACCCTGCACTCCCCACACATCAGGAAATACAATGGACACACATATTCCCCATGCATTCCTATGGGAGGGCAGGCCAATCTCACCACACACACTCAGAGAGCGCACACACTTTACACTCAGCCACGGTGCTAAAGTGCGCAGAGACCAGAAATCAACTAACATCATGTCATTATTAAAGGTAAAAAGTTCAAGGGTGAACCTGCCAAAAGGGCCAAGTCCAGCAAGGAGTTTAATATTTTTCTACATTAATAAGGTTAATCATATAGGTACTGCATTTAAAGTGAAGTACAGTCCCTACTGTTGCACTGATTGGAGTAGTAATCGTAAATTTAAACTCTCCAAAGTACAACACGTTTCCTACTGTTGCACTGACAGGAGTAGGAAGAGTAAATTTAACTCCTCCAAAGTAAAACTTTTCCTACTGCTGTGCAGTTTGGTGTGGTAATAGTAAACTTAACCTCTTCGAAATCCAATGCCTTCCCGACTGTTATTTTGACTGGAGCAGGAATAGTAAATCTAACCCCTCCAAAGTACAAAACTTTCCCTACTGTTGCATAAACTAGAGTGGGAATAGTATATCTAATATTTTCAGACTTCAATACTTTTCCTAATATTGAATAAATGCATTTTATAGTATTATTTGTTTATTTGTTATATTTTAGATCATTTATTTCTATTCTCTCTTTATTTTATTGTTTATAGCGTTTTTTGGAAATGTGTTTTTTTAAATTTGTTGTATTGTACTCTTTGGCTAAATTAATTCATATCTTTTGTAATTGAGCTGTTTTTTTATTTTTTTTCTGTGTTTTTAATTCTGTGTCAATTTGGTGTATAAATTCAATTTGGTGTATATACATATCTCAATATATATGCTTTTTACAGTAGTACATTTTAAATATTAAAGCAAATAAAATTAATATAATTTTAAATATAAATGTTAAATAATTGTGTTACACTATATATATAGATATATATATATATATATATATCTATATATATACACACACACACACACACTCACACATATGTATGTGTTTATATAAGTATATATTTGTATATATAGTATTAACAGTTAGTAGGATCTATTTAATTTTATTATTTAATGTAATTTGATACGGCAAGAAACAGCCACTGAGAACACGCTCTTAAATTGTGGAAAGTCCCGCCCCAGTGGGCGTAATGGAAATGGGCATGCTGGTACATATAGTCCAAAGTATAGCCACTATAGACTCCTGGGGCCTCATTTATGAGGCCTTGCGTCAGTTTTGCGCTGCGGATGCGTCACTTTTTGTGACGCATCTGCGGCGTAAAACATGCGCCTTGTTGCGCCATATTTAAAAAGTGACGCATCTAGGTAGATGCGTCACTTTTTAAACCCCTGCGCCACATTATACCTGCGTCAGGTATAATGTATGCAGAGGGGGCGTTCCCCCGCAAAAAGCCTTGTAATAGTGACGCAGTGAAATCTATGAGATTTCACTGCGTCACTTTTAGGATGCTGTTGCGTCAAAATCTTGCGCCTGCCTCACAGCAGGCGTAAGACTGACGCAAGCCCTTTCACATGGGGCTTTCCCCATGTGACAGGACGCATTGCTGGAGATGCGTCACTTTTGTGACACACTCCAGCAATGCCTCACTTTTGTGCTTACAGATGCGTCAAAAATACTGACGTATCTGTAAGTCCTTGCGACATGATGCGTCATACATTAAATATGACGCATCATTGGTGTCGCAAGGAGTGCGCAGTGAAAAGTGACGCATCGCTGTTTTCACGCAGCGATGCGTCACTTTTCATAAATGAGGCCCCTGGCTCTTCTTTCACCAAGTGGCTGGCGCTTGTGCGTTTACTAAAATCAAACATCCATGCACGGTGAATGTCAAGCAGACACTGCGTCTCGGAGCTAAGATCTCTGCATGCGAGGCCCCCCACTGTCCATTCCTCACGCTGGTGTATCCCAGCACGCTGGAGCCGCCGAAGACATATATATTTTTATATTAAAATTCTATATTTTTTATATTTTGGGAAGATAATAGTTTCAAAGATATTTCCCCCCAATATTTTTGTACTTACCATTATAAGTATTGGAACACAATATTGTGTACAACATTTTTTGTCAATGATATTCTTTACCACAATATTGTGCCAGTGATCCAAACAAATTTAGTGAAGAATCACAAAATGCTGTTTAACTCTTAAGAACTAAAAAGTTGCACTGCTGTATATTGTACTGTGTCCCAGATCCTTACTGTGGCTCAGATCCGCTACTAATTTTGTTGTATATTTGCTTCATGTCATGTAAATAACCTATGTACATAAATTATAGTTGTGAAGACAGATAATCCCAGCTTGAAATACTTCTTCCTTTCAAAATAAAGTCAAGCATGTTTCTTATCATGTTAATGAAGTAGTAAGATTGTTTTCTAAACCAAACTATAAGTCATTTCTTTTGTAACATTCTTCATTGTAAGAAGTATTTTATTATTCAGAATGGCTGCTTAAGTAGGACATGCTTGACAAGCAAGGTGGAATTTTGTATAATGGTATCCTATTTGAATATCTGATAGCGAGGCAAGACTCAGGATGTCTAGGATATTTTACACCCATAAGAGAAGCGTTTTGCCAAGAGATTTAAAACAGAACCACTAGTTTATTAGATATGTTGCCAATGTTCACTATACATAAAGGCCAGGCACCCTTCAATAAGCCTCTAGGACGTGAATTACAGAATACACACCAGTCACAAAGTGCACATTTTTCACTGCATAATTTTTCTCAAAGCTCTGCAATCATAGCATTTCTTTATGTCTTGGGGCCTGATTACGAGTTTGGCGGTGTGGGAGCAGGCTGCCATGCCAGTGCCCTGCTCGCACACCACCAAACTTGACTGCCGACCGCCTGCCAGATTAGGAGTTTTCTCCTGGTCTGGCTGGTGGTGCTTTGGCGGACCCAGGCGGTGAGCCTGTGAAAGGAACTGCAATGGGAACGCCAAAGCATGTTCCCCCATGGCATGGACTGTTAAATCCATGCTGTCCAAGAAAAGGGGGTATATGCAGACAGGGGGCACAACATGTGCCCCCCTACATGCATCTCCTGGCCCTGAGGCAACAGGGGGCCCTGTAGGGACCCGATAGTTTCCTCCTTGCTACCTTTTGGTGGATGTGACCAAACTTGCAATATGCTTGGTGGTGCCACAGTGGCACCTCCATCATATTGCAGCCTGACACCACTGCAACACCACTGAGGGATCACAGATCCCTGGGTGGTTGTCTTTTGTCAGTCCGACTGACAAACTCATAATGGGGAGGTATGACCACCGGTGTGGTAGTGCCTGCAACGCCAGCATGGGTTTGGCGGTCTATCGGACCGCCAACTCATAATCAGGTCCTAGGTCTTTTTTTTGGTTTCTATGACATTGTTATCATCACCAACTGTGAAGAACACACATAGTGAAAAGTGATAATTGTGCACTCTTGTCTTTGTCCTCAGAGTCATCGTCCAAAAACGTTTTTGGCTCATGATTCACCCCAGTACTTGCCAAGTTGCCTTTGCTCTGCTCCTTCCCTTACAGTTCAGGATAGGGAATTGTGATTGGGAACATTCCAGAGATTTAGCATATTTCTTCACCACAGGAATCCTTTACTATCCAAAGAGAGAAAGTGAGTTGTTGAGCCATCTGGATCATAAATGTATTTAAGCTTGAAGTGCATTTATCACTAGCATACCACCACTGTAGCACATGGCATATGTACTGTGAATGGAAATAGAAGATAAAAGGTAAAATTGCTTAAACATTTTTTCATATCCTTATAGATATGCTTAAATAGTTGTGCTTGTTCTTGCCAGTGTTGGAGGCTGATGATCATATTATACCTGTTTGCAATTTGCAGGACGAAGAAATCATCTGCAGGCACAAATTAAACATTGCTTGGGTCAGATAAATGGGATAAAGACAACAAAAGTTTGGATGTAGACAAATATGCTTCTGGTCTGCCGTCCTCACCCTTCTCATCATCTAGCACCACATGGTATGTCACTTTCTGATAAAATATGTAATATTACATATTGCTTATCCATCATGAAATGTCCTCTAATATTCTTATTTTTATTTTTGAAAATCATTTTGAAAAGAATGCATGTGTATGGGAACTAATATTTTGTGTTTGTTTTCTACATATTTATTTAAAAGGTTTTATATAGCGCTGGCTAGACCCAGAGGTATCAGAGCGCTTTACATGAGTATCAGATCATAGTTACAGGTTACATCATTACAAAGGTTACACAGTTATAAGAGAATGGAAACATATTTACTTGTAAGGTCGAGATAAACAATAGGCACAAATACGTAAGGGGAAAAGCAGGCAAGGGGAGAGATTCAGGGGAGGGAGGGTAGGAGCAGGGGAAGTAGACAGATAATGAAGGTGGGAAAGAGGGGGGAGGGTGAGAGACACAGAATGGAAAGAGGAGGGGAAGGGTGACGGGGAAACAAACCGGTAGACGAGTCAAAGCAACGTCCAAAGTCCAGTAAGCTGTGATCCCATGGGAAGTAGTATCACTTCCCTATCTCTGTTGCAAGAGGCTCCCTTTACGCAGTGGACTCTCCCAGAGGGGTCTCTGAGACTCCAAGGCCTACATACTGGATCCTTCCCCAAAAAGGGGAGAGGGAGTGCTTTGGCAAGGGGTGCCATACCATACCTCATCTGTGAGTGGCTCCCATGGCACAGTGGTCACTCTCAGCGGGTTCGCTGAGACTCCAGAGTATACATATTGGATCTTTCCCCAACAAGGGGAGAAGGAGTGCTAAGTCAAAGGGCGCAAAGAACAGGGGGCTAGGCAGAGTAGCAGGTAAGGGGAGAGATTAAGGGGAGACGGGATAGGGGCTAGGGAAGTAGACAAAGAGAGAAAGAGTACTAAATGGGAAAATATTTAATTAATGGGTTTTATATAGCGCTGGCTAGACCCGATGGAATCAGAGTGCTTTACATGAGGAACAATAATATTGCAATTTACATCAGTTAAAAGTTACATAAGTATCAAGAAAAGCATTTAAAGAACATAGGGGACAAGGTGGATGGAGCAAGGAAGGATAAGGACAACATAGGGGACAATGTGGATGGAGCAAGGAAGGCTAAGGGGCCGATTTAAAGGAATCAAGAGAAGCGCTGGCATTTTGCCTCGAGGTCAAGGGTGCAGGTCCTCACTGAGTCAGCATCTGCCCTCAGATCACTGAGTTTGGACCCCATCTCAAATTTAAAGGCATCAAAGAAGGTGCTTGAAAACCTGTATCCACTCCTTAATGGAATCTTCTCTAGGAGTCCATCCATTCTCAGGGTAATTGAGCCGTGACCTTTCGGCGGACCAGTTGGTGCTGTATTGGGTTGAAACTGTGATCTGGTTAGAATCAATTTTTCTGGATTCCATGCCAAGTGGTTCCTTGCACTCTTCAGTTCCACTTTCCTGTAAGACAGTGTAGTTAGCGGTGAATCCCTCCATAACGGTGGCGCTGTCGGTGAAAAAGCTCAAAGCAAGGATGCTAGTGGAGGAGCGAATCCGGGCTGGGTTGGTCTGTTCACAGTAACGACCTATGTGTGGACCAACATCAGGCAATCCATCCCAGATTTCCAACCGGTCATACAGCAGTATACTCCTTGGGGGGATTGGTGTCCCCCTCCATGTCAAAGCTTTCAAACTCCAATATCATTTCTGCCATGTTGGGGGCAAAAATAATGTACATGCATTCCAGGTTATTCGGATACTTCTTGGGGAACCTCGGGCACTTGATCACTCCATTCGGCGCCGTGAAGTTTCTGGAACATTCCGACCCTGTTTTGTAGATTTCATAGCAGATGGAGAACCCAGCTCCATGAGTTTCGTAATCGGAGACAAATGTGATGAACATGGAGGGTCCAGACGAAACTAGTTGAGAGGGAGCAATCTTACCACAGAACTTCCCCAAAAGCCTCCCATTGGCATTTTCTCCCTCGATTATCTCCATGTAGTCCTACTTGCATTCTCTGTCCTCCAGGTCGAAGTGTGGGTTGAAGTTGATCATAATTTTCTTGTCCGGGTCGGGAGCCTGGATAAGCCATTCACACTTCTGGCTCGGATGGTAGGAGTGAGGCTAGTTGGCCGAAGTGAGATATCCTGGGCTTGCGATTTTTATGATTTTCCCGCATTTATCATTGCTCAGAGCCCCAGACGCTGCCAGGGCCAGCAGCAGCCGGGCACGACGAGTTGATGACTGTTGGACTTGGCCCTTTTTGCAGAGTTATCCCCAAACGTTTTGCCTTCTTCCTCCTATGTTTCTGACCCTCTTTTTGTTGACTTTAGGACTCTTGGCATATGCTCTTGCCCTTAAAACATGGTATGATTGGTTTACACCTGTTTTGTCTATTTAATTTACTTGTAAGTCCCTTGTAAAGTGGTATACCATATACCCAGGGTCTGTAAACTAAATACAACTAATTGGCCTGCAGCGGGGCCTGCGCCATTCACAGACGTGGCCTTTCAAACCTGTCTCAGGCCTGCCACTGCAGGGCCTGCATGTGCAGTTCACTGCATCACTGACTTGACATTTAAAACTACTTGCCAAGCCTTAAACTCCCCTTTTTACGACATATAGGTCACCCCTAAGGTAGGCCCTAGGTAGTCCTATGGGCAAGGTGCTGTGTAGGAGAATGGTAGGATGTGTTCCTTTATTGTGTGGCATGTCCTGGTAGTGACAAACACCCTTTCTCACTACAGTGAGGCCTACTTCTCTCATAGGCTAGCACTGGGAATTTTCTTATATATGTTTAAGTGGTAATTCCTTATCTGAAAGGAGTAGTGCTGCCATGTTTGGCATGTTTAGAATGGTAGTGATGAAGCACACTTACTGGTGTGGATGGAGTTATTTATTACTAGTAAATGCCACTTTTAGGAGGTGGTCATTTCTCTGTGCTTAAAACTCTGTGTCCTTTGCAGCCTCATTCCAATCCATGTCTGGGCATGGTTGAGAGCTACATTTTGTGGATACTTTCCAGACAGCCTTCACACAGGATGGGCTGGGTGGATCTGCATACTGATAATCTTCCTGGGCTGGGAGACAGAGAGGCAGGGCGCACTTATGTGTGTATAGTTTCTGCCCTCACACAAACAGCTTGTGTACCCCCTACTGTACATCTGGAGCCAGGATAAGGATTGAAAGGGAGTGTTGGGCACTTGTAAGGTTTCTGTTGAAGTGGCCCCTAGGTCAAAGACATTTTGAATATAAGTACAGTGGCTCTGACCCCATGGTTTTAGAGCACTTTTGGAACTGGAACTGAACCTCTGTTAGAAGGATTGCTGTATTAGACAAAGGACTCATCTGGACTGCACTTCTGTTGTTGCCCGGCTACCTGCTACTTGCTACTTGCTGGTTGGCTTAAAGGACTCACTGGATTGCTTTCCTGCTTGTTTCCCTGCTGCCAGCTGCTTCCTGACTCTGTTCTGCAAGGACACTGTAGCACTGACCAGAGAGATCGCCATCAAGACTGCTGGACTGGCTGTGTTAGTATCTCTGCCTACTGCTGCCTGCCTGGTGCTTCTCCCCCAGTGTTCTCCCAGGGAAGCCCAGTGCATGGTGGGTGCTGGTTGTGCTCCTTGTCTCTAATAGTATAGTGCCTAGGGAGCGCTTCATTTTACACTATTTTGATACCCGGTACAGGGAGAGGGTCTCATTTGTTCTTCTGTCCCACAGTGCATGGTGAGCGATTGTTACCTTTAAAGCCCCGCTACAGTGCAGAGCTCGCTGTGAGTGCCCTTGCCTGGGACTGCAGTGGGTGAGCACCTTCCCTCTTTAAAATAATGATGGAACGTGGAGTTTGCCTTTAGTGCTCCTGCCTGGGTGCTCAACGACAGCAGCGTGTGAGGCATACCTCACAAGACTGTGGGTCTTGTAAACAAGGCCGCCAACGATCAAGAAGAAGGTCAGCCCACTGAGTAACAGCATTTCCCCTAATGGGAGTGCCAACACACTCTTCTCTAACCTTGTGATCTTGGGGGACCCGAGTGGTCTTGGCATTGTTAAGCTGACGTCCAGAGCGGCTGCTCTTCAAACAAGTACTTCAGAACAGAATAACTCGGCTTGCCAGAAAATCTGCCAGCGCTCCTTGCAGCGGCTCTGTCTTGGCTATAGTAACAGCGGACTGAGAGGAGGGATCCAGCCATGCTGTAGGTCCAGAGTGGCTATGTTGCATGGGAAAGCGGCATTGGGTTCAGCAGCTGCACCTTGCGTGTGCAAACAGCTGCCTTCTGCAAAGCTGCATGTAGGAGACCCAGTGAGGACTCCCCGCTGAATTCGACAGTTTGTGCCCCCCCTTGAGATTTGGGGTCATTTACTTGAGCATTGCATTATGGGTTGAGCCCTCGATGGAGGCCCCCCCAGTCAGAAACTTACCACGTTTGTGATCACTTCTTTGAATTACCATACTCACTGTAGGAGGCACACAGGTGCTACTATGCCCTATGTTCTTACTGGTGATGTTTTTGTGATTTCATAGCCAACTGCTGCATTGCATGCTCTGATGTTTTCTAGTGTATACTGGTTCGATACCTACACTGTCAGGATAGTGTGTGCTATGTCAGCAATTGCATAATGTGTACAGTTATCGTGCTTCATGTATGTATTTCCTAGTGGGGTATTTGTCATGTACTAAATACCCACTGATAATGTGTTGTGTGTCACTGACGATCATTTTATTACTCAGGATAACAAGTAACATCTTTAAGGTATTGTTTTATTTGCACAGTACTTACGTTTTATGAGGCTTTGGCCTTATGATAATTCTACAATCTAGATACATATTTTATATATTCATGTGTGGAATCTCTTTTGTGTTACATTCATTGTGAAACTGGTGTGAGTGTGTTGTGCAAACGCTTTACATATTGCCTCTGATGATAAGTCTGACTGCTCTGTGCTAAGCTACCAGAGGTTGAGCAGAGGTTATCTTTGGTGTGTAACTTACTTACCCTGAATGGAATGGTGGGTTCTGCCTTACTTAGGTGCATACCCTAGCCAACCAGAAACCCAATTTTTATCAATGACTGAAAACACCCCTTCAAAAATACACTTTAAAAGTTGGATGGTGCTCATTTGCTTAACATTTTACAAGTGGAAATGGAGCATTATCACACCAAGGACTCAGATTCTAGAAGCTTCTCTGCCCCACAGTACCAGCAGGATTCAAGTGAGATTTCTGCTGAGTGAGCAAGGATCCCAGGTCACTTTTGTCTGAGGTTTTCTTTTAATTGAAAACATTTGCATTTTTTAGGACACCTGAATCTAATTCCAGGTATTTCTCACCTGACCTGCTCTTCACTAGTCTTCACACCAGCTATTTATGAAAACACGCCCCTCCTGTGGTTAAATGAAATACTGGCTGGATGTACAGAATATCTTCGTAGTTTGCACATTTTATTAATGTGAAAAATCTGTGAAGAGATGAGGTTTTGCATCACAGGATCTTCATTAATAACCGTAATCATTTCAATAATTCCCTGCGCTTATGTGGGAATGATCGTCTTGTTATATAGATTTGAGGTCGCCATCAGAAATAGGGATTAATTCCAAGCATTTGTGGACTGGAAGTAAACCAAACAAACGTGTAATTTTAGCATTCTGAAACATATTCACTAGAATCCATCGACTTCAATATAATCCATCTCTTTTTGGATTGTATGATACATTTCACTGTGTTATTGTTGGCTAATAAACCCCTGTCAGAGAAACCTATAGTTCATACCACTAGGAGGAAATAGCTCCACAGCCTGGCTGAGAAACATCCTTCTATAAGATAAATGTAGGTGACCATTTCAGCCACATTTTTCCAGGCACTATTATCTTGGGTCTGATAGAAAAGCGGACTCTAGTGTTGGTCAAGCTATTCTGAGGAATCTTTGTGGACTCTGTAATGAAAGTTCTTCCAGTATCTTATGTCAGTTAGAGTTTCTAGTTCTGGTACTTTATCATAGGAATCCTCATTGAAGTTCATTGGCCCTCACTCCTCCCTGACTTTATTTATTGAGCATCCGGTGTTAAAACATCCACATTTCTTTCCTAGCCTTTACTATTCATTGAAAAAAGAAATGACTCTTTGAGTCAACTGACAGTATAGTGCATCATGGGTAAAGAAAGCCACACAAAGTTTAAAGGGCGAGGTTTGTTTTTTTAACTCTTAAAATGTAAGCTGATGAGACTGCAATTTTCCTCATCATGTAAACATTTCAGCAGCAATTTGTGTTAAAGAAGCTGCACACAGTTTTAAGGTGGGCTTTTGGGTACTACGTAATGTCTAGAATTTGGAAACTCTTGTGTTGTGTGTGCTGCAACACAGAGACATGTTGAACTCTTTACCCTTTCTACTGACATATGGATATATATTGATATAAAGTTATCCGGAGTCCCGATATGCAGTCGGGAATTATTCTACCGATTAGGACTTCAATGAAGATTCCTTCAGTGTAGAACAAGTAAGTAATCATTTCTTCACAATGCTGAAGTAAATCAAAATGGCCTCCCCGAAAGCCAAGCTGGAATAGCTTGGCACCAGGAAAAGACTCCCTTAGGCTTCTCTTCCACAATGTTACAGCTGCTTCTATTGCATTGTATCACTAAGAGCCTTTAAAGCCTTCTCATTTGATCATGGCTTCACTATTCTGTCCATCAACACAGAGCATCCAGTTCCGAAAGATCAGGACAATATCACTTTTACCAAGGTTGGCCTTGACTATACAGACATCAAAAGATGATGCCCATCTTTGCAGCAGCCTGAAACTGCACTAGGCATGCCTGAGGCAGGTTATCCATCACTTGAGGTTTCACATTTCCTGCCTCTATAGATACTCAGGACCACTGAAAGATGAAAGGCCAAGATCCTTAAATGACAGGCACTATAGATGAAGGGCTTACTAAGGAACAAAGAGAAAATGTCTGAGAGTAGGGCACTCAAGGAAGACCATCGCAGGTAATACATCCTGCTGATGCCTACCCATGAGAGGATCAGCCTAGATATGAACATACTGGAGATGACTGCGCTAAAGACAAGCGCCATCCCATGAACATTGTCGGGAGCTCATTCATGTTTCCCACTGTCAATCAATCAAAAGAACATTTGGCACAGCATTCACATCAGATTTGGTTGCACATTCCTCACAATCTCCGGATGTTATTCTCTCTCGAATTTCATCAGTAGATGACATCCTCTCCTTCCAGCAGCAATAAAATGGGACAGTTAAGTAATTGAATATTGATGCAATTGCTCTTACAACTCAATCTTTGGTCCTCTTCGAGACCCTCCAACCAAAATCACAGGCAAGACCAACAGTTCCAACGGATTTGGAACCTACTAAGATTCCATAAACCTTTCTCTGACAGCATCTGTTAACCATCTATCTGGTATGAAAAACAAAACTTTAAGGGAATACTAAAATAGATAATTATCACCCTTTATAAATAGTCTGTGTGGCAATATGGCTACACCTGATCTTTCCTTTTATGAATATTACCATGGCATGCTTATGAGACACATATCTCAGCTGCATTTTACCCCTGTAACATCACAAGCACAGCAGAAGATGTTAGACCTAGTTGTATGCATCTAATCTTTTTTAGGCCACATGCCAACAATAAGATCCAGAAAATTTAATTTGAAGCAGGGAATGCAACTGGTATATATGTAGATAATGTTTTTCTTTCAATGGTCCCCTTATAGGCTACAGCATAAGCTGTGCTGTACAGGTAAAGTGCAGGAGAAGTGCCATTCAGAACCGCTGCAGAAAAAGCCATGCTTCGATGTCTGACACTTGGTGGAGAAAACTGAATCCACAACCTTCCACTACAAAAGGAAAGACTCTCCCCTTAGTAAATATTGATTCCATTCTCCTATCTTTGCTAGAAAGAAGGGGAATGAAGGCTTCAATACTAACCATTTCACTCTGTGGCAGGCTGCAAATGTCCAAATGTTCAGACCCACTAAAATCGCCTGATGTTCCTAAACTCCAGCATAATATGTTGGTTAAACAGATAAGCCTTTTGGAGGAATCTGGGGGGAAACAAGGAGAGGTGTAGGAGAAAACCAGGACTGGATTTACACCTGGATTTTCCTCAGGTAGTGCAATCTGGAATTTCTACAAAAGAATGTCAGTGAATGTCAAGGAATTGGGGGAACCAGCTGCAGTTAATGAGAAGGAGAAAAGAGGTTGATGGTGGGAGTGCTGGAGGGAGAGGGGGTCCTGCAATGGATCTCTTTGTAGAGGACTTGCTCAAGAATCATCTGCAACCTGGAGGACTGTCCAACTATTTCTCGGTAGGAAGGGTCCACCCGTGTCCCTGGGGGCAGACCCCGGCCGGGTGCGCCCCCTCAGCCCATATTGGCACTTATCTTCAACT
Organism: Lissotriton vulgaris; assembly: GCF_964263255.1. Lineage (NCBI taxonomy): Eukaryota > Metazoa > Chordata > Amphibia > Caudata > Salamandridae > Lissotriton > Lissotriton vulgaris. Next base: position 585,782,103 of record NC_141685.1, read on the forward strand.
TCCGCAACCGGGACATCATCCTCCAGACGGGCAGAGCGGCCCCCCTGATCTGATTACGATGTCCTTCTTCCCGGACTATACGGCGATGGTGGCCAAACAGCGCCCGAACTTCATTGCGGTAAAACAAGAGCTAAGAAAGCGTGAACTTAAATATTCAATGATGTTCCCCGCGAAGCTAAGGGTGGAGGCGGACAGCAAGACATGGTTCTTCTCTACTCCGGAGGAAACACAAGACTGGCTTGAGGGCTGGTGTCAGGTCCCGCATCATGGCAAGCCTTGCCGCAACGTCTACCAATTAGTGACAGGATCACAGTCCCCAGGAACGGCGGAGCAGATGATGGTGACAGAAACTCAGCACAAAGAGAACTAAACAGACCTCATAGACATTGTCCCCACACACTCCAGCTTAACAAGGAGTGATTCTTCAGCCGTGATACTGTAAGGCGTTGGAGATCATTTGATTGCATTGTGGGTGTATGGTCGGATGGGGCTGTGAGCTCCTGCAGCGTCCTGCTGCAGAAGTGGGGCTCTTTGGCCGATCGCCGCTGGTTTCGCCTGCAGCCCTGTATAGATTGACGACCCTCAAAGTATCGCAAGGACTCATCAAAACTGCTGAGAGGGTAATAACTTAAAAAGATGGCCCGGGGGGGGGGGGGTCAACACATGAGTCCCCCCCCCCCACAAAGAGATTGGTCTCAGGGGGACGGTGCTCCAGTGGTTTCGTTCTTTCCTGGCAGGCCGTCGACAAACGGTCTGGGCTTCTGCCTGCTCCGCTGAGATGTCGCCATTGGGTGTCGGAGTTCCCCAGGGCTCAGTATTGAGCCCAACTCTATTTAACATCTTTATGACCCCTCTGGCGGCTCTGGCGGAGTCTTTCGGGGCCCAGATCATTTCCTACGCCGATGACACCCAGCTCCTCTTCACCTGTGAGAGGGGTGCGGATTTCGATGGAGGTAGGATCCAGGGTTGCCTTGAGGCTGTATTTCAGTGGTTCCAACATAACAGCCTCAAGTGCAACTCGGACAAATCCGAGGTCCTCTTTTTCGGGTGCAGTTCGGATCCGGACTGGAAAGTGTGGTGGCCTGAGAACATGTTTCCACCAGCAAGTTCGTCCCAGGTGGCAAAAAACCTTGGGATTAAGATCGACAACGGCCTCTCACTGCGCTCACAGATAATCGGCCTCACGGGCACCTGCTTTGGCTTGCTCCGGATGCTGCGTTAGTTCCTCCCTTTGTTATCGGAGGAACACAGGAAGATCACAGTGCAGGCGATAATTGGCTCGAGAATTGACTATTCCAACGTTCTCTATCTCGGCCTGCCAGAATATCTGCTTCAACGGTTACAGGTGGTCCAGAATTCGGCAGCACGGGCCATCTTCGGACTATCTCGCCGTGCTAGAGCCTCGGGCCTCTTGGAGGCACTGCACTGGCTTCCTGTCCGGAAGCGGATAATGTTTAAGACCTTGACTCTGGCACATAAAGCCCTGCACGCCTCCGGAGCGAAATACCTCCAAAAAAGGCTGACCTTTTACCATCCAGCCAGGTCGCTGAGGTCAGAAGCCTTGTTTCTTGCTGTAGTGCCCCGTGTTAAGAGGGCACACATTGGAGGCCGCTCCTTTAGACTGTTGGCGCCCCAGTTGTGGAATAAGCTACCAGTGACCCTGCGCAGCACTTCTAACTTGTTGGCTTTTAGGAAGGGGCTCAAAACCTGGCTTTTTACTTCTTAGTTCCCGGGCTCTGTTGGTTCCTTTTCTGTCTTTTTCAGTTTTTTTCTTGCTATGTTATAAGATTGGTGTGCAAATCAAAGCGTCGGGACACTCTCTGAGTAGCCGTACGCTATACAAAATATAGTATAACATAACATAACAAAGGTACCGGGTAATGGGACTGAGGCGCTCTGCAAAGTTGGGGTGATGGGTAGTTCCTAAACCATCTTGCAGGGAGGGGGGAGGGAGAGAGGGTTTCTCAAGGAACTTTTTGTTTCAATTGGAATGTTTGTTGTTCTATGTTCTATGGCACATCACATACTCATGCATGCTGTTCATCTATTGTCGCACAGCTATAAGCATCCTGTAGTACACTTCACCCACACTGTCTATGGCGAGGCCACCTGACCCCTCCGATTTAGCTACTACACGGCAGCAGCGCCTACCTATAATATCCTGGAATGTCAACAGTCTCTGGGATAAGCTCAAACTGGGATTGGCCCTACTATACCCAAAGCGCACAGCACCAGTGATTGTCCTGATCCAGGAGACCCACTTAACAGGAACAACCTGTAAGGCTCTCGATAGATGGGGCTTTAGATTGGCGGAACACTCGGAGTTCATGTCTGGTTCCTCATCTGAAAGCAGCACCCTGTTGTTATAAAACACACCTACACAGACAATCAGGGCCATTTTGCGGCACTGTCATGCCAATGGGAAGGTCGGGTACTCAACTTAGTTTCGGTATACATCCTCCCAGCGCTTCACTCGTTGGTGTTTCCTGCGCTTAGCGCGTTCCTGCTTCAGCTGCCACAGCGTAATTTAATCCTGGGATGTGACTTCAATGCAACACTGGATGACACCTCCGACCGCACACCCCCTTGACAACAACATCAAGCGCACACTAATTTAGCAGAATTTCTATACACTATTCGTTTGGTAGACGTCTGGCGGCTCCGCTTTCAGCAGGCACAACAATACACGTTCCATTCGGGTGCGCATAACAGCCTGTCTCGAATAAATCACATATTGATACCGGCGGGCGAAATCGGGACCTTCATGGACGTAATGCACTTGCCGAGGGGCATCTCGGATCATTCCCCCGTCAGCGCTATATATATGTGGCATACCACGACGCAGCGATGAATATTCACTATCTACCCGGGATATTTTAAATATGCAAACATTTGGAAGGGACTGGCGGACACTACTAAACTTTACTTCAGTGAAAACGCGCCCTCAGTCTCTTTCCCACTCGTCCTATGGGAAGCCTATAAAACAGTGCTCCGTGGACAGGCGCCCTCCCTTATCATGAACCACAGGATAGAAAAAGCCCAGACGGTGATGACACTCGAGCGGAAAGTAGACGACCTGGGGGGGGGGGGCCCACGGGCAAGACCCCTCCGACATGACCGTCCATCTGCTGCTCCTCAAAAAGCAGGAATACAAAGACTACTTGTGGGAGGAAGCAAAGATGCGCATCTCCGCTACTCAGCATACGGTGTACGAGGTCGGCTACAAGGCCAACAGGCTTCTGGGCTGGCTTGACAAAAACAGAAAAGGCAGACAGGTGGATTGCAGACCTTCAGCTTCCCACGGGTGAAATTAAACCAAACTCGCAAGCCATAGTTGACCTCCTAGCACGGCACCACGAACGGGTGTACACTTTGGCGCTCACAGTCACGCAAGCAGACACGGAGGACTTCCTCCGCGATATCCGGCTTCCTAAGCTGACGGAGATGAAGTCAACTGCTAGAGGCGAAACTCTCCTCATAAGAGATAGAGATTGCGATTGTTAATCTTCAGTCAGGGAAGGCCCTAGGCCCAAACGGCATACCCATAGAGTGGTACAAACTAACCGCATCAACCCTCACACCATATCTCGTGGAGATGTACGAGGCCACTCTAGAGAGAGGGGAACATCCGCTAGACCAACGTATAGCAACAACAGTGGCCATTCACAAGCCTGGCAAGCCAGCTCAAGAGTGCACCTCCTATAGACCCATATCTCTGATTAACGCCAAGACTAAGATATTGGCTAAATCCCTGGCCAATCGACTCACACCGCATCTAGCCACATTGATACACCCAGACCAATCGGGGTTCATGCCGGGTAGGAACACAGATCTAAATCTGCAGCGTCTCCACAGCATACTAGGGCGTAAACACACCATACAAGAGGATGCCATTGTCATATCCCTGGACGCCCGAATGGCCCTTGATACGGTTGAGTTGCCCTTCCTATTTGCCCTCCTCATAAAGAATTCTGTGCTTGGTTTGAATTGCTATACACCGCTCCCTTGGCGCATGTAGTAGCTAATGGACATATCTCCCGGTAGTTCCCACTGCACCGAGGCTCCAGGCAAGGCTGCCCATTGTCTCCGCTTCTCTTTGCCCTTGTGTTGGAGCCTCTGGTGGCCTGGGTGCGACAAGACCCAGTCATTCGCGGGCTCCACTGGACGGACAGCTGTGGGGATCGAATTTCCCTATACGTTGACAATGTTCTCCTCCATTTGGCCTCTCCCAGACATTCTCTATCTTGTATATTAGACATTTGTGACTTGTATGGAAGACACTCAGGGTACACAATCAACTGGACTAAATCGGTGATGTACATTTTGAAGGGGTCCCCACCGGCACTACCAGCTACATGTGCTCTAACGATCGCTGAAGATACTTTCAAATATTTAGGGATCCACATCACTCATGATCCGAGGGTCTTCTTGGCTCTAAACCTCCAGGCTCCCCTACGACGGCTGCAAAGGGACACCAAATACTGGCAATTACTCCTGTAACACTGTCAGGAAAGGCGGCACTTTTTAAGATGATGGCACTTCTAATGTTCCTATATGTCCTGCAAAATACGCTTTTCTTGGTCCCCCAGTCCTACTTCCGAGCAATTGAAGGAAAAGTCACCAAGCTCCTCTGGGATAACAAACCAGCTTGCATAGCGATAACAAAGCTGTTCCGAACCTGGTACAATGGCAGCATTGCATTCACAGGTATACAAGTGTACTACTGAGCGTCCCAATTAACTGTCATTAATCACGGGCTTCATGCCCCACACACAGACCCGGCCTAAGGCCTCAACAGACTAGAACTGGTGGAGGAGGGATTATATCAGGCACTCTACAACAAGACTCGAGCCCTGACACACCCAACGAACCACACACTACAGATATGGAACATAGTGCATAGAAAGCTGAGGTGGCAAAATAAGATCACACAAGCAACGCCCCTCTGGGTCACGGACAAATTAGGTAGGCTGGGCAAGAGCAAAGGTTTCAAACATTGGGACAACATAGGAATATCCAGGGTTGGGGATCTCTGGGTGCAGGGAAAGTTGGTCCCATTCACGCAGCTCCAGGAGCAATCTGAGACGGCACCCACAGAGCAGTTCTGTTACCGCCAGATCAAGCACGCACTGAAGGCGGCGATTCCCCCTGACACTAGCCCACCCAAGGCCTCTCTGCTAGAGGACAGACTACTAACGGATCATATGACAACAAGGGCAATCTCCATGACTTATTGGAAGACTATAAACAACATGCCTGACCCCATGCAAAAGCTCCGAGGCCAGTGGCGGGAGGAGGTGGGAGACCTAGATGACGCTGATTGGCAGGTAGCACTTGCGTCACCCAGGGAAGTTACGATCACATCCAAGCTGCGCCTTGTACAGCTCAAGATACTCCACATAATTTATTACACAAGAAACACCCTCTATAAAATAGGGAGAGCTCATACCCAACTCTGTCTATGGCAATGTGGGGCAATTGGTACCTTCTTCCACACACTCTGGCACTGCCCTGCAATAATGGCCTACTGGAAATCAGTCATGAACACCATCACAAGAGTGAGAAGGATACCAGTCCAACCAGAGCCCGGACGTTGCATTTTAAATATTTGGGAAGAAACAAATCTTAATTCCACAGCACAGATGTGAGCAACACTGGGAATGATGATTGGGAAAAGAAATATTGGCAAACATTGGGGAGGGGCTGTGGCACCATCACACTCGGAATGGTGCAAAGATTTGGAAAGGGCCATGGTTGGTGAAAAGACTGTGTATGTGCCTAGAGGTTGTCCCAAAAACTGGATTAAATTATGGAGAGGTTGGAACACTTATAGGGGGGAATATGTGAATTACCGATACTGCCTCGAGAACCGGTTTTGCCTTAATGTGAAGGACGCTAATGTATGCACTGATGTAAATGCAAGAAACACCATGCAAGAGATGTCTTAATAGCTTTGACACATGATTGTATTCTTTATGTCTATATGTATCCAACAATCGCAATGTGTATGAACAATAGCACAGTGCCACTTGTGTTCAATAAAAAAAATTAAAAAATGTACTATACAAAATTATTTAATCATCACTGAAACCATGATTGTTTGACAGTAGACACATCTAGACCACAATTGTACAGAAATAGCCTAGCCCACATACTTTTCAATCACACAGTACAATTTAATAATCCGTGGTGAGTGAAATTCCTTTTTAGACCTTCTTGAGGTGCCGTATTAAGCTTCTGATGAGCATTATTTGTACTTCAAATATAATTTCTCTTCGCCCAGCCATATTCTTTAAACATTGACTATGATCTCAAAGTTTCAGAAGGCTCCAGTTAGATGCCTTCATCAGGATGATAGATAACGTTTGGCAAGGTAATCGTTAATTTTTCATCCGAAGATGTGTCTGTAAATAAAAATTAAACTAGATTCAATTTTCATATTTAACAACTTAATCAGACATTACTTAATTTCTACCCCACCATGTATATCAAGATTATTTCTTCATGATACTATCAATTCAATTTATTGTAATTATTTTGGTTTTCAAAAATGTTCTACTCCATTAAGCATATCATCATATTTATGGCAAACTTAATTTTCAAATGATTTTAGTATCACACAATGATTTTGTATAGTATACAAATCCTCATTTCCCAAACAGGTCAATTATCTCCTCATATAGTTATCAAAACAATATTTTTCTTTCAATCATTCATCCAATTCGCACAAAAAAAAAAAAACATGTTACATTTCAGAGCTACAGTTTCCAAATTCTCTTCTAAGATATAATATTCTTTCTTGTTTTTTCTACATCATTCAATTCCATTCTCAGCACATTATGGAAATGTATATTTTTTTATCTTGCATCACATCCATATCTCCCTACTCTTTCTAAAGGTACATACCTTGAATAATTATTGGTCTGCACTCAGTACCCACTCTGTAAAAACATATTTATTTCTGCACACCACTATTGGGATGAAACAATATTAGGTTTCATTTGTATTTTCATCGAGTATGGCTCTTAATCTATTATCCCAAATATCACCCAATCTTTTTATTCATGGCGCCTTTATATATTCTGCATCACTGCATAGCCACAATGTGACTTCTGTGTTAAAATAGATTCTTCTACGTGTCTACCTCTCTCATTATCTTTTCCCCCTCATATCCCCTCACCTTCTCTTATGGTATTCCCCTCGTAACAAAGCTTATTTCATGCGACATCACTTATTTTTTTTTCTGTTGCAGGCATGCGCCTGGTCCTGTATTTCTTTAGGGGCATACATACACCACAGATTAATATTAAATCCTTACATAAGAGCTATCCCTTTCTATAAACGATTCCCCCAAAATTGTCATACATTCTCTTGCATTCTATTTTTTTGTTCCCTGCTGGTGCACATATTGGCCTCAGGCTATATATTGTTAGCGTCTCTGAAGTAGCTGCTCTAGCCAGAAATGGATACCAGGCTTCTTGTCTGCCATTACTGTCTCCAGGAATAACTATTGTCCATCATATTTAACTAGTAAGTAAATATGTAATTTTTATTTGTATAGTTAATCAAAACCTGTGCAATGCAACCAAGTTTTAAAAAAGAAATAAAATACATAAAACCACATTTAAAATAAATACATATTGAGCAGCAGTTGCGTAGTAAGGGCGCCGATTTATCAGTGTTCTGACTTGGTTGCGTAATGGAAAGTGCAAAAATGCAGAGCATACATAAGAACAATTGGTGGACTTCCTGTCGACCTGTCTGTTGAGTGTTTATGGTTTTAAGCACCTGGGCAAGGGATATAAAGTGCGGTGGTTATGAGACCAGTTTGTAAATGGTGGCTTAAAGGCCGCTTGCTTCCGTGGCGACTACAAACTCTGATGGTGGAGTGTGTTCGCTAGCTCTTGGCATTTTCTTTTCTACCAGCTCACAAAACTTTACCAGCCTGCAGTTGAGCTGTGGAACCTCTGGGTTGAAGCAAGCCAGCACTGCCTCTCTCTGCCTATCCCTCTTGAGTGGAACTGAGTTTTTAGCTGTCAGAACCATTCTCCCTTCTCAGTTTGTTGCAAATTCAGAAGTGCGGCAGGTCTTCAGTGGCTAAGCCGCATAGTTCACAGCAGTTTGAGAACTGATCCCTCTGCCATGGTGGAAGGTGCGGAGCTGAAGGGAGAATCCCCATACAATGTTTTATGAGATGTCTTTGAATAGCCTAGGCTGGGATATTTTTGAGGAGAGAGTGAGCTGTAGCCGTTGATTGCCATCCGGGCAGGACTGTGGTCTGAGAATTTGCCCTTGCCTTCTACCAGTAAGAGGCTTTTAATTGATTTGCAAACTTGCTTTTTGAAGGCTGCGTGACTGGTTGGCATATCCCAGGCCTGGGACAGCCCAGTGTTTGTGATGGATTGCTGGGGGAAATGTTTGGCATGCGATGTGCTCCGGTGCTGCAACTCTCACCATAGAAGGTGATTCAGGGTGTTAGGAGGAGCGTGCCTAATCTTATGCCAGCAGACAATGAATGCACCCTAAAAAAACACTATATACACCTACAGTCTCTCACATGTGTATGCGATGTTATGAAGAAAAGCCCTTGTTTTTCTCTCAACTCTCAAAATGTGTTATAACACAGGGGAAGGCATCCGTTAAGGATAAGACCCCTCACTCACCCGAAGGTGACATGCTTCATCATATGGGTCCTCCTTACCAGTGGGGAAAACCTAGTCACCACAGGGAGCTACTACTTCAAGGTTTTAAGGAAGGAGCTCAGAGATGTTTTGAATTTTCTATGGAGTAGGATGGTAATCCCATATGTGTGCTGTTAAGGTTGAGTGAGGTATATTGCAGCGCTGTATGAAGAAAGGGTGTAGATTAAAACTGCCTAGATAGATCACCATTAAACTTTATTCCTGTGTGCTACCTGACAGGATTAAAATGTAACAGCACAGTGGTATGGATATAAACCACTGTTAGTGATAGGTCGACATGTTTCAGCCTCTTGATCTAATTTCAGTATCAGCGGCTTTCTTCAGGACCAGATATTTATACAATGCTGCTGCAGTTTGTGTGCAATATGACAAATAAAATAAAAAAGTAATTTGTGATACACCACCAGTATTCCTGCTCAATTCGATTGCTTGTGTCAGACCATACTCTGGATATCTGTGGAAAAAAACAACAGATGCAGAGGTGGTTGTGGGAGAGAGTGAGAATGAAGGAAGGGCAATTCAAAACAATTCAAACCAATTACATCACATGTTTCACTGTGCATAGTGTTCTGTCACTATGTCACACTTAAATGTTGCCTTATATCTATTTATAAGCATTATGGACTTACCCACAATTGTTGGATAACCCAGCCTCACCTCTACCTGTCAGGTTGCTCAGGAGGGAGGCCCCGCGCTGCGGGAAGAAAAAAGACACTGTACTGATTGCTGACCACACTGTCTTTATATCTCTAAAAATCTAAACTCTCTAATGTCTGGAGGGACATTTACGCCATGGGCCGTGAAACGCGAGGTCAGTGCATACATTCAAGGCATGTTTTAAATAAACAGGATCCAAGTTATCCTAAGTTTGGAAAAGTGAGCTTAGTCCTTGTGATGAATCTAGGCTGTACTCTAGTTTAAAAGGGTTTCTCTTTTAGTTTGACCTTGTAGTAATAGTGAAGGTAGACAGAATACTGGCTAATAAGCCAGGCTATGTTTCACTACAATCTAGCTTCTGTTTTAGCCTGTGAGTCACTCTGCTTCAATGTAGAGGAGTAACCCTGCAAGCCTATATTTAACTATTAATATGCAGCCAGAGGACTGTTCAGCAACCAGACCCTACCGAGAGCAAAGTGACTCACCTGTCCGTCGGTACCTTCTCGTGGAGCAGAGCTAACCCCGGGAGGTACCGAACGGCAGGACTGCTCGTGTATATATAGTCTGATTAATTGTTCACAGCTGTGCTGAACGATGGGTCCTGACACTGGTCACCGTCTATTCTTATGCCTGCGTTGTAAAGTTGTAAATGCGCATGTGTAGCGATTCAATACTGCTTGTTTGCGCATGCGCGAGATCGTGCTTCGTGATCGCCTGTTCGTTTTATATGCGCATGTGCAATACATCGCACTATTTACTCGCGCATGCGTTTTTAAACGTGGATGACCAGCGCTACCACCTAGGATACTGTGCTCACGGGGAATACATCATAATACACAGTTATGTAGTGGGATTGACTCTTTGTCGAAATGACAGTCCATATATCTCTCCATGTATCTTTTATTTCTGGAGAGACAATCATGGAGGTAGAAGAAAGGGTGTGTTATTGTTAAGCTGTCCAAATGTAGGCATAGTCCTTTATTGATCGTAGATCAGATAAGGGATTACTAGTGGCACAATTTTCTTTATAGACACAGGCTATTCGAAGTGGTTATTGTGCCAGTAGCTGCTGCGTAAGTTGGTACCATATTAATCATGATGTCCAATGGCGTATCCCTATTATAGAAGAGAGTTACTCAAATATGTTGATTTAATATTAAGAACATCTCCTGGATAATGGGAGAAGATATAGATATCTTATCGCAAATCATGAAGGGTAATATTATCTTTGTGGTAATTATTTGCTCTCATGGAAATAAAGTTATTAATATAAGTATTATGTCTATCTGTTGTGCCAGTCAAGATACCTTGCAATTATTCAAGAAACAAGTCATAAATTGAATTAAGCATGGAACCTAGCGTTCACAGGAACAGTGCACACTGCATTTAGGTCGTTACCTGCATTTTCTTATTCTGCAAGTAATATTTCCCACTCTTTCCTTGCTGTTATCTGGCCCGACTTTTTGTTCCCAGCTTGTGGTACCACCCCCTCTTAATCTGTGTTTCATGGCTTTGATTTCTATAATGTATTATGTCGCTCGAATTAACCCCTTTGAATTGTGGCTGTTGCAGCTGGAACCAGGATATCTCTTCGACACCAACTCCAAGACTGACTAGCACAGAAGAAATTCAGATCATCGCATGTTTTGCAGACAAATGGCAGGAACAAAACAGCAGCTTCAGAAGAGAAAAGCACCCATACTCCCATCTCTAATATTCGGCACCACAGAAATAAAATGCAACCTTAAACGCTTTCAGTAGTTGTTTTTTTAGTTTCACTTATGAAAAGCATGTACAAGATGGAAGGTGGACCGAGAGTGAATTGTGGTTTTGGAAACCATCCAAGTTCTCTATGAACTGAACTTGTTTTGCCACTCGGCGCACAACATCCGTGTTCATGAAATGTGTTGCTGGCATCTCAGAAATGAATACCGTTACTTAAATCTCCGGTCTATGCTTCTTGTGCCCCAGTGCAGAGTGTGGAGGTGAATTACAATCCATGCACAAACAGCGGTACACACAGATTGGAAACTCCGCCTTTTCTAAAAAATCATTGCACCGCCACTGCTTTCCCTTGACCGATTCCGCTAGGTGAAGCCAGCTGAACTTTATTGGTGAAAAAGACAAAACATGTAGAATTTAGGGCCAGATATACGACCATTGGAATTTGCGAGTCAAAAATTGCGACTCACAATTTTCTAGTCGCAAATTCCAACCTACAACTGTGTCTGAGACACTGTTTGCGATTCCCAATGCGGTAGCAAATTGCATGCATATTAATAAGGCTGCCGCAATTAGCAACCCCATTGGTAATGGCTGGGGACAGCAGACCTCCATGTCTGGGACTGCTTTTAGATAAAGCAGTTTTTTTAAAAATGTGTTTTTTTAAATGCAGCCTGTTTTCCTTAAAAAACTTTTCAGTTTATTTTTTTAAGGGCAGGGGTCCCTGGGACCACTGCCTGCCTTAAAAAAATATTTGTGCATGAATTCACAAAGGGACCCCTTCCCGTTTGCGAGTGCTTTACCACCCTTCTGAGAAGGGTGGTAAACTGCGAGTGTTCTGCGACCCGCAATTACGGTCGCAAAACATTCTTACATGGGTGTTGGACTCGCTATTAGGAAGGGACGCCCTTGGCACACCCCTTCCTAATAGCGAGTCGCTTATCCTATTTTGCGAGTCGCTAATTGATTAGTGACTCGCAAAATAGGGTTGGTACATTGACCTGACATTTTTTGCAGCCGCTAAGGGGCTGAAATCCCCTTTGCAACCGCAAAATTCGGTTGTACATCTGGCCCTTAGTGTTTTTATAGAAATTTTGCACCTTCTACCTCATTTACATGAGAAAAACGTGGACTAAGCCATTTACAAAATGTTCCCTACCTTACCCCGGGGTTATGGTATATACCAGGGACACTAAATAGGTCACATCCTTTCCAAATTGCTTAGATTTTGGGCTGACTGAATACACGTTACAGGACGCATTCTGGTACAAATGCACCATACATTGTGACCCATTTCAAGACATTTTTTCTAAAATCAGAGTGTAGTGTAAATTTGAACAGTGGGAGTGGCACCTAACCAGAGCACAAAGGTGAATAAATCTATGCAGTAAGATAAAATTGAATAAAACCTGCCCGGTCATTACGTATGGACTCAGTTGTGTTCCTCTATGATGTGAGACACGTTGAACACGTGAAATATTAATGGTGATTTTCAAGCTATTCATACTGTACAGTCTTAATAAAGAGGCTTATGACTTATGCTATGCGCCAGTTAGCGTGTGAACTGAAATGGCACATATATACAAATGTATTACATGCAATTCTCACTCCTGAACAGCCGTGATTTGTGACCTGCACCAGAGACCAGACACGTTCTCTTCTGTCCTTCCTCCCTTGGGAGGGGGCCGTCACATATGTTCTCGCTTATTCAGTGCTGTATCTTAAAGTCTGGTCCATATTTCTGTATCTATGACCTTCCCCGTCCATCTGCACGGTCCCTCTAGTCTAGATAGAGCTACAGACCTCTGAACAGAGTGGATCATGCACATCCAGCACAACAGGTTTCTGTCTCAATGACTGTCAAGGTGCCCATAACAGCACTCGACATCATCAATTATAATATACTGCACACAAGACAGAACACTGCACAATCATCCCACACAAAACAGAACACATGACACATATCCGGCATGGTACAGCTGTGCAATGTAGTTGGCTGTCAATGCCGACCCAGCCACAGTTTCTGCTAAGAAGCAACACGAACGCACACACATCCAACACAACCTGTACACTGCACACACCTCCAGCCCAGCAGAGGTATGCCATAGTAAGGTATCACGGTGCTAACAGAAAACACCACTCAGGTTTGCCAACAGTCAAACACATCGAGCGGAACTGCTTACAACCACTCAACACTTTTCTGATATGACAGTAGAATGGTATCATTATCCCCCCAAAAACGAGAACAAATGTAGTTAACAAGTTAACATAACATACTGGCTAAACCAGGGCACAAGTCCTATAAAAAGAAGTGGGGGGGGGGGGAGCTGACCCAGTTAGGCAGTTTATACGTGACATCATAACACATGCCATTACATCACATAATGTCACGACACGTGACATTCTACGTTGCATCACAAGAAGTGATATCAGATACTAAGATCTCACGCATATGTTGATCAGGTGTATCAGGAGTTCATTTTAGTGATTTATGATATTTAAAAGGTGAGATTTTGAGTTGGGCTTATGTCAAAAAAGTGGCGCAATCTGTACGCAAAATCTAGGCCTCAACAAAGACTTTTTTATTTTAAACCCTGCCATAAAGAAATTGGCAACAAGGAAAAGCATGGTAGTATATCTGTTCTACTTAATTGATTGCAAAGTCTGCATTTCAAAATATTTTATGGGGTTAAGGCAGCAGCTGCAGAAACACTTCTATTTAAATTATTTGTGTAAATACTGAGAGACTAACCCATCCGACACCTTTACAGTGCATGTGCATATATACAGGGACTGAACAAAGTAAAAAGAATGCATCTCCTAAGCACCTGCGAATGGATAACAAACACTGAGCTTTTGTTTCTTCTCCCTTGCATTTAAGTGTGATGTTCCAGGCCGCCTCCAATCCGACACTAGATCAAAAGGAGGCCCAATGGCTCCTTAACTTTGGCACAGCTGGAGGTGGAAAGAAAAGGCCCCTCGCTGCCTGCACGTTGTTGCTGGGAATGGAAAGCAGACAACATGCAGCCACTGCTAAACTTGTCCCGGTGTCTTACATGAAACAAGTTCAAAATATTTCTGTGGGGCCCAACTTCTTGGCAGGGGGGACGTGTGAAATCACTCAACCAATCAATCAGTCAGGGAATTGTAAGCACACTACTCACCCTTGAGGGACTCAAGGCTCTGAGGGGCGTCGGAGGTGGGTCCGCAGATCTGTTTAGCCAAAGAGCCAGGTCTTGAGGGTCTTCCTGAAGGTGTTCAGGGAAGGGGGCACGTCTGATGACTGCTGCTAGCTAGTTCTAGGTCTTGGCTGCAATGTGAGAGAAGGATCTTCCGCCTGCTCTGGCTCTGTGGAAGCGTGGGGTTTCAGGCAGTGCGTGGTTGGAAGATCAGCGGTTTCTTTTGGGTACGTGGAAGTTGTTTCTGTCGTTGAGGTATTTGGGTCAGTAGTTGTGTAGGCATTTGCAGGCGTAAGTGAGGATTTTGATAGTGACTCTTTTCTTCACAGGGAGCCAGTGGAGACTTTGTAGGGGTTGACTGATGTGTTTGTATCAGGGGATGCGGAGGAAGAGTCTGGCGGCTGCGTTCTGTATTGTCTGGAGTTTGCTGAGTAGGGACTTATTGATGCCGGCATAGAGTGCGTTTCCACAGTCCAGCCTGCTGGTGATGAGTGCTTGGGTCACGGTCTTCCTTAACTCAGGGGGGATCCACTGAAGGTCTTGGAGGATGTTGAAGCAGCTAGCGGTGGCAGTGTTGGCCTGTTGATTCATGGTGAGTGATGAAAATAGTAGGTGGACGCCGTGTACACCCCCCCCCCTCACTCATGCCCTGGGCTAAACCAAATAAGCCAGAAGGAACCGTAAGCGGAACTTCAGCTGCTATACTGCTCAACAACCTATCAGTTATTTAAACGCACCTATTGTGAACGGGGATAAAACCACAAATAGGTAACCAATCTAAATATGCTCTGACGGGTACTTTAAAATTAGGGCGAGAAAGTACATTACCTCATTAGTGCAATGAGGCCCTATTGTTGGTAGAACTATGTAGAACTATGTAGATATGTCTCATAAGACAATGACAATAGCAACTCGGTTCTAATTAGCTTAGGATTTCCACAGCAAATTTTGTTTTCGATTTGCTAATAACTTTAGCACAGTTCGTTAGATCTGTAAACAAATGGGCATAAACTTGGCCTTTCCAGAGCATGTTCTTAATTTCAGATTTCGTGAAGATCTGTCAACTGGGAGAAAGTGATTCGGTGTGATCTAAAAGTAGGACTCACATTCTGTAGGAATTGTTTCTCTAGCAAACCATGCTGGACGGAGTCCCCCACACCCTGACATTACAATTAACTGTACTCTAAATAGGCCCCTTTCGTGGTTTATTCAAAATTTATAAAGTAATTTGAGAAAAGATTTTGCAGAAGAACTTTGAAAGTTTATTCTTTTTTTTTCTTTTTTGAAAACAAACCCGATTGGCATTTTCAAAGAATTACAGTCACAAAGGTGGACTGGCAACATTAGACCAGGCAGACATCAGGTCTCCTGGCTTGCAGACTCGCTCCACTCCGATACCAGCCCACCGCTCACAGCCCACGCCCCTCCAGCGCAGCTGGGAGGAAGAACTGGCTCGTCCCTGCACCGACATGGTATGGGATGCAATGCTGGCTGCAGGGTCCCAGACATGTCTCCCGTGATTCCGCCTTATACAGTACTATATCATGCACAGGGCATCTGTGACCCCAGCAAAAATAAAACGATATTTCCAATGAACGGACACTGCCTGCCCCCATTACCTGGTAGATGCCGACCTCCTGCACATGCTTTGGGGGTGCCAGCGCCTCCAGCATTCCTCGCAGAGGGACACTGCCCAGCTGTCCACCTGCACGAAATACTTGAAGCTAAACACCTGGGTGGTATGCATCCTCTGTCTCTTATCAACGGACGAAGAAAAATAAGGTCAGATCTCACTTCTTTGATGTAGGGCTAATACCAGCCAAACGCCTCCGCACTCGTCGATACAAAGCACGGGAGGCGCTGATGTTTGCGGTTTGGACACAGCCTCTTATGACTTGGGCTTAGGCGGAAAGTGTCACCTTGCAAAGGGAAGACAGTTTAGGACTACGCAAATGCCCTATAGCGATCAACTTGGATGCTGTCCTGGTGGACCTGCGGGCCGTTGATCGTTCGGCTCCTGGCATTGACTCGCCACCACAGCAGACAACCTAGTTCGCCAACTGATTCAACAGCAGCTGGGGCTGTTTGGGCTACGGACCACCTGCGCTACACAGGGTTCAGAGCTAACATCTGGATACAGTGCCTCCAAGTATGCATCTAAATCGCATAGTATGCATCAAACAGCTTTACTACGGGGCGGGCCGAGACGGGTATAGGGACTGTTTGAATAAACAGGTGAACTGAAATTACAACAAAACAATCAAGCAGGGGGGTTTATATAGCGCGTTACTCACCCGTGAGGGTCTCAAGGCGCTGGGTACGTAACTTGCCTCATTGCCTTCTGAATAACACACTGAGTAACAAAAAGGGGGCAGTTTATATCAAGGAACTGGCCATCTCCTTCAACATGTAGAAGGCATTCGACTGTCAAGTGGGGCTCTCACTTCAGATTGTCGGTGGGACAGGCTCAGCCACGGTTTTATTGCCAAGGTAAAGTGACTACATACCAGTCCATGAATCTACTGCGAAGGTTCCTCTCCGATGCCTTCACTTTGGTAAGACCGGGCTTTCTTTTCTCCCAGCTATTGATCCTACTTGCTCTGGAGCCTTTACCAGAAACTATTTGACAAAAGCAAATACTTTTTAAGGGGTGTGGACAGTAACCCGGTGTTCCATGATTTTACTAAATGCTGATAACCTTGTTATTATCAATCCCAAACTTCAGCTCCCCAACTCGATAACTCATTACCAGTTCTTAACCATTACATTCTATAGGATTAATTGGGACACGAGTCTTGTCCCATCTCTTTCCAGGAGGACCACGAGAGTTGTGATGGACGGTTTCAATTTCACATGGCATTCCTCAAACCTAATACACCTGCTAGGTATTGGTCAACAGAGGTCTACTTAACATGGCCTCTGACAATTTGCTAGCCTCCACCTCCCAATTGTGATACACAAATAATTATGCCAGATACGTCTCTTAGCAACTGTAAGGCAAGGTAGAATGTCAAGATGATTGTGGCACCACTTTACAACTTAGCTCAGCTTGCTTCACCTCCTGGTTCCCATATACACAAATAGAGGACAGATAGATTAGAGCATTTTTGGCAAATGCTAGCCTTCCAACATCAGAACACCTCTACTACTTCAAAAGTGCCAAACTTAGCAGACACAGGCTTTTATTACCTAGCGCACATTTAAACAACTGACTTATATGTCAGGTCTACCAGGCACATCGATTTGGACAGTGATTCAATGCTTTTATCTTGGGGAATAACTAGTCTTGATGTATTGTGAAAGACTTACATGACGAGCCACTGACAAACTGAGGGCCGTGTTGGATCTTCTCGGGCTGCTGCCCAAACTAGTGTGGAGTGTAGACACATGAAAAAGCCCACCATTTGGTACAATGCTGGCTTTCCAATCAAAGGTACATTTTTTTGGCCTGCCATGTTTTCCATCGGGGTTAAAAGGATGGAGGACATCCCAGGAGTGTAAGTAGCCACAACTTTCAGTCGTAAGAATAAGTTTAGCTCAGTTCTTTTTGTCTTCTTCATCTCCAATTCTCTTTCAGCCAATGGTGGGTTCAGTGAAGTAGTGGATTCAGCTATATACAACATGCTGATTATGAAGCTTTGATTGGAGACTGTAGAACTACGGGTTTAAGAATAAACACTTGCTTCAAAACTACACAAAAGAGCGTTGTTGCATTTCCACGCTAGGGATCAGAGGCGCAAAGCTCAAGTTTGCATATTTTAAGATTTTATATAACTGGTACTGCACACTGGTTGCTATGCAAAAGCTAGTTTACTTGTGAATGACCAGTGCTAAAGAGGTGGGGCTTTAAACTGCAGTTCGAAGCACATATTGTATTCATGTTCCACACTAACAATACTGGTCGAATGTGTGGCAGCTACCGAGACCAACTAGTGACGCACAAGTTACTTATCTTCGGTAACAATATATCTGTAAGAAACATAGGTTAGTTATAGAATTCTTCCCTTAGAATTACCCCCAGGCGTCAGACTGGACCTTGAAAGTTTTCGTCAGCAGTACCTCTGCGCGTCGTGTTGCCAGGATGACGTCGTAGTAGCTACTTAGACACCCCCCTGGCGCGCAGACTTCAATTCTGTACACTACTTTCCGCGTCAGAAACGCAGAGTCATGCAAGACACTGACCACTGGTGCACAAAACTAGGGCCCTGAAAGGACATCCTTAACCCTAGAAATCAGTTCGCAGAACGGGGAGGATGGGTCGGGCGGGAAGAAATCTATAGAAATCTATAACTAACCTATGTTTTACAGATATATAGTTACCAAAGCTAAGTATCTTGTGCATCTGAAAGAAACAGTTAACGATTCCTTACCTTAGAATAGATACCCCAGTAATACCAACCCCGGAGGTAGGTCTGCAAACCAAGTTTACACCAGAAAGAACTGGCGAACAGAACAGCCAAAGAAGCAGTCTCTACCGACTTGGCTGTCGAGGCAGTAGGGTCTCGTAAACTTGTGCAGCGATACCCACGTAGCTGCCCGACAGAGGTCATTAAGAGGAACTCCTCATCCCAAAGCAGTAGTGGCTGCAGTCGCCCTGGTGTTACACAAAACGACCCAACCTTTCTTGGCACCCATGTAGCCAACAAAGAGCTAGTCTTCCACCCAGAACGGTTTGGTGCGATCCAGATAAAAAGAAAGCGCACGTTTTGGGTCCAGATGGTGGAGCTTCTCTTCCTCTTTCGAAGGATGCAGAGGAGGAAAAAAGGAGGCCAAAGTGATGGTTTGCCCAATGTGAAAGGCAGTAACAAACTTGGGAAAGAAGGATGGACGAGTCCTCAGGACAACTTTGCTGGATGTACAGACAGAAAAGGATGCTCGGATGAAAGTGCCTAGAGCTCACTCACATTATGCAGATGTGATGTCCACCAGGAATGTAGTCTTAAGAGTTAAACACCTCAAAGGACAGTTGTGAAGCGGCTGAAAGGGAGCGCACATTAAATAGGTCAAGACCAGATTCAAGTCCCACTGAGGAAGAATGAAGGGAATAGGAGGAGAGTTATGCCTTTTAAGAAACTATTTACAACCGGAGACTTGGAGAGAAGGCTGATCAGAAAGCCGAAGAAAGGCAGAAATGGCCGAAAGATAGCCTTCGATAGTGCCCAGAGCAGAGTCCTGCTGGGCCACAGAGAGAAGGAATAAGAGAGCCTCAGAAAGAGGATCCACAGCCTTTGCTGCTCCCCATGCCAGAAATTTGTTCCACCGGCAGGTGTATACCGTCTTAGTAAAGGGACGCTTGTCTGCCAAGATAACATCACAAACCTCAGGAGGCAAGTCAAATGACTTGAACTGCCGCCGCTCAATCTCCACGCAAGGAGGTGGAGGCTGGACAGGTGCGGGTGGAGGACCGTCCCTTGCTGCTGCGACGGAAGATTCTTCCGAAGAGGCAGTCGGGTCAGAGGATCGATGGCCATGTTGAGCAACTCGGGACACCAGACTCTTCGTGCCCAATCCGGAGCCACCAAAATGACTTGGGCCCAGTCGTGCTTGATCTTCTTCAGCACTTAGGGCAGAAGTGGTATAGGCAGAAAGGGGTACAACAGACCGCTACGCCACTCGCGACGAAAAGCACCGCCTAGCGAGTGCCGCCTTGGGAATTGCAACACGTAGAATTGCTGACATTGCGCATTCTCTTCGGTGGCGAGTAGATTTAACCAAGGCTCTCCCCACTGTTAAAAGAGACCTTGCACCACATCACGGTAAAGACGCCATTTGTGATCAATCATGTACCTGTGGCTGAGTTAGTCCGCTTTGGCGTTCAGGGAACCTGCCAGGTGTCGAACCACCAGGGATATGCCCTGATGTTTCAGCCATGTCCGGAGGCGAAGGGCCTCCTGACAGGGTCCACGACCCCACTCTGCCCTGTTTGTTGAAGAACCACATTGCAGTGGTGTTGTCCATGAACACCTGCACTACTCTTCCCCGGACAGAGGGAAGGAATGCCTTCAGTGCAAAACAAATCGCCTGGTGCTCCAGAAGGTTGATGAGGAGCACGGACTCAGTCGGAGACCAAAGGCCTCTGATCTCCGCCACTCCCATGTGGTCGGCTCATCCCAGAAGGGATGCGTCCGTCACCACTGTGTGCTCTGGATGGGGAAGGTAGAGAGATCTGCCGTTGACCCAATCCTGGTTTGTGAGCCACCACTGCAGTTGTTGTGCAGTGCCCCCACAAAATCTGGAAGCAATCTAACAGATTCCATAGACGCTGCGCCCACTGGAACTTCAGGTCCCACTGCAGAGCTCGCATATGTCACCTTGCATAATCGACCAGCAGAATGCCAGAGGCCATGAGGCCCAGCAGCCTCCAGGTCATCCTGGCCGAAACCCGGGATAGAATCCGAAAGAGCAGAATCATAGCCCAGACATCCCAGACTGTTCGGGAGGATAAACCCGAAACCGCGTCGTGTCCAGAACCGCTCCGATAAAAAGGAGCTTCTGAGAGGGCATCAGGTGTGACTTTGGCCCTGATGGAAAACCCCAGCGAATGCAGGAGGTTGGCTGTATTTTGGAGGTGGGAGTCAACAGTCTGGGGTAAGCCTGCCTTCAACAGCCAGTTGTCGAGATGGGGGAAGACTGGAGCCCCTGATCTGCGCAGATGAGCTGCGACCACTGCCATCACTTTCGTGAACACCCCAGGGGCGCTGGAAAGGCTAAAGGGGAGCACAGTAAACTGAAAGTGCTTATGGCCTACCGGGAACCGCAGGTAATGCAGGGGTCAGCAGGACAGGGATGTGAAAATAAGCGTCCTGCAAGTCCAACGCTACCAACCGGTCTCCAGGGTCGAGGGCAGTCCAGACCGAAGCGAACATCAATAGCTTGAACTTCTTTCAGAGGAAGCGGTTGACGTTCCTGAGATCCATAATAGGACGCAGGCCCTTGTCTTCCTTGGGCACCAGAAAGTAGTGGGAATATCAACCACATGATAAAAGGATTGAGAGGAACCCCTTTCTACGGACAAGGGAAATTGGGTATTTCAAACCTAAAAAAGAACACATTTTCCCTTAGTCTACTATACAATATATTGTCATGCAATCAATAACCTAACCACTTTAGGCAAAAATAAGTTGAAAACACTTTGTTACAAAACTATAGTAATCTAGCTCATAATACAATACATTTTTTCATCATAAAATACATTGTACAAATAGAACATTAAAAAAACCTTCCTAACAGTGCAAGATAAAAATCAGAATGCGTTAATAAAGTTCATACAAATTCCTGATACCACAAATAATCAATTATAATCAATAGACAAAAGACTACACACAATGTAAGACAAACTAATGGTCAAATCACAATTGCACATCTGTTCTTTTTTTCTTTGCCACATGCGTTAATACATTGCAAACATCAGTATTTCACTATTCATGTGTCAATTTCCAGATTGTGTCTGAAACAAAGAGTCAACGCGTTTTGGTGGTTTCTTTCGTTTAATTTTAACCACCCTTTTCAAGACTTAAGTTTTTCGTTGTCTTTAGCACTTTCGAGATTATTGTATCTCTTCTCCCTTGTTAATAACAGTGAGACCTTACTCTGGGATACTTTCTTCTTGTTCCCTATATCTCTTTGTGTCTTTGTCGTTTATCTTCCGACTATTTCCTGCTGATATTTAATATCGCTCTCATATGCGATGTCCATTTGTATGTGTTAATATCCTCTAAGCTTCTTTAGACTTATGGGTTTCCTGCCAAGAAACTCGTAGCTGCTTTCTCCAGGTATGTGCCTGGTTCTGGATTTAAAAAAATCTTTTCATCGGCTCTTGGTCATGTTAGCCCGGTCGTTAGTTACTGGTTTCCTTTCAGTTTCACGCAGCTTAGAATCAGCGTATGTATTTTCTATCAGCCTCCCCGGGTTGGTATCAGATCTTCCTGATACCAACCCGGGTAGGCTGGTAACTAACAACCGGGCTACCATGACCAAGAGCAGATGAAAAGATTTTTTTAATCCAGAACCGGGCACATACCTGGAAAAAGCAGCTACGAGTTTCTTGGCGGGAAACCCGCAAGTCTAAAGAAGCTTAGAGGATATTAACACATACAGTTGGACATCGCATATGAGAGCGATATTAAATATCAGCAGGAAATAGTCGGAAGATTAACGACTAAGTCACAAAGAGAGATATAAGAAACAATAAGAAAGTATCCCAGAGCAAGGTCTCGCCGTTGGTATTAACAAGGGAGAAGAGATACAACAATCTCGAAAGTGCTAAAGACAACGAAAAACTTAAGTCTTGAAAAAGGTGGGTAAAATTAAACGAAAGAAACCACCGAAATGCGTCAACGCTTTCTTTCAGGCACAATCTAGAAATTGACACATGAATAGTGAAATACTGATGTTTGCACTGTATTAACGCATGTGTCAAAGAAAAAAAGAACAGATGTGCAATTGTGATTTGACAATTAGTTTAGGTCTTACATTGTGTGTTGTCTTTTGTCTATTGATTATAATTGATTACTTGTGGTATCAGGAATTTGTATGAACTTTATTAACGCATTCTGATTTTTATCTTGCACTGTTAGGAAGGCGTTTTAATGTTCTAGTTGTACAATGTATTTTATGATGAAAACATTTATTGTATTATGAGCTCGATTACTATAGTTTTGTAACAATAAAGTGTTTAACTTATTTTTTTCTAAAGTAGTTAGGTTATTGATTGCATGACAATATATTGTATAGTAGACTAAGGGAAAATTTGTTCTTTTTTTAAGAATAACAACCACAACCTACTTCTGGGACAGGACCGAGCTCTATGGCTCTCTTGGCCAGGAGAGCCTTAACTTCCTGTTGGAGAAGGCCCAGGTGATCCTCCGACATACGGCGGTCCTGGGTTGGCATGGCTGGAGGGGTAGCTTCAAAGGGGAGGGAGAAGCCCCTTCAGACTATCTGCAAAACCCACCGGTCCGACATGATGGTGCACCAGTAGGGGAGGTAATGGTGTATCCTGCAGCCCACTGGTGTTTGATAGGCCTGAAATGTTAGTCTAGGAAGGCTGAGAGGCAGCTGCAGAGTCGGGTTGGTGGACTGGCCTGCCCGCTGGTCCCCTGAACCACAACAGTTTTTCCCATGTCCACGGCCGCACGAAGGTTGGGGAACGTATGTCAGCCTGTGGCTCGGGGGGGGGGGGGGAACGTAGAGGGGCACCCGTTCTGTAGCCACGAAACGGGTGAAAAGCTGACTGCGCAGGGCGGCTGGAGAGGCCCAAGGACTTGGCAGTAGCCCACGAGTCCTTGACACGCTCTTGATCTTTGTCCACTTTGTTGCCAAAAAGGGGATGGCCATCAAAGGGCATGTCTATGGGGGCATTCTTGACATTCCCAGAAAAGCCAGTTGATCTCATCCAGGCATAGCATCAAAGAGCAACCGACATGGAAATGGTCCTGCCTAGAGAGTCGGTGGTATCCAGCCCACAACGGATGGTAAACTACGCCGCATCCCTCCCGGCAGCAATAGCCTGGGAGAGTGCTGTCCGGGCCTCCTACAGACACTGAGGCAGCAAATGTGCAGCTATGTCCCACACAGAGTGGGAATAACGGCCTAATAGACATGCAAAGTTTACCGACCACAGCCCCAAGTTGGCGGAAGAGAAACTCTTTTCCCAAGATGATCCAGCTTCTTGCATTACCTCTCTGGTGGAGTGTTAAGGAATGCGCTCTTGAAGGTAGAGGCTTGCACCACCAAGCTCTCAGGGGTGGGGTGTTGGGAGAGGACAGTGGGGTCACCCGGAACCAGGCGTGGCGTCAGGCAATCATCCTATCAACAGGAGCCCCCATGTTGGGCCTGGTCCAGTCGCCTGCGGTTGAAGAACCTCCGTCAGGAGGTTAGTCCTGACCTTCACTGTAGGGAGCTCGAGGTTGAGAGCCTTGGCCTCCCTACGCAACACCACTGCGTATGACACACCATCCTCAGTAGCCACCGTAGGAGGAGACAACATGCCAAGGGTAGGGGAGGTGTCCAGACCACTGTCATTCCCGACAGCCCTGTTCACGGTCTAACTGGTCAGTCAGAGGGGCACTTGACCCCTCTCAGTACTCCTCATCCTCTGGGTGCCAATCTGGCCTAAAAGGGGCCCCAGGAGTGAACAGGGGCACATAAACTTCTCTCGGCCCGCATCTGGCATTGGACGCCGCCGGTCTGGCACCGGGTCCACATCAAGATGGGGGCCGGGTTAGACGCCGGCGGGGGGCACAACCGGCATCGAATTCGGTAGCGGGAGATAGAGGAAACCGCGCTGATTGAGGTATAATAAGGTCACCCGTTGTGGATCCGAATCCAGGCCTGGATCCAAGGAGGGACTGCGTCACCAGAGCCGCCAGCGGAGAAGGTCTAGGTTCCCCAACCAAGTCCGCTGGCCCGACTGCGCCCAGGCTGCCCAAAGATGGCGTGCATCGCCTTGTTAAACTTACGAAGCTGGGCAGGAGTCGCTCGGGGTCCCGGGAAGGGAGGGAAACTGAGTGGACTCTTCAGGCTACACACACGGAGCCACAAGAGGGGCACCACCTGCATCCCTCGTCAGCCAACCGACCGGGAGAAGTCGAAGAGAGACAATGCTTCTTAGACTTCTTCTTGTGCTTAGACTTACCTGACCCCAACTGCTAAGAAGACTTAGAAGAATGGTGATTGCTCCACGACCAGTCCTTCAACCTCCCTCGCGACTGGGACGTTGAACGGCGTGGACAGCTCCCCCAAAGACTTCGGACCCATGGACCAGCAATCGGAGCATGAGTTCGGGTCGTGGTCGCTCTCCAGGCAAAAGAGGCACACGCATTTCGGATCCGTAACTGACAGTCGAGAACAGGAACTGCAAGCTTTGAAGCCGGGCATTCCTATGTGCACTAGGAGTCGTAGGACTCAAAAGACGTTGACAAAAGTCGCTCAAAAAGTTCAGTCAAAAAGTGACTGGAGATACCGCTCTCTCCGAATCTGTGCTGGCTGCCGGGGAAAAAGAAAGAGCGGACGTCAGTGCGCAAGGGCGGTGTCTAAGAAGTGTTGGGGCTGTGCCTTGCATTCACACTGTTAAGCTGACATGAGCTTATTAGAAGTTTAAACGCAATTTTTCCTTTCAGCTGCCTTTTGCACACGGCACACTACAATAAATGTTTAGCGCCTAGCAGTGTTTTGCTTCACACGAGAATAATATGTTTTTCTATATTAGCAGCCTTGCTTGGTAAGCTTTGTCTGAACAGTGAGCGCCGAGGCCTTCAAGGTTATTTCAACACAGTGGTTGTTGTTCGGACTGATCAGCGCACGTTCTAGACACAACATATATGCAGCTGTGGCCACCTCTGATTTTGGCACGTTTAATAATACACTGCCCAGGCATGATCACACACACTTGGAGAACATTTGCATGCTGAGAGCTAGTGCAGAATCTGAGGTGATCCATTTCTGCTAAGTACCAGCGGTATGGGGCCGACCTTGTAATCCCAAGAGACCTGTAGATCTACAATAACCTACTAGCAAGGAAGGGTGAAATATAGGTATATTTAAACATGTTTCCATTAGCATTCAAATCTGCTTTCTCCCTTTGTTTTTTATGGAATAGTAATTATGCTGATAATCTTGTATGCTTCTATTATGTCTGCTTGTGTTAGCTAAGATACTGCGCATGAGAACACTGCATTAGAAATAAATATTTAAAACTTGCTTGTGTCTTCTTTTACTCCCCATTTTGAACTGGTATGAGAGTATAACGAAAGAGTGTTCATGTGTTCCACATTGCCTGAGGTAATCGAAGTACCATGTTCTAGGTTATCTAATCATTGGTGTTATGGAAGAGCCAATGAGATACTAATGCTAGTCTGGTAAGGGGATTTTGGGTACTAAGGTGAGTTTTGGCACACCCTATTTCACTGAGGTCCCAAGTCTCTATGCACAGTTCTGCGTAGGAGCAGAATCCCTGCTACATGGCGGCCATATGATGGGTCTTATTACATGACGCTTGAGTAGTATTTCTATCAGTCCTTAGCCCCTTCACTATTGTTTCCGGATAACAGTAGTGTCGGACAAACCTACATATAGTTACATAGGTCTACTCAAGCTTGAATCTTTCAAAACGGTTTCCTTTTGAATTACTGCCCAGTTGGGCTACGTTGTTTTACATTGTACTTTTCTTCTGTGTCACTATGGCTAACGTTGATATACCGCAGCATAGTCTCATTGCGGTCCGCAATCATTTGCAAGCTTATAACGTTGGTTTGGAGGGCATGGCAGTTATTTTGGTGGCCAGTGCGGAGGTTGCTTACCCGTTTGAGATTTTCTACTCATGGGTGATGTTTCCGGCAGCAGATGTGGCTACTCAGGTGTTTTACACTTACACTCACACAGCCGAGCCTGGGGTAATATGTCCCTTATAGGACACAGGAGAATCCAATTTCTGCATGGCAGCACCGTGTTTGGTTTGATGGCGCCCTTCCCCACAGTGTAACGGCGGTTAGACTGGGTCCATTGTCCATTCCAGGCGCTTCTTGGCAGGTTTTGTCTGGATTCACCCTGCATCCTCGTGCGGGTCTAATTCCCGTGACTGAATTACGGACCCTTTATAACTAGTGTTATTCGGGCCCTAGTTCAATATATAACCTGCAATTTCCAGGGCGGGCCCCTTGTGTTGCGGTCCTTCCAGCTGGACCGAGCGGAATGAAGCTTAGTCCCGTGATGGTCAATGCAATAATAGGCAAGCGTCCCCAGGATAAGGAGGATATGCCTTTTTGGCTTGCGGTGAAGTTTGACCAGCTGGAAGCAGTATTTACTAATTCGACTCCCGTAGAAAAACACAGGATTCTTACAATTAGTTTACCCAAGGACTTGGCACCAGAAGTCGGTGACTGCGACTCATGGGGTAGGATTTTTGCGGAAGTGGCACTCCGTCAATGGCTGTCCTTCCGACGGTCATTAAGCGTGTTCAGGATGAACACGGACCGGAGGCTGCGGTTGAGTTGGGAATGAGACTCGTGGGCTTATTTGATGTAGTTTCCGATCTGGTCCTTTCTAATATAAAGGGAGATGCAGTGAACTTTCAAGTGGCTAATGCCTTACGCGAGGTCCCCGATGCCGACACACCTCAACAGTTACCGAGAATTATTACGGCGGCTTATAAAACCATTGGCCGCAATAGTTTAGGTGTCAAGCCCTTTTCTGCTAAAGATAAAATACAAACTCAGGGTGCGAAGTCTGAAACAGGCGTTCAACCCACAGCTCCAAAGAAAAATTGGACCCGAAATAAAAAACAGGGAAAACAGAAACAGGAGTCCCGTCCCACATCACCAGTGCCTGAGTCTACTGAGCGAGTCTATGATTTGTGGGACCGCACTACGATTAAGTCGCCTGATAGATTTCAGGTTCTTGATCAACGCTCTCCTCGTTCTTTACAGGACACATCGGCCTCTTCGTCCTGTGGTGGAAGCAGCGGCAGAGGTCGGGTGGCCCGCAGAGTCGCGACCAGCACTGCCCGAAAGACGGAAAAGGGAAGCAGGATGATTTTTCACAGAAGAGACCCCAGTTTCAGAAAAAGAAAGTTGCCGCTTTAACAGCGAGAAATGGGCGTTGACGTTGTTGGACAGCGCGGCGGAGATTACCATAGTGCGCGAGGCCCTGCGTCCACTACTGAAGGTGACAGCGACTGACCAATATGTTGTTGTAGAGTCAGCTGATACTAGAGTAGCTCCCCCCGATTGGCTTTATGAAATTGTCCTTTTAATTGCAGGTAACATACAACGTACCATAAAAGGGGTATTTTGGGAAAATCTTACAACTACCTATGACATTTTGTTAGCGGAGGCTGACTGGCCCCCACCTTTAGTACTCGCAGCTCCGAAAGGGGAGGAGGTGATCCTCCCTAGTTTCGCGCACACGGTCTCGAAAGAGCATGCGCTGAATTTTGCAGAAGAGTGGGCTAAAGCCCTTGCGCCGGCTCTGTACCGTACTCACTGTGGTTGGGATACATTTTCCCCACACCACGAGATTCCCTTCCGGTCCTTTCCACAGCCTCAACCTCAATATCCTAGCCGGCGTGAAGCAAAGGCTTCCGTGGCAGAAATCCTTGAACAATTAGAATATCAAGGAGTGACTGAAACTTGTGTGTCACTGATGAATAACTGACTTTTTACTGTGACCAAGCCTGACGGTTCGTACCATTTGGTATTGGATTACCGGCATTTAAACTTGCATTGCCGTACCTGTGCAGTAAAGAATACCCACTGCTCTGCTTTGGTGGATGGTCTTGTGTGTAAGCCGTTTAAAGAATAGTCCGGGTGTGTTTGCTGCCCGCATGGTCTCTCTTGAAGACGAAATTTGGGCGCATCGGTGTCGCGTTGACCGCATTATTTGTAACTTTGGGGACTTCGGTTACAAGTTCAACTCTGCGAAATCTCACATTGCAGAGTACACAGTGTTGTTCCTGGGCTATGAGCTCAACAATGAAGGTCGAGGATTGGCTCCTCACTTCTTGGAGAAATGCGCACAGCTGCGCTCTCCAACACACTGAAAAAATTAGTCCTTGCTGGGATTTTTGAATTTCGGGCGTACCTATATTCCCGAATATGCCTGAACATTCAACCATTTTGCAATCTTTGCAGGCTGATCTTCTAGAATCTTAATTCTTACTGACTCGTGATAACCACACGAACCTGGTGATAAGAATCATCCCTGGGGCGGAGGGTTTCACATACCTTACTTTTAACAAAGGTGACAGTGCCTATCGCTTACAAGTCACACTTGTACACGTTGGCTGAAATCCGGTTTTCCACTGTGGAAAGAAAACGCATGTTGGTTGTTACCTCGTATCATACTCTAGAGGCAGTGACGAAAGCCAGTGTAACAAATTCTACAGCTTTGCACCCACAGTGGATACAATGGGCTGAAACATTGACATCTCTGGATGTCACGTTCATTTTTGATGCTTCCTTACCGTCACAGGAGTTTTTGCAGTACGAGTTTTTTCATCCTGCACCATTGCCAATGCAGCCTTTGGAGGATTTCCATTGTATCATTTCCATTGATGGTTCAGTGCAAGTTGCGCATGGGTCTAAGCACGCATACCTCTCAGCTTGCGCCATTGTGGTAGGTACCATGGTGAATGATTAATTCAAGTCCGAGGTCATACATATGCAGACATTAGGGGACTGTACCGCACAATTGGCAGAGCTCCATGCTCTGATGCTTGCATTGGAGTACGCTGATCCTAGTGAGACTACTCTTATTGTGAGTGACTCTTACTACTGTGTCCAGTCTTACAATGAAAACCTTTTCTTTTGGATTCAGAATGATTTTCGTGATTCCAAGGGTAGCACGATAAAACATAAAATGATCTGGGTTCGAGCGGCTGAACTTAAAGAGCAGCTACCACTCGCTTATGTAATTCATACTCTGTCATCAGCGCGTGGGAGTTCATGCTGTTGGCAATAGTTTTGCCGATGAGGCCGCAAAAACAGCAGTATCGACATATTTGGTTGCAGCAGTCACACGTTCCAAAAGTAAGATTGATGATGACATCTTGGTGGCTGTTGCAGCTACTGACAAGGGAAGTAAATATCTCAAGGGTTTCCCTTCGAAGTATTCATATCACTCAAGTCCTGATAAAGTTCATTATGTGAAAATACCGGATATTGGTGAAAGATTGATTCCCAACGTGGACCGCAGGTCCACACTGATTACAGCTGCCCACGAGGGTGTTGCGTCTGCGCATGCGGGTGTTTCGGCTACTGTTTCTCAGTTACAACAACGTTTCTGGTGGCGGGGACTGTACAAAGACGTGTAATTATGTCCTTCAATGTGACATTTGCCAGCAGATTAAGACTTCGACTGCTACGCGTCTGCCCCAGACACAGTTGTACATTTCTAATAGACCCCTTGGTTGTGTGTATTTAGATCACTGCTGTCCTTTTTCCTCTGATACTGCGAATAAGTACATTTTATTTGCAGTTGATTCTTGCACACGCTTTGTTTGGGTGATGCCACACCGCAGCGCTGATTCGCGAACTGTCATAAGAGACTTGCGTATCTTTGTAGGAATTTTTGCCTGTGGCACCTTCCATTCGGATCAGGGTCCAGCGTTCACCTCTAAGGCGTACAAGGATGCCATTAGTTTGTTGGGGGTACAAGTCAAGTTTTTGTCTCCATACAGGCCTGAGGGTACTAGTGTTTTGGAATGAAAGAACCGAGATTTAAAGCAGTCTTTGACAGCTAGTGTTATAGGCACTGGCAGCAACTCGCTGGCCCTTCTCAATAGCGTGCAACGTGCACTGTATCTCCCTAGAAAGTCCCTGGGTGGGCGGACCCCATACGAAATGCTCTTTGGTATCAAAATGTTCGTCCCAGACCTTGAAGGTCTAGACCAGGCGGCAGTTGCTGCCCCCTTTGACGTAGATGAACATGGTCATGTTTTACAGAATCTACAAGAGACGAGTGACAGTCTTGCAAAGGAACACTTGCCCTCCACATCTGATGCTGTGTTGCAGATTCCAAAGTTGGCTGGCTACCCAGAGTTGGTGAACTGGTTCGAGAGAATATCAAAAACAAGAAAGAATTTGGTCCCTCATATCGAGCTCCAGTTCCTGTACTTGCCGTGCAGGGCACAAGAACAGTCATTTTACCACCACTTCCAGGTCGTAAGGAAAAAAGGTACATCTCCATTGACAATGTCAAACTACACATAGTGGCCGATTCTTCTTAGTACGACACCAGCGGTCTCCTGTTCGTCTTTTTTAAGACATTGTTTTGGCCCCGGCTCTTGCTAACAGGCCTGACAATGTCCGAGATGCCTGCAGTTTCCAATCCTTTATTGAGTTCTCCACCTGATGCTCATCTTAATGAGACTGAATATACTTACCCCACTGACTTATCAATGCCTGATTTTCAAACTTGTTTGGCTACAGAGTCCAGATTTTCATTTGACACTGACTCTCACACATCGAAGATCCCTTCAAAGATTTTTTTAGGCAACATGGTTTAAAAAACATTTTTTGATTCACCCTTGGACCTACATTTTGTTGGTGCTTTTTTCAATTTACTTGTTCATGTCAATTGGATTTGTGGTGTATTTTTTCTGCCTTGTCAACGGACACTATGTTGAAGAGAGAACATGTATTCAACATATTAATGGAACATTGGCACCCCATTCCTCATCACGCAGATTAAAGAGGGACCTGGCTTTTGTTAACATTACTGCTTGGCCCGTCTTAGATGGGATTGTGTGGGATGCTATTAAGATTTCAAATCCACGGATGCATAATGTCCCAAATGTCCTAAGGGTTTCTATGGGTGATGTGATTAAACAAAATATACGTTCTGATGATTGGGATGTTCAGGCCGTAGAAACTTGGTTTTCTGATATGAAATATTATGCTGCCTTTGGTGCTGAAGATTTGTACTTAGATTCTGCAAATTATGGTGATTTGTATTGTTATCAACACTTGGGTAATTACTACCTGCATAAGGCTAACACCAGGAGGAATATGGTTAATTATAAACAATGGGAACATTGCCCCACTCCTGTCGAAGGCAGCTCCCCTTCTCTTTTAAAGAGGTTCACTTATTTTACTGATTTTGATTAGTCAAATCCTAATGAATTTCATTTTAAAATGACAGAGAAGTCCACTTCCAAGGATAGACTTACCCACACAAAATTATTATATTCGAAGTCCTTTCTAGACCAATTGGCTATTGGGGGTTATGAGCTGTGGAAGGATATTATTGATCTTAAATCTGTTTAGGGTTCTAAAAGCTTGCAAGTGCAAGGCACTGAGGCTTTGCATCGTGCATGTCTCATCCGAAACCATATGTTGTTTTTGAATTCTACTATTTCACAAACAACTTGCTTTGCATTGGCTACTACTAAAAAATTAAATGCTCCTTCATGTCCTGAATTAGAGGAATACTCTGGTTGGGATAATACCAATTTTTCAATTAGAGAAGTACAAACGCTGTTGCTGAATTCTACCTTTAACATATCCAGTTTGGATCCTAAGGGTTGGCTGCTGTGGCACAGAAGTGCAGATTCTTGCTAGCATTATTTTCTGGGTTTAGCTCAGGGCTATACGCAGGTTAGAGTAGATCCTCGTTTTGAAAGTGGCCATTCTGTGACTACCTATTCTGTAGGCAAATTATGTCAGAGTGGACTCAAACATTCCATCCACTTTAACGTCAGTGAAGCTGCATTTATCTAAATTGACGATTTTGATCTGAACGTTTTGGTCAAGGGCCCGGCTTCCGGCAGATCAAAAAGATGGATATATGCTATTTACAACAAATTATGGAAACTGTCCCAGATTGAGGCTGCTTCCCGCATTAGAGCAATAGATCAAGCAAATTTAGAAAAAGTGCTAGCAGTTGTAGATAATAGCTTTAACACGCTTTCTTCCCGCTTTTACACATTGGTTAATATTGTTTCATCTGTTGTGGACATTGTGCAAGAGGATGTGTCTGTTTTGTACCATGGTCAAAATCAATTGCATTCTATTATGCAGTTTGCCTGGACTTTGCAGACATTGAAATCAGGGAAAGTGCCCTGGCACTACATGAATACTTCATCATTGTTTGCCACTTTTAATTGGACTAAAAAGCAACATTTTATGTCTATGAAAGATGCAACTTTTTCTATATTACACATTGAAAAGTTAGAACCGTTACCATTTTCTGGGGCCGAGACAAATTCAGCTGTGTGGCTTATCCACGGATTGATAACTTTACCTTTCCGCCCTTTTCAAATTCGAGGCCTGCATGAAGTACTATGCAATTGGCAGATATGAGCCTTTGGGCACCGCTTATCTTCATCAAGCTGGGTCACTACCATGTACCTATAAGTGCCTTAGGGAGGGAAAAAGAGGTTTATTTGAATGGAGAGGATTGCACTACAACACCAGATCACTCATTAATGTGTAGGAATATGCAATTGCATGGCTCTTGTAATCAAAAAGAGACAAATTTATCCCTGTATTTTAAAAGGTACACCAGCACGTGCTATCATACCAACATTTACATTACTGGCAAACGGTAGTTATTTACTTTTAAACAACGAGGATTGTTGTGGGATGGTAGCAGGAATTCCTTACGTGGTTACAGTCAGTGAACGTGTAGTCTGCTGTAAAAATGTAATGTTTCTGCCCCGCATTGGAAGCTGGATGTTTCCATCTGGCTGTCGATTCAGACCTTGAAAGCAGAGTTCAACAAGATGAGTAGCATAAGAGCTCTATGGTCTCAGAAACAAGTCGCCCTCACATCTGTTCGTGAAACATTTGTCCTTCACGTGGCAAAAACCCGCACAGAAGTGCACGCTTTATTAAATACGGATTTGCCCTTGTCTTTTGGTGAATTAATTCAGACTATCTTTGATGCGTCTTCCGCCACAGGGCTGGCTCACTTTTTTAAAGTGGTTAGCAGTGGCCTTGTGATTTCATTTCAAACTATATTTGGTGTGTTCCCTGCATTTTTTCATTTGATTTTCTCCAGCTTGTTTGGTGGATTTCCCTTAATGCTAGCTCTGGTTGCAGGCGTACTTCCGTTTTATTTATTTCAAAATGGATGCACGTCCTGTGTTGCAAGAAGATCTATCACGGCTGTTGCTGGTCCGCAACGGAATGCTTGAATATTATGAAGAGCTGCCTCCTACTGCATTGAGTGCAGCTTATGGATTATAGTTTCGATTTTCCTTTTTCACATGCGCCCAGCCTGTCTTTCATTACCCGAGTTGTGATTTCGACTGGGCCCTGGATTTGTGTCTCTGCAATACGGTGTCTCCCAATGCGGATTATGATCAACTGATGAGCCCCTTAGTTGGTCATGAATTGCTTTGTTCTGGCGGAGGGATTATGGCCTTTGCCGCGATGCATGGAGTCCTGGGACGTTGGAAAGTTTTGGCAGCGGCGCAAGATTTCTTGGCACGCAGTTTCATTGAAGAAACACAGAGCTGTCCTTGGATGGTGCTAGATGCTCCGGTAATTGAGGAACATGTATGTTCCTTCCCATTGCTGAATTGGATTGCCGAAATGTTTTTTGATGAGAACAGTGACTTCCTATTGGAGGCTGTTGCGATATACTTTTTTGGAGTGAGAGGTGTCGTCGCTTCTCTCTCTTCCATGGCCGAGGTCACCAGTTGGACATCAGACTTCTTATTTTTTGGTTTTTATTTTTTCCACCCAGGCCTATTGACTTGCCTATGCCCGTGGCTAAAATTGCTTGATTTGAAGTAGTTTCAATTTATGAAGTTTGCTCCTGTTTTTTCACTGCGGCAACTTGAACTTGAATCTGACTGATTGTTCTTGAACTCTGCTTTCCAAATTTGCCCCCGTCTTATCAGTGCTCAGATCAAGGCAGGGTGTTGTGGGGCTGTGCCGAGCATTCACACGGTTAAGCTGACATGAGCTTATTAGAAGTTTAAACACCATTTTTCCTTTCAGCTGCCTTTTGCACACGGCACACTATAGTAAATGTTTAGCGTCTAGCAGAGAGTTTTGCTTCACACGAGAATAATATGTTTTCTATATTAGCAGCCTTGCTTGGTAAGCTTAGTCTGAACAGTGAGTGCCGAGGCCTTCAAGGCTTTTTCTACACAGTGGTTGTTCGGACTGATCAGCGCACTTTCTAGACATAACATATATGCAGCTGTGGCCACCTCTGGTTTTGGCGCGTTTAATAATGCACTGCATAGGCATGATCACACACACTTGGAGAATCTTCGCATGCTGAGAGCTGGTGCAGAATCGGATGTGATCCATTTCTGCTACGTACCAATGGTATGGGGCCACCCTTGTAATCCCAAGAGACCTTCTGTAGATATAAAATAACCTACTAGCAAGGGAGGGTGAAATATAGGTATATTTAAACCCGTTTCCATTAGCATTGTAACATGCGTTCTCCCTTTGTATTTTATGGAATAGTAACTATGCTGATAATCTTGTATGCTTATATTATGTCTGCTTGTATTAGCTAAGATTCTGCGCATGAGAATACTGCATTACAAATAAATATTTCAAACTTGCTTGTGTCTTCTTTTACTACCTGTTTTGGACTGGTATGAGAGTATAACGAAAGAGTTTATGTGTTCCACATTGCCTGAAGTAATCTAAGTTCCATGTTCTGGGTTATCTAACCATTGGTGTTACGGAAAAGCCAATGAGATACTGATGCTAGTCTGGTAAGGGGATTTTGGATACTAAGGTGAGTTTTGGCACCCCCCAATTCACTGAGGTTCCAAGTCTCTATGCACAGTTCTGTGTAGGGGCAGAATCCCTGCTACAGTAGCTACTGAGACGTAATCCCGATGACTACGCCAACGACTGATGAAGAGCCGACTGCCGCCACCTGCCGACGCGCAGAAGTACTGCGGATGACAAAACTTTCCAGATCCAGTCTGGCGTCTGGGGGTAATTCTAAGGTAAGGAATCTAGAACGAATGGTCTCTTTCAGATTGACTGTCTCAACCCTCATCCAACCTAGCTATGGATACCTAGGATGTTTGGTAGCTCTCCTCACACTGGCAGACATGGGTGCCTAATTAGTGTCCTTGTTAAGATGTTCTTGGACCATGTAAGTCCAATCTCCTTTGGTTCTTTTCCTATTGGCATCATGCATATTATGTACCAACTACTTGATCAGATACAACTTTTTGATCACATCTTGGTCCCGCAGCTAGATCTCTATGTAAAAAGATAACCTCATCGGGGTGGGAGGAGTGCTTCGGTCGGATATTGTTCTCTCGCCTATCATGCATACCACATAGCACTGTAGTTGCTGCTTACTTTTATCCTATCCCTGAATCCACAATAGGAGGTGGCCTCAGAACAATGGTCACGTGAGATTGTCCCACATTTGGCCTGCCCATTATGGAGATGTGGGCCTAATGCTTTCCAACACTCCCAATTGTGGTGTGGAACACCACTTGTCATCTATTTCACATGTCAATCTATCCAACAGAGTGAATTTACAACCCATCTCCATATACCCCACCCCTCACAACCTCACGCATAGTTGCTTCAATACAGATATTAGTGCTCTACCCAAACACCAGTGTTGGCAACAAGTTTGCTGCAGATTCAGGTAACGAGGACTTTGTTGGAACTTGTGAGAAGTACATGAGAAGTGGGGTAATACCATTGAACCACGTATTATGCACACACGTACATGAAATCAGAGGGCGCAGTCAAGACAGACTACACAAGTTTACACAGCGAGTAGGCATTTTCCTATTGGGGCACAGATATAAATGCCTGTACCCACAAATATTAATCCAGCAACAACAATTAGTTGCGTCGTGGCCTTGTCATGGGGAACGTGATAACATGATAAAAGTAACATCACTTTTATGGTAACCCTATGGTCTGCAGTTAACAACATTTAAAACATAGTAGAGTACCTGTCGGGGAACTTATGACAGGAGTCTCTTGCTTATAAAAATGTACCCAGTCAGAAAGATAAAATGAGCAAGCAGGTTGTTAAACTGTAACATCTGACTTTGGACACGAATGACACTCAATGGGAATAATCTGAGAGAAAGAATTCAAGACACAGCAAGCCAAGATCATGAAATATACGGATGGTCTGGGTGATGTCTTGGTCAACTGTGTCAAAGGCAGAAGAGAGATCCAAGAGTATTAGACTATGCAACAATATGCGTCCTACATCGTTCAGCGATGCAATTAACAAAGTCTCGGTGGAACCCCAGTTTTGTGGGGTTGACAGAGAATATCTTAAAGAAATGTAAAATAAATTTGCTTTAGTGATGTAAAGTTTCAATTATATTAAAGACCAAGGTGAGGATTAAGCCATTTCTCTTTACTTTCTTCACTCCAGCAGAGTCAGAAAACGTTATTCTGACAGAAAATGAAATGCTTAGAAAGTTAACTACAAAACCCAAGAGCCAAAAACATTCACATTATCTACCAATCCGAGATACTCTCCAGGTCCTCTTTTAGTCATGCAACAGGTCCTGGAAAACTTCCAGTCAGTCTTGCTTAGAGTACAAGCTGTTAAGGTAAAGCCAAAATATTGGAGGACCTGCACAAGAAATAAATAACCATTTACAAGAACAAATCCAGGTTTCCACAAGAGTACAACTTCGACCATTATAGAGAATGAATATATAT
Organism: Lissotriton vulgaris; assembly: GCF_964263255.1. NCBI lineage: Eukaryota > Metazoa > Chordata > Amphibia > Caudata > Salamandridae > Lissotriton > Lissotriton vulgaris. Next base: position 585,819,492 of record NC_141685.1, read on the forward strand.
ATTTATTCCTTACATCTACGAAGGGTGGGAATCAGTAAACAATGAAGTCTGGTGGAAATAATCCTGTCCCCCATGTCATAAATAAATATAACCTGTCTAAGGTGCACTGTCGACATTGGCAAACAGCTTGGTCACAAAATTCAGTAATTACACTCAAGGAAGCAAAGATAAAACCAAATATTTTATTGTGGCTTTCAAATACCAGTGTATAAAACAGTCCCTTGTGTAATAAGGAAACAGTATTGCAAACACCACACAATTCACTGAAAAGGGAGAGGTAGATGTTAAAAAGGTTTGACAACAGTTGCAAGTTATCAGATGAACTTGGCACATCATTTCAATGCTGAGCTTCTGTACAGGTTTCAAACCTGGCCACCCCTTGAAAAGTCACCATTTGTGACGGCACACGTCGGCAGATATGAATATTAGTAAACAGAGACCTAAAAAAGAAAACAAAAAGTGATTGTAAAACAATTTGTGAAACTATACTGCTTCAAATGCAATTGGAGGGGTAATACAGAAAACGAGAAAATAAACTAGGTAGTTTGTAACTACATAACATTTGTTAAGAATTTAGCCCCTAGATTCTTTCCAAGTATGGGAACTGCTACCACCCAAGATAATATTCAATCGATCTGAACCTTAAATACACACTATTCTAGAACCAATTACGCGGCAAATACACAAATCAATAAAAATACAAGTTACGAAATAATGTATTTAATTCACGAAGGAACTAAGAAAAAATGTCTATATTTTAATTTTATTGGTAAGGTTGCAGTTTTTTTAATATTGGATGTGATTTTCAAAAGACAATGTGACGTGCTAGAGTCGCATATCCTCATCTTTATTGATCTTATTACAATATCTTTTCCTTGGTACATACCAGTGATTCTTTTGAACCACTAACTGCCCATACAAGAATTTGTTTTCCTGTACTTGTGTTGCCTTCAAGAATAAAGCTAAGCATTCCAACTTCATTTTTAGCCGTCAATTTTAAGTTCATTCATATTTAAAAAATTTCTAATTGGCTTTATTTACACATATATTCTTTATTAGGCTACAAAATTATTTCATTTTCTTAACAGTTGCGAACCCCAAGACCAGGTGTTGCAAACCTCCAGACCAGGTGTCATGTCCCTTCCCCCCCTCTCGAGTCCACGAAATGCAGGTTAAGAACAGACACGTGCTTTAGTTTGGGCCGGCTATAGCAACACAAAAATTGAAGGACTGACTGCTGATCATTGTCAAATATTCACCCCAGTCACAGATCCAGGTTAAACCCATCCTTTTGTGCTCCCCAGGTCACCCCAGTTTAACCTAGCCATATGCAAATCAGACTTGACCCTACTCCCCATGGGAAGTCGAGCCCAAACAGACAGGCCAGGTCCTTCCTGGACCGGAAAACATGCATCCTGGGACCGGTTTCGGGGTATCGCCCCTCTACAGCCATGCTAACTTGAATCCAGTGGTATATTGAGCACAAGATCCACATCTGGGGATAACCTTCCCATTAGGGCGACTATAGAAAAACAAAAAGATGATAGATGGAATGCGGAGCATGGTCTAACATTCACCCCCCAGTCACAGATTTGGGTTACATCCATCGTTTTTGGCTTGGCAGTTCAGGCTGGACTGTTCCCATGGAGAGCAGGGTCAAGACTGATTTGCATATGGCTGGGTGCAAACTGGAATGGCATGGTGAGCAAAAAACAATTATTTACACCCAGATCTCTGTACTGGGGTAAATGATTGACAATGTTTAGCATTCTGTCCATCTTTTTCTGTTGCTATTGTCACCCCAAGTGGAACAGATATGCCCGGACATGGGTCCCATGCTCACTATGCCATTGGATTCAAGCTAGCCTGGCTGATGGGCGATCTCCTGAAACCAGTCCCAAGATGTTGGTTTCCGGTCCACGGAGGGCCTGGCAGTTCGGCTTGACTGTTCCCATGGGGAGTAGGGTCAAGTCTGATTTGCATAAGGCTGGGTCCAAACTGGAACAACATGGAGAGCAAAACAAACTATGGCTTTCTGCCCAGATCGCTGTACTGGGGGCGAATGTTAGACAATGTTAAGCATTCCATCCATCATCTTTTTGTGTTGCTATAATTTGGGCCTGCAGAACTCATTTCTGGGGACCGGTCTTCCTTTTTCCTCATTAGACCGAAAAAAAAAAATCACAAAGGGAGACCGGAGTAACCCAAAAGAGCGGGAACTAACAGCGGAGCAGTGAAAAGCACTGTGTGTGTTGGTGCCTGTGCTGTTGGGGCCTGGCAAAAGTCGAATCCAATAGAATACTCATGTGGCCGAGGCGAGAGGCTATATACCTGTGCAGTAAAAAGCAAGGCGGAAATTTGCTGGCGGACGGCCAATGTTGCAGGTGGTGCGGCCGAACATGAACTAATAGAACAGGACTGGAAGAAATGAGTGAGGAAGGTGCAGCCGCAGAATGGCTGCCAAACTAAAGGAATCCTGGGCGCAAGTACATGAAGTTGAGTTGCTGGCTGAGGATGGGGCGGTGTGCCATAACACACCGGCAATCTGTGCAGCTTTCATAGACTTCTATGCATGATTATACGTGAAACGTGCCTTAGGTGACGTGGCTATCCTTAGGGCAAATTGATTTTCAAGTACAGCAGATCACTGTTGAAAAGATAAAGGAGGTTATACATACACTCCCTAACGGTAAAGCATCTGGCATGAATGGCTTGCCAGGAAAATTCTACAAAGAATTTACAGACCATTTAGCCCTACACCTACATGCTATGCATCAGGAGGCGTATCAAACGTACGTGCTGCCTCAGTCGCTCAGAGAAGCCCTCCTTATAGTGTTACTGAATCCAGACAAGCTACGGGAGCTTTGTGAATTCTATCGCCTGATGTCCCTCATTAATACGGCCACCAAAATATTAGCTAAAATACTGGCTCGCCAGGCTCTAATGCCACTCGCAAATTTGGTCATTCCGGACCTGTCAAGCTTGAGCCACCTCGTTCCACTGCTCAGAATCTGGGTATGCTCTTCATCAGTTGGACCCCACTAGGTCAGCGACTGGCCTATTGGATACTGCCAAAGCATTTGATTCTACACAATGACATATGTTTGCAGTATTCCATCGCATGGGAATTTCACAGGCTTTCTTGCGTTGGGTACATATATTCTATGCTGCTTCAGCAGAGAGGGTGAGGATTAACGGGCACACTTCTGACACATTCCAAATCTATAGGGGCACCAGATAGGGTACCCTCAGGAGCAATACTATTTCCACTCTGCATTGGAACCTCTGGCATTCGTGATCTGGCAGCAGCACCAGACGCATCGCTATGCTTTTAGCAACTCCCCTTGGCTGTCTCAGTATACACAGACGACATGGTGCTATGTATCCAAGACCCATCTGTGCATTTGGTGCCGCTTATATACGTGAATATGTCTTCAGGGCTTAGTATCAATTGGTCATGGTGTGGAGTATGGAACCTATCAAATATCTGGGGATATATGGTTGCAGAGGACCTGCAACTAGTCGTCAGATATAATTATGGCAGAGCAGCCTCGGAACTCTGGGATCAAGTGGCCCGATGGTCCAGGTTGCCCCTATCTCTGACAGAGTGGCTATTATGAAAATGGTAATATTTCCAAAGCTTCACCTGGTCATTAACATCCCAATAACATTGGGCACAGGCTTTGCAGAACCGTATGCTCATAGAGGATCATGCCAGACTGGACCAACAAGCAGCCTAGAATTAACTGGGATACACTCATGCTGCCGTATAACTAGGGCGGATTTGGTGCCCCAGACTTGCACCTCTATTACCTGTGCGCGCAAACCTGGTTTGCACCTCATTTGCTTTTCCCATCAAAATGCATGCCACGCGTGGCAATAGTGTGATAATGTCTACCCAATACCACTTAAGGCCATGATACCGTATGCACGTACAGATGTACAGCACTATGACACTAACACAGTATATTGCACCAGTTGGGCATGGAGGCAGCTAAGTAGTCGGGCGGCAGCAGAACGTGCATGGCCACTGTTACACAGGAGTCTAGGTCACAGACTATAATGGAAGAAGCGAGTTTGGGTAAACATCTCTCCATTTCTTCAGAGGGAATGGTCATACCCCTTGCTGAAGTACAGCAGAATAGAAGCAGCTGTGGACCTTCACATATAACCGGCTACGTGCGGCTCTTACGGCCAGTTTCAAACCACGCCACAGACACTAGGGACGATTCAAACACTGCTCATAAGCATCATACATAAGAAGCTGGTTACCAAACTGTATTCTGCATCGCAAAGAGATAGAAGTCTGGTCCGAATAGGATGTTTGACCAGTGGAAAGATCTACTTTGAGACACCACTGACCCAGGACGATTGGAGATTTTGCAGCATGTAATAGGTATGCTCACATCTAACTGCAACCTAACGATTATGCACTTAAGTATCTGCAGCAAATGTATTACACTCCATTTAAAAAATGTGGGCTTTGTACAGATGCAAACTGAGGTGTGGCTCTCCAGAGGCGGATTTTAAATTTGGCATGGCGTTGCGCTCCTATCCACCGCTACTGGGAGCAAGTGGTACATACTCTCAGATGTGGAGTTTGGGGGGGGGGGGGGGGGGGTGTAGGGGAATCCCCACATGTGCTTGTTGGGTCTGGTTAAGCCTATGCGGCCAGCAAAAGGTAAATTGGTGGCAATGGCTCCATTACTGGTGAAAAGAAGGGTAGCGATGCATTGGGGCGGAAGGCGGTTCCCAAAATTAAACAATGGCTTCAAGATATGGCATACCAAGGGGCATCTAGGGGTCCACATATGGCCTACCTGTTATCACTTCCAGGTGCACTCTAATGGACTGTATCCACCCATGCTCTGATCAAGTGATGAGATTGCAACTTCTAGGGATCATTCTATGCGATAATGCACAGCAACGTTCATACACTGTATTTGACAGATTGCGCTATGTTACATTGTTGTACAAGATCGAAAATTCAAAAAAATAATAGCAATGAGTTGGATTAAAAACTACGCACTCAGTGTGCCAACATTTAAAATTACTGGCCACATGCTTCTGAGCAGAGCTTTTGGCATCAGCACTCTTTTAAACATTTTTTTTTTTTACAAAAGAAGCAGTACTCCGGACCTAGATTAATGGTGGTAAGACATTCAATGGGTGATGCTCAATTTTTAATTGTGTACCTGTACAAGCAACGACTGCAAATCTACCATCTGCACATGCTTCTGGAAGATAACAAGAACGCAATCGTAAGATCCGTTTGAGGGGGGCGGAGACAACCTACTGGGCCTCAACCATGGAGGTTGTTTGCCACTAGTTTTTCTTGAGTCCATCCCAATAGGGCTCTGCAAACTGGACGAAGTACATTTTTTCCACACTTGACGAAGGGGTGAGGATTGTGCAGTTAACGGCTTCTTGGGGATGTAGTGAGGGGTGCATGAGCTCAGAACTCAAGAAACCAATAACTCTTTTGCTCATTTTTAGTAACACAAAAACTATTACAGAAACAAAAACAGGGGGGTGGGGGGAAGCAATAATCAAGTAAAATATCAGCAGGTGTAGGCTGTTCGGTAGGAGTTGCGACAAGGAATTATAGTTTGAGGTTACAAAGCTTGTATGTGGGAGAGATGTAGCAATAGGCGGTAGCTGATCTGGTTAGTCTCAAGGGGAGCATTGGTAGCATATGAAAATCGTACACCTTGTAGGTGTGGTCTGGTTCAAGAACTAAGATTGGGGAGGGAGAGGAGAATCTGCCATTGATTTGATAGGAAGGATAGATAACATTTTTTGTATCAAGTTAATTAAAACCATCACACTATATAAAAAAGTAATCTGAACAAAAAACCGAGCATCAGGCGAATCATAGTTTGATCAATTGCTACTTGTAGCAACACTCAAATTCATTAAGAACAATATCCACTAAAGTGCAAGGTGTGATTGGCTGAAAGCTGCAGATTCACACCCGTCAGACAAGCGGAAATATCAGTGTTGTATTGTCTTCGGCACAGTTTGCGGAACAAGGGTTTCAGCCAGTAACATTTCAAAAATTTCAAGACTGGGCGCAGGCATATTACATGGGAGGGACTTTCCTTCTTATAGTTACATAAGCGGCAGTGCTGTTCCATAGAACCGGTTAGCCACCTACAATAATAGCCTTTTAAAAAAATTAGCCCGCATTTCAGCCTCAGCAATTTTTTTTTTGGAGTCCAGTTTCATAGAGCAGGTTTCCCCGGCTCTTGGTAAAGTGAGTCATAGACTATCGACGAATCAAGTGTGTCAAGGCCCCTCAGAGTAAGCCACAGGGGATTGCTTTCCCGGCAGTGCAGCAGGGGCCCTGGGAGCAGATAAGTGTGCAGTTCAGCGAGAAGTACAGCACAAAGGTCCACAGTGTCGCTGAAAAGGCAAGGGTTCATAGTGCCCGCTCGATAATCTTTAAGGGAAGGCATGCGGGTGTCTCACGCATGCTCCGATCGGGCCGCTGGTCAAGAAGCAGATGCCGCCATTTTAGCAGGCGAGGCCTCAATCTGATGTGGGGCCTCACAGCAGGATGTCTAGAAAGTGGTCATGGCCAGTAGGATCAGGGAGAGCTCAGAAGGAAACCACCATCTTGCATGGACGCTAAGCCAGGCCCCCCAGAAGCCAATAATTCTACAGTCCAGCCAAAGGCTTATCTTTTCAATTGTACTAAATACAATGCAATGAGTTACACATGTTAGTGAACCTGGGTGCAAAGCAACTTTGTGGCGCTTCACTCTCCCCAATCACCCCCTCACCATGTCGTCCATATACTCCACCCCCCCCATTTCTTGGAAATCCGCATATAAATTAAATCAAGCGTAGGTGCAGCTGTTCCTTGTTCAGGAACACACTCAGCGTTTAGTGGGACCCACAGACCGTATTGAGAAGGCACTTTTACGTTTTTCGTAGATCTTTGCTGGTTTGGGGATCCATTCTGTGTCACTGAGGAGCAGCTCAACCCCACCCTCAACCACGATGCCCCCACCACGTCGACCGACGCGAATCTCGCAGCCAAAGAACTCCACAGATAAGCTTGCACCCCAACGTAACCCCGACAGACAGCACCCCAGGAAGGCCACCTGGTTCACTGCCGACCTTCAAGAGTCCAGACGCACCTGCAGACGCCTTGAGAAGAACTGGAGAAGCAGCAAAACGGCTGAAGACCGCACCACCAACGAGAAGGCAAGATGGAATATCTCGAACGCATCAGATCCACCAAAAGGCCTTCATGCAAAACAAGATACTGGCCAATTCCAGCAACTCCAAGGAACTATTCAACGTCATCCAGGAATTCACCAAGTCCTCCAGTGAAGCCAAATACATCACCCCTTCCCAGGACCTCGGCAACAAGCTTGGATCCTACTTCCATCTGAAAATCAAGAGCCTCTATGACAACTTCTAAGACCAGACACTCGACTACGAAATCACTACAGTTTCCAGCAACGCCAGCCAGCCCGCCATCTCCTCCAGAACCCCAGTCACCACCGAGGATAGTCTTGACCATGAAAAGCATTCACTCAGGGGCCCACGCGGACCCCTGCCCACCACACATCTTCCACAGATCAGTCACCGCCATCGCTCCAGAACTAGGACGCACCATCAACGCCACCTTCAAGCCCGGCATCTTCCCCGATGACTGGAAACTCACAGAAGGCAGACCTCTACTCAAGAAGCCCTCATCTGATCCCAAGGACCTCAAGAACTACCAGCCCATCTCCCTCCTACCTTTCGCAGCCAAAGTCACAGGGATGACAGTCAACGCACAACTAACAAAATTCATCGAAGAGTATTCCACCTTCGACCCCTTCCAATCTGGATTCCGCAGCTAGACTGCTCTACTTCCCGCACAGACTACTTCCGCACCCTCATCTACCTGATCCTACTCTACCTCCCTGCAGCATTGAAGACCGTCTCCCACTGCACACTCCCAGCCAGACTCCACGACGCCGGTATCGACTGGATCTGCTCCTTCCTCACCGGAAGAAGCCAAAGAATCAGACTACCTCCCTTCCTCTCTGAACCCACGGAAATCAACTACGGAGTACCTACCCCAAGTATCATTGCTCAGCCCCACGCTCTTCAATATCTACATGGCACCCCTCGCCACCATAGTCAGCCAGCATGGACTCAGCATAGTAATCTACGTTAACGACACCCATCTCATCCTCTCCCTCACCAAAGACCCCACCACCAAACAAAACTTTCAGGAAGGATTGAAGGACGTTGCATCCTGGAGAAGCAGCAGCTACCTGAAGCACAACTCTGAGAAGACAGAGGTCCTCCACGGACCCTCCCCCTCTGCCTGGGACAAACACCTGGTGGCCCAATGTCATCTGCAGCCCTCGCAACCCCATCACAAACACCCGGAACCTCAGCATCCTTTGAGACTCCTTCTCCATAACCAGACAGGTCAACGCCATCACCTCCAGCTGCTTCCAACACCCTCCACATCCTCCGAAAGACCTTCAAATTGACCCCCCCCCCGAATCAAGAAAGACCATCACCCACGCACTCATAACCAGCAGACTACTACAGAAAAGCCCTCTACGCCGGGATCAACAAGTGTCTGCTCTGCAAGCTTCAGACCATACAGAACACCGCAGCCCGACTCGTACTAGGCTTCCTGCGACACAAACATCACCCAACACCTGCGGAACCTCCACTGGCCCCCCGTCGAGAAGAGAGTCACCTTCAAGATACTCACCCACGTCTACAAAATGCCTCCACAAGACCGGACCCCAATACCTCAATGAAAGCATCTCCTTCCACCTACCCAAAAGAAACCTCCGATCCACAGACACCAACCTCGCCATCGCCAAAGCCACTCACATCCGAAGAACCAGAACAGGTGGAAGAGCCTTCTTCTACATCGCGGCCAAGACCTGGAATGAGCACCCAATCGACATCAGATGCTCCCCCTCCCTGAACATTTTCAAGAAAACACTCAAGACTGTGCTCTTCGACTGAACGTAGCTGCTCACAGGAGAGGTCCACAACCTCTGACAGAATTTGGCCTCTGTGCCAAAGGCCTGTCGCAGCCTTAGAAGCATGACCAAAATAAAAGTCAAATATTCATGCGGTTGGGGTTACAGCACCTGCTGACAGATTGTACAGCACAAAAGGCATGCAGCAGTACAGGTTAAGAGTTTGCTGTAACTAAAAGCTATGGTGCTAAATTGTTCATTGGCAATTTTGGAATTCTACTGCAGTCGACATTAGTTTGCGAAACAATGTTCAACTGTCTTCAGAAATGGACACTTACTTTTGTAGGTCCTAGTGGCAGATATGTCACACAGAGGAAGGCAAGATTAGGTTAGGACTGCAATTGTTCCTGAACCCAACAAAGCACAAAAGCACTTGGCAACCGGCCCATCCATTAGACACACATTCCTATCAATGTAAACAGTGCTAAGACCCTGAACATTTATGACCATGTTCTGGACTTGTGGCACTCAAGTCAGAAAGACAACACATTTTGAAGGGCTAAGTGTAACTCATGATCGAGACAGGCTTCTGTCAAATAAAATCTCCCCATATCTTATTTTTGTAAAAAAAGATTGTGGATAGTCAAATTGCTAGTGTTAACTACAATCAATATCCTTTAGAAGACCAGGAAAATTACTTTGTGTGAAAAGACTTTAGTTACACAAGTTAATGCACTGCTTCTGGTTGTCTCAGTGGCGACAGGATGTGCATAATCAGATGTCACAGTAGGATTTAAAACTAACGTCGGGGAGTTGGTGATGGTTGTCCAAGATTAAGAAATCCCTGAATGATGCCCATTCTGAATATTCAACATCTCCGAGTGTCTTCTTCACTCCACATGTCCCATCCTGCCCCCAGGTACACGGTCCAATTCTGAGAGTATGCCTTCATACAATCGGAGTTAAGAATGCATCAAAAGCGAAGCCTTCCTTGAACCAGCATACACCCCTCCATCAACCTGGAGAATAGTCCCTTAATTATTCAAAATGTTCTCCGACTGATTGGGGGTAAACTGGGGGTGAAGGCATGCCAATCGTTGGGCTAAATACCCCCAGATACTACTACTTTTTAGGAAAGGTACAGTATCAGTTTTGATTGCCAAATAAAGACTCCAGATTTACATTGGACTTATTAAAGAGTGGAAATGGATTGCTCAAGGGAGAGTGTTAGACCCGTCAGCCTTAGGGTGGTCTCCCCTACATTTTTGCCCTTTTTGCCTCCCATTTTGACCTTACGATTTGTTGGACTTAGGACTCTGGGCGCCTCACCACTGCTAAACAGTGCTGAGGTGCGGGTGCTCTCCCCTAAAAACCTTGTGAGGCTGGCATATCTGCCACAAGCCACTGCTACTGCAGTAAGGCTAATCCTCCATAGGCTAATATGGGGAACCTCTCCGTATGGGATAACTTCTGATAGGGACCTAATAAGTCTGTCATGTTTGGTCTTGTTGGACTCGGGTGGGGAACCCTTTCCAATGATATATAGGGTTTGGGCATTACTACGCTAGGGATCCCACTTTTATAAAGTGGACCTTTTCCTGCCTACACTTAGATTAGGCTGCAGACTCCCCCCTCCCCTCTGCATACTGATAGCCTGCCTGGGTTGGGAGGTGGGAGTGATGATTCACACCTTCTTCCCTGGGATGAGCTGTGATGGGCTGCCCACTGTAGCCTCAACGGCCTGTCTCGTCACTGTGACAGCTAGGTCAGGGAAGGCAGGGAACATACCAGAACTCCCTGGACTCTTCCAGAAACCCCTGCCCCCAGACCCTTCCAGAGACTTCCACCACTTTCTAGCCCCTAGACTAAAAAGATATATAAGGGAGGGTCCTGGCCTCACATTTTTGTTACACTGCTGGACCTGGAAGAATCCCTGCTGGAGTGAGGACTGCTGCGCAGGAGGATTGCCATTGGGAAGGAGGCTGACTGCTCCAAGGAACTGCTGCCCCACAACCTGCTGAGCTGCCCTACTGCCTGCTGATCCTGCCCTGCAAGAGGAGACTGCAAATACCGCCACCAGAGTGTCTCCACAAGATCCCCAGGAAACTACCTTTCTTTGGACACATCATTTTAAGAACTGCCTGGGGACTACAACCTTTTTAAAGACTACCTCTGCAGAAGTAATAAAGCTCACAACGTTCTTATAAGTAAGTTGCCCCTGCGAGGTTTTATGTTAAGAACTGTTCCCTGGGGAGAAGTGCTTCAACTGTTTGGTGGAACTGAAGCTCCGTGCCCCTGCCATCCCTGCCACTGCCCGGGGACCTGATCGCGCTTTGAGAGCTGGATCGGACGTAGGCAGCTCTGTGGCAAGGGAGCGCAGTAGGAGCGTGAGATCACCGCCGCCGCCCGGGACAGGAATGCGCTGAGAAGCGCTGCGCCGTGACTGAAGCGCTGTGAGAGGAAGCACTGTCTGGGCTTCAGGACCGCCCTCCCCACTGCTGCTGGCACGAACGACCCACGAGCTGACTGCCTCGGAAATTGACCCCAAATTCACCGCCGTGGGCCCGAGTAAAAGAGCGCCAGCATCACTCTTCAAAACACCTGGAGCCTCGGGAAGCAGTTGCCTGCTCCATCCCGCCGTTAGGCATTCAAGACTGTCCCTGGGATCTCCGCCGAAGGCCCGGAGGCCGCTGACGTCACCCCCTGTGCTGCTCTGGGATTGGCCTTAACCCTCGGGGATTCCCTCCTCGTCATCGGAGATCCGGGCCGGGATTGGCTCCAGCCCCCCAGGAGTTCGGGGACGTCCCTGGTGTGCCGCGCTCCCATTGGCTCTACCCCCAGGGCTTCCCTTGTCCTGCAGGGGAGGAGAAGAGTGGAGTGGAGCCTGTGGCCGGCCGGGGAGTGTGAGGACGGAGGAACTCTTCGCCGGTGCCTGCTCGCCCTACCGCCAGGTAAGAGCTTAGCGGGTGCGCTAGGCTGCTGGTGACAAGAGCGGCATCAGGCGGGAGACCCTGGGGGCGGTAGAGTGAGGATTGCCGCATTACAGTCAGAGCCCAGTCAGGGCCTAACGGGGACCTTGTATTAGAAGTTGCGGGTTGGCCCATTTGAACTCGCTCTGCCCGGGACTGTGCTTGTCTGACTGGGGGAGGCAGTCTCCCTTAACGGTGCAGGAATGTTGTAATTACCGGCAGCGCAGCAGTAGCAGCCAGTGTTTACCTCACCTAAAGAACTGCTTTCCCCTTGGAGAACTGTGTGCCTTCGAGGACCAGAGATTGGCTTATTTTACTGTGTTGTGACTGGAAGTCCGTACACCGTTTTTGCTCCATTATTACCCCCCACCAAAGGGACACTGTTAGAAGGACATTACCAATAGGAACTCTTGGCACATGTGACTTTTTGGTGATTTGATCAGTCCTGGGAGCTGACTTCATTTGTCATTAATCTTGCCTGGGCACTGGCTTTATTTTATTACTGATCTGGCCTAGGAACTGTATTTACCTGACTATTGATCTTGCCTGAAACCTGGATTTATTTTACTATTGATACCACCTGAAATTGAGATAAAGATGTCGTTATTTTTATAACACATTGGTGCAGTGCCTTTTTCTTGTGTGTGTGTTTTACTGGGAACTGTTGGGGTGTTGCACAAATACTTTACACATTGCCTCGGAAGTTACGCCTTTGCTGCTCTGCGCCAAGCTACCAGGTCGGAAGCGGTGGTCCCTACTTGGACTAGGGTACATACCCCTGCCAACTAGAGACCCCAGTTCTAACATTGGTGATCGAGCGGTGGGATAGGACTTGTGCAACACCACGCAGCGACGCAGTATACACCACAACCCTACACCTGACTCCACTGAATTTTTGTCTACCCTCTCCAATTGGCATTTTTATTTTTTATTTAAATTCTCCCTGACTGGCTGCTCTTTTTAAAAGTCCTTTGGCCTAAGTCCTATTTGATTTTCTCCACGAACGTCTGAGGTCCTACCTGGCAAGATGGAATTTGAGCTGGCCAACCTGGAAACTTACACGGCAACGCAGCTCAAGGAATTCTGCGAGGAGAAAAGGGTGCCCTTTAAGCGAGGCGCTAAGAAGACAGAGCTTCAGAAAGCCTTGAGGGCATGGGTAACGGCCCACCCAGAAGGAGATGGAGAAGGGGACGGGCAGGGAGCGGAGTAGGGGCCACAGGAGAACTTGACCTACTGCCCTTGGTGGAAAATGGCAACTTGTTACCAGGTACAAGGGTACCTTCCAGGGCAGGCAGTAATGTGTCAGTAAGGACCCTGTCAGAGGAATTGGAGGACAGGAGAGAGGAGAGACAGTTTAAATTGGAACTCGCCAAATTGGAAAGGGAGCGGGAGAAAGAAAGGTGGGCCATGGAGGAGAGGAAACTTACCCATGAGTTCAACCTGAAGGAACTGGAAATTCGAGCCCTACAAGCAGGGACGAACAGCATCAAGAGTGGTGGCAGCATACCTACGGAAGCTTCACGTGAGTCCAGGGTCTTTATGCCTAAAGATGTGATGGCCAGTTTTAAGGTGGGGGATAATATTGATAAGTGGTTAGCTGCCTATGAGGTGTCACTAAGAGCCCATGGGGTCCCAGAGAGTCACTGGGGGGGGGGTGGTCTGTACAAGTACATACCTCTGGAAGTTAGGGACACACTCCTTAGCCTAGAAAAGGAAGACCAGACCAACTATTCTGTTATGAAAGAAGCATTGCTTAAGAGGTTCGGTCTTACCCCTGAGAGGTATAGGCAGAGGTTTAGGAATAGCCACAAACTTCCCACACAGAACTGGGTAGATTTCCTGGACTACGCTAGTAAAGCTTTAGAGGGCTGGGTGCGGGGCAGCAATGTGCATGACTATGAAGGATTGTATAACTTGTTTTTAAGAGAGCACCTTCTAGAGAAATGTTTTCCAGAGCTGCGCCAACACCTGGTTGACCGCAAGTTGACAAATCCTAGGAAGCTTGCGGAGGAGGCGGACACCTGGGTCAGTACCAGAGTGTCCAACAAGGGTTCTGGGGGGGGAGACTCCCAAAGGGGTGGTCAGGGTTCCCACCAGAAGAAAGAGGGGGGAGACAAAAAGAAAGTTCTCCAAAGGCCCCCAAAATAATTCACAAGGGAAAGGGTCTGGGTCCCAGCCCCAATCTGGCCACCAGAAGCCCACTTATCCTGACAAAGGTCAGCAGCCCAGAACTGTCCGGTGCTATGAGTGTGGTGAACCTGGACACTACAAGGGGGATCCCAAGTGTCGCAAGAGAGCACCACAGGCCACTGGAGGTAAAAACCCCAGGGTGGCTAGTGTAGCGCTTGGGGAGGAGCTGTCCCTAGATGATGGGAGTGAGGGGGCAGGGCTTGTCCTAGTGTCTCTGGGAGACAGTGAGATGGTCCCTAAGGTCCATGTGCCCTCAAATATTACCAAGTATAGGCAGTGGGTCACCCTCAATGGTCGGGGGGTGGAGGCCCTGAGGGACACAGGTGCCAGCATGACTATGGTAAGGAGTCAGCTGGTGTCCCCTGAGCAAATAATTCCAGAGGCGTTCCACCCAGTTGTGATGGCTGACAACAGGGGGGGTCACTATTCCATAGCGCAGGTTCCATTTGAGTGGGGAGGGGTTTCAGGCCTTTTAAGAGTTGCTGTGAGCCCTGCCATGCCAGTGGACTGTCTGTTAGGGAATGACCTGGAGCATACTGCCTGGAAGGAGGTAGAGCTCAAGGCGCATGTGGAGATGCTGGGGTTACCGGAGTGGATTTGTGCTACCACACGGTCTATGGCTGCCCGGAAAGGGAGTCAACCAGGGCTGGAGCCTGGAAAAATGGCCCAGCCAGCTGCTAAGAAGGGAGGAGCCCGAGGGCGTGGGAAGCCCGCCCCGGGGCAGTCACCCCGTGAGAGGGATGGGGCACCTGAGGAGGTTGCGCCGGAGTCCACGGAGGGAGACGTTGCTCCCTTGGGGGACTTACCTACCCCTGCAGAGTGGCAGGTGGAAGGAGGGCCCACCAGGGAGGAGTTTTGTCGGGCACAGAAGGAGTGTCCTACCCTTGAGGGCATGAGGCGACAGGCCGAGGCCCAAGCAGCAGGCAATGCCTCCGCGAAGTATCATATTTACTGGGAGGATGGGCTCCTTTACAGTGAGCCCAAGGCTCCTGTGCATGGGTCATCAAGGGCCTTGGTGGTCCCCCAGTGCTACAGGGCCTTTCTTTTGGAATTGGCTCATGAGATCCCATTAGCAGGACACTTGGGCCAAGACAAGACCTTTGCTAGGCTTGTCCCACATTTTTATTGGCCGCAGATGAGGACCTCCTCAGATACATTCTGCAGGACCTGTCTGACCTGCAAAGCTAGTGGGAAAACAGGGGGTAAGCTGAAGGCTCCCCTGGAACCACTACCTGTCGTTAGCACCCCCTTTGAGAGGGTGGGCATCGACATTGTTGGGCCTATGGATCCACCGACTTCTTCTGGTCACAGGTTTATCCTGGTCCTGGTGGACCATGCCACCCGGTACCCAGAGGCTATTCCTCTGAGAACCATCACTGCACCTGCAGTGGCACGGGCCCTGATGGGGATTTTAACCAGAGTGGGTTTCCCCAAAGAGGTGGTGTCCGACAGGGGTACCAATTTTATGTCTGCCTATATGCAAGCCATGTGGAAGGAGTGTGGGGTTACTTAAAAGTTCTCCACCCCTTACCACCCACAGACCAATGGTCTTGTGGAGAGATTTAACAAGACCCTAAAGGGCATGATCAGGAGTCTGCCTGAGGGCCTGAGGAAAAAGTGGGACATACTCTTGCCCTGTTTGTTGTTTTCCTACAGGGAGGTACCGCAAAAGGGAGTGGGCTTCAGCCCCTTTGAGCTTTTGTACGGTCACCCTGTTAGGGGACCTCTCAGTTTAGTGAAGGATGGGTGGGAGAAGACTCCCAGGAGGCTTCCCCAAGATGTAGTGAGCTACATGCTGGCCTTCCGCAGCCAGATGGCTAAGTTGTGGAAGCAAGCTTCTGACAACTTAGAGGCCAGCCAGGCGGTGATGAAGGAATGGTACGACCAGAATTCCCACCCCTTGGAGCTAGAACCTGGACAGAAGGTGTGGGTCATGGAGCCTGGAGAGCTTAGTGCCCTCCAGGATCGCTGGACTGGCCCTTATGAGATATTGGAAAAGAAGGGTAAGGCCACTTACCTAGTGGACCTTAAGACCCCCAGGCAGCCCCACAGGGTGCTACACGCCAACCGCCTCAAACCCCACCATGAGAGTCCTGAGCTCACCTTACTGATGGTGACTGATGGGGCCGAGGAAGAGGAAAGTGAACCTCTCCCGGACCTCTTCGCTTCCAAAGAGAAGGATGGGTCGGTGGAGGGAGTGGTCCTCTCCCCATCCTTGACTCCTGAGCAACAGAGGGACTGTCGCCAGGTTCTGGGGCAGTTCGCCTCAGTGTTTTCCCTTATCCCTGGGATCACCCACCTGTGTACCCATTATGTGGACACAGGAGACAGCCCCCCTGTCAAGTCCAAGTCTTACAGGCTATCAGATAAGGTAAAGGCCAGCATCCAGAGTGAGGTCACTAAGATGCTGGAGTTGGGAGTGATAGAGCCCTCCAACAGCCCTTGGTCCAGTCCGGTGGTTCTGGTACCAAAAGCTGCCCCACCGGGCACCACACCAGAACTTAGGTTCTGTGTGGATTACAGGGGACTGAACTCTGTGACCAAGACTGACGCTCATCCTATCCCGAGGGCGGATGAGCTCATTGACCGGCTGGGGGCTGCCAGATACCAGAGTACCTTTGACCTCACGTCAGGGTACTGGCAGATCGCCCTAACAGATGAAGCTAAAGAAAGGTCCGCCTTTTCCACTCCAGAGGGCCACTACCAGTTTAGAGTGATGCCCTTTGGACTGAAAAACGCTCCTGCCACCTTCCAGCGGCTGGTGAACCGGGTCCTCTCCGGTTTAGAGGCCTTCTCTGCTGCCTACCTGGACGACATAGCTGTCTTCAGTAGCAGCTGGGAGGACCATTTGGGTCACCTCCAGGAAGTGCTTCAGGCTCTGCAGCAGGCAGGCCTGACAATCAAAGCTAGCAAATGCCAGATAGGGCAGGGGTCGGTAGTCTACCTAGGACATTTGGTAGGCGGGGGCAAGGTGCAGCCCCTACAGGCCAAGATAGAAACCATCCTGGCCTGGGAGCCTCCCAAAACACAGACTGAGGTCAGGGCATTCCTGGGCCTCACAGGTTACTACCGCAGGTTTGTCAAGGGCTATGGCACCATTGTGGCCGCCTTGACGGAGCTAACCTCTAAGAAACAACCTAGAAAAGTGATCTGGACAGAGGCTTGCCAAAAAGCCTTTGACTCTCTAAAGCAGGCCATGTGCACCGCTCCTGTGCTCAGGGCCCCTGACTTCTCCAAAGAGTTCATTGTCCAAACGGACGCCTCAGAGCATGGCATAGGGGCAGTACTTTCGCAACTCAATGAGGAGGGACGGGACCAACCAGTAGCCTTCATCTCCAGGAGGTTGCTCCCCCGTGAACAGAGGTGGAGCGCGATAGAGAGGGAAGCCTTTGCAGTGGTCTGGGCTGTAAAGAAGCCGAGGCCATATTTGTTTGGCTCCCACTTCCTGATTCAGACTGACCACCGGCCCCTCAGGTGGCTCATCCAAATGAGGGGCGAGGATCCCAAATTGTTGAGGTGGTCCATTTCCCTACAGGGGATGGACTTCAGGGTGGAACACAGACCCGGAGTAGACCACGCCAATGCCGACGGTCTCTCTCGGTTTTTCCGCCTTAGTGATGAGAACTCCCTGGAGGTTGGGTAGTTCTCCCCACTTTCAGCTGGGGGGGGACACGTGTTAGACCTGTCAGCCTTAGGGTGGTCTCCCCTACATTTTTGCCCTTTTTGCCTCCCATTTTGACCTTACGATTTGTTGGACTTAGGACTCTGGGCGCCTCACCACTGCTAAACAGTGCTGAGGTGCGGGTCCTCTCCCCTAAAAACCTTGTGAGGCTGGCATATCTGCCACAAGCCACTGCTACTGCAGTAAGGCTAATCCTCCATAGGCTAATATGGGGAACCTCTCCGTATGGGATAACTTCTGACAGGGACCTAATAAGTCTGTCATGTTTGGTCTTGTTGGACTCGGGGCGGGGAACCCTTTCCAATGATATATAGGGTTTGGGCATTACTACGCTAGGGATCCCACTTTTATAAAGTGGACCTTTTCCTGCCTACACTTAGATTAGGCTGCAGACTCCCCCCTCCCCTCTGCATACTGATAGCCTGCCTGGGTTGGGAGGTGGGAGTGGTGATTCACACCTTCTTCCCTGGGATGAGCTGTGATGGGCTGCCCACTGTAGCCTTAACGGCCTGTCTCTCGTCACTGTGACAGCTAGGTCAGGGAAGGCAGGGAACATACCAGAACTCCCTGGACTCTTCCAGAAACCCCTGCCCCCAAACCCTTCCAGAGACTTCCACCACTTTCTAGCCCCTAGACTAAAAAGATATATAAGGGAGGGTCCTGGCCTCACATTTTTGTTACACTGCTGGACCTGGAAGAATCCCTGCTGGAGTGAGGACTGCTGCGCAGGAGGATTGCCATTGGGAAGGAGGCTGACTGCTCCAAGGAACTGCTGCCCCACAACCTGCTGAGCTGCCCTACTGCTCCTGCCCTGCAAGAGGAGACTGCAAATACCGCCACCAGAGTGTCTCCACAAGATCCCCAGGAAACTACCTTTCTTTGGACACATCATTTTAAGAACTGCCTGGGGACTACAACCTTTTTAAAGACTACCTCTGCAGAAGTAATAAAGCTCACAACGTTCTTATAAGTAAGTTGCCCCTGCGAGGTTTTATTTTAAGAACTGTTCCCTGGGGAGAAGTGCTTCAACTGTTTGGTGGAACTGAAGCTCCGTGCCCCTGCCATCCCTGCCACTGCCCGGGGACCTGATCGCGCTTTGAGAGCTGGATCTGACGTAGGCAGCGCTGTGGCAAGGGAGCGCGGTAGGAGCGTGAGATCACCGCCGCCGCCCGGGACATGAATGCGCTGAGAAGCGCTGCGCCGTGACTGAAGCGCTGTGAGAGGAAGCACTGTCTGGGCTTCAGGACCGCCCTCCCCACTGCTGCTGGCACGAACGACCCACGAGCTGACTGCCTCGGAAATTGACCCCAAATTCACCGCCGTGGGCCCGAGTAAAAGAGCGCCAGCATCACTCTTCAAAACACCTGGAGCCTCGGGAAGCATTTGCCTGCTCCGTCCCGCCGTTAGGCATTCAAGACTGTCCCTGGGATCTCCGCCGCAGGCCCGGAGGCCGCTGACGTCACCCCCTGTGCTGCTCTGGGATTAGCCTTAACCCTCGGGGATTCCCTCCTCGTCATCGGAGATCCGGGCCGGGATTGGCTCCAGCCCCCCAGGAGTTCGGGGACGTCCCTGGCGTGCCGCGCTCCCATTGGCTCTACCCCCAGGGCTTCCCTTGTCCTGCCGGGGAGGAGAAGAGTGGAGTGGAGCCTGTGGCCGGCCGGGGAGTGTGAGGACGGAGGAACTCTTCGCCGGTGCCTGCTCGCCCTACCGCCAGGTAAGAGCTTAGCGGGTGCGCTAGGCTGCTGGTGACAGAGCGGCATCAGGCGGGAGACCCTGGTGGCGGTAGAGTGAGGATTGCCGCATTACAGTCAGAGCCCAGTCAGGGCCTAACGGGGACCTTGTATTAGAAGTTGCGGGTTAGCCCATTTGAACTCGCTCTGCCCGGGACTGTGCTTGTCTGACTGGGGGAGGCAGTCTCCCTTAACGGTGCAGGAATGTTGTAATTACTGGCAGCGCAGCAGTAGCAGCCAGTGTTTACCTCACCTAAAGAACTGTTTTCCCCTTGGAGAACTGTGTGCCTTCGAGGACCAGAGATTGGCTTATTTTACTGTGTTGTGACTGGAAGTCCGTACACCGTTTTTGCTCCATTATTACCCCCCACCAAAGGGACACTGTTAGAAGGACATTACCAATAGGAACTCTTGGCACATGTGACTTTTTGGTGATTTGATCAGTCCTGGGAGCTGACTTCATTTGTCATTAATCTTGCCTGGGCACTGGTTTTATTTTATTACTGATCTGGCCTAGGAACTGTATTTACCTGACTATTGATCTTGCCTGAAACCTGGATTTATTTTACTATTGATACCACCTGAAATTGAGATAAAGATGTCGTTATTTTTATAACACATTGGTGCAGTGCCTTTTTCTTGTGTGTGTGTTTTACTGGGAACTGTTGGGGTGTTGCACAAATACTTTACACATTGCCTCTGAAGTTACGCCTTTGCTGCTCTGCGCCAAGCTACCAGGTCGGAAGCGGTGGTCCCTACTTGGACTAGGGTACATACCCCTGCCAACTAGAGACCCCGGTTCTAACAGAGAGGTTGTAAAAATAAAAATGATAAAATACAATCTTAAGGAGATTATAGTTTGTAAATTTCGGAATGGCAACCTGCACATCTCAACAGTCTGCACCACTAATATGATTGCGTGTAGTTGTGGAATGTTATGTTGGAAGATGGTTGAGAGCAAGAAAAAATAAAAATAAAAAGAAGAAACCCAACAAGGAGAGTTTTGATAACCGTTTCTCAGCCAAAAAACAGTAAAAGAAAAAAAGCAAGACAAGAAATCCACTCTTCCAGAATGCCACCTGGTCTACACCTGCATACATATCTTTATGACCGTCAAAAACGGTTGCAGAGTATTTATGAAAACTTTGGGTAGATGAAGGTTTAATGGATCTATTCCAGTCAAATTAGCGTACTGAATTTGAAGCTGGCAAAGGTGCCAACATATAATCAGGTTTGCTGGATAAATAGAGATTGGAAATAGAAGTATGGTGAAACTCTTATTAGCACCATACCAAAGGTTTACTGAGTAGCCAGTTCCAGCTTCCCAGCACTGCTGCAATCTGGCTCTTTATTCAGCCATTGTTTTGTTCAGTTTGCTTATCATTAACACGGTCTCCCCTAAATAGCCCTTTCACCTCTGTGTTCCTTGTATTCTTGTTGCTTTTGCTGATACACTGTTACCGTGACGTTTTCGCCTCTCAGTTTATTTTTACACTTCTGCACGGTTTAATTTTGTGGTTCTACTTTGTAGTGTATGTTCTGTTAATGTAACAGTCTGCAAGCGTGCTGTCCCTGTGTTTTCCGCCACTCACTTATCCTGCCGTTAAGCCCCAACCCTTCCCTCCCGCTTCCTGCCTCATGTCTGCCCCACGCACCACCTCCCAGGACCCACTTACGGAGGCCGCAGCACAGCCCCATAGAGCAAGTTATTGTGCCAAATCCCCCGCACTTCAGCTATCTCGCTTGCTATCCAGTCCTGCTTTTGTCAGTTTACTTATTAACACGGTCTCCCCCGACTAGCCTTTTCACCTGTGGTGGGCCAGGATCAGGCGTGACCGGGCCCAGGTGTGTCAGTCAAAAAGAAGCACACAGGACACTGGGATACTCCGTAGGTGGGAAGACCTCGAGCGATCTCCCGCCGATTTATTTATACCCTCGGGGTGAGCCCGCCCAGAGGGGTGTTTGGATGCATGGAATGTGATACATTGTAGAGGAGAGCCAGAGTGGCTCTCTACATCCCTCCTTTGTTTTAGTCCGATATTAACACCTTCATCACACTCACGGGGATGCACAGGCAAAGTCTCGGAGCAATTGGCTGGGACCAGGGTTGGGCCGGAGGCTGTATCGTTGACTTCGACCACAGGGAGATGGCACAACCCCAGCCGGGGTTTCCTGGGCCCTTTCACTGTCCTGGGTCTGCCTGCTCAACTGGGGATTGGCCCCTGCCCCTTGATCCAGTGGTCTGGGCCCCTCCAAGGCTGGACTTCACCCTGGTGATGACCCCGAGAGGGGTGTCCTTGGTGTCGTGTCTTGAGATACTTCAGATTCCAGGTCAGCTTCCGTTTCCGTGGCCTTCTTGAAAGTGGGGACGTTGCGGGTGACTAGTTGGTGTGCCTTCCGGGCCGTCACCATCGTCCCTTCGAAACTTCCACCCGGGGTGCCGGTCTTTGATTACCACTGAGTCTCCTATGTTAAGCGTCAGCTCCTGCGCTCGGCGAGCCTCACTTGCCTTCCGGTTCATGGTCGCTCTCTCCTCGCATGGACAGCCTAGTCATCCTTCCTCCCAGGCGCCCACATTTGATCTGACGGGATGCTGTCTCGGGGGGCTCTTTTGAACAGCAGGTGAGCGGGGGCACATTTAGTGGTGCTGTGAGGAGTTTGACGATACGCCCCTAGGAATTAGTCAAGGGCTGATTCCAGATCCTCGCCGCTGTCTATTGCAATGCGCAGCGCCCGGTTGAGGGTTCTCATCAGCCTCTCTACTTCCCCGTTCACTTGGGGCCACAATGGGGTGATCTTTCGATGTCGTACAGCAAGTTTCGCCAGGTAGTCCTGGAACTCCCGACCTTGGAAGGGGGGGTCCATTGTCGGATTTGATCTCTTCAGGCAACCCCATGATGGCGAAGACACGGTCCATGACTTTCTTTACCTGTGGGAACGCTGTCGACGTGATGACCTCAACAACAGGAAACTTTGAGAATGAATCTATGATGACCATCATGTGATGACCGTCGGGAAAACTGCCAAAGTCTACACTCAGGTGCGTCCACGGGGTGCTGCAGTGTTCCTCGGTGATCACTGGTGCTGGCGAGGGGTCTCCTCCCGTGATCGTGCAGGCATGGAATGACCTCACCATTTCATCCACCATGGTGTCCATGGCCGGGAACCAGACTTTATTCCTCAATCTGGCTTTGGTCTTGGCCATTCCCTGATGTCCGACATGGGCTAAGGCGAGGATCCTCTTGGGTACCACAATCAGGTGCCCTCTCAGGACGACTCAGTCTTCCCCCATGCTCAAGTCATTCCGCACTGGCCATATCTGTTGCCGCGCGTGGCCAACCTCCAGCTGGAGAGCTCGGGCCCCATCCATGAAGTGAGCCCAGCGGTTGCCTACCAGCGCTTTCCGGACTGGAGACAGGGTGGTGTCTTCATGGGTGGCTTGTCCTATCTCTTTCAGAGTCATTGCCTTGGGGCAAGCCGCTTGCGAAACATGTGGACAAAAGCCTCTACGCTGCAGCCGGAGGGCGGGCGGACACAGGCACCTCCGGGTGTCGGGGCAGATAATCTGCCGGATTGTGTGCCCCAGGGCGGAAGATTACCTTGAAGTTGTACCTTGTTTCTGTGGCTCTCCCAAGGATTGAGCGATGGGCCGTAAACGGGACGATCCCGCAAACAGTGGCAGCAGCGGCTTGTGGTCGGTCACCACATTGAATTCCTGGCAGCACAGGTATAGATGAAAATGTCGGCGCGCCCACTTGATTGCCAACGCTTCACGTTCGATCTGCGCATAGGGCGTCTCGGTCAGGGCCTTGCTGGCGTATGCATGTGTGCTTCCATACTTCAGAGCCGTGGTCTTGCAGGAGCACTGCGCCCAGTCCCAAGGGGCTTGCGTCCACAACAAGCTCCGTCTTGTGCTGTGGCTGGAAGTACGCCATAACGGTCTTGTCGAGCAGGCTCGCCTTGATATCATTGAAGGCCTTGTTAGCTGCCACAGACCATTCCCACTTGTGGTCCTGGCGCGTGAGTGACCGCAGAGGTTCCGACATTGCCGCCTAATTGGGAATATACGATTTACAAAAAGGGGGGGGGTGGTGATGAACAGAGTGTCTGAGTTAAACAGACCACTCTTACCCAGTCCAAAGATCAGGGCTTGATCCATCACCGTTATTTATCTCACTGCCCCATCCCAGCTTAGAACCTGGCTATATGCAAATCAGTCTGTCCCTGGCCCAGTGCATCATGGGAACAGGGCAGACTAAACTACCAAGCCAATTCTTCACCAGAAAGGAGACAAGCTACCGGGGACCGGTTTCTGGCATTTCAGCCTTCTTCGGCCCGGCTTGCTTGAATCCTGATGGAGCAGTGAGAAAGGGACTCATGTCTGAGTATACCCTGCCACACCTATAGTGGCCAAAAACGATTTACAAAAAGGGGGTGGTGATGAACAGAATGTCTGAGTTAAACAGACCACTCTTACCCAGTCCAAAGATCAGGGCTTGATCCATCACCGTTATTTATCTCACTGCCCCACCTAGAACCTGGCTATATGCAAATCAGTCTGTCCCTGGCCCAGTGCCAGAAACCGGTAGCTTGTTTCCTTCCCAGTGTAAGAATTGGCTTTTGTAGTTTGGTTTGCCCTGTTCCCATCATGCACTGGGACAGGAACAGACTAATTTGCATACAGCTAGGTTCTGAAACTGGGATGGTGCAGTGAGCTAAAAAACGGTGTTGGATCTAGCCCTGATCTCTTGACTGGGTGAGAGTATTCTGTTTAATTCAGAGACTCTGTCCCTCACCACCCCTTGTTGTAAATATTTTTGTCCACCCTAAGCGTGGAAGGGTATACTCAGATGTGAGTCCCTTGCTCATTGCACCATCAGGATTCAAGCAAGCCGGGCCGAAGAGGCTGAAATGCCAGAAACCGGTCCCCGGTAGCTTGTTTCCTTCCCAGTGTAAGAATTGGCTTTTGTAGTTTGGTTTGCCCTGTTCCCATCATGCACTGGGACAGGAACAGACTAATTTGCATACAGCCAGGTTCTGAAACTGGGATGGTGCAGTGAGCTAAAAAACGGTGTTGGATCTAGCCCTGATCCCTTGACTGGGTGAGAGTATTCTGTTTAATTCAGAGACTCTGTCCCTCACCACCCCTTGTTGTAAATATTTTTGTCCACCCTAAGCGTGGAAGGGTATACTCAGATGTGAGTCCCTTGCTCATTGCACCATCAGGATTCAAGCAAGCCGGGCCGAAGAGGCTGAAATGCCAGAAACCGGTCCCCGGTAGCTTGTTTCCTTCCCAGTGTAAGAATTGGCTTTTGTAGTTTGGTTTGCCCTGTTCCCATCATGCACTGGGACAGGAACAGACTAATTTGCATACAGCCAGGTTCTGAAACTGGGATGGTGCAGTGAGCTAAAAAACGGTGTTGGATCTAGCCCTGATCTCTTGACTGGGTGAGAGTATTCTGTTTAATTCAGAGACTCTGTCCCTCACCACCCCTTGTTGTAAATATTTTTGTCCACCCTAAGCGTGGAAGGGTATACTCAGATGTGAGTCCCTTGCTCATTGCACCATCAGGATTCAAGCAAGCCGGGCCGAAGAGGCTGAAATGCCAGAAACCGGTCCCCGGTAGCTTGTTTCCTTCCCAGTGTAAGAATTGGCTTTTGTAGTTTGGTTTGCCCTGTTCCCATCATGCACTGGGACAGGAACAGACTAATTTGCATACAGCCAGGTTCTGAAACTGGGATGGTGCAGTGAGCTAAAAAACGGTGTTGGATCTAGCCCTGATCTCTTGACTGGGTGAGAGTATTCTGTTTAATTCAGAGACTCTGTCCCTCACCACCCCTTGTTGTAAATAATTGGGAATATAATCGGCCACAGTATGTGGCCATCCCCAGGAAGCTCCTCACCTCCATGGGGTTCCGTGGGTTGCTTGCTGCCCGGATGGCCTCTGCCTTTTTGGGATCCACTTTGAGTCCTTCTCGCGTGAAGGTGTATCCAAAAAAGTCAATGCTTTCTTGGTAGAAGGAGCATTTAGACTTATGTAGGGTTAGTCCGCAGTCTACCAGCCGTTGCAGCTTTGCTCTCAGGTGTGAGTGATGTTCCTCGAGTGTATCCAAATATATTAGTATGTCGTCGCTGAGGATAATTACTCCTCGCAGCCCGACAGCACCTCTCTTTATGGCGTTTTGGAATACCTCGGCCATTGAGGATACGCCAAAACTGAGCCGCCTGTACCGGTGTAGCCCCACATGCGTTGAGAACGTGGTGATGTATCTACTTTCCGGCTCCAATTCTAGCTGATGGTACCCCGCATTAAGATCTAACTTGGAGAACCACTTTGCGCCATTCAGGTCACAACAATGTCGTCCATAGTGGGGGTGATGTGCCGTTCGCGCTTCACCGCCATGTTGGGTAGCCTCATGTCGACGCATAGTCGAATCGCTCCAGGTTGTTTGGGCTTGGGGGCTACGACTAATGGAGACACCCATGGTGTGGGCCCGGACACCTTTTCTATTACTCAGAGTTCCTCCAACTTCTGCAGCTCTTCCTCCACCTGCGGGCGTAGGTTGAAGGGCACACGCCGGTGCCGGAGAGCGACAGGTCGCACTGAGGTGTCGATGTGAAGTCGGAATTTCTTCCCTTTTAGTTTGCCCAAACCCTAGGAACTCCTCTAGCAGAACTTCTGCATGGGACTCGTGCACCTGGTTTGTGAAGAAAACAAGTTCGAGGTCCTCCGCCGTGTGGCAGCTGAGCAGGGTCCCCTTCTTTCCTTCGGTCACGTGGAATTTGGCCTCCGTGGAGTGGTTTCCACTCACAATGGTTGTTTGAATTACGCCCCGCAGCGGTACGGGGTCTGTTCCTCCATAGGTGTAGATTCTTGCACTTGAGGGCGCGAGGGGTGGCTCCAGTGATAGTCTTTCATACTGGTCAGAGTCCATTACATTCACTGAAGCTCCAGTGTCGATGAGGGCCTGCACATCGGTGCCCTAAATGGTTACCGAGCACATGGGGGGTGGTCATAGCTTGGTTCCTATTCGTCTGACATATGAGGAAAACAGCGGGAACCTGCCACGGCCTCCTACGGTCAGCAAGGAAAATCTTACCCCTACTCCCGGCACATTCCCGCAAACTCCTAGTTCATGGACTTGTGCTGTCCCGCTTGGACTACGGTAATGCCCTGTACCTGGGAGCCCCCAAAAAAGTACTGGCTAAACTTCAGACAGTACAAAACGCCGCAGCCCGCATTCTCACAGGTACCAACCGTCGCTGCTCGGCTAAACCAGCCCTGAATGCCTTACCCTGGCTCCCCGTCCAGGAAAGAATAAAATTCAAGGCTCTTTGCACCACCTACAAAATTCTGCACGGTAAGGCCCCCCCCAATACTACAAAATCTCATTTCACCTCATACCACCACAAGAACGCTTCGTTCCTCCAACTGCAACCTAGCCTCCATACCTAGAATTAAGAAAGCTCGCTCGGGCGGTCGATTGTTCTCACGCAACTCATCCAAACTTTGGAACACCCTACCCCCAGACATCAGAGCCAAACCCAACCTTCTCATTCCGCAGAGCACTCAAAACATGGCTATTCCCGTGATATCCTACTGCAGAAGGTTCTTGTCACTTAGCGCTGGGACGCTCACGGGCAGCCATGCGCTCCACAAATCAGAAAATAAATAAATAAATAAATAAATAAATAAATCCGCCGTAGTAGATGAGGAGTGACCTCTTGACCGTTCCGTCTGTTTCTCTGGTTCTTTTAAAGTAATTTTCTCTGGTTCCTTTAAAGTAATGGTTGAGCCTCCCGAGCCAGGATTTCTACCTGGGCGCTGCTGTTGCCGGATCGGTGGCCTCACTGAACGGAGGCAGTGGCGCCACCGCAAAGTGCGGGTGTACCGGAGGTTGAGGGATCGGAGCGGCACCTTGATTCTGTCCTGCTCCTTGCTTGGCGTCCGCCGCTGTTCCTGGCGCAGTATTGCTCATTGTGCCGTGCTCTGCAGCTGGAAAGTACTAGGACCTTGCTGGTGTTGAGGCCCGCCGCACACTGACACTCTTCAAGCACGTGGATCTGCTTTTTCAGCTTCGCGGCGGCGTCGCTAGCCCCTCCCTTAGGTGGCGCGAATGTGGTGTAATGGGGCTCCGCGGGTTTCTTTTCCCTTCAAACCTCCCTGCACAGCCCAGTCCGCAGGCGCGTGGGCGGGCTTGAGCCGGCAGCGGCAAACAGCGGCACTTGGAGCGATGCGGGTGGGCACCGCGGCTCCTCTTCGAGGCACAGGCAGTCACACGGGAGCAGGGCAGCCGCGGGTGGGCACCACGTACTTCACGCACAAGATGCCGCTGACAGGCAGGCAGGCGTCAGTTTCAGACAGGCCTCAACGCCAATGTGGTGGGCCAGGATCAGGCATGACCGGGCCCAGGTGTGTCACTCAAAGAAGCACACAGCACACTGGGATACTCCGTAGGCGGGAAGAACACTGGGATACTCCGCAGGCGGGAAGACTGAGCAATCTCCCACCGATTGCCCCGAGAGGTGTTTGGATGCATGGTTTGTGATACATTGTAGAGGAGAGCCAGAGTGGCTCTCTGCATCACCTATGTTCCTTGTATTCCTTGTGCTAATTCATACACTCTTATTGTGACAGTTTAACCCCTCATAGTCCTTTTTACACTTGTCAAGCAAAGTTGTGGTTCTACTTTGTAATTTGTTGTTCTGTTACTAAAAACAGTTTACAAGCCCGCTGTCTGTTTCCCACCGTTTTCCCCGACCCTTCCCTCACACCTGCCCCACCCACCACCTCCCAGGATCATGGGCCGGCCATGCTTTTACGGATGCCTTTTGTCCATAATTCCGGGCCCAGCAGGGAATAGAGCGGTTCCCTGCCAGAGGCCTCAACTCCCTGATGGGGCGCCTAGCACTCCTCCTCGCAGCCCCTCAAGCCCATGGTCATTCTGTCTGTGGCGGATTATCACAAACAGAATGCAATGGCCAGATTGAGCTGCGCACCACATGCACGAGTGGTTAGGTCTGGACACCAAGATCTCCTTTTAACACTGTGTAGCCTGAGAGGAAGGGGTCTTCTGAATGAAGTCCTGGGGGGAGTTGATGCATTATCTCCCAAGTCAAAAATTGAGGTTGCAGCATAGCCCGGATTTCAGATCCTACTAAAAACGTACACAGACTCATGTCAGTAACATATCTGTCAATATGCACCCTGTCATGTCTGGCAGGACGTCCAGCCTCATATTCCAATGTACCACACTCCCCGTGCTCACTGCCTTATATCCCTCTGTACCCCACACCTCGCGCTCACTGCCTTTTATCCCTCTGTACCCCACACCTTGTGCTCACTGCCACAACATATCCCTCTGTACCCCACACCTTGCACTCACTGCCAACATATCCCTCTGTACCCCATACCTCGAGCTCACTGCCACATCTCCCTCTGTACCCCACACCTCGCACTCACTGCCACACGATATCCCTCTGTACCCCACTCCCCATGCTCACTGCCACATATCCCTCTGTATCCCACACCTCGCACTAAATGCCACATATCCCTCTGTATCCCACTCCTCACACTCACTGCCTGATCGCTCACTTTACCCCGACATTCATCTTCTATGTGTGCTCCCCTTCCACTCGTTCTAGGTCTGTTCACCCCCTTACTTCTTTTAGTACCTTACTCCTTTCTCAATACCTATACTTCTTTTCCCCTTCAGGAACAGCTCAGACACATCTCTGCACTTCATTTATATCAAGGCACCCCACTACCTCACCTGTCTAAAACAGTCTTTATTATTCCCTCTTCCTCAGCTGTCTCTGAAACACCTCCCTCTCTCTACCTGGCCCTCTCTCGTTCTACGGGTGCATTATTCTCCCCTCTACATCTTGGATTTACCAGTCTCTGCACCTGAATCTTTTTCTTCTACACCCCACTTCTTTGTCCACCCCTCACTACCCTTCTGTTTGCCTCACTACAGTCTATATCCGACCCACCTTTCAGTGCCTCTTCCCATTTTGCCTCCCTCCCTCCCTCCCTCACAGCGCTCTCCTAGCATGCATCCGTTTTTCCCCTCACCCCCATGTCTGCCTCTACCCCTCCTTACTTTTTTAACCAGCCCCTCTTTCTACCTTCCTGTTATTCTTGGTAGTGAACCTTTCATTTCACGCTTCCGGTTGTTTTACCTACGCATTCAAATTGAGTAGGTCATTGCTGTGCTCCCAACATCGAGACCCAGTCCCCTGGCCTCTCAACAAACCCAGATATAACAACAAGCATTGGCATAGACAACAGGTCTCGCCTTCGGGACCTGCTGCATAACTAAATACTTAGAAGGTCCCAAAGGCGAGACCTGTTGGCTATGCCAATGCTTGTTTCTCTCAGCTTGGCCGGACCATTACCGATCCAGATTGTCTGCCATTTTAGCCCCGCCCCTATTGATTAACATTAGCCACGCCCCTTCATTTGCCAGGTTAGCCGCCCCAGGAAAAATTTCTGCGGACGCCCATGCCCTACCCTGTCGACACCTGCACTCCGCCTCACTCTTCCTAGCTCACACCTTCAGCATCTGCTGTAGCAACAGCAGAGGACACTTCTCAAACCTCGCTGTGAAGTCCTGAAATACCTCCCTACTCACTTCCTGACCTCTCTGCTGGAATTCAGGAATGGACTTAAGACATGCCTGATCAACTAAACCCCCCCCATGGTCAATGTTCTCAGCACCTGGATATCCTCACAGGTGATCAGCCATGCTTTACAAATCTGGATTGAGTGGAAATTATACAAAAGGGACTAAACTGTGGTTACATCTGTTTAACCCAATATTCTCACAAAGCAAGCAAATACTTTAAATACGTATTGCTGTATAGCAAAATTGACTTAGTAACAGGCAGGCAATAATATTTAGAAGTCCAAGTATAATAAGGAATTGTGCTTTCTGCTTATAGAAAAGCTCCTGCTACCGGAGTGTTGATCCAACATGTAAACGGCTTTATCGTTTCATGACTGCAGTATAATTACAACCAAAAGGTGCCAAGCCTCCATTTCTGACATCTTGGAAGGTTATGGATCCAATACACAGAGTGAGTAGGTGTGACTACGTGTCCTCTTTCCCTACCGCCGGAAGCAAAACTAGAGATATTGGTTAGGAAAACCTCCGTTTTTCATGGTTTTAGATCAGAGAGTAACCTCAACCCTAAGTTTTCAAGAGGGTCCACTACAGACTTTGTTTTTGGGGTCAGTGGGTGGGAGGGAAGGTTATCAAAAGATGGAAAATGATTAACTTCTGGGTTCAAAGTTGGCCTCTTTGGCATTGACGTTTAAAACATTATACTAGTTTATACTAGTATACTAGCACTGACGTTTAAGACATTATACTAGTTTCAAATGAGGGTATCTAAGGTAGCATGCGTGAGACCAGGACTTCCAATTAATCTTTGCTGCTCGCTGGATTGCATGAAGCTGAAGACTGCTTTGCCTTTTATTAATTAACTTTGTCAGCACCTCTGCTATTCTAGGAATACACTTCAGGGTCATCTACCGAGTGAGCCCTGGCGGGAGACACTCCCTTTTCTCCACAACCCTTGTCGAAACCTATAGTTCTCCATGATCCCCTCAGAAGAGGCCCGGATTTGAAGCAGCTTTTTAAAGCTTTGAGGGTGGGTAGGTGAACGCAGAGGACATGCACAATGACGTCCTAGTGTAAGGCTGTCCAACAGCACTGGCCCATTGTCATCCCTTTATTTTAAATAAATTTGAACATAATGTTCATTTATGTCAAGTAATTTTGGCATAACTCACTGGAAATAGTAGGAGTGACGTATTGGCAGCTTCTTACGATTTTAACTAAAGGACATCTGCTAAGCCCCTCACAGAAAGCATCAGTGACTTAACTGGACTACTGAAAAAGCACATTCAATAGCACGTTAAGTGGTGGAGATTCAGCAAGACGAGCACACTTCCATCAGCGCCAACTTTTATTTTTTGATTTATTTCTTTGTTACCCTTTAGCTTGCTGGTCAAACACTCGGTTGGCCAACCTGCTTGCCAAATTCAGAGACCTTTGTAGTAGTGTCTCAGCGCAGTAGCCCTTTTGGTGCATGACACGCAGAGTTCAGAATACTCTGTTGCTCACCAAGTCCACACACAAACACACACTATCCTTATTTACCCGGTACCTGGGTCATTGCTTTGCAAATGTAAGGTCACAAACCTTAAGTGACGTCAAAAACACGAAGGAAAAATTTTGTGGGACGATTGCCATCTTCCATTTCAACTGTCTTCGATAAGCAGTGAAAAAAATATAGCAGTTTTTTTTATCCGTAGGCTACTGCATTAATACTTTGTCATTTCGTTTCTATATCTGTTCCAACCTTTGCAAACATTGAAACTCTGCAAGCATTAGCCGTCTGCAAAGTGTACATTTAGCCAGGAGCCTTTCTTTCTTTACTGTACAGTGCTTACACAGCTGCATGCTACGCACACAGGTATATAATTTATGCTCAGATTACCGATTCATTATACTTTGTGTTGCATTATTGTACTGTGCCTTCTGCTGATCTGAACATAAATACGTTTAAGATAGGAGATATGTGAGAACAAAAACTTGGCTGAACACAGTTTATTACTGTACTTGATAGGCGTGATGCACTGTATGGACATAATCCACCTACCTTGTTCAACCTAGGACTGCTCACTGAATTGTTCTCGTCCTCCAGATTACCTTGAGCACCGAAACCGGAGTTTATTCCCATTTGGAGAAGACCGCGCCACTCCTTATAATTATTTAATGCAGGGAACCCCGGTCTGAGAATTGGCAATTGAAGGTGCAGACACGAGCAAAGGATATCAAAACTTGGTCTATAGAGAAGAAATCCCTTTTGCACTGGTGCCCACTTGTACACTGGGCATGAGTGCCATAATCGAGTACTGCAACTATCCACCCCCCACAGGCCAGAGCCTCCATCCTAAACTGGCACTAAACAGATGCACTTTCTCCCTGCTGCTATGTTATGCAGGGGCGCAATTAGACCCGAACTTCAGGGGAGAAGAGGGGGCCTACCATTTCACACACTGGGGGCTGATACAGTATTAGAATACTTGTTTGAAAGGCCAGTAGGTCTGGCTTTAATGTTCTAATGCATGGAAAAGAAACATGTCCAGGCCTGTTCTTTTATGCTGTAGATCATTAGAGCCAGATCTTTTGTCTTCACCAAAACATTCCCCTGAGACACTGAGCACTGCTGGAGGTCATAGAGTGCTCACCAGACCTGCAAGCATCGGATTTTCGCAAGATGGTTGGTACCAAGTGAGTCCATCAAAAAAGAACGCACTGAAGGCTTAATGGAAAACTGTGTTTTCGGATTACAAGTAGCATGAACTGCATATTAACATGCTTCAATTGAACAAGATGCGTGTGGTGGAATCTCCCAATATGCCCAATAACAAGCTCCCACAGACACTGATGAAGTAGGCTTGAGTTTTTAAGAATAAAGTAGAATAAAGAAAATCGTGAGAGCTTATATGACTGTCAAACTGAGGTGGGCTCACCAACAGCTCAGATCGAATGGGTATCCACAGAGTATAATAAGCCGGATATCTGTTCACAAAGTAAACGCATGCACACGTTGGTTTTTCTAAAGCAGGGACCTAGCCAGAGAGCGATAATGTTGCCTATTATGGGAGGTGATGGAAAATGATGAAAGACTGTATTTATCTAGAGGTGGCATATCTTTGTTACTTACACTATTATCTCAAACATTAAAATGTTGGCACATTGCCTAACTGGATTCAAATTAAGGTCCTCGGAAAGCTCAGGCACTAGATCGAATCTCCTTCCTTAGTTGATGTACTGGAACTTTCAAAAAAGCTCTAATCCTTCAATTTCATCACACCATGTAAGCTCTAATGTTCTATTGATGTTTTAACATGGCCATTAGGACGCATTCCTCATGCTGTCTAGTGAGCGAACCGAATGCAAATTTTGGTATTTGGGTTTATACATGAGTAGCTAAATGAGTTGTCTCTTGTTTAAGGTTGAGTTGTATCGATCTGCATTTACACAATGGTTTGAAGTTAAGTACATACAGAGCATGCATAATGGTTAACTGTGTAATGTGTTCCAGTATTACTATTGAGGGGTTCTGGTGAGATCTTTGGCCTTGAAGTTTGTAACGGTCACCAGAAGTCTGAGATGGCACTAATTTTTTATATTACAAGCCATTTTATTCAAAGTGTGTGAGAAAGTGCCCTCTTTCTGCATGGTTGCCCCCCACGTTTTGCTTGATTGCTGATGTACTTTGAGTATGCCCTGGACTCCTGCTAATTAGGTAGTAAGGGCCTATGTTCTTTATTTAAAACTGCATTGAAGCCTAAACTCAAATAGCATCTCTGGCCACAGGTCAGCCCCTGGTAAATAGTACCACAGGTACCCAGGGCACTGTGACCAGAGAATGCCTCTAAAGGCTGCATCACTTATTGTGCCACTCTTAAAGGTCCTGAACCCTGACACTCATACACTGCCTTTGCAGGCTGTGTGTCTTGGTGCAGAACAAAGTGAAGAGCCTACATGGCACATATCCCTGTATGCCATGCCTACAACCCACTGCCCTGGCATAGATCAGTCACACCTCTAGCTGGGTGCACTATACCAGTGGAGAAGGAGAAGGAGGAGATCTGCAACCTCTGGCTCCGGCCAGACACCGTGGATCTGCCACACACTGCACCCGCAGTCCACAGCCCGAGCTCGAGTGGGCAACACCACGAGGAGGTCACCCCAGAGATCCCTGACCTGCCTCAAGCCGACGCCTGTAGTCTAAGGCCAGAAGGCCCCCCTAACCGCGACAAGTAGCTTGTAAGAACAGCTGACCACAACAGGTACGCCTGCACACTACGTCCCACGGCCTTGTGTGCCCAAACAGACTGTGCCTAACCAACCCCTAAATTCCCAACTTACCACTCAAGTGGTGGTCGCACCCAGAAGACCTACATCTCCCTGCCTGCAGTGCTTTTGAAAACAGGAGGTTCTCTATTGAAACACTGCCCTACACCCGGCCACCCTAGTGCCGCTGAGGGTGCACCTTTGCTGCTAGTGTGTTTCCCCATTCGCCCTGAGCTAAAGTCCAGGAGCTTTGCTCCCACAACCCAGTGGCCTGCTCGTCAGCAGCCACCAACCGGAGGCTCCCTATCCCCCATTGGGAAACATTTGGCCTCAGCACTCTGCACTCCTAGTGCCGTTGAGGGTGTAACAAGAGTGCATCCTTGACCCTGGGGGACCTCCAAATCTACCCCCAGACCCTCAACTCCCCCTACCAAATACTTACCTCAAAACCGATAACACTATATTCCTCCATAGGATTACATTGACTGTTATTCTGTGAAAAGTTTTTAAGTGTGGAGTTTGAGAAACTAAAGAAATTCTTTAAAATTGCATAATCTGGTGTGATGATGGGAGTTAAAACTGGCCAGGGAGGCAACCAACTACTTTTAATAACTGGAGCACCCTGTCAGAAAAAAAGACCTTAACAGGTAAATGCTACCAATGGGGTCAAAGTATCCTGGTAGTCTGATGTGAGTTCCCTTTCAGGGTCCAACTCTAGTCCGTCAATATGTTTCGCGCCCCAAGTGGTCAAAAGGAACAGTGGTGGTTCATTAGGAAAGGAATAGTGGGTGAATCTTCCTACCCCACAAATGTGACAAATGTGGGGCCCTGTGAGTGGTACTTATTTGAGGTTTGTTTTCCAACAGGTCAGGCGAGAAAAAGGAGACAGAATTATGTTCCTGGCATAAGAGCGTATTATTGACCAGGATATCCACTTTTGTGGACCAAATTGTTCATCTGGTGCTGGAGTAGCTTACAGACATGACCCACTCAACATAAAAATAGGTAAGGTGAAGAGAAAATCTTTGAGAATATCTCACATTTGGAATTTCTTTCAGCGGAGCTCCGAGCCTAAAGAGTTAGAGGATGGTACCCCCGTGCACCAAATTTGCCAAAGGTCACAATAATAACTGCCATGCAGTATGAGAGAAGAAAATTTCATTGTGTAAGTGGCACAAGCTTTCATAAATACAATGCCGCTGTGCAATTAGTGTAGTTGCCAGTGAAGCAGCCAACCATTGTATCCGCACACAAAAGAGATCACCATAATGCGTCCTGCCATCTCACAAGTGGTCGCAGTATTAAGAACAGGAGCACGGTTGTGTTTCCATTGCTTCCCTTTCTTATACATCGTGAGGCACATAATCTTACCTCCAACTGGAGAAATAAGTGCTTATAAGAATGAAAAAGAATCAACTGGTACACACAAGACCTTGAACAAAAGGTACCCAGATCACAAACACTTTGGAACCTTCCTCCAGTTAGCAGACACTACCCCTGCTGGAGCTGTACCGCGTGTAATTCTACTGAACACTCAAAACAACTACAGCTAGGATCTTTCTCCTGGACACAGCAACAGCACACCAACTGCAACACCCAAAACTGTATTTACCCAATTACATATCCCTGCCAAATGTATTATACAGAGATGACAACTAGACCTATAAAAATAAGAATTGGGGAACAGAAGAGTATCATAAGATGTGGACGCAATGCTACAAAGAAGAGCAACCACTTCAATGATCTGAAACACTCCATTAACGATCTGAAGTGGGCAATCCTGGAATCAAAAAATCATGGACCCCAGCCACATTATTTAGGCGAAAACAGCGCTGGGTGTTCCACCTGCATACCAACCAGGATTGATTGAATGACAACATCCCATGGATCGAATTGTAGGCCTACATAACTGAGCAACCCAATATGGAATTTACTCAGGCCTATTCTTTGGTGTATAAATGTTGCTACTGATCACCACCTTATGTACCAGAATGATCGTTAAATAATTATAACAATCCGCGACTATCAGAACAACACTTTTACATTATATTAATATAAATTTACAGATACAGGGCGGATGTCAGGCTTATAAGATTACATCATACCAGATCACACAAAACGAATTACTTATTAATAAGTATCATTCGGATGTACTAAGTGTTACCTAATGATGGCCCTTAATAAGCTACTCTAATATGAGTTTTGTGACCGGCACCCTGTACACCCAAGTGCAGTTAACAGTTACCCCATTTACTAACGATAAGCTTCTTCTCCTTTGCATTTCAACACCATTTCATGTGGGCCACCAGACATACATGATGAGGTTTGATGGATATTCACCATGTCTCATCTTCAACACTGTTTTAAGATGAACGTCACATGCGTGAGAACATTTCTGGCACATCCACACTATCTATAACCTCAACACCACTTTAAGATGCCCACCAGACATGCGCGATAATACTGGAGACAGATAAAATGTCTTCACTTCACCACCACTCTAAGATGGCCGCTAGACATGTGTGATGATGCACTTCTGGGGTCATGCAGATTACGGCTCAAGCCCGAAAAGTGTACTCCTTTAAAACAGGTACCCCCGGCTCCCGCATCCACATTCGGGAGAAGCAGAGGACAAGGGCAGGTGTGACAACTATATCGCACTCCGAAACCGGAGTACTAAATACCGGTCGATGAACTGGCGTACACCGATACAGCATATGTGATCGTCCGGTTTGGATCCGGCTTATTTATCTCACCTACTTACTTCCAGTTTAGCACGACTGAGCGCTGCACCTCTGCCCCACCATAGGGAGTACTTATATCTTGAGTTGGAAGCAAGATTAGGGGCCTCACGATGTATAAGAAAGGGAAACAATGGAAACACAACCATGCTGGTGATCTCTTGTGAGTGTATAAAACAGTTGGCTGCTACACTGGCAATCTACACTATTTGCACAGTGGCATTGTGTTTGTGATAGCTTGTCCCACTTACACTATGGCAGTGCTCAAAAAAAAAAAATCAAAAAATGTCTCAGTCTGCAGGTCTAGCAACTTAAAATAAATCTACTCGACCTAACTATAATGCACTTGGCCGCCGTCAGCAAATGTGACAAGTTAACAAGATTTAAAGGCATTTTTATTGCTCATTCACTTTATGAGCTGGGTGAATTCCTTAAAACTCTGCTGCGCTGAGTTTTTTCCACGCTTGTGCTTGTCAACGGTAAGTTGGTGTGCACGAGCAAAGAAAACCAGTGCTAATCCACTTCGCTGCGAGATTTCTCAATGGGGGCAGTCACTACTGCTCTCACTGAGAAAAATGTCAGTTCGCTTTGAGGAAGCTGCCGCTCAAGTAGAACTTCTACTCGAGCTGCAGAAAGAAGCAGAGCCCTCTTGCACTGTGTGAGATGCTGTTCATGCCGATTTTACAGTGCAGGACAAACACCTGGCACTAAAAATCATTGAGACTGGTGCAAGGTAACCCACTCCGCCGCATGCGGAAATCCACGTAGCCTGGCAGAGTTTTCTTGTCACTTCCCGCCCTCTTGCACTGTGCAAGATGCCGTTCACACCAATTTTAAAGTGCGGGACAAACACCTGGCACTAAAAATTGTTGAGAATGGCACGAGGTAACCCACTCCGCCGCTTGTAGAACTCTGCGTAGCTTGAAGTTTTTTTGTCACTTCGCGAATTCCACTACATATGATCTAGATTTTACATTTAATTAAAAAGGTGGGTTTAATACCACTGCTTTTTGTGCAAGAAAAGCGCCAAAACATGCAGTGCATGCATTTTTACTTGAAGATGGAAGCGCTTCTCCATTTTACCCATCAATCAGTGTGGAGCAGTATCATTTTTATTGTGGTATTTTCTGTCTAAGGTACTTTTCAAACAGTTGATGAATCGTTTCAGTTTTGGCCCTGCAATACTTCTTTAAAATGGCTAAACACTGCTGTGAGGGAAATTAGGCAATATTGTTAACCTGCACTGTAGTACATGGGAAGGGAAGAGTGGGCCTGAGCAGCAAAGCTAAAGAAAAAACATAAAATATGAACTTTTGTCTCAGAGCACCAAGTTTGAGCTTTAAAACAGGTGTACTCTGAAAAAGGCGGCAGGGAGTCAGGTGGACCATGTGTCTGAAGTACGTGTGTTAACCCACGGGTCTACACTTTGTTCAGATCCTTTGAAATGCAAATGGGTCTTCGATTTGGAGCAGGCACCGGTCTTCCTTTGGCTCAAGACTTTCCAACCACCAATTGCCACTTGCAGAGACTGTAAGGATGATCAAGTTGTAGGCTACATGAGACCATGACAAGTCTGGGGAACACCATGCTGCTGCGGCAGATCGCTTTGGAGAGAAGTGCCAGGTGCAGTCTATCCACAGTATCATTCGGATATGCCTCTTCAGTCTATTATACTTCTGTACACCAAAACATGTAGGCCAGGAGGCACACAAGGACCTTCTGGGAGAAGGTGTGTGAGATGTCTGAGGGGCATAGTTAAACTATGATCCACTAATACAGGCAGTTTAATTTATTTAGCAGACACTGCACATGCCTCAGGGACTACAGTATATCTGTTAAAATACGCTGTCACGGCACACATCAGTGCATCAATGAAGCCAATGAAAATCCACAAAATGCAGCTGAGGCATGATCTCCAGTACCATCTCAGCTTCTTATGGGCCTGTGCTTCCAGTCCTATCAACGGGGCAGTGGCGTTTTTTAGCATAATTATGGCTTTGCCACATTATCCATCATCTACTGCATACTATCTAGATTTTAAAAATACTAAAAATATTTTGTTTCTAGCTCAAATAGTTAAAAAAGTTACTAAAATTGCAGCAACATGTTCCTACATAGCAGAAGGCCTTTTGTAAAGGTTGACTGGTCAGCGTTCGGCTGCTTATTGCTATATTTAGGTGTTAAATTGGTACATTTGAGGTGCGACCTATGCCCAGAAAGGGTTAACAAGTGTAAAATTAACAAATTAATGAAATTATACTTTCCTAAAATGTGCTGCGTTACGTTGCATAATTTGCCCTTCCTTGCCTCTGTTTAGTCAACCTTGCAGTAAATTTGGCCCTCCCATCGATCCACAATTTCAGTAGCCCTGCCTATTAAGAAGTTGGGAAAGGTATTGGGGTGGGTCTTCCCCTTTTCACTCCTGCCCTGGCTGCTCCATCTGGCTCCTCGCTGGGAATCGTGGATAGCTGGTTGCTATGCCCAGTACCAGTTTCTTGTTTTGCTGCTGCCATGGAGCCTCCGAGTTGCCACATAAATAATACAGGTAAGTAAAATAAAAATGCTAATTCATTTATGCATTTGTATATGCTTTTCTGAGTGACTGAAGCAGTAGTACTATGCTAGAATGTGTTATTGATT
The DNA here is from genome assembly GCF_964263255.1 of Lissotriton vulgaris. Lineage (NCBI taxonomy): Eukaryota > Metazoa > Chordata > Amphibia > Caudata > Salamandridae > Lissotriton > Lissotriton vulgaris. Next base: position 585,859,275 of record NC_141685.1, read on the forward strand.
GGAGGTTGTGCAAGGGAGTGGTAGTGATTTGTGGGTGTAGCCATCAATAGTGCAGTTTCACCAGAGCCCAGAGTTAGTGAGTGTGTACAAGCGTGTTAGTGAGAATCAGTGAGTAGGAGTACGTTTGTGTGCGAGTAACACAGAGTGGGAGTTAGTATGGGTGAGAATGAGCAAGTGAGAGAATGGGAATTAGAGTGAATGAGGGCGAAGGAGACTAAAGCCCAGATGATAAAAACTTTCACACAATGCAGCGCAGCAGCCGGAGTTGCTGCGTTGCACGAGATGGAGAGAGTAGGAAAGCGCCATATCTGCAAAGATACAGCACTAACCTGCTCTCTCCCATGAGCCAGCGCACAATTAGGCTGCCGAGTGCCACAAAAACCCATTTGCGCCATAGTGTAAAGGTGTCTGCATAAGTATAGCATAGGTTTTGTACTGGAAGGGTGCCCTAACAGTGCAAAATGTTATGCTTTGATTAACTTCAAAACTTTTCCTACTTCGGATTTGTGCTATACAGTGCAGTACACAGGCAAAGTGGGAAAAGTTAGGAGGAATAAAAGCATTTCTCCCTTTCAACGTCTGCTTTAAAGTGCTATTACTTTTTGACATCAGTCTACTATTGTTAGTAGATAAGGTTTTACATCAAAAACCATGGTTGGTTGCATGGGAACGCACAGGTACTACCCATTGAATGCCTCCTTGAAGCAAAGCAACACAAAGATGTGCTTTGCACTGCATGCGTTACTTTCACGTTTTGCAATAGAATGTAAATTTAACAAACATTTTGCGCCGGGTTTGCCTCCCAAGTGATGAAAACCTACACAATATATATATATATATATATATATATATATATATATATATATATATATATATATATATTTTTTTTTTTTTAATCAGGGTCTAAATGTGAGAGGGAATGAGCAAGGCAGATTTTGAAAGAAATGGGGTAAACTCATTCAAAGATCACCAACAGCCACTAAGGCCATTACTGAGAAGATGTGGCCCAACAGCCTGAGCTGTGCCAACTTTGGGAATGGAGGTTTAAATACCAGTGTCCGCTCACTTGGTGATACTAGGCAAATCACTTAATCTCCCTGTGCTTAATAAAAATAAACTGACTTTGTGTAATGTAATGTGGTGCTCACATAAAGCATCCTGATGCCTTTGGTCCATGTGTACACTATATAAAACTGCACAAATAAAAATGACAGGTAGACAGAACATTTTACTCAGAGGATTGGAACTGCTACCCACTGGCCCTCTTTGCTATCCATCTACTCCACGCCTATTTTGCAAACATAATTTTGTATGTTGGTATGGTTTTGGCACTTTTAGAACCAAAACCACAAATACCCAATTGACATAACAGTTTGGACTGCTGGATAGTCACTGCATTTAATAAAAATATTTTTTTTTTTAAAACGTTCCTTTTTAGCATTTCTTTATCGCATATTACCCCTCACATGAGTATTTGCATTTGCATTTATATAGTGCGTACTAAAGACAATTTGGGATTTCTGCCTTCGTTGCTGGGAAGCACAGGAAGATGGTACAGACTGCCTTTAAAGTGCAGATATGGGGTCTTGCATATCAGAGTTAATGGGCAAGCAGTGTCTCTTTAAAACAAAGCGTGATCACAAAAGTACAATGCCGTGCATAATTAGAACCCCCACTGTGGGTTTTTGTCCTAAATGCTGTTAATTACCTGTGACCCCCGCCTACCCATCGCCTGCTTTGAAGACACCACAAGCAGAAAGGTAAGCTGAAGGCCTCTGACGGAGAAAAGAAAAAGGTTTGTACCGACTCTCTTCTCCGGCCGTACTCCTCTTTCTTTAAGTGTATTTAGCAGCAAAGGCTTATGGATACAGCATTTTGTTGGTATTTCCTTAAAGATCGGACCCAAAGAGGATACATAGTAGCCCACATTCTTGCCAAGTGATTACAGGATCTTCATTATTTTGAAACGAACCCATGGATGCACACTGCTTGTCCTTCCCCTTTCCAGTTACCTACTCTACCCCCCCCCCCCCCCACCCCACCCACGCAGGCACGCTGGTTGTGCCCATCTAGCGGACATTCCTTGATCTTCAAGACAGCTAGGAAATGGAACTTACTTCATGTGATGCAGTTGATATGGACCTCAATTTGTGCCCTCCTGAAAAGTCGCTTTCCCCTTATACCAATTTATCAGGCTACGATGCTCACTAAATTTAATAATATCTCCATCTGTCACTTGCTGCTGTACAGATACATTAAGGGGCAGTGGTAGCTGCCCCTTGATTAACTCATACCCCCCCCCCCTTGACCCGCAAAAATGTATTGCTATTTATTCATGGTCTCAAGTCCCCTGAAGGCAACAGAAGGAACGGAAATGCAGCAGGGATATTGGAGGTTCAGTTTACACTCAAGACCCTTCCTGCAGCCCCTCAGCAGAATGTAAAAAGTTACCAAGGTACCAATTTTGAGGCAATGGGTTAACTGGAGACTTTATCAGGGGCATAGAGTATGTGACATCACTTTCGCTCCTAAATAATCATGTGGCTGAAAATGCCAAAGAACAAAGGATTGAAATAAAGAAACCTTCCTGCAATGCTATAGAAATAGCTCCACAAAACTGTACCATGAAAGTAGTAACTTACCACTGATAAAAAGAAGAAACTTTCTCCAAGTTATAAAAATGAACAAACTTTTGGAGGCCTGAAAGGATTTGTACTAGAAGAGACTCCAGTCAGCAAGGGATCGTGTGGGGCATTCTGAAGGCAGAACTGCTTCAAGTCGGCAGCAGCTTGAGAAACCTGTGTAAGATAAGCAAAAAACTCAGTAATACTATTCACAATTTAAGGTCCAGCAAGAAGCTCTTCCAAAAGAACATTAACCCCTTAAGTAATTAAGAACGTAAATATGCACATATTAAAACCTTTATGAAGTTAGAGGCACATTTATTGGCTTTATCTCCACATAATGATGGCAAGAGAACCAGAGTTGCATTTTTCACAGAAAATGTAATTTCTTGTCTTAGTACAAACGACCCAACTCCACAATGGTAGGGTACCAGAAGCATATATAGTCACTTGCGTTTCTGACCAGTACCAGAAAGTGGATGTTATCTTCTGGGATCCACATTATAGAGCCGTTTAACACGTTCGATGCCGATGACGGAACCGCTTCGTCATCAGCTGTGCTGCGCGTTCTGATTTTGCGCCTGATTTTGCGCCTGTGCAGCGCGTTCTATTGAGCGGGGCAGGCCATGACGGAACCGCTCCGTCACGAACACAGCTCAACCGCGGCTGGCGACGGAGCGGTTCTGTCACCAGCATGCGGCCGCCGCCCCGCCCTGTTAGCGATACGGCGGAATAGCCGCCGCAGCGAAAGAGTTAAGAATAAAGAGTGTTGATGCAGATTAATAGATGTCCAGAAAAGCTAAAAAGTCAAATAATTTACACCAAGGATGGTTCCCGGGGATTTCTGAGAACTGGTCCTGAACTCCACCGACGCACAGCTGCCCTTCAAGAAGCCCGGAGGCTGTGGGTCCTGAGAAGTGCAGCAATGATTGAGTTCTGCTGGCTAGCTTAGGAGATGCTCACCCATAAAGGAGAGAGCAGCAGGAACCCATACAGTGGACCAGTCTGGTGCAGGGATCTGTAAAAATCAAACTCCCAACCAAGAGCACACTATAGTGGCCAGGGGCCTGAAGGAAATGCTCCTGTTGGGTAGTGTTGGCCACCTGGAGGAGCAAAATGAGCCCCAAAGAAAATTGAAATTAGTCCTGCAGGCCCATAGCAATTGCCATTTAAAGCTCAGTCCCCAAGAGGACAGAGTCGAGAATGTCCTATCTTAAAATTCCCCCAGAAGCCAAGCCCCAGTGGGTCCCTCAATCTTAAATTGATATTTCCATGGCGAGGGGCGTGTGGGGCCCACTCCTTGAGCCATCCCCAGGGCCTTATGACTTCAGAGATGTTCCGGGGGTTGCCCTATTCCCCCTGGGGACAGGTTAGCCCAAAAAAGGTCCATAAAGCTGATAAGAGCTGTGGGGCAATCTTCAATCCCTCCCCCCCATTTCCCCCAATCCGCAAGCGCTTGGTGTCCCTTATGGGGGAACAAGGGAGGAAGCCACAGAAGTAAAATGTCTGTGCTGGGAAGCCGCTAACAACTTATTCATACCTGGGGTGATGGAGCATCCCCACAGGCCCGTACTAATGGGCTACAATTCGCATATTGCTCCAAGGCCTCAGACATCCATAAAATATGTTACAGGACCAGCAGGTCCAATGACTTCAATAGTCTCCTGCAACCAATCATAATGCTCTTGACCCATTAGCAGGTTTCAAATTGCATGATCTTGGGCAAACATTTTTTCACTGAGCTGCCTTTTTCTTCATTACCACATATGCGAGCAAGTCTACAGTTAAAAAAACTTGTTTAACTCAGACTAAACTTTTGCTCCATGTACAATAAGAATCTATAATTCAAAAAAAGGAAGCTAGAGGGATATGCTAGGTCCACCCTCTTACTCAAGTAGTAGACACAAAAAAGTCTGAGATATCGAATGAAGAACCTAGCTGTTGAGGTAGATTACCATCAGTAATGGATGTAATCTTGAAAGGAAAAATGTCCTTTCTTGAGTCGCCTCACTCACCGGAGTTTCCTCGTGGTGACATGCTTCATCATAGGGGCCATCCCAACCTGTTGTGGGTTGAAGCGTGCCGCGACTTGCAAAAATACGTAGGAGCACTGTAGTGAGGAACTATGTTTAGTGCAGTGATGTGTGTGGAGTGCAGTGATTAAAAATAACTAGTGGGCGGAATTACTTTATTCTTGCTCCTAGTTGATATATTAAAAATGGGGTGGGTCTCTAGATCAGCTTGGTTGCAATGAGTCATGAGTCCCAGTAGAGTGCCAACATGTTTCGAGCTTATCCTCAAGCATTATCATTTCTTAACGGACCTGCAGAGGACAGGTTGAGATTTCACCACAAGACCGGAGGCTACATTATGCATACAACTTTAATGCACAATAGAAAGTTCCAAATGGAACGAAGGCAACAGCTAAAAGACATGAGCCAACAACACACAGCCTCTTTTAAATGCGGCTCCCAAGCAGATAAGTCTATCTTATACTCTTCTCATTATCTCGGTTTTATCGGTTCTTTCGGGGTTTTATATATCCTCTATGATATTTTGGGGTTTCCTCGACTTTAGTATGAGTGTATTTATGGTGTGGCAGTTTCCTTCCCCCATAATCCCACACACCCCCCTTTCACTGCCGATTTCCAATATATGGAGATTCTTTCATCGCAACCCCCCCCCCCCCCCCCCGCGCGCACTTGTGTGCTGTCTGCCTGAAGGACTTTGAATTTAGTCTTGTCATTTACGTTTCACTCGAATCGAAAAATTATCGTTCCTCGTTTTCTTTCTACTGTCTGTGCTTAGCACTTCTTCTCCCTGGCGATACACATCGTTCTTGATTTAAGGTAAGTTTCCTTATTTACTTACTTCCCTTCCTTCGGTTGTTGGGCTTTTCCCTCGCGCTCGACGGCGCGAGACTGTGGCGCATTTAAGGAATGGCCCTAAGTAACAGCGACGCCGCGTTGCTAAGGGCACTTCCTTTATCCACACGCATTGACGAGCATTGTGAGGGCGTTTCTATAGCAACCCCTCTGTCTTGCGCTAGTCTTCACCGGCAAGCGGCGGTTGGCATTTATTACGAGCCTATGAGCATTTTTTGGCATTTATTACGAGCCTATGAGCTTTTTTGGTAAAACCCTCGAGAATACAGCATTTTGAGGTCGAATCCTCAGGAACAAGACCTGATTGTAAAGTTAACCTTACTTCATTATAACAAAACTTCACTCGTTGGCTGTACCTTTTGTTAAACAATGTCCAGCTCTGACTCTGAGGAGGCTTCTGCACCTGGTCAAGATGTCTCCACTGATAAATTAAAAAAATTACTCCAATCAGAGATGAGATAGTGTCTAAAGGAGGGACTTTCTAATGTAATAAGTTCTAAGCGTCCTATTCAACAAGATGACGCAGTCTCTGGTAAAAGACTAAAGGAAGAACAATAATATTGGTTTGAGCATGGGAGGCCCTAGCGCCTCATCTATTGGTAGAGGTCCTAGTACCTCAAGGAGTGAGGGATGTCTTCGCACCTCAAGTGGCTTGGGTGCCCTTGGCGGCACAAAAAATAATGGTGCCCGAAGCGACACACATTTTAGAAATGCTCACTATGATGATGATCGTACCTCAGATGAATCGGAGTTTCTAGACTAATATGTACTAGATCTTAATGACCAAGACCATGATTTTGGGGATGGTCTAGATAATACGAATTCATCCAGTAAAGATGTGATATGTAACCCTTTGGGTGAGGAGATGCTTTCCCCTCAAAGCTTAAAACATCCAAGAAGCTCTGAGTGGTACCCTCAAGAACATGTTTCCAAGTTTGTTAAAAAATGTATTAGATATCCCTTGGAGAGGGAAACTCGTAACATCTTGAGAGCAGAATGTTCTAGACCCTCGGTTGGTGATAAGACCTGTTACACCCCAAATCTTGATCCTGACTTGATCACATTTCTTTTTAAATTGGGACATGACCCCAGAAAGAGTATGGAGAAGTCCTTTAAAACTTGTCAGGATTGTCTTCTCGACATCCTTGGCCCTCTCACGAGAATCCTCGACTCTGCTGAGGAGTCCCATTTGGAGGGGACTCTCCTGGATACTGAGCTGATAAGGGGATGGAGCCAAAGGGCTATTATTCTTTTGGGAAATGCCAATACAAGCATTAATGCTGAAAGGCGTAGAGTGGTTCTCACTCGTATTAACCCTAAACTCGCAGATCTTGCTGATAAGGAACCTACTAATAATCAGAAAGGGCTTCTCTTTGGCGAAGATTTAATTAAGTCCCTCGGCAAGTATGTTTCGACATTTACTGCCTTAGACAGAGCGCAGCAAAACATGTGCAAGGTTTTCAATACTGGTAACGGTCATTTTGGAAGGGCCGGAAGACGAGGCCAACCTTCCGGACGTTTTTCTCAGAGGCCCAATTTCTTATCACGTGGAGGTGGCAGAGGCTACCCACAATACCAACAATATCAATATACGAGTCCGCAATTCTACCCTCAAAGGGGCAGAGGACAGCGCGGCAGAGGATTCAAAACACATGGGTCTAATACCCGAACCAACCCCTCAGGTCAGTGTTTCCCCTCTACCTTCTCTTTCTTTCCACTCAAAAGGTGGGCGGGAGACTGAAGTATTTCCTAAAAAGTTGGGAAGCCATTACTCAGGATACTTGGGTTCTAAATACTGTAAAGGGTTTTACAATAGATTTCGATCAGGAACCTATTCAGCTTTCTCTTCCAAAATGCATTCCCATGTCCCAGCCATTATAGAGGAGGAAATCTCTTCAATGATTCAGAAAGGTGCAATTTTGGAGGTCTCTATGGATCTCATAGGTTTTGTGAGCAACCTTTTTTTGGTCATAAAGAAAGATAAGGGTTGGAGACCGGTTATAAACCTTCGTCAAGTAAACAGATTCATTTTCTTACAGGCACTTCAAAATGGAGGGTATTCACCTCCTGAGAGAGCTACTCCTAGAAGGAGACTGGTTGGCCAAACTGGACCTCAAGGACGCCCATTTTACTATCCCCATGGCCAAGGTTCATCAACGTTTTCTCCAATTTCTTTGGAAGGGTCGATTGTACCAATTTCAAGCTCTACCATTTGGTCTCTTCAGCACCTTGGTGCTTCACGAAAGTGATGAGAGCCGTTGTTTCCCACCTAAGATCAAGGGGTGTTCGTCTAATTATCTACCTAGACGATATTCTAATTATGGCGCCAGAAAAATCACACTTAATTCGAGACCTGGATTTTACGATGAAACTCATAGAAAGTCTAGGTTTCATCCTAAACAAGGAGAAGTCTACTTGACTCCCTCAAAATCATTGGAGTTTCTGGGCTTCACGGTCGATACCACCCGTTGTCTCCTCCTTCCTTCGAAGAAAATCTCGAAGATAAAGAAGCAAATAAAACATGCTCTAGGCAGACAGTCTCTCTCCCTCAGGGACTTAGCCAGGTTACTAGGTCTCCTCATCTTCAATTCAAGCGATTTTTCCAGGGCCACTCAATTATCGGGCTCTTCAGAGAGTCAAAGCGAGAGCCCTGAGGTCAGGGCTTTGGTACGGAGATCAGATTTCTCTGGACTCAGACTCTCGTTCAGAATTGATTTGGTGGCTAAACAATCTGGAGGCTTGGAACGGCAAGGCCATTTTTGGCTCTTCCCCGGAATTTGTACTGGAATCGGACGCCAGCCTTCACGGCTGGGGTGCTTGCCTCTCGGATGCAAACACTGGAGGACTTTGGTCTCAGGAGGAATCTCTCCGCCACATAAACTATCTGGAGCTGACGGCTGGACTTTATGCTCTTATGAGCTTCAAGGATTCACTTCAATGAAGGTCTGTCCTTTTGAAAATGGACAACATGTCGGCAGTGGCTTATATTAATCGTCTAGGAGGCACGAGGTCTGCGGACCTCTCAGATCTAGCGAAGAAACTTTGGATGTTTTGCCTGGAGCACAAGATTGCTCTAAAAGCAGAATACCTTCCGGGCGCTGCCAACTCATCCGCGGATTGGAACTCCAGGTTCCTTGTGGATTTCAGCGATTGGAAGCTAAACCCTCTTGTCTTCAGGACCTTGAATCACATTTGGGGCCCTCTAGAGGTGGATCTTTTTGCAAGCAGACTCACCTCCCAACTTCCAGATTATTTCAGCTGGATGCCCGAGCATTCAACTCCTTCCTCCAGTCCTGGAGGGATGTCCGGGGATATGCCTTTCCCCCCTTTGCGATGATTCAGAGAGTGCTCCAGAAGGTGAGACAAGAACAATGTCTCCTCACTTTGATAACTCCCTTCTGGCCCTCCCAAGCCTGGTTTCCAACTGCTCTGGAACTAACTTGCAGCATTCCTTTTTTAATCCAGTCTCTGGAGGATCTTCTCACAGATTCAGACGGTCGAATTCATCCCCTTATTCTCAATCAGACTTTATCCCTTCTTGCCTGGAAGGTGTCAGGAGATCTAACGAAATCTCAGGACTTTCGGACTCGGCTTCAGTTCTCCTCAGGGAGTCTTGGGCACCAGGCACACATTACAGATACAATAGAATCTGGAAACTTTGGGTTCGTTGGTGCCTGGAAAGGGACCTGGATCCCTTGGAGGCTCCTATCGCTGACGTGCCTAATTTTCTAGTCGAACAATTTGATAGGGGACTTAGTTATAGACCCATTAATTGCTTTAGGTCGACAATTTCTGCGGGTCATACCCTCGTTAATGGTAAAACCATTGGAAACATTTTTATCGTTTGTAGGGTCATGAAGAGTATTCGTCTCAAAAGACCCCCTAGACCCGAGTATGACATACTTTGGGATGTTAATTTGATTCTTCGTCTCTTTAGTAATTGGCCTTCTAATTCTCTCCTCAACAGGAAGTATCTTTCTATTAAACTCGCTACCCTTTTATGCCTAGTTTCTTGCAGAAGATCCTCAGATATCCGTTCTCTGGATATTTCCTATCGTTCTTACAATGTTTTTGGCGTTAAATTTGATATTCATAGTCGTACTAAAACCATGTCTGACTCAATTTTTTACCCACGATTCGATCATCCTAAACTCTGTGTTGTCGAGTGCATGAAAGAATATGACCTTAGAATGTCTGGACTCCGTCCAGTTGGTATTAGTCAACTGCTTATCTCTTTTGTTAAACCTCATAAGGGTATTAGTTCCCATTCTATTGCTAGATGGATTAAAATCGCTATGAAGCTAGCCGGAGTTGATTGGTCAATATTTCAGGCTCATTCCCTAAGAGGTGCTATGGCTAGCAAATCTCTTTGGTCTGGAGGTAAGTTGGATGATATTTTGAAAGCTGCTGATTGGTCCAATGCAGGTACCTTCGCTCGTCATTATTGTAAACCCATCCAACACATGTCTGATGCTGTTTTAGGAAGCTTCCAACATGCATAATGTAGCCTCCGGTCTTGTGATGAAATTGCGATTCTCATATTTACATGACTAGAGAATCTGGATTTCATTAAAGACTCGGAGGCTGACATTATCCCTCCCTCCCTCCTCCGGAGGCATTCCAATTAATATTACTACTTTGTATAACTTATTGTAATGCAATGTTTACTTTGATTTATGACCTTTGAATTTGATTTTTTCTCTTGACACGTCTTTTGAGATTTTTTGGTTTAATTCCTTTGTCTTTTTTCAGATAACGCCTGATCTGGACTGCGCCCTTTTCAAGCCTACGTCCTGCCTGACTTCTTCCTTTTCGACTTTCTTCAGTCAAGTTTCAAGTTCTGCGGTTTTCCGAAGATTGATTCTTCTCCACTTCAACATTTGAACTTTGAACTTTATCTTCTTTGTTGTCCTCATTTAAAAGAGGATGTGTGTTGTTGGCTCATGTCTTTTAGCTGTTGCCTTTGTTCCATTTGGAACTTTCTATTGTGATGCGGTTGCTGGGATCTGCATTAAAGTAGTATGCATAATGTCAGCCTCCCAGTCTTTAATGAAATCCAGATTCTCTAGTCATGTAAATATGAGAATCGCAATTTCATAACATAATTACTTTCTCTATTACAAATATCTACTGAACATTATCTAATGTATGTATGTATGTTTTTCATATTTGTGCTCAATATTGGCATTTGTTATTAGCACACTTTTCACTGCACTTTGGAGTGGTACTCACAGATGGTCCCTGTGGTGTCCTGAAGAGCTTGGGGGTAAGCTCGAAACATGTTGGCACTCTACTAGGACTCCAGACTCATTGCAACCAGGCTGACAGAGACCCACCCCATTATTAATATATCAACTAGGAGCAAAAATAAAGTAATTCCGCCCACTAGTTAGGTATTTTAATCACTCCACTCCCCACAAACACACACACACACACACGTTACTGCACCACACATAGTTCCTCACTACAGTGCTCCTATGTATTTTCGCAAGTCGCAGCACGCCTCAACCCGCAGCGGGTTGGGATGGCCCCTATGATGAAGCATGTCATTGTGAGGAAACTCCGGTGAGTGAGGGGACTCAAGAAAGGAAATTTTTCCTTTCCGGATTACATCCATTACTGATGGTAATCTACCTCAACAGCTAGGTTCTTCCTTCGATATCTCAGACTTTTTTGTGTCTACCAATAAGAATCTAGCCCACATATAGGGTATACATGACTCCTGCCTATTAGTTCACCAACAGCATCATCATCATCATAAAAGGGTGGGTAGGAATGTTTCTCAGTTCATGTTTAAAAACTCACTTATAATAAATGTAAATAAAGCACGATGTGATGGCGCATTGTCATTTACAGACCGCTTTTTCCATTGAAATAGCCACAAGATTTCCACCGACACAGTTTTACTGATAAAACTATATAGCTTACAAATAAACACATATCTATAATTTCCACATCAAGTAAAGTTTGATCCTATTAAAATATGTCTCCATTATACTTCTGAATTACAATAAAAAACGTCCCTAACTGCGGATATATTTTGAAATATTTGGTCTGTTCATTTAGAAGCTATTTAACTGTTGCGTGTCAGGAAAAAAATGACATCCTACAGCGTTTAGATTTACACTTCCTGATCCCCAGGACAACTGCCAGTAAGTTCACTTTACAAAATCCTCTAACTCTGCAGTCGGGGAAAGAAAAGTAAACCTCAATTTACAGGATAAAACAATCAGCAATTTAGAAGACATAAGCTGTCACTTGACCGGTCTTTGCACAGAAAATGTGACATTAAAACAAGATTTAAAGGTATCTTTATTGCTCATTCACTTCTAAATTAACAGAACACCTGTGATTTGCGAGCTCAAGCTCTCTCGCCAGACAAGGCCAGTAGGCCATAAAAATATCTTGCTCTGATAAAATCTGAATCGCCATTGTGAGAGGGCGAGTAGATTTTTCAAGGTCTGGCTCCTTCTTGTGGTTTCCTGGGAGTGAGCACAAGTACAACCAATGTTTTTAAGTAAATGTTTGGAGGCTTCAGGGGTGCAGCAACCGCCTAGTAAAGCAGTCCCAAACGTTGCCCTTGGTCTCATGGGTTTGCATTTATGTGCCGGAGAGAGGCTTTTCCTATTTCAAAGCACTGCTGGAGCTGGGGGTTTTTGCTCATAAGATGCGGAATGCGGGGACCCCCGTTGGTTGGTATTAAAGATGCAGTAACTGCTTGGTAACGGTAAAAGAAACACTGTGGGACACAATAATAAATGGTAATGGTTGACAAAACAAGTTTTTACATTCTAGTGAATGCTATATTGCATATTGGTATTATCCCCACTGATTTCAATGGTGGGTTATAACATGTAACATATGAGCACTGTCCCCAAGGATTTCAAAGGGAAAGTAAAACATTCTCTGCTTTTACTAATGTGGTGACAAGCACTAACTGGACAATGATATGTTGAGTGTTGTTGCATACCACAACACCTCTGCAGAGTAGGCATTGGACTGCTGTGCTTCCCTTCCCAAAGGCAGTCAGGTGCTACTTTGTTGCCAGTGAAGAGAAAATTACAGACTTATTTGGGAAGATCTTTCATCCCTTGCAACTAATAACCGAAACTTCTAACACATACCAACATTAGGAAGACCAAGGAGGCAGAAGTTGAGAGGGAGAGTATTTTTGCTATCAAACGTTCAATGAAATAAACACTTTGGGAGAAAATTTAAAATGAATAAAAAGCAACCTTTAACAAGTGCTAAGCTCCACCCTTCCAAAATGCCCACCCACCAGTGACTGGGGAGCTCTTATCAAAGTACGGTATGAATCACCAACATAAAAACATGTGAACTTTGGGCTTTTCACGATCTACGCAACAATATAAACAGCTTAAAGATATTGGAATGCTTTTAATTCCCACAATCTTTTTAGGAAAGTTTAGAATGCACAAATCAAAAAATCTTGATCCAAGTTAATTCTATATTTGCACTGCATCCAGTCATACATGAAGGACGGATTAAAAGCTATCGGGAATTAATTCCATGACTGTTCAGCACCATTTTACACCCAAGGGAGATGAAATAAGTTATAGAATGAAGTGAAGTTGACAGTGGGAAGGGGGGGTGTTACTAGGAGGGCTCCCACACTCCACAAAAATGCTCAGCCCCATCTCTGGTCTCACTTCAAAATGATAGGATGGCCTTCAGGTTACTAAAACAGATCATTTCAAATTCTGACTACCTATGTCGGGGGGAATAAAGGTTGGGGACTTAAATACACAGTAGCTGCTTTTTTAGGCTGGTATAAGGGCCTGCATTAATTGTGTTAGTCACATGCTGGATTCAGCCCAATGCTCTAATTCACTGGTTCACTAAGAAATACAGAGGAGCATGAAGTCTTTGAAAAGCTTTTCATAAGCACCTTTCAATTTGGGTATTTGTAAATCTTGACTATCCATCACATTATGATTTGCACAGAAAAATAAAACGGATGCTCTAGTGAAAAACGTACATTTTAGAACATCACTCCAAGATTTTGGAAGCAGGCAAATTTACAGTGTGCCCTTGGCTAACTAGTAATGTAGTTTCAGTAGTCGTTGAAAAGGAGAGTCTCCCCTTTACAACAAGGACTTCCTGAAACAGTTTCCTGGCTGTTGATCACAGTTCAGCGATCCAAAGCCAGGAAACCCACTAGGCCACCCGGGATGTTTGCTAAAATGAGGGCCTTGTGGTCATTCTTGCATACGAACCGATGCCCACATGTTTTTTTTCATTGGTAGGTGGGGAGGCGGGCAGTGGGGGGGGGGGGGGGGGGGTTACCCTGATGGGCCGATTGTGGCCTTCAGGGTGAACACATTTCCATTAAAAAAACACAATGTGAAGGTGTGTGTGGGGGGGGAGGGTGTCGACCAGCATGTATGTCAACCAGCTTTGGGGGCTATATATTTATATTTTTTTCATGTATGTTTTTTTGCTCCCTGGAAGTAGGGAGATATTTGGAGCAGAATTACACCCCTGTCTCCTCCCCACCACACCCCCAGGGGAAAAAGGCAGATAATGCAGCAGATGGTAGATTTATGTGGCTATGTGGCACATGCTGCACATATCTTCTTAAGCAAAGTGAAGAATGTGGCAACTTGAGGAAACCACAAACTTGCTTATGGCTTGCTAGACACTTCACCCTCGTCAGAACATGGTAGGTGTTCTGTTCACTAACAGACAAGTGCATTATAGTCCCCGGGCTGCACATAATGGTGAATGGAGCATAAGCCACACTGTCACGGAGTACCCTGTGAGGCAAAAATGTTAAATCTAGACTAGTTTTTGAACTGCTTTTTAGGTAAATTAGACAGTCTTCCCCAGCAGGTTTGCTTCAGTCTTAAAAGTAGATATGCTCACTGAGTTCAAGGAATGTAGGCCTCAGAAGGCATTCTCGGAAACATCCCAACTTACATCCACAAACTGGATTGGGCACATTAAAAGGCATGTTTTCTTTAGTGTCATGAAGGTGTTAGCAAAGGTTTACTTGGAAATTATACTGGATTATTCAGAACTTTGAAAGGAACAGAGACATGAACAGGTAGGAAAAGCTTAGGCTAGGTGTGCTTTCACTGGAATATTGCATAAGTAAAAGGCAGACCATCAATATAGTACAGAATCACATGCCATTGCTTCATCTTCACCAATGAACTTAACGCCATTGGCAATGCACTCACCCAGATATTAAATTACTCTCACTCAACTAAGCAACTGACTGCACACTATACAGAACGCAATAGGCAGCTTCCTCCTTAACCTCCCACCACATGCGCACACTGCTCCTTAAACGGCTTTGGTGGCTTCCCTTACATCGCTCTTTAACTACTGACACAAATTCAAAGCCTTACACAGCTATCTCAGAACCGCCTCAGATTTCAGAAACTCTCCAGACTCCCTTGCTCAGCTGGACTCTTACACATACCATCCATGCACAGCCCCATAACAGGGATAAGTGACTTCTAATTTTCTACAAAAGGGCAGAGTGACCTGCTCCTACACATCTGTGGCATCTCTAAAATGACTGTTACTGAATTTTACATGAGGCTGAACACTTGGCTGTTCAACTAGGTAAATCCATGGATCGGCCCAGACTGCTCCTGGGTCGGCACCTTCTGGGAAGATATTCGCTTTACAAACAAAATACTTTACAGAGAACTTTGCTAAACATATGGGTGACGTGTCCTACTAGCAATGTTAATCCCCCATCAAAACATGGTATATGTTCAGTTTGTCCTATGACCAGTGCACTATAGTCACTGCACATAACAGTGGATGAGACATACAAATTAGTAAGAACGTGGTGTATGTCAAAAACAAAAGTTCTTCATAGTTTAGATTGTGCTCTTTAGAGAACTCAAGCAGTCTGCCCCAGCATGTTTGCTTTTGTTTCAAAAGTAGATATGCTCACTCAGTTTGAGGGATGTAGACCTCAAAAGGCATTCTCCGACAAACCCTAAATTACATCCACAAACTGGAAGGAGTTAGATTTAGCACAGCGAGGGCGCTAAAGACGCATGAATGACACGTCTTACTGAGCCTCAATTGGCTGTCATGGAGACAGACCTTGAGTAATCTACTCGTTCACTTGCTGTAGCAAGTAAGATTTTATCAGAGCAACTTTTTTTAGGGCCCAATGGCCAGTTCTGCCAAGCGGACATATAACAGGTGTTCTGATTGAATAAGCAATATGTTATGTTATGTTATGTTATGTTATATGTGGTTTTGTAGCGCGCTCCGATAGTCAAGACTGTCCTGGCGCGGGAGTGAAACTGAAACAGAGTGGGAAGTAGGTATGCTAATCATGAATTTGAAAGAGGTGAGTTTTGAGCAGTTTTTTAAAATTGGTCAGATTGGGAGCGTGTCTAAGAGCGTCTGGCAGGGCGTTCCACATTTGAGCTCCCTTTACCATGAGGGATTGTCCGCCCAGGCGGACTCTTCTAAATCTGGGGATGATCACCTGCTTTTTGGAGGTGGAGCGCAGCTGACGGGATGGGAGGTAGGGTGTGAACCTTTTGGCTAGGTAAGAGGGGCATGGTCCATTGAGGGCTTTGTAAACGATGACCAAAGTTTTAAAGCGCACTCGTTGAGCCACAGTGAAGATCCTTCAGCTGTTAGCGCACGCTGAGTCTCCTGGGGATGTTAAAAATGAGTCTCACCGTGGCATTCTGGACAACCTGTAGCTTCTTGATCATATAGTCAGGAGCCCCTAAATAGAGGGCGTTTGAGTAGTGAATATGCCTTTAAATCGGTTTTTAATCTGTTCACATTTGCTCTGTTCAGAAACAAAGGTCAAATGTCAGCTCATATCCTCATACAATTTTCTTTTATCCTGAAGTTGGGGTTTTCTTTTGTTTCTCTGATTTTTCATTAAGTGAACTGTCTGACAATCGAGCTGAATAAAAAGTGTGAAATTAAAGGCTGTCAGGCGTTTTTCCCAGAACACACAACATTTAAAAAGCTTATAAATTACTTGGACAATCATTCAACATATATGTCAGTGTTTATGAAAACACATCTGTCATTCTGTGTGATTAAAAAAAGAATAAAAAATAGAAATAAAAAAAAGAATGAAAAATCAGAACACTTAATTCACTGATGGGCCAATGATTCTTTTTTCTAACAATTTCCGTAGCTTGTTTATACACGATATAGTTTAATCAGTGAAACATGCATGTTAGTGGGATAGTTTTGTGAGATTTCAGTAGAAAAAGTGCTCATTGTAAATGACAGTGCACTACAAAATCATGCTTTAGTAAGCTGTTGAGTAAAAGTGCATTTTTAAACACAGAAGCATTCCTGACCCTGCCATTGATGAAAATGCTATTAGTGAACTAAGAGGCTTGGTAGGGGTCATGTGTAGGATATACATGTGCTAGATTCCTAATGTACAAGGGACCAAATGTGTAGTTTATTAAATCAAACAGAACAGTTTTTTGTACAGCATAAATGCTGAACTTGCATGAGGGTGATATCATATGTGATCATGAAGAAAAACTGATTAAACAAAACCATTTAAAATAGGGTCCAAGGGATATGTATTTTAAAGACCCACACCTGATTTTATCCCCAGCACCAACTGAATGTATAACATACGAAACACAGGGGGTCTAACAGCCACATTGAGAGGCTAAACTGTCGATACTGAGTCAACAAGATCTCAAAATATCTTTATCGCACACACAACGTATTAACAAGGAAAAAAGAGGAAAAAGGCTAACACTACATGCATAGAGGAGACCAGTACATCATCGATTATTCGTAAAATGGCTGATTAATCTACAACAGATTGTAAAGGGTTTCCATCAAATTAGACTCAATGATCAGTCCTATCATTTGGCCAAACCCATGTGCAAATGAGGCTGGTCCCCTGATCAGTGGGACACTCAGCTCCGCACCTTATTGTTGTATCAGGATTTGGTCCACCAAATACACAAACCGTCCATGATGACTGATCTTTTGATGGTAAAGTAAGAAGAAATAGTGCAACAAACAAGAAAGTGATTAAAATAGGATGGAATGTCCTCCTTCTAAATACTTTATTCTGCGGACTGGACACGCCTCCTAATTAAAAAATAGAACAGTGCAAAAGAAGACAGTGACAATTATCTGTCTACATATGGGCCAACATGTTTCTGCCTAATGGGTATTTAATCCCTTGGCATTCGTCAGGGCCTCTGCTCGTATAGTAGTTGCACTCCTAATAGTGAAGTATAGAATTCACCACCATCACCAAAACAAATAGTAAAACTGGTTAGAAACGGTACAACCTGTAACAACCATGGACATTAACCCTTCGATTCACAATGGTTACTGTGAATTCTGTGAAGGAAAACGTTATATCATTAGTACTGTATTCGATGCATCAGTCTCATGTGCATAGTGTGTCACCAAGCCAACCAATAATGTGTGTCAGAAAATTAATTTTTATGCTTACCCTTTGTGGTAGGGCAATAGACCTCACCTCACCTGGACACTGCTCAGGTACTAAGAGGCCCCGCACTACAAGGATATAGGGAAAACAAAAGAATGGGTTCTCCCTATATCCTTGTAGTGCGGGCCTCTTAGTACCTGAGCAGTGTCCAGGTGAGGTGAGGTCTATTGCCCTACCACAAAGGGTAAGCATAAAAATTAATTTTCTGACACACATTATTGGTTGGCTTGGTGACACACTATGCACATGAGACTGATGCATCGAATACAGTACTAATGATATAACGTTTTCCTTCACAGAATTCACAGTAACCATTGTGAATCGGAGGGTTAATGTCCATGGTTGTTACAGGTTGTACCGTTTCTAACCAGTTTTACTACAATTTGTTTTGGTGATGGTGGTGAATTCTATACTTCACTATTAGGAGTGCAACTACTATACGAGCAGAGGCCCTGACGAATGCCAAGGGATTAAATACCCGTTAGGCAGAAACATGTTGGCCCATATGTAGACAGATAATTGTCACTGTCTTCTTTTGCACTGTTCTATTTTTTAATTAGGAGGCGTGTCCAGTCCGCAGAATAAAGTATTTAGAAGGAGGACATTCCATCCTATTTTAAATCACTTTCTTGTTTGTTGCACTATTTCTTCTTACTTTACCATCAAAAGATCAGTCATCATGGACGGTTTGTGTATTTGGTGGACCAAATCCTGATACAACAATAAGGTGCGGAGCTGAGTGTCCCACTGATCAGGGGACCAGCCTCATTTGCACATGGGTTTGGCCAAATGATAGGACTGATCATTGAGTCTAATTTGATGGAAACCCTTTACAATCTGTTGTGGATTAATCAGCCATTTTACGAATAATCGATGATGTACCGGTCTCCTCTATGCATGTAGTGTTAGCCTTTTTCCTCTTTTTTCCTTGTTAATACGTTATGTGTGTGCGATAAAGATATTTTGAGATCTTGTTGACTCAGTATCGACAGTGTAGCCTCTCAATGTGGCTGTTAGACCCCCTGTGTTTCGTATGTTATACATCATGAAGAAAAAGGCAGCTCTAACAAAATAATGACTTAGAATCAGTTTGAGGCCAGTTTACGGGTCAAGCACATTACAATTGGGTAAAATAGATCATTCAAGTCCCTTCATCTATAGGTCTGGTAACATTTCTGATTCGGAGGCCTGTGTTAATAAAGATTTACTAGGTACACTTTCTGTAACGTTCAGAATACTGACAGAGGTAGGTAATTGACTGGTATTAAACAAGCATTTGCAATGCAATAGGTCTCGCATTAGGAAAGTATGAGCTATTTGTATTGTAAATGACAATTTTTTTATTTATGTGTTGGTTTGAAAATAGCGAAATTAATAGCTTTGTCATTTACAATGCCAATACTTTTAACTTTCGCAAATGTAACACCTATAGCCTTTGTAATGGAATATGTGTTGTATTTACGTGACTTAGATGTATTGATATTACAAAAAACAATTGCTTTTAATTTTTTTAAATAATACTTAAATAAAAGTTATTGTAATTTATAATGGCAATAGCTTAAATGTTTGTAAATAACTTTTGTGAAGATTATGTTCAGTGTATTTTATTGTGACGAAAATCCAAGAACAGAAGTGAAATATTAACATCTTTTTGTGACATTTCTAATAAAGCTTGAAGCATTGAGAGAACATATTTGAAGCAGTTGTTGTTGAATAGTTGCACAGATTGGTGCTGTGGTGGTGCTGAGTGATAATGTGGTGGCGCTGAGTGATGCTGGGGTGGCGCTGAGTGATGCTGGAGTGGCGCTGAGTGATGCTGGGGTGGCGCTGAGTGAGTAACAAAATCAAGGTGCTGCAAAACCAGTGCAAGGGGCATGGGAGGTGCTCACAAACTTGTGTCTGGTACACTGTGTATTTAGAGAGATTCTATATTGTGCTAGTGCACTGTCTCTATTTGAAGGTAAAGGATATGCTCCTTAATGTCCAATTCAAGAGTATTTAGCAATGATTCTTGAATGTGGCAGTCCTTGAAATGTTAAGAAATGCAGGTTGCAATGCTCAGTACAACTCCTATACATGAAGAGAACTCTTAAATAATGGCGAGAGAGATTGAGGTGCCGGAACCCAGATGTATTGAAACATTACACAACCCCTGGGATCCTCAGCATACCCAACACACGCTCTACCTTGAACATTGCTAACCACCTTGTGAAACAGGGAACAAGGGCAGAGTGCAATACCATATACCGTGAGAAATGTATAATGACTTTATTTACCTGCCTCTTTCCATAATTCTCTTGTATGCCATTCCTGATAATTGATCAGTTCTGGACCATCGTGGCTAATTTGTCCGATCTCGAAATTGTGCAGTATGAGGTGTACAAAGGGAGATGCTTTTATAGCATCTTACCTTTGAGAAATAAATGTATGGTTATTTGTAAATCAGAAACTAACCAGGCCAAATATCCTACAACCCGTAATAAATGTTTTAGATGATTTCCACAAAATGAGAGACTTTATTGTAAGCGATTAACAAATAAGCAGGATTGGAGGAGAGAGTAAATGATCAGGTGTGAGGTGGGTAGCAAAAGACAAGAAGAAGGAAAGTGAAGGGATGACATAAGAAGAAAATGAATAGAGGGGGTGGAGGAAAGAGATGGTGACCAGAGGTCAAATGAAGGGCGGGTGAAGAGGGAGGAAGGCAGGGTGAGAAACGAGACAGGACAATGAACATTGGGGTGGGTACAGGAGGGAGGGCTGACTACGAGAGGAAGTGAGAGAAAAGAGGAGGCAGACAAGGGAGAGAGAAGTGAAGCGGGAAGTAGAGAGGGAGAGAGCGGCGGATAGGGAAGGGGCGGAAAGCAGGGCAGGCGGAGAAGACAAGATGAAGTGGGGGTGGATACAATAAATGCGAGAAAGTCAAGATGAGAGGAAATTGGACAGGGTGGGGAGGGTTGGCATGGTCGTGGAAGGAACCAGAGGAGGGATGAAAGAAGAAAGGTGTAGAAGAGAGGGGGGGCTGGTCGGAAAAAGGGGGTAAGGGCGAGGTGAATGAGGGAAAAGTTCAGTTGATAGGGCGGAGGGAGCGGAGTTTGTGAGTAGGAATGGTGGAGGGGAGTGGAGGGAGGAGTAATGGAGGGAAGTGGGTTGACGGATGGGCGAGAGAAGGGCAGTGTGAGGGAAGGAGATGAATAGAAGAGCTCAGGGTAGTGGGGATGAAATGGGAGATTAAAACATTGGATCTTTCCGAAGAGGGGACAGCAGGGAACAGGGGGGAGCACCGATGGGTAGGGGGGGGGGTACGGGCTTATGCAGGGGCAGGGGGAGTAGTGGAGGAGGAGAAGGCGGGATGGTAAGGGAGTTAGGAAAAAGTTGTAAAGAAAGAGGAGTGCGGGGAGAGGGCAACTGTGCTGGCCAACAGACATGGGATCCCCCCCTACAAAGACCCAATCGGTAAAAAGCTTGGGGATTACACTCAATGAGGATCTATCCCTCAAAGGACAGGTGGCAACGGTAGTCTCTGCTAGTTTCTACCAACTTAGGAAGATTAGAAAGATTGCCCATCTATTAACACACTCTGCACTCATTCAAGTGGTGATTGCCCTTGTCCTCTCCCGGTTAGATTTTTCAAACAGTCTCTATTTAGGTCTTCCGGTGGGACTACTAAAACGCTTACAGATTGTCCAAAACCAGGCGGCAAGACTGATTTGGAAACAACCAAAGTGGCAATCAATCAGAGCTGGGCTAGAAAAACTTCACTGGCTGCCAGTGGCCCAGCGGATTGCCTTCAAAGCAGGATGTATCACCTTTAGGGCGCTCCATGACTATGGCCCTAGATTTATCAGGCAATCTATTACCAACTACACACCCTCGCGCAACCTACGCTCTAAACATCTACTTCTTGCAAATGTCTCCTCATTTAAAAAAAAACGCCAGGGTGGCAGCTGTTTTCACCACCTGGCTGCCTCCTTTTGGAATGCTCTCCCCCTTTATATCAGACAGAGCAAGGATCTACTGACGTTCCGAAAATCTTTAAAAACTTGGCTATTCCAACAGGCTTATGCTTAAGAATGGTGTTGCTGTCTTGACTCTATAGCGCCAAGAAACCCAAGGGTGTACGTGCGCTCAACAAATGACTATTAAGATAAAAGATAAGATAAGATAAGAGGGAACAACTCTGGTGGAAGTGACGAGAAGGGAAGGGGAGAGGAAATGAAGGAGAAGAGCTGGGTACAGGAGATGAAAGGACGGGGAGAGAAACGTAGGAAATGACAGTGAGGGTGTCTAGTCCGGAGAAGGCGTGAGGGCGGTGGTAGAGGTGTAGGGAGACACGTCATAGAGGAGGCAGTGGAAGTCGAAAGTGGATTAGAGTGGAAAGAAGTGGGGGAGGTGTCAAACTCCAATACCTTCGGGTCGAGTTAGCGCTAAATAAAACTGCAAAAAAACACAAAAGCTGGATGAAAATTGAGAAGTGAAGAAATGAAGTGAGAAAGAGGAAGACAGAACATGTGAGGGAGTGAGGGCAATAGTCGGGGAGTAGAGGGTTTGAGGTGTAAATTAATGAAGGAGGGATGGAGACGGGGCGGTGGCGAAAGAAATTATACAGAATTTGAACAGAAAAAATAAACTAGAGAAGGCGAGTCATTTTATAGAGCGCTTTATCGGCCTCGAAAGGGCCTCTTGACGCTACAGTTGAAATGCGGTTGAAGGGAAAAAATGGCTACTATTGAAAGCCACATCAGAGAGAGGAGGGGGGTGAGATATGCCAGATGAAAAGTGGGCGGAGAAGAAGGGCATCACGATGAGAAATTAGAAAAAAAGTGTACGAAGTTAACCAAAAAAGTGACAAGAAAAATAAAGGGGGAAGAAGAGGTGGGGCGAAAACGAGAGGAAAAAAAACGTCCGAAAAGGGCCCCAGAGGATGTTATCAGCAGTGATGGGTCCGAGAGTGCCAACAGGAAGCGAACGAAGTAAAGTGGAGAAGAGAAGAGGCTGGGGTGAGAGTGGAAGGCTGGGGTGAGAGTGGAAGGAAAAAGGCAGAATCGGTGAATGGGGGAGGATTAGGGGAAAGGCACAGGAGGCGGGCAAGAAAAGTGGGTGTGCGTAGTGATAGGGAGGGAGTCAAAGAGGGGAGGGACTTATATAATGGTTAACTCGCCTCATGTCATTAGCATGAGAAAGGAGGAACGGCTGTCAGGTGGCCTCGTGCCACGTCAGTTTCAGCCAGCCCGGGCTTTTCGCTCTCACAGCGCTTTGTATTCTGGGACTTGTAGTTCAGCTTTTACAATTAAAACGCTGGGGGTTAAAAAGTAAAATAACTCGAAGGGCGGATTTGGTAAAAACATAGGATTGACTGGGGAATGTGACTCATGAAATCTGGCCCACTTGACCGCCGCTACTCTATTTAAAACACGGAAATAAATACATGAAGGTGACTTAAGTCAGTCCTGCTTTTTTAACGAGGGCTCTAACTATGCTTGCACTTTAGACCAACTTGAAACCGGTGTCTAATAAATAAGGAAGTACTTACAGCCCACTTGATGCAGGCTGGAACCAATTCCTGCCAGCTGCAGGGCACAGCTGGCGGCTGACCAGGCACACAGAGCCAGCCAGGGAACAGCAGCTTTCTGTCCCCGCCTCGGCTTCCAATAGTGAACCCTTGTGAACTGACATCCAGCTGAGCTGGGGTAGGGGGAACGCTGGAATTTATTTCCAGATGTTTCCGAGAATGATGGAGGGGCTAGAAATATTAGACCAAGCGACTGAAGGGATTTGATTCAGTGTTCTGTACTGGGTAACTGTTTTAATGTGCTAATATAGCACAAAAAAAGTCTCGGCTTTTCATCAATGTCCACCGAATAATTAACAGACGAAGACAGAGGTGGGGGGAGACAGCGAGCGGGAGCAGATAGAAGAGACAAGCAGGTCGGGCAGACGAGTGCAGTGGGGGGCAGGAGAGCCTTTCAAGGAATGCAGAGTCTGCAGGGGGCACACAATGTAAAAAAATGCATCTGACCTTAGCACAGGTTTCTCCTGTGAGTGGCGGGTGGCACCAGCAGTTCCAGTTTGGGCTCTGCTCAGTTAATGTTATTACATCAGCAGTTGTATGGGGCTGTAAACCACAGCATCAAAGCACACATGGCTGCACGGAAGCCAGATGTTACCATCAGCAGATGGATCCCAAGCACGCCATAGGACCTCATGGAAGCAGCGAGCCAGGAGGCAGGTATGACAAGGCAGCGCTGGGAGGGGGGCTGGGCACGAAGGAAGGAGAAATGTGAGTCACGGCGGCCGTGAAGTGTGAAGCAGATCCCTTTGAAGCTCTCGGAGGCAGGAGCAAATGGTAAGGGGAGGAGAGATGCTGCTGGAAGGCTCGGGCAAGACAGAGCTCATTTATGGGGGGGGGGGGGAGAAGAAGTCGCGCTGGGGTGAATGCCTGAGGCCAAATCCGGATCGTAAAAGTTAGCTTTGTGGATGGACGGAGTTAGGTCTCTCTAAGAGACCTAAAAAATGGTCATACTTTTTATCCATTTGTGAAGGTTCCGGAGAAACCAACCGTCAACATGTCTGGACATAGGTGTTCATAGAGATTTGTTTGTGGTGCGTTTGTACTCAAGTTTGTCGATGACTAGTTGAGAAGTAGTTTTGTGGAATAACTTTGTTTATATTAAAGCACAGCATAGAAAAACTTACTGCGATACATAGTCCGTAGCCATCAATGGGAGCAGTGGCCTAATGAAATTGACACAACTGAATGCCAACAACTCGGAGGCAGGCAGCGGAGGCTATGAGCTACAATAGGCTGCTCATCAAGAAATTTGCCTTGTAATCTTAGACTCATGAGCCTTGTCTTGTGCTATGCCATAGCAAAGTACATCACTTACTTGAACTTCTAACTTGGCAATGAGCAATATAGGAAAGAAAAGACGAAAGAATTTGGAATTTAAAACATTTATAGAGCGCAACATTCACCGTACGGTTTCTTGGCGCTAGTGGAGGGTCCGGCAACTGAGGCGAAGTGAACCTGTCGTAGGGCAAGAAGGGGCCAGTTACACGGAGAAGGCCTGTTTGAACAGAAACGTTTTTAGGTCTTTGCGGAAAGAGACATATTGAGTGGCAGAACGAAGGTGGTAGGGGAGGGAGTTCCAGAATGTGGGAGCCAAAGTAGAGAAATTGGCTCCACCCCACTTTTTTACGTTTGTAACGTGGGATTTGCAGGAGAGACTTGGAAGAGGAACGAAGCTCTCTGGTCGGGACGTATTCCTTTATCAGCGAGGAAATGAAGGCGGGGCAGTGCCTTGGCGGGCCTGAAAGACCATACAGCCAGTTTTAAAGAGGGAGCGTTCCTTAACGGGAAGCCAGTGGAGCTCCCTGAGGAGGGGTGTGGAGTGGTGAAAGCGTGGGAGACCATAGACCAACCGGGCCGCCTGGTTTTGGAGCATCTGCAGCCTCCGCAGGCTGTATGCCGGGATGCCGTTGTACAGGGCATTGGCATAATCCAGCCGCAAGATCACCAGTGCGGCCATGATCAACTTAAGTGCCTGGGGGGAAAAGAAACGGGAGACGGTGCGGATGGTTCGAAGGGTGAGGAAGCAGGAGGAGACTACAGAGCTAATTTGTGAATGGAGGGTGAGTTGGTTGTTCATTTTGACACCCAGTGTTTTGACTGTAGTTGAAGGAGTGGGGGCGGGACCAAGAGAGGAGGGCCAGAGGAGAGAGTTCCAGGGACTGGAAGAACCACCGGTGAGAACCAACTCGGTTTTATCCGGGTTCAACTTGAGATGGTTGTAGTTCATCCAGTCCCTGATGAAGATCATAATAGACTGGAAGTTTGAGGCAGAAAGGGGAGAAGAGGACAGGTCAAAGATGAGCTGGAGGTCATCCGCATAGTTGTACACGGGGACCTCCAGCTGCTGAAGTGCGAAAATGAGAGGAAAGATGTAAAGGTTAAACAGTAAGGGGGAAAGAGAGGAACCCTGGGGAACACCACAGGTGACGTGAAGTGAGGTGGTCGTGAAGTCTCCCAGCCGAACCGCCTGGGTGCGGTCCCTCAGGAAGGAGGATAGCCAGACCAGGGCTGATCCCTCAATTCCAGCCACCTTGACACGGGACAGTAAGATGGTGTGGTCCACCGTGTCAAAGGCGGCGGAGAGGTCGAGGAGTACCAGCGCCTGGTGTTTGTTATGATCATACCCTTCCTGAGGTTGTCTAGGACCGACACCACGACTGATTCGGTCGAGTGCCTGGGGCGGAAGCCGGCCTGGCGGGAAGCCAGACCCCCATTTGCCTCAACGTGGGCGCTGAGTACCGAGGTGACATGGCGCTCAAGCACCTTGCCCAAATAGGGCAGCAGGGAGATAGGGCGGTAGTTGGCTGAGATGGACGGGTCAGCGCCAGGCTTTTTTAGAATGGGCACTACGGTGGCTGATTTAAGCGCTGGGGTAACCACTCCCTGCGAGAGGGAACTATTGAGGAAAGTAATGGGGGGTTCGGGACAAGAGGAGTAAATTTGTTGCAGGATTCGTGCCGGACAGATGTCTGCCGGAGAACCCGATTTTACTTTGGGGAGTATCTCCAAGAATACTTCCTCAGTGAGGGGGGGAATGGAGGTAAGATGGCATTGAACAGTGGGAGGGGAAGGATCAACAAAGGCAGACGAGGGGAGGGGTATGTTGGCCTTGATGGTTGCGATCTTGTCCAAAAAGTAGGTGTTTAGTTGGTCACACAGGGGCTGGGATGGGGGAATTTGGGGTGAGGCTCTGGCGGAAAAGGCTAGGTCATTCACTATACCAAAGATCTCCCTAGGTTTATTTTCGGCTGTCGTTATTTTAGTTGAGAAATAGGTGGTTTTGGCGGCTAGGATTGCTTTTTTATATTCGGTAAGTAATGTGAGGTAATGAGTTTTTAGTGAGGGGCAATAATTTTTTCTCCATTGCCTCTCTGCCTGCCGTACGGTCAGTTTTAGCTCTTTTAGGTGGTCGTTGAACCACCTGTTGGAGTCCTTGGGTCGTCGGGTGGAAATACGACGCAGAGGAGCCACTGAGTCACAACCTCCAGCCAGCCAGGTATTGATAGCGATGGCTTGAGAGTCGGATGAAAGACCAGAGAGGGTCGGAATGGAGTTCCGAAGCAGGGAGGTCAAGGAGGGAAGATCAACTCTGTTCCAATTCCGCGCCCAGGTGTTTTTGGCGTGAGGAACTTTAGATACCGGGTTGAGAGAAATGGAGAAAGAGATAAGGGCATGGTCGGACCAGGGACAGGGAAATACAGACACCGGGGAAACAGGAAGGTTGAGGGACCAAACCTGGTCGAGTATGTGACCGTGAGAATGAGTGGGGACAGATATGCGCGGAACGAAGTTCAAAGAGAGAAGAGATTCTGTGAATTCTTTCGAAGCAGTACACTCAGAGGGGTCCGAGGGCCAGTAGTTAAAATCACCTAGCACCAAGACCGAGGCGTAGTTGACCACCAGGGTGGCCAGTAGGTCTTGAAATGCCGGTAAGAACAGAGACGAAGGCTGGGGTGGGCGATACATCAGGAGGCATGTGATAGGGGGTGGGGAGGGAGCGGACTACAAGGAATTCAGTGGGGGGGATGGGGGGAAGGGAAGGGTTTGAAAGTTCAATTCAGACCGAGCGATTAATGCCACACCGTCTACCCTGCCCGCCGGGCGATCAGCGCGCAAGGCAACGTAGGAAGGGGGGAGGGTAGCCAAAAGAGCGGGAAGGGAAGAATCACAGAACCAGGTTTCGGTCAAGAGCAGTAAGTCAGGTTTCTCGGAGTCGAGCAGGACAAACAGCTCATGATGGTGTTGGACCGCTGACCTGGTGTTGAGCAAAAGAACGGATAATGAAGGAGTAGGGGGGGGAGGGGGATCAGGCGAGGAAGAGCAAAGCGGCGGTGAGGCCGGCAGAGGCGATGTTGGAGTAGAAGAAGGGGCAAACCCTAATGAGGCAATGTGGCTGCGGACGGATTCTGGGAGTGGCCAGTTGCCTTGGAGGGTGGTGATCTTCTCAGAAGAGTACGATGTAAAATGGGCATGGAGTCGTGCCCCTAGCCCTGTCCGGCCGCGGACCGGTGCAGACGGGCTTGCCTTAGGCGCGCCTTCGGCGCACAAACGGCGCGCCCGCTGCGCACGTCCGCTGCGCGTTCTGAAGTTGCACATTGAAATAATAGGAAGCCGGTACAAGGGGGTCACGAGAGCGCTAGATCCGCTACACGGCGCCCTTAAAGTGCAAAGTGCATTAAAAGAGAAATAAGGTTTTTAAAAATCACACAAATCACGTTTTTCTAAGCTGCTACTCCCGGCTTTTCGCCTCAGGAGACAGGAACCAACTGAGCGCTAGCGTTTCAGGGCTTAAGAAGGGCGGGAAGGGGGCGTGGCCTACAGGTGGGCGTGGCCAGCGGCGATGGAAGCCGGTACAAGGGGGTCACGTGAGCGCTAGATCCGCTACACGGCGCCCTTAAAGTGCAAAGTGCATTAAAAGAGAAATAAGGTTTTTAAAATCCCACAAATCACGTTTTTCTAAGCTGCTACTCCCGGCTTTTCGCCTCAGGAGACAGGAACCAACTGAGCGCTAGCGTTTCAGCGCTTAAGAAGGGCGGGAAGGGGGCGTGGCCTACAGGTGGGCGTGGCCAGCCGCGATGGAAGCCGGTACAAGGGGGTCACGAGAGCGCTAGATCCGCTACACGGCGCCCTTAAAGTGCAAAGTGCATTAAAAGAAAAATAAGGTTTTTAAAAATCACACAAATCACGTTTTTCTAAGCTGCTACTCCCGGCTTTTCGCCTCAGGAGACAGGAACCACAAGAAGGAAAGAAAGACAGTACCCCTTCCTCCACCTAGCCAGTCTCCTTCGCACACTGTTTTCGGCCTGTGTCAAAGTTTCCTGCCCATAATTTACCATTGCTTATGAAGCTGATCTGTATCGGTGAGTTGTAAAATCTGTAAGAGCTTAGGGCAGGTCACATCTCTGAACTCCTTACAGAGGATAGTTCTAAAAAGAGCCCAAAGTTATTGGAAAACATCTGCTTTATTGTCTGTCACCAACGATAATCGTGCCATGCACAACACTGCCTACAGCCGTCTGAGCCAAGCAGAATGGTCCAAGACTTTCTTGGAACCCCAGTGAGCTAAAAAATCTGTATGAAATCAAGAGGAGGGGGTGGGGGGGGGGGGAAGAGAGGAAGTCTTCGTGATCCATTCAGCCTCCTTGGTACTTCTGGGTCACCAGGGTTTTTTTAAATTGCATTTCACAATACAGATAAAAAAAACATCAATCACGTGCCAAGGTTCGGATGGCGGTATATCTTGGTTCTCCACCTTTAAAAAGGTTCGTGGCAGCATCATCATCGGGTTAGTTTGTTATGCTTCCTCCACCCGGAGGTAAACCACTGGTTACAGCAGTAGTGGTCAGTCCTCAACAATGGTGAGTGATCAAGTAATTTAGAAAAAGAAGGTGCTCTGGTAAAAAGCTTGAGTGACCAAATTAAACAGAAAATTTATTAGGTATGGGTTCAGGCTCTATTAAAATCTTGGGCGTGCGTAGGAAGAGTCTTCTGCACTGATCATAAGTCCGTAAAAAAGGTCGACATGTTTCAGCCCATGAGTCGGCCAGGAGGTATCGGTTAGGCTTTCTTCAGGACCTAATATTAGTGAAGATAGTGGTATGGACCCTTATCTTAAAGGTCTATATTCGTCTAGGTTTAATAACCTGAATTCAGTGAGGTCAAAAAGTATCTCTTGGTCAAATTGTGATGACCTCTTTGGGAGTGTCCGGAGGGAAGAACATCTTGTGTACTGGAATGCATGACTTGTGCCGTCTCTCCCTTCTGGTCCCCGGAAGGGAAAAAAAATCTAGACGCAAGGCATTCAGGGCTATAGCTATCTATATCCCTCTCATGTAGTGCAAAGGAAAGGTCAATCAGTTGGGAAGGCCTATCAGGAAGTACGCAAGGAATCGTGGGATGTCCGTGTCAAAAGGCGTGTTTTAGGTCTTGCAATATTAAATCCCAGTATCTCACTAATTTGGGGGCAGTGCCAAAGAAGATGCACTAGGGAGCAAGTTTGACCGTAACCTCGCCAACAGTAGGCCGAGCGTTCCTTCTTCAGATGATTACTTCGGGTCGGAGTTAAATACCAATACACAGCCACCTTATATGCAGCTTCTGTACCAGAGATGTCATGAGCTGTGTGGTGTGCTCTGTAGAAGATATCCTGCCACTCTTTACTTGTAAGGGGTCTGCCTAATTCTTCCGCCCATCGTAACTGTCCCTTGGTTTTTTGCAGGCGAAGTGTCCAAGGAGAGGAATGTGTATAGTTCTGATATAAGGAGTTTGTCACGGTCCTTCGTGACGAGCCACTTTTCAAACTGTGTTAACCGTCGCGAGGCCCCTTGGTCTTACCTCTGGAGAGGTTACCCAATGACGTACTTATTGATAAATGTAGCAGTCCGAAGCAGGATTGCGTAGTCCGCCTGAAGCTGATCAAAAGGTATAACTCCCTCTTGGTCAAAGAGAGAGCCCACCCCTTTACAACCCTTCGCTCGCCACCGCGGAAAAAGTTCTGATCTACACCATACAGAAAGTCCGGGTTGTCAACCAGCGGAGTCATCGGGAAGGAAAAGGTGGTAAACCAAAGTTGAATCGCCGTTGCGCTCCAGATCTTTAGAGTGGTCGCTGTGACAGGCGAAAAGTAAACCCCAAGCCCTATATTTACGTGGGAGCCAGATTTCATGCCAAATCTACCTCTGTCGTTTGATCCATGAATGTTTAGTGTTTCTCTGAAAGCGGATGGTTCCACTCAAGGATGAAGCGTAACTGAGAAGCTTGGAAATACCGTGATACCACTGGAACTCCCATCCCCCCCACCCCCCCCATTCAGGTTTCGTCTTTGCAATTTGCGAGAAGCTGAGACGAGGTTACTACCCACCCCAGACAAAGCGATTTACAGCTCGCTGGAGGTTACGCAGTGTGGTCGGGTGGGGGGCGCTTAGGGAATAGTTTGAAAGATGTAGAGTATGCGTGGCATAATCATCATCTTGACTGCTGAAATACGGCCTGCCCATGAGAGACCAGTGCGTGTCCATGTTGCTAGAGTTTTGTTAGTTTGCTCCAGGAGTGGGGTATAGTTAGCTGTTAAGAGTTTTGGCCGGAGTGCACGCCAGGAGAATTCCTAGGTATGGTATGTGATGGCTGGCCCAGGAGAATGGGAATGGTTTACCCAGGGCTTCCTCACTGGCAAGGGATGTGAACAGCTTTAGGATTTGTGGCTTATGTAGATTGACCTTTAATCCCAAGACATCGCTGAAAGCAGGAGAACTTGCCTACTAGTGCTGCTAATGAGGTTACCGGTTTCGTCACAGACAGGATCACATAGTCGGCATATAGGCTGATAGTATGTCTGCCCTGAGGCAGATTCTGGATATTCCTGGATTATCTTGGACTCTCTACAAGACAAACAATAGAGGAGAGAGAGAGAGAGGGCACCCCTGTAAGGTTCCCCTGCAAATTGTAAAGAACCCAGAGGAATACCCGTTAACCGTGACAGATGCTCTAGGTGTTTTGTATATGCATCTTAACCAGCCGAGAATCCAGTCCCCAAACCCGAACCGGGGGAAGAGTCTCCATTAGGAATGGCCAATAGACCCTATCAAAGTCTTTCTCTGCGTCGACTGACAACAGGAAAGCCTCCCGTCAGGAGAGGGCAATGAGATCTGTAAAATGAATGAGGCGCTTCGTGTTGTCCCCAAATTGCCTAGTCAGGATGAACTAGGTTTGGGCCGGGTCGACAAGGCCCATCATGTACAGATTAATGCACGTAGTCAAGATACCAGTGAAAATTTTGGCGCCCAAGTTGAGCAGTGAAATCGCTCGATAGGGCGCGCAATCCAGGAGATCTTTGGTTGGTTTTAGGATTACCGATATGGAGGCTTCTGTGAAAGAATCAGGTAATACCTGTGTCAATAAGAGTTAAAAAGCTGCGTTTGTATGGGTGCCAGGACCTGACCAATTTTGTATAGAACAGGAGGGTGAAGCCATCTGGACCCGGGGACTTCGCTATTTTGAGGCTGGCTATCGTGGAGATTACATTGTCCACTTGAATAGGGCGATCGATATGGGTGGCAGCATCTGCCGGTACCGAAGTCAGCTGCACTTCTTGGAAGTAGGCAACTCACGGTGTTCCCCAAGGGTCTATCCTCAGCCCCCTTTTCTTCAACCTGTATGTGAGACCTCTTGCTTCTTTGGCGGAACAGGCCGGTCTCACAATTTATTCCTACGTTGATGACACTCAAGTCATCTACTCACTTTCTACTAATAAAAATCTCCCCTCTTCCTCTCTGCAATCTGGACTGAAACAAATATCCGATTGGATGCTTATGCACAAATTAAAATTAAACGGGGACAAAACAGAACTACTCCTGTTTGGCTCAAATACCTCACTCTGGGGCCCACAACATTGGCCACCGGAGATGGGCCCTTTACCTACTCCAACTGTGACAGCTCGTAATCTTGGGGTTCTCCTCGACAACCAACTATCTTTCAAGCAACAGGTTGTGAAAGTCTCCGCCACCTGTACCACCATCATCAGGTGGCTGAGGAAAATCACGTGGATGCTGCCTGCTGACACCCCGAGGACGGTAGTCCAGGCTCTTGTCACCTCACGCCTGGACTATGGGAACATCTTACTCCTGGGTGCCTGCAAGGAGGTAACCAGGAAATACCAGGTGGTACAGAATATGGCAGTTCGCCTTATCTGTAACCTACCTGCTAGATCCTCGGCCGCACCTCACATGCGTAAACTTCATTGGTTGCGGATCGAGAGCAGAATTATATTCAAAGCACTTTGCTTTATGCACAAGATCATGACTGGAAGAGCCCCGCACTATCTCTCTGCTCTAGTGCAGCAATATATTCCCCCCCGCACACTCAGGTCATCTACTCAGAATAAGTTTAGGACTCCGCGCGTCAACAGAGCCAAAATGGGAGGTCGCTCGTTCTCCCTGTTAGCACCCTCCTTATGGAACTCCCTTCCCCAATCCTTGCGTTCTGAATTGTGCTTTTTGACATTCCGTAAAGGAATTAAAACTTGGCTTTTCAACACTTAAACTCCCGATCTGATGTTCCACTCACCTTTTATACCGTTCAGTTTGCCCTAGCGCCGGGAAACCTCCGGGTAGCTGCGCGCTTAACAAATGTAATTATAAATAAATAAATAAGTCTGCTGGGGAGTCTCCCTCGAGTAGAGCTTGGAGTTAAAAAGCACTGAAGGCCTCGGCAATCTCAGAATCTGTATGGACTATTGTCCCGGATGGGGCTTTAACTGCCAGGATCGACCCAGAGATCTCTTTGCCTCAGTTTGTGGGTGAGCATGCGGCCTGAACAATTGCCACCAAGTAAGAATTTGTGCCGTAGGCGAAGCAAGGCATATTCTGCTTTATCAAGGTCCATCCAGCCTGTAAAGAATGAGCTGTTTCCCCCTTTAATTCTCACCACACCCAGGGGGCACCAGTGCGTTTGTGTATGGATTCAAATTCCACTACCGCTGTCCCATCTCCTTCCTATGTTTCTTTCTAAGCTTATTATTGCCTGCTGAGATAGCTATTAGTTCCCCTCGTGTAACCAATTTTTATGCTGCTTATAGAGAGGCTGGGCGCACGCCCTCTCCATCATTATAGGTGCGATAGTCTCTAAGAGTCTTCAAAAATGCCTTTATCTGGTCTGAGTGAATCAGCGCGTCTCGGAGACACCAACGTGACTGGCGGGGTTGGGCTGCACCTAGGTTCAGCGATCGCGTGATCAGGACATGGTCAGAGAGAGAACGCAGCTCTATGTTGCATCGGCCACAGATTCCCACAAGTGCCTCCGTGCCTAGGAAGTGATCAATTCAGGAATTAGTCTTGTGAGCTGCAGAGAAGTATATATAGTCCCTGGTAGAAGGATGTGTGCCTCAAATGTATAGGCATTTATATAGCGCACTACTTACCCGGAGGGTCTCAAGGCGCTTCGAACGCTGCGAAACCCTTCCTGGCTTCCCTGAGAGATGGTCCCTTAATGGGTATCTCCAGGGTGAGACCAGGCATCCCCGGCGGTCTGGTGGGGCCGTTAGTGAGGATGAGGCAAGCTAATGCCCAGAGTTGCCGAGTGTGATCGCTGATCAGAGTGGGCACCGAGGCGAGAGAATTATCGAGTCCGCTGACCCTGGTCCAGAAACCTGCCCCGCCGGGAATCGAACCCTGGTCCCGGGCCGTCCTCTGCTCTCGGGTCTGCCGCCTCTAACCAGTGAGCCACACTACCTCAATACACCATTGAGTGCGCTGTTTGCAAGCCATTGCTGTCCCGCCTGTGAGTGTCCCTGCTTGAGTTGTGGGTTGTCAGGAGCGGTCTAAGTCTGTGTTCATTACTTGGTTAATGTCTCCCCCAATCAATACCCCCCCGGTCAGGCATGGCCAACACTTGCGCATGGTAGTTTAGTAAGAAGCACTCCTGGGGCTTATATGGGGCGTATATGTACGCTACTGTAAACTGTGTACAGCCCCGTTGAATTCTAACTTCTGGTGCTCTACCTTTGTGTTTGTAATGGTCTTGATCACCTTTCCTTGGAAGATCTGGGCAATAAGAATGGCTACCCCATTCTTCTTGGACGAGTCTGAGGACCAGTATTGTCTGGGAACTTCGGGGAGCACACACGATGATTGTCCCCAGTGAGCAGATTGGTTTCTTGTAGTAAGCAGATGCCCCCCCCCCCCCAGTGTGTTCTAAATAGGAGAAGATCGCCTTGCGCTTGACTGGGCTATTAAGGACTCGAACATGGAGGCTCACTATGCGGGAATTGTGCATCTCATTAGTGTCATCTGTACTCCTGCCCCTTGCTCACGATACTCTTGCTGCAGTTGCCAGACCCATCTAGCATGTTCTAGTGTGAAGATTTCCAATGAGATGACGACTAGCAATAGCCTGGGTTGGTGCAGAAGAGAAAGAAGAAAGAAAGACCCATTTGAATAACGTAAATGATGCTTTAAACAGAAGGAAGGACAGTAACTGAGTGTGAGTCCATCAACTCACACACACACACACACACACACACACACACCTCTTTGGTCTGAAAAACAATACATTGCTGTGGCTGTACTCGCCACTCAAGGAAGCTACTTTGTGGATGTGTTCCTTGTCAAAGAGCAGAATGTGGTCAATCTTAGTGAAGTGAGCCAATGGCTGAAGAGTGCTGACCCATTGTTAAATGGTATATGCTGTAGTGGGCAGAAGAAAAGTGTAAATGACAAGAAACAAAGCAGTGAATTATGACAGCTGACAAAGCTTCTGAATGTAAAAATAGTAAGTAATTATATTAATATCCGCAGGTTCTGCTCATGCAAAACAGCAAATGCAGACCTAAGTGGACAAACAGTTATGTAGCTAATCCAATCAAAGGAAAGTGAAAGGTTAAAGAGAAGTACAAAAGCACAATAAGTAATGAAGATTGTGACCATCAATCCGAAAAGTGCTTTCAAAAAGGAGGTCCAACGTTGCCATTCCACATAAACGCTTCCTTTCAAGTTCTGGAGCTAGGTTGATATCGCACTGTAAAGTTGCATTCTGCAAAAAGGTGGGAAAAGGCTGTTCTGTGATGAAAGGAACGCAATTCGGGGCCAATTAAGGGTTTTTAATCGGTGTGTCATAATTTAAGAATTTACATGACCTCCCACTATGATGGACTTTTGTTCACATTATAGGTCCAGATTTACAAAGGTTTTGCCTCAGAGTTGCATTATAGTAGAAAATTACTATTTGCGTAGCTTTTTAAAGAAAAAAACATCGTGCTGCCTGGCTTTACTTTGTGCCTGAAAGGCGGTCTATTGCTGGTGCATAGGTGTTCACCTGCATCCACCGATGGATTCCGACAAATCCATGGGCGTCTAAACACTGATCTGCACCAAAATAGTGTGCTTGTCTCGCTATTTCCTTACTGCAAGTGTGCTGCACTCTGCAGAACACACATGAAGAGGAAATAACCTAAAATTATCGGGTTTTTTTGTTAATGCAGGAAGACTCCCATCCCTGCACAAAAGCAATATGGATCACAATGCAGACACACCTGAACTATGGCACAAAGCTGCCTGTGTTGGCGTTAGGCAGCCTCAAGTGCGCCAGCACATGGGGAGAGAACAGCTGTCATTTCAGTGAAGATAAGGCACGGTTCTGCTATCCCCTGCTGTCGCAATGCAGAAACTCCACTTTCTTCGCTCTTTGAAAACATGTCCCTCAATTCATACAGATCCGTGAAATAAAAAGCTAGCGCGATCGACAACGTAGCTGGGAAATGTGTGCAAGGAGCGTGACAACTATGGGCAGATATATTTCCATTGTCACTGCAGCGCCTAAGACTTTCAGGCGACTCTTACTGTCTGAGGACCCAAGTACAAAGGTAAAAGCGGGCGTAGTCGGCCAGAGGCAAGAAACAAACGATAGAGCGCGTTGCCAGGACACACACCTGTTGCTTTCAGAGCCCTGTCTGTTCTTGTGTGCGTAGGGCTTCTTGTCATTTCCACCAAACAATGGTTACATACATCTGCAACTTTCCTGTTCTAAATTGCTGTCATGTATGTGATGAGAACCGAATAAACAAAAAAGTACACTTCTGCAGAGGAGGATGAGATATCCCATAGTGTTCAAGTTCCTAGGGGTAGCGAGGCCAGGGGAAGTAAGCACCGGTCTTCCGGGTGTGGCTACAGTTTGAGAAAAACACAGGACACACGTTGACATGAGCAGAAAAACTGATAAACTGAACTGCATTGACAACCCCTACTTTTCGTCTGCTACAGTACACAGGAACCATCCTTAAGGCTCCGATAGAGAGAAGTAGTAAACAGACTGTCTCAGAGTCTTCCGAAAGGCGGGGCAGAAACCCTCCCCTTGCTCCCAAGTTAGAGTAGAAAATGGTGTCTCTCACCTTCACACGATTTAGGCTGGCCTCCAGTCGCAGCTGATGCACCAACTTTTTCATGGTCGTAACGTTTGAAGCCCCCGACATTTTTGCGCTGGCGGAACGGGAATCTTCTGCGGCTAACGGTAGTGAAACAGCAGCCAACTTTTCCTTCAAGTTTCCGGTCTCCACTTATCAAAAGCCCCAGTGCGCAGGCGCTAGAGACACGCCCAGTCCACTGACGCCTGGACTTATAGACACGGAAGTAGGACTAGAACCAGTGTGCTCATATCCTTTGATGCGGAAGCGGTGTAGTTAAAAACATTTATTTAGTAACAACGGTTTTCTTTGGATGTGCTTCTTCCCCTGCTCGTGTAGCGGACACATGCTTTATGCAAATACTCGCATGAGCTTCTGTTGCTGGAAGCGAGCGTCAAAGAGCCGCAGGTGTCCCTGAGAGATGCAAAAAGAAATATATTACCAATTAAGGCTGAGTGACTTATGCCTGCAAGGAAAACTAAATGACAATTTTTCAGGGTACGTGAATACACGAGACACTTAAGTAAGGCTAAAGATGGCGACTGGACTTATTGAAGGCGGATATTTGGGTTTCTAAATAAACGGGAAATGCGGATTTGGTTTAAAACTGCCAATTTGGTTTTGGAATATGCAATGCTTTTACAATTGTTTGTGATGTTTAAGAAGTGTGTTCTATGGGGATACTTTGGAACGGTGAACCACAGGCTCCCTGTGGACTGTAGTGCAATAATAGAGCGATCATGTTTAATGGTTTGGCTGAGACAAGCTGTATAGTGGATACCCAAGAGCACCGGATGTACCCCAAGGAGAATATGCCAGACGCTGAAATATAACAGGTACAGGATTTATTAACCCCTTGCATGCTGATGACGGCCAGGAGCCACCATGGCACACAGTGCTTGTGTGCTGATGACGGCTCCCGGCCGTCATGACCGCACCCGTGATCGGAATGTGCTGCACAGGTGCAGAATCGTGGCAGCATCCGATGAACAGCATTACAAGTCGGTATCCAAGTATTGAATGCCGTTAACCAACCAGGGTCTTATTTATCTTTCTCTACTTCTCGTGCACGCTCACCCCATTGAATGTAAACACCCCCATACATTTAAGATCCAACACTATATTAAACGCCACCAAGAACAGAGAGCAGCAGCAGGCCCTCAGATGCCGCACCTTAGTCCCAGTTCAACAATAGTTATATAGTTTTGTGCAAACAAATCCTGCGTCAGCTGCTGAATGACGCCACAGAGCTTCAGATTACTAGAATGTTTGTAGTTTTGGTTGGGGGTGCACGTAGTAAAGAAAGTCCAAAGAGAACGATATTTGTATGCAAAAAGTTTATTTATTTATATTTTCTTATAAAACAGCTTCTCATTATCAAATAGATCAGCCAATGCGTTTCTCTCCCTCACGGGGAGCTTCCTCAGGGCTGAAATTAATACCAAATTTAAAAAAGGACATGTACAATTTTTGCATTTATTACAATTTTACAAAACAAAGGAGACGGTGCAAATGGTGTTATCATAAACAATTAAGACACAGGCAAATAATAGATAGAGAACCAGAAAAGGAGAAAGGGGTAAAAAGAAAAGAAATAAAGAAGAGAGAGAGAATAAAAGTGAGGCAAGGGGGGGAAGGAGAAACAACTAGGTGGTTCACCTTCGTTAATCTTGAGTCATATAGTATACCTGCAACCAGAAGGTACAGGAAGGTTGCAGGGGACATGGGTTGTCTGTCCTACCACCTGTTACAGGGAACTCTTTATCCTCCCCATATCACAGGTAAGGAGAGAGAAGGGGAGAGAAAGAATAATTTCTGTGATGGAGAGAAGCAACAAACAGGTCCCAAAAAGAAAACAGCAGTGATTTTCAATATCTAAGAGTTCCTTGCTCTCAAGAATATACCCTTATCATAATATCAAAAAATAGTTAAATATGTGAGGGACCATCATGGCTTGTATTGTACATGAACAGTCCTGTGTAGGGTCCCTCTGGGTCAAAACGTTCTAGATTGAATAAAGTACATTATATCCCTGTACAGTACGAAAAGCTTACCATGTAAATTTATAAATTTCTTAAGAGATGATGATAAGTAGGGTATATTGGAAGTATGGCGTCCAGTATATCTTAGACCTGGGATGAGAGTAACGTCAGTCAGCCGTGGTCTTAGCTGCAATGTTCAGAAACAAACAAAGGATTCAGATACGTGGACTATTTAAATTGTGCATGGCCAAGTGTGTACAGAAAGCGGAGTGTTCCATATGTACCCTCTCGGTATCTTTGCGCTATTTTATATTTAATCGGACAAATGTTTTCACACATAAAGTCCTTGTACATCTGACCTATTAAAATGGGAAAGGGGAAAAGGGACAATAGAGGTTATGTCTAGTTCAAAGATGTAAAAACAGAGGGATTGGATAACATAAAGGAAAATTACACGGTGTCATGTAACATCATAGAGTCGGTCCAGACATCCCACCACTGAGGTCTAGTTACTTCCTTGACCCGCCTCTATAATTTAAAACCACATAGTGGGTCAGACCCACCTTTGATGTACAGTTGAGCTTATAGCCATGCAATGGTGTACAGCGGAATGTTGTGTCCTCTTAATATAGTTCCTTCGTCAACAGTGTATCGACAACGTAGAGTAATCAAAAAGGCCAGTCCTATATATGAGCACAAAGAGTTCAAGTCACATGTGCGAAAATACACGACTTATAGGTTTAATACTGTTAGCATACTAGAAGCATTTTTCCGAAACCAGTAGTCCACGAAATTACGAGCACTAATACCGTAATGTATTAGAAGCATTGTACGAGGGCATCATACCCCACTCAGAAACCAGTCCCATACCATATTGCGGTCATATATTAATAAAGACCGAGTTACCATTGTCTGCATTGGACCGAGCATAGCATCAAAAAACACACACAAGTGTGGTACTCAAAATCCCATGGTGCACCACTGATAAAAGTTGTTACCAGATCAGGAAGCACTAGGTTACTCTAAGCTGGTAGGAACTTCCTAATTTTAAAATGTTTAAAGACAATCTATATGTCAAATCAAGGAGCATAATAGCTCTCTGTTAGCTGATTAAAAGTTTGTGCCAGAGAGCGGACCCATAGTATCCCCCTCCCTCACTTACCGAGTTTCTAGTTCCAAAACAGCCAGACAGCAAGTAACGTGTAAGTCCCGTGCGAGAACCCAAGCGTTTATTGCCCGGTTTAAATAGACCCGGCTAAGAAGCCTAATTAGTTAATTAGCCTATTCATGAAGGATAATTGGAAAACGTCCGCTATACTCTTATATATAACAGCGCGGTTACTAAGTCCAAAAGTGGCGCTATTTTGGAGTGGTAACTAGATTGGCTAAAAGCGAGTATTAGAGATCTATTAATAAGCAGAAAAAGCCATCCACCTAATATTTGTCACTAAAGTGAGAACACAGAAATTATTATATTGGGCCAAAAATACCCGGAGTGATCGCTAAAGTAAAAACGGAAGATCGATTAGAGTGAGTCAGAATAAACCCGAAGTTTATTTTCGAACATAAGTTCTTCCGTTCAGAGAGTGTTTTTTTATTTTATATAAACTACTGAATGTGTAGGCTATCTCTGGTCCTGTTATCCAGTGTGTTTTGTACTGGCAATATATACTAGCCCGCAGCTGCAGCCCAGTATATAGATTACAAAAGTGGTTCCACAGTTTATGAAACCATCGATGTTGTATGTCTGGGACCCATTATAAGAAAAGCTCTTTGTTTTCTCTTTTCCCAGATAGCAGATACTACAATTTTTGCAGAGAAAAAAACCCTTTGGTTTAGGTGGTAACCACATTATGTGTGGAACCACTTTTGTGGTTCCACACATAATGTGGAACCACATTATGTGTGGAACATTAAAAGCCACTTAATTGTTCTTTATTTATTATAAGTAGATCACTTTATTGATTAAATGTAAAACTATTTCTATATGGACCATATGTATCAGATATACAGCTTTGTTGTATGTATTTATAATTTTCAGTATTGTTGAATATGTCGTGATGTAATTATATATGTTCTTTTAAGAAGTTCACAGAACCTACAATGGTCATTTTAAACAATTTTGTAAGAATAAAATGGATTTTGACTGATCACAGCTGTACATTGAGGGGCTTATTATCAAGAACTTGTGCTAACCATCAGAAAATTAGCTCTACACAACTCTTCACA
This sequence comes from Lissotriton vulgaris, assembly GCF_964263255.1. Taxonomy (NCBI): domain Eukaryota; kingdom Metazoa; phylum Chordata; class Amphibia; order Caudata; family Salamandridae; genus Lissotriton; species Lissotriton vulgaris. Next base: position 585,900,411 of record NC_141685.1, read on the forward strand.
TCGCAGTCTATCACGACAAAAAAACACAGTGTTAACGTTGTATTCCCAACCAGGCGGCACCATGCGATAGTAGCAGGATAACGTGCCAAATGACCTCCTAAAAATTAACGTGGCGCTGAAATAATGCAAAACATGAACGCGAAAAAAGGTGCGATGCCCCAAATCGTGATACAAAAATCAACGACAACCAGCGACAGGCCTGCAATTCCCACGCGTCATGCGGAAAAATTCGCTATAAAAGCAACAAAAAAAACACCAAAACCAAATCAAACTGCGTAGCACCATGGATGCACCCGGACCGAGTGCAGAGGACAACCCGAACCCCACAAGCCCCACGGAGGACCAGCCAGGGACCCTGTGTTTGGGGAAGGGCAAGGAGAAGAGGAAGACGGGGTTCAGTCCGCAGGAAGACAGGATCATCGTTAAGGAGGTGATAGAACACCACCAACAACTGTTTGTCACCTCCACTGCGTCATTGGCAACACAAACGGAAATATGTCAGTCTATCGTTAACAACGTGAATACAGTCGGAGTGTCGAGGAGGTCAATGGAGGAGGTAAAGAGGCGCTGGCATGATGTGCAAAGCCAAACCAAACAGAAACTCGCTGCCAACAGGAAGGCAGCAAAGGCGACTGGAGGTGGAAGTCCTGTGCCACAGGAGGAGCTGGAGGAAATGGTAGCCACAGTCATCATTGTGGAGACGGTACAAGGAGCTGGGAGCCCAGACACAGCTCGACATGACCAGACCCAATAGCAACCGGGTGAGTAACGACCAGGGACTGGGGGGATGGAAGGAGATGGGCACAATAGCACACATGCACAATCATGTGTAGCACACTGCACACGCACAATGATTGTGGAACATGTCCCTGATACCCTTGGCACACTGCAGAATACACTGGAACACCAAGTAGGCCCCCGTCCACAATGTGCACAAAGGGGCCCCACTCCCTTTCACCAATCCCACAACCTAACCGTGCACATGTGCTAAAGTCCAGAAAAGTAGCGGCTCTGTGAGCCACACTGACAATGCAAGTGACACTGCATGACCAATAGCATGGCTGCAGTCAAAATGTATGACATGGTGCACAACACAACATTGAGGTGGCTGAGTGTGGACCACATCCGTAAAGGAGCAGGTCACATTCTGACACATCCACCCTCACCTACAACCCATGACGTCAAAAACATATCTGCAGACAAACAATGCACAAGAGTACAAAATCTGTCCAAGAGCACAAATGACCCAAGATGCAAACATCCTAGCACCCGAAAAGCACAAAAGTCAAAGGCACACCGCCTCAAAGGGATAAGGGGCCGCTAAATCAAAGCTGCAGGGGCGACTCGCCAACAATGCAGCACACACATAGCAATCATAGCACAACAACATTGACGACCATGTGGTAAAAAGTGTAAAAGTTACACCACAGTACAGAGGACACAACTGGTGCTGCTGGGGCGTAGAAACTGACCAATCATATCTGGCATTGCATGACACTGTGAGATGATAATGTACGAGTACAACCTCACATCTGTCATGTAGTCGAAATGCCCACTGTCTCCCATCAAATAGCCAGCTTCACCCAAACAGTCACAATGTAAATTGTCATGCAGTCTGTATGTAAACAACTACAATGCGTCAACATATATGGGACACACTGTTAACCTGCATCTCCCCTTCACATTGCAGAGGGACAGTCAACACCTCATGCAGAGCAGACACACATCTCTTCAGTGATGATGAAGAGGACACCCTGCACATTTGCTCAGATACCCTCCAACGGCTAATGGACAGCCTCCGCACCCCACTCCCAGGAGCAGGGCAGCCCAGCTGTATCGAGGTGACCCCTCCGCCTGTACAGACCACACAGCAGGAAGAACACGTCACCACAGCTGTCTCCCAGGACCCTCATGACCAACACATGGAACTCCAACGCTGTGGGTTAGGGTACAAGGAGAAGATGGCTGATCAGCTGCAGGAGGGGTTCGACCTCATGGCAGCCAAACTCGATGCGATACAAGGGTTGTCTGAGTCCCATCAGGGACCACTTACAGTCCCTAACGGACACCCACTGTCCGCACCATGCTCTCCAACAATCCTTGGCTGACATCGCTAGGGCCATTACTCAGATAGAAGAACTGTCTAGTCAGACAGGCTCCAGGAATGACAGCACATAGTTGACACAGATGTGGAGGACAATGGTGACCATGGAGCCGATGCAGGCTGGAAGTATGGCTGCTACGGCTGAACACCAGCGAGATGTAGCTGGGATCTTTCATGCCTTGCAGATCCTCATCTTGCCATTGCTGCCACAGAGCCTGTACTAGATAACTGCTGCAGGAAATTCGACACACACATTTCTTCCCCCTTGATGTGTCATTGGCACACAGTGCTATCACCTTCGCACCCTGATGTGTCAGTGGCACACAGCGATGCAGCCATACCACCACACACACCTGACACACCAGACACAGAAGACATCTCAGAGGAGTAAGATGCGGAGGGTAATGACTGTGTGAGGAAGGAGGTACTATCATCCATCCCGCCATATGGCCTGTCCCTGCCTGGTTTAGCTCAATACATCATGCCCTGGAACAACACCTCCCACTGTCCCCCAAAACACTCTGCAACATTCAACTGGACCCCGACATGGACAGCCATATCTGCTCTGGTTACCAATGACACAGTAATCCGGCTGCGGGCTGAACTCTTCCTCTTTAGATTAACTTTTCATTCCCCCAAAGACTCTGGTTGGCCCACCACTGGACAATCATGTAATGTGGTCTTGGCATGGCCATGTACTGCTCCAGCTCTGACACTCCCCAGAATGTGAACATTCAAAATCACACAGATGTGTCATGTCTATGTTCACTCGAGTATAAATGTGTGGATGAATGTAGGGACATTGATTGCACAAAAAGGTACACCCTGGTAAATGACATCAATGCGTAAGTTTGACCCTGAGCCACATGGCCAATTAGATGACTGCAATGGTTTGAACTAGCTGTGGCCTCATTCCACATGAACAACAATCTAGCAACCCCTACGTCGCCCCACGTCCATGTATTAAATAGGGCTTTGTGTAGAAATGTCAACTTCAGTAGCAGGCCTGAAGTGGTGTCCCCACCATATGTGACAACAGAACGTCTCTTCACATACACACTCACACACATCTGTGTGGACACAGTCTGTTTTGCTGGATAACATTGGTCTACATGGCAAGCAGTTTCAACCATACTCACATTGCTGAAGACATGTAAGAGCACAGGTCTGCCAGCAACTATCCCAACCACAATGTCTGGGTCACAGAGGTGGAGCTGCCAATAGGGACTCACCCCCATTGTACAAGCGTCAGTCAGTCCCTCCCTGTGTATGGACAATGCTAATTGAGGCACACAGTTTGTCATTCTAATCCACACATATCACAGTTGTACACTAGTGAAGTTGCATAGACTTTATTAGCATGTGGGTGTCCGTACGGACAAGGCAAGGGCCACAACATGCAGACCAATGCTTAAATCACTTACAGGCAGCATAGGGGAGGGGGGTCCTAGGGGTGGTGGCGTGGGTGTTGTTGCCCTCTTGGGGCTCCGGGATGCATGGTCAGTAGCTCCATAGAATCTATTGTTCTTCAGGTGTGGCTCTGGGCTGGGCTTCCTTTTCTGGTGCAGGTGTCGTCCGACAGTACACCAGGTCAGAGAAGGTGTTAATTTCCTACTGCTAATGCGCCTTATCACCTGTTTTGGGATCAAATCGCCGATCTGGCTGGTCATTGAGAATGTTGCAGAGTGGTGTTGTTGCGGCTTTTTGCACGGGAACGCCTATTCCGCATCTCATTAGCGATAGTTGCCGGGATTATCTGTGGCTATCACAGGTAAACTGGTTATGTTGGCTGTTTGTATCAGCTTGTGAATGGGGTGATACATTTATCGCGACTTTGGCTGAGATAAAGTGCAGAAAAGTCTGTGATAACCCCTTGAAAATATGCCCCCTAGTCTCTAAACATCAGGTTCTTAACAAAACGGTCTTACAGTTTACATAGACCAACTGTTGCCTAGGGATTTTTTCTCCAATAATTGTATTTTCCCTGCTCTGGGAACTTATATCAATAGAAGGGAGGCCTTGTATCTACATTATAACACCCCATACAAAGACATCTGTTGTGATGTAGAACCTCAAAAAGCAGGAGCGCCTGTGGGCGGTGAAAATTCCATCCCTGAATGATGCCATCGCAATTGCTAAAGTTGTTGAGGAGCCTGAGAGATGCAAGATAGAGCTGGGCAAGAAGGAAGTTGTGGATAAACAGGTTGCAGCAGTAGGCAAAAAGGAAGGTGTGTATAAAAGATCTTCCAGTATGGTTTCGACTAAATCCCAGCGAGGTGGCAAATCGAAGGGTTGTTCACGGTGTGGGAATGAATACCACACCAGTGATTCAGAACAGTATTTTGCATCTAACAAGGAGTGCAGAAAGTGTGGGCACCTAAGACATTATGCTTGTGTGTGCAAAGATTCATCTAAGTCCTGTGTGGCAGTCACCAAGGACGGATTCTGGGAAGATGATAACCAGGATAGAGTGTTGATTCAGCCTGAGGTGCAGGAAGGGAGCAAGAAAGTCAGCCCTAAAGCCTTGTTTGGGATTCGAGGCAGAATAGTAAAACTCATGGTGGACTCCGGTTCATTTTACACCATCATAGCGAAGGTGCTGTGGGAGAAAGAGTGGCCGCTAGTGTCCCTTCTGCCTAAAGACATACATCCCAGGGGCTGCCAGGTAGAAAATATTGATGTTTTGGGGTATTGTAGTCCTCTGATTGTGTTTAAATCACGGCAGGTCGAAGGGAAAGTCTATGTGTTGATGGGCCACTTGTTTTGTGGTGGGGCATCCATTTGATTTGCATATTATAATTGATCACCATGCTCCAGGTCAAGTATGGTTAGTCACTGATGTTACCACTGAAGAGGAGTTGGCTAAAATGAGTGTTGTATTCAATGAAAAGCTGGGTGAGATGATGGGCTTTGTCCACAAAATTGTGTTGGAAAAAGTTACAGTTCCTGTTAAACACACATTTAGGAGTTGCCAGTTGTAGTGAGGGGTGAGGTCAAGAAACTATTAGATGACATGTTCCAGGAGGGTGTCATAGAACCTGCGGAGGCTTCAGATTGGGTTTTACCAGTAGTTATTGCCAAGAAAAGTAATGGTAAGCTTAGAGTCTGTGTGGATCTACGCAGCTTGAACCAACTGTGGTGACGGATACTTTTCCTCTCCCAAATATAAATGAGTTGTTATTGTTGCTCAAGGGTGGTAAGTACTTTTCTAAGCTTGACTTGAAAAGTGCTTACCACCAGATCAGGTTACATGAGGATTCATTAAATATGATGGTGTTTGTCACTATTGAGGGAACATTTCGTTTCTAAGAGGATGCCTTTTGGGTTATCCTCGGCTGCAACCGTTTTCCAGCGGATCATGTGTGAGGTGTTCAGGGGGCTGGACAATATAAAATTCTTTCAAGACGATATCTTGGTCGTTAGTGGGACGATCCAGGAGAATAACAACACTTTGAGGTCTGTGTTGGGTAGGCTTAGGGAGGCGGGACTCACTTTGAGGAGGGACAAATGTAGGTTCTTAGTGGAAGAAATTGAATACCTTGGCCATACCATATTCGGGCAAGGGGTTCGTCCTAAGGTGGACTTGTTGAAAGCTATTCGGTCTGCACCAGTTCCCCACAATAAAGATCAATTACGGTCATTCATGGGTTTGATTAAATGTTATGCTAAATCTGTGAAAAACGTTACAGGCAAGACTGAAGATCCGAGGATGTTGCTAAGGAAGGAGTGTACTTTTGGTGGGGCGAGAGTCAAGAGAGAGCATTTGATGTGGTGAAAGACATTTGTGAGATGGATATCTTTGTACCATTTGACACCCAACTTAAAACATTTTAAACTGTGGATGCAAGTGTGTGTGGTCTAGGGGCGGTTCTTCCTCAAGTACATGCTAGTACAAAGAAAACTACCATTTGCCTTGCGTTCTCTGACAGATTGTGAAAGCAACTATTCAGTCATAGAGCATGAGAATTTAGCCACTGCTTGGTCGGTAGAGCATTTTAGGACTTTCTTATGGGGTCTCACTTTTTGCATTTGTACAGACCATAAGCCTTTGGTTAAAGTTTTGAGTCGCAGGTGGGGCTGGCAATGGGTCCACCACGCTGGCTAGGCTAGCTTCAAGGTTTCAAGAATATACCAAATTGAACACATACATGAGTGGAAGAACACACAAGCCGGTTGCCTCACGCTTATCTTTGGCGTGGTCAGAGGGGGACGGACATGGAACTTCAGCTTGGGAAAAGGAATGGGCTGTGGCATTGTGTGATTGGGAAGAATGCTCTGGAGGTTCATTCTCGACTGAAGAGTGGCATAAGTGTATGGATTGTGATCCTATTCTCCAGAATGTGAGGAAAATGGTGGTGTACGGGGCGTAGAGAGAGTATGGGGGCTTTGTCTGTTAGACCATTTGTGAAAATTCGGGATGAATTTACTTTGAGGTACAAAGATGTTCTGATGAGAAATGACAAATTTGTGCCACCAAAGGGATGAGGGAAAGGATCTTTAAGCTGGCTCACGAGGGTCACTTAGGACTAACCATGACAACAACAAACAAGCATTGGCATAGCCAATAGGTCTCGCCTTTGGGACTTTATAAGTATTTAGGTATGCAGCACAATATCTTTAGTGCAACAACACCAACTGTTGCATGGGTAAACACTTATAAGGTCCCAAAGGCGAGACCTATTGGCTATGCCAATGCTTGTTTAGCTATGTGATTTGCTAATGAGGGACACATTTATTTTGGTTCCAGCTCCTATTTTCTGACTTAGTCAGTCCAAAGTCCAAAGTGTGATTTGGAATTTTGTGTATACAAATCCAGCCATTTTGTCCAGTAAAGGCTTTCTGAATGCAGAATCCCCTTGAAGCATGTGCACCATTGTGCCTGGACATTGTTTGTGACAGCATCAGCATCAAAAGCTCTAATGAAAAACTGGACTTGTGCTTACCTTGTTACAACCTCAAACGTGTACACTGCTCCAGGTGTTCAACACTCTAGAAATCCCATTGGCATCTCTCTTTATGATTTGCCTTTCTGTTTATGCATGTCAATTAAAAACCTGAATCAAAGTAAGACTTCTTGCCAAGTATTTCTACAGATATCCAAAAAAGGAAAAACAGACCAAGAAGCAGCATGTTGATGCCCTATAGATTAGAAAGAATAGAGAGTGATTACTACAAAGCGAACATCACCTTCACCGAAAGTACAGCCAGCGCCGGTGGACAACAGGGACACAAGCCTTCTTCCAGATTAAACTGCCAATGCGGCTGTGGGGCCCCTGCAGAAAAACTAGAAATAACATCTTTCTCAAATGTCTATCCGAAATGGGGAGACAGTCGGTGAAACTAGAGAATTGAACCACGGTGTGTGTCCTCGCTCCTGCGCCTCCGAGGCTCTCCGTAATTGTTTAGTAATCTGAACCTGCCAGCATGCTTACTTCCTTGCTGCGCACCTCTGCTGCTTGCTCTTTCATAATACAAATAAGGCATGCATCTTGCCATAAATGCAGAAAAAGACAGGGATGAGTTGCTCTTCCAGTCTGACTCATTGCAAACGCCCACGTTTTCACAGCATAAGAGCTTAATTATGCAAGCTTTTGCTCAGTTGAATATGTTTTATGTTCAAATCTTTGGTAACTTAGATTCTGCTCCTGGGGCTTTTTGGCTAACAAACGAGAACACATGTTGCCATGCATCCTAGTTTTCTGACAGTGTTTGGTTGGATTGCAGAATTCTGTTTAAGCGGATCCAGCTGCCTTCAATCAAACAGCTTTTCTGTACAGCTAAGATAGCGAAAAATATTTTTCAGAAATTCATCCTGAAGTCCGAGTAGAATACTTCCAAGGGCCGTGGCACTGCCAGATTTGAGCCAAGGTGCAACGGTGCAGAGCGATTTAACGTCTGAAGTGCAAACGAAGTTGCATTTATATTCAGAGCCCGCAGCAGAGTCGGACGCGGACGCCCGACAACAAATTAAAATGACATCCATTAGGGAATTACGAAGCTAAAATAGTGGCCCATGTTTGCAGATTGGAGCAGTTTTCAATTTACAAAGACACGCTGCATAAGTGCTTTGTAGTATGGAAGCACACATAGATTTAAGCTTGCTGCAGACAATGTTTGTGCTCACATCGGGGAAATCATCAGTAAACATCTGCCTCCAGACTATAAACAGGCCCACACTAAACAAGCATTGGCCGCAAAGAAATAATAAAAAAAAAACACGCGTTGTGCGCACAACAAAAAAGGTGCTGTGCGTATCGCGCGCGTGCTTGTGCGCGTGATAGTAAGCTGCTCGCCGGGAAAGTAGCTCTTTCCAAAGCAGCCTACTAAAAGTCTCGGCCAGCCAGCGCATGCGCTGGATCAAGCCGAGACCTAAAAACGGGTGTGGGAAAATGTTTGTTGGCCATGTATGGATTAACAACTCACTTCTTGGATGGAAAACTGTGCGGTGTTTAGAGAAATTGAGAAGAGGCTTAAGACAGGTGTACAAACTTCCCAAGGGCATATTAGATTCTTGGGTGTCCATGAGGTACTATGTGCTTAGATTTTATTGGATCAATGCAATTGATGGATGAAGGTATGAGAAATGCTATGGTTTGGGTGGATGTGCATTCCAAATAGTTGGTGGTAAAGTTCCTACCTGATATAACCACCAGAACAACTTTGGAGACATGAAGATTGCATTTTGGAGGAAGGGCTACCTCGTGTGCTTATCTCGGATAATGAAACTCAACTAGTTTCACATGAGATGGAACGCTTTCTAGAAAAATGTGTAATTAAACATCATCGCACTGCTCTGTACAACCCCCAGGCAAATGGCATGGTTGAGCACGCTATTCGGTTGGTTAAGGGTAGCACTCCTATGACTATACAAAGAGGAAAAGATGTCAAGGCACTAGTGGATGATATGGTTTGGGCTCATCGCACCACCATTCATTGTGTGACCAATGTTTTGCCCTTTGAGAAAATGCGTGAAAGAAAGCTGGAACTAAAATGATCCCGGCTTGGCTCATCAGTACTGATCATTTGAAATTTTGAAATTTTTGAAATTTAAACTTTATTGTTTAGTTAATTAAAACCATAACAATTTGATGTATTTCGCACACGCATTATAAAAGTTTATAAATTATCATTTAAAAAGGATTTAAAAAAACATTTTGTAAGAGCAAGAATTAAGAGTCAATGTTTTTCCAGATTATTAACAATTGGGATCTTCGTATTGTTTAAGATATTTCTCAAATGCTTGCAAGAACTTCACCAGCTTGCAATGCATTCGAGGGGCAGTTATGTCCAAGCTTCCAATAATAGCAGATCTACATGTTCGTAGCTTCTTGATCCGAAAACTATACTTTGAAAGGTATGAACGTTCCTTAGACAGCTTCTTACAATGGCAAATTATGTGTATTAGATCTTCTATGGGGCTACCACACAATCGACATGTTACAGCTACGTGCTGTTTCCATGCGGGTTCCTCTGCTAATGTTGGAAATTTGCCAAATCTCAATAGCATCAGTTTTCTTTTAATAAAAATGGAATATGTTGTTTCCAGGTACACTGCTGGGGTTAATGTTTTATAGCCGTTTATCACCGCCCAGGAGTGCGAGCGATGGGAAAAAAAATCTCTTTGTCCAGTACCAATGAATGGAGTTTGGCCACTTTATTTAATGCCTGTTTTAGTGCTGCAAATGACAGATTTTTGTCCCAAAGGGTTTTTGAACAAGTCACCTCCAAAGCATGCGTGAGGAATTGATTTGCTTTGGATTTTTTGGGGGATTTGAGCTCTTACCATAGGTGTGTATTAAGGTTATTATTAGTTGCTTTTTGCTTGATCTGATACCATACCTTGATATATGAGTATAGTCTGCCCAGAGTTTCATTTTTTATGCCAAATTCTAGTCGCATTTGGGCTGGCGACGCCATCCTGGGTAATCGTAAGACCTTCTTGTAAATTTTTGTTGTTAAACTGTTAAGCAGGTCCATATCCTTTCCATGCATTGCCTCACTTGCATAGGACAGTGTTGGAAGAACTTTGTTGGCCATCACAATTATTAAAGGTTTAAGTGAAGGTCCTTCAAGTTTTTTTGTCAAAGTGCTTAGTCCGAATATCAAGGCACCCGCTCTTTGCGTCAGGTATTTCTTCTGTTCTTTAAAATCAAGCTTATCATCCAGATAGAAACCCAAATACTTGTATGCTGAGACTCTCTCTAATGGTTTTCCTTTTAGCCAAATATTACAATTAGATCCACGGCGATTGGTTATCAACATGGATTTGGTTTTTGAAACATTTAAAGCCAACTTATTTGCCAACAGGAATGTTGAGAGTTCAATTACTAATCTGGTTAAACCCACTTTCGTTAGGCTCATGAGTACTATATCATCGGCGTAGGCCAAGTGGGTGAACTGTAGGTCGCCTAGTTTACGTGGATGAGCATTACAATTGTTCAGTTTCCCGGTGAGGTCCGAGATGAAGAGATTAAATAGATGAGGGGCAGGGACACACCCCTGTTTGCGTCCAATTGATGTAAAAACCTTTCTCGACAGCTGTGTGCCATCCCCTATTTTTACTTGCGACCAAGTTCTGGAATAAAATAACAGCAAACCCCTTAAAATACTCTCCGGTATTGCCCTGCTCTCAATTTCGACCACAATAAATTGCGGTCCACACTGTCAAATGCGGCCTGAAGATCAATAAAACACAGGTTCAGGTCCCGTTTGCTAGTAATACACGTCTCCGCGATCATAGTGATGGATAGGATATTTGCTGTTGTACCTATCCCCTTCCTGAACCCTGTCTGATTAATGGGTATCAGCTCCTTTTCACTTGACCAAGTGACCAAATCATTTAAGAGAAGCGTTGCAAAATATTTTGCCTCAACGTCCTGCAATGCTATTAGGCAATAGTTGTTTGGGTTTGATCTTTCACCACCTTTATAGATTGGCGTAAATATGGATCCTTGCCAGCTTTCGGGTATTCTGTTCCAGTTTTGCACATCCAAAAACAGTTGCGCCAGACAGGGTCCCCAAAATTCCGGAGCATGTTTGTGGGCTGCTTGCGGGATACCATTCGGGCCTGGCGCCCCATTGGGTTTAGCTTTTTTGATCAGTTTAATGATCTCTTCTGCCGTATATTGTTTATTCTGAGGAACAGTGCTAGATACGTTACAAGGATTACTAGTCAAAGGTTGTCTCCCTTGTTCTTCTGCGGGGCACATTTTATTTTGACTGTTTAGACAAAGAGCGTTACTCTGAGTTTTTGTCGAGATATCTGTAAATTTTGTAGCAAGAAATGATGCCCACGCCGATTCCTGCACATTTGATATGAGGGCGTTACAGGGTCTTGTTAGCTGGTTTATGGTTTGCCAAAATATATTAGTATTCTGAAGTTTTGAACTGAAAATTAATTTGGACCAAAAAGTCTCATTAGTTAACCTTTTATATTCCCAGACCTTATTTTTATATTCTTTTCTTTGTGTACGGAAGCTGACCCATTGACTAGTACCACGGTCGGCCAGCTTTATCTTCCTTTTGAAGTTTTCTGAAGTTGTCTACGCAAGTCTTGTAGCTCTTTCGGATGTTTTTTCTGTGGTCCGTCTATACCAGATTTCATAACTGGCAACTTCATTTTTTGTTTTAGTTTTAGCAGAAAATGGGACCATGCTTGAATCGCATCTTTTGATACATTCCCGATCTCACTCAATGTGTCCTTCATTATAGTGAACCACTCGTGATCATTGGTGTTGGACCAATTTATGCGTTTCAGGTTAACAGAACTTAGCTGACCTTCTGACATGTATGACGGTTGCAATCTTTCCTTATTGAGGTTGATTATAGTGTGTTGCATTGCATGGTCACTCAACAGGGTAAACTAAATTTGAAAGCTGATCACCAAGGGAATTATTGAAAGACTGACCATTGTAAAGTCCAAGGTGGATTGAGAATGTGGACCATAGTACGTTTTACTGGGGGGTTGATCTTCAGGAAACCTCCCATTCAGTGCACGCAACCCAAGAAACTCCAGTTCAGCCACTAGTTGGGTTGCTAGTCGATCCTTCCGTATTCCAAGACCACCTTGCATCTGTTGGGGGACACCCCAATAGATGTTATCAGCTGAAAATTTATCATCCTCTTCCGGTGTTAGGATCAGGTTGGAATTAAATTGACCAGTGATTATTATATTGGTTAGTGGATCTGAAGATCGAAGGTCAGTAATGACGTTACACAATATCGCGTTCTTTAACTTTTTCTCCTTAATTTTGGGTTGCGTGTAATAATTAACCAAGATTGTTGGCTTAGAATTATTTGTGTGTTGATCTGAAAGTTTGATTAGCTGAATACTAGGATCTGGTGATTGTAGTTGGACTGAATTAATTTTTAGGGATGAGGACAAATATACTGAAAGGCCACCAATGGCACGTCCATGGCTCTTACATTTTTCAGCAACTACGTTATGGTGTATAAACCCCACTAGCGCAATTTCTTCTTGTAGCCAAGTTTCCTGTAGCGCAATTATGTCACAACCACGCCATTCTTCCAATGGTAGGCCTCCTTCTAATAATCTTTTTGCACCTGCAATGTTCCAAGATAACACGTGTATGACCTTGTTTGTATCTTGTTTCAGTTTTCCTTTGAACGGTCAGACCTTCCGTTTTGCATTTAACATTCCAGGGAGCCATTTCCAGTTATCCGTGGTGTTTTGTGACTCCCGGTTATGCCGTACTATTTGATCACATACTTGTAAAGGTTCACTTCTACCCTTTGCGTTGAATAGAATTGAGTATACAGGTTTTTGTTGGTTTGTATATGCATCATCAATTTTCCTAATGAGTTGAACTCCGCCCGACCTCTTCAGTGGAGGCGGGTAGCGTGGGGAAATTTGGTAAGATATTTGAGTGCCCCAAGATTGAAAAATATTCGCTTTTCCCATAATTGCTTCTGCTATTTCTGTTGATTTCCAAGTTGTCAGGGACTGATCTGTTGATATATCATTAAGGCCTTTAAGAAATTGAACCTGCTCAAGATCCGTTGTTTTGATATCTTTTAGGTCGTCAAATTCAGCTAGTACCTTCAGAATATTGGACCTATTCAGTATGTCATGGGCCCCCTGTGTCTTGTACTCTGGTGCCCAGATTATTTTATGCAACTCTATACCAGATTCTTGATTGATTGGCCATTTCGGAATGCCAGGTTCTGTCTTTACATGAGCAACTTCTGAGTTCCTTACACAAAATTTTAATGTTTTCTGCGTCGGAGAGTTTAACTCCACGTTCAGTGTTTGGTGCTCACGATACTGTGAGTTCTTTCTGGTTGGATTTGCCAAATCTGTTATTGTTTGCGTCAAGGAATTTGGTATTGCCTTTGGACTATTCACTGACATTTGGGCAAGGCTGATTAAACAATCTGAGGCAGTATTTTTATCTGCTGGTTGATCAACTACCTGTAGTTTAGATGATATTGAGTTCACTGTACAAATACTAGTTTGCAATCGCCCCTCCTTGCCATCCTTATCCACACCTTGGTCACTATCTTCAGTTGGCTTGATATTGACTTTTACTGCTGGCTCCATGCTCGGATCACTAGTATTCTTACACTTGTTATCTGGATTTGAAATGGTCAGATGAATAGTGCAGCCCATCTCAGTTTGCAGTGGTTTAGTGAAATGTAAGAATTTATTTGCTGTCCCTGTTTGCTGAAGGCTTTTTGAAATACTTGTAGACAATGGTTGACCAACTTTAGGTGTGTCTTGACTTACTGATGTGTCTGGATGTCTACCGCAGTTGCCAGTATTTTTTGCGGATCCTTGTTCCAGAGTAGAAAAAATGGGATATAAACTGTTACCCATTTTTGAGGTTACCTCACTTTTCTTGTTTCAGGCTTTCCTCTCTTTTTTCCTTTGTCTCTTGGTTAACATTCATTTTGCGGACTCTTTATTACTGGAGTCTTTCTCAACTGTTATATTGGTTCCTTCACCAATATAGTCATTGACCATGGCCGTAGTTGCCTCATTTGCTCTTACCGCAGTTAGAGTTATATCGTCATGCTGTTCAATTACTTCAGAATTGGGACTGGTCAGACCATCCAGCTTCTGATCTGCGTTGATCTGTCTTTGATTTAATGTTAGAATCTGTTCGAGAATGATAGGAAGGAACTCAGTTTATCCAGGACAGGGCCACAGGAGCAAGGGGATTGTAACTGATAAGTATGTGCTTGAGCTTTTATTATTAGGCTGTCCAGATTGTCCAACTTTGTATTTATCCCAGCAATAAGGCAGTTGCAAGGTGGATGTCATCCAACTTTTTACAATGCAATGTTGGAAAGACAGAGGTGATGCTCTTTGGTGAAGCCAGGATTCAATGGTCCCCTGAATGGTGGCCCTCTGAATTGGGGCCGGTCCCTGTGCCAAAAACTATAGTCAAGAACTTGGGCGTCAGACTTGAACCAGAGCTAACCATGAAGCAAAACGTTAACATCACTGTAGGAGCGTGCTTTCATGTGATTGGCCTTCTTCGTAAAATCTTCCCTTTCCTCCCTGATTCTCATAGGAAAACTCTGGTTCAGGCTCTGATCATTAGTCGGCTTGACTATTGTAACGGGCTTCTGGCAGGTGCAAACGAGGAGGTTTTGGACCGTTTACAGGTGGTGCAAAACACGGCAGCTAGGCTGGTGCTAAATGCACCCCCTAGATCCCCCTCCAGACCGTTACTTCATGAGCTTCACTGGTTGCCAATACGTCAACGAGTGAAGTTTAAAACTTGCTGTACTATACACAAGGGCCTCAACCAATTGGGACCTGAGTATTTGGCGAACAAATTTATTCCTTATGTTCCCATCCGTGCCCTTAGATCTAGTGACCAATTGCTACTAAATGTTCCTAAGATCACGAAAACCAGGTTGGGTGGAAGAGCATTATCTGTTGTGGGTCCCAAATTGTGGAACTCACTTCCGTTGTCACTAAGGCAATGTAATGACCACTGTCAATTCAGAAAACATTTAAAAACGTTTTTGTTTGGTTCATTTTAAATTGTTCCTTGTTCACAGTACTTTTAACTATGTGCTCCCTTTTTCAGTTTTGCACCGGCAGTTACAGCGCGGAGATACTCCCTTGGGAGTTTATTCATAGCGCTATATAAGCCCATAAATAAATAAATAAATAAATAAATATTGGACGCTATAATGTTCATTAAGTCGATTTGAATGTCCAACTTGTCAGATTGCATTATCAAAGTTTTAGTGGACGTTTGCAAAGCTTTTAAAATTGGGGAAACCAGGTTCACAAACGCCATGTCCATTTGAGTTTTAGTCATGGGTTCCTCTTTTAACAGATCATTGTGGTTTGGATTCACTGCTGGCAGTAGAACCGCCCTGAGACCCGTTGGCCTCTGGGAGTGTTCTATGAGGCGCTTACTATCCAGGTGTCTGTCCTCCTTGTTACTCTCAATGTTACTCTCAGTTGTTCCTACCCCCACTAACTCCCTATTGCCTAGGAAGAACTCAACAGGCTCAACCATACATTCACCTTTCTCTGTCGATATGCTTATATTGGGGCTGGGGCAGGCTAACACTTCTGGCGCCAATTCCATCAGAGCCGCACCATTGACTTCCCGAGTGACTGTAGAATCTATTGAAGCTGGGCTTAAATTGGTGGTTGTTAGCATTTTTGGGGGCTGCAGTTTTATTGAAGATGTCATTGGTTTAACCACTGGGGTAGTGTGAACTAATGCTACTGTTGTACCTTCACCATGTGTCCCCCAACGACCTGTTTTTTTTCTATGTTATCAAAAGCCTCCAACTGTTCAATATGTTTGCTGGGCTCACAAGTGTCACAAGTGTCACTTGGTTGAGTACTAAGCCTCTCAGGGGCAGTTATCGTTGGTAATGGTGAAAAAGCATTGTAAGGGTTTGGTTGCCATATACTCCCCCGGGAAGTCCTTATTGTTGCGGGAGCAATTGGAGTTGTTAGGCCCAGGACTCCCTCCGTTGAGGAAAACAATACATCTCCAGGGTCTTTCAAAAACTGGAATCTTAAACATGACGAGTTTTTATTTTGAATTGACTTCTCAAAGAGAGATGCAATTGGTGAGATGAGTGGATTCCGTTTAGGACTGCTTGCCTTATTAGCATTCAGTTTCTCCAGTCTTTTCCGTTTGAGAGAACCTCGTGAGGCTGGTATCTTATCCCCTGGTGGATTTCTCACTTTACCAGACCTCATGGTATGACTTGAGTATGTCTTTATCTTTTGGTCAGTAAATAAATAAACAGTTGGGCAATTCACCACCCTGTGCCTTATTCTCTAATTTGCCTTGCCTTGCCACAAAACTCTTCACACAACTCCTGCAGAACCCCACAGGACTCAGATTATTATCCTGCCCTCGTTGCCGGGGGGCAGCAGCCTTCCGACCCCTTCATCACAGCAGAGCAAGGAGTGGTCAGACAAATGTTTGTGAGATGCGAGGGATGAGGCACAAAGGCACAAACTTAAACACCTCCAATGATGTTTGAAAATTCGTGAAAATTCCCCCAATGATGTTTAAAAATTCGAAAGTTCGTGGCACTCTGATAGCAGCACTCTGATGACAGCGCCAGAAACTAGTGCACCACACTACACTTCACTGATCCTCCTTGGCACTCTGCAGCACTGCGGCTCGAAGGAAGCAGGAGAAAAGAGGCTGCAAAAGCAGCAAGAGGAGAGGGAAGCCGTAGGGACAAGAACCGGCCTGGCAGCCAGCAGCAAAAAGGCGTAAAGCGTAGTCTGCCACACGCTTAGCTCTCTCTCAGCTCACCGCACGCAGCCGCTCACCGGGGCTCGCCTCACCTGCTTTCTCACTCAGGACTCAGCACAAGCCGGCACTGTGGTGCACCGGAGCGCAGCTGGGTCTGCTCCGAGACCGCCCCGCCCCGTGGCTTGCACGACTGTCCTCCGCTCACCTCCGCTCTCCAGCAGCATGTCGCGGCTCGTTAATCTCTCCCTCTCACAGCCCTGCAGGTGAAACACAGGCCCGTTGCCGTCGCTGCCACGGAGCCCCCACAGAGCCCCCACAGGGCCCCCGGAGTCGCAGAGTGCCCCGAGGCTGCCACCTCTCTCCACTCCGCAGCAGCTCTCTCGCAGCACGCCGACCTGCTGGCCCTGTGTAACTCGATAGCCTCGATAGTCTTGAGTCTCGTCCGCCGGTCTCTGCTGCACTCTAGCGTCCAGATACGGAATTCCTCTCAGTCTTCTGCTTCCCGCCGTCTGAACGGGTTAAAATCTTAGTACTGATCAAGAAGAGAGGGGTGGAGTGAGTGGTGTGAGAAGAGAGAGAGGGTTCTGGTGACTAGGTCAAGATAATGCACGGAAGGTAAGGCAAGGGATTATGCAAATTTTGGGGCCGGTTCAAAGTCAAGCAGGTGTTTGACAGATATGTGGTGTTGGACAACGATAAAAAGTGGAGTAAACGCAAAGTGGCAATGTACCAGAAAGGAGCGTTGGGGAATAGGAAAAAGTGTAAGGTTGCCGTTGAACCCCTGCGTGGTGGCCTCAATGCTTTCATGCTTATGACTGATGAGGAGTTGGTCAGTAACCAGGTAATGGAAGAGAGTGGTTGCGTTGAGTGTTGTTGTGGTGATGCCAGTGGGCCTGTGCACACCAGTTCCGTTCCACATCAGGTTAATAGAGGGAGCCGCACTTCCAGATTTCATAGACCTCCCCGTTATTTGGAGGATGATGTTACGCTCTATTAAGCTTTATTGTTCTCCATGTTTTCTGGTGTACAGGCACTCTTATGTATGCCAGTAATACTGTATAACTTTGTTGCAGTTTCTTGCAGACGGTGTCATTGAAAAAAAATAATTCTACCCTTGTGTAGAAAGGAAGGGGATGTATTGTGATGTAAAACACTAGTATGACATACTGAGGTTCTGGTGAGGAATATCGTGGTTTGCGCAATTCAATCTGCGGCAGCTGCTCCATGGCTGGCAAAGGGAGAATTACGTTGGTTGCTGGTGCCTATTGAATGAAGATTACAACCTGATCCCTTGCTGTGCCGGTGTCATCATTACAACATCCTAGCAGTTACAATGGAAAGCATTTTGCGGGCGTACGTGCGCTCAATAAATTTTATTTAACATAACATAACATAACAATAATTGTGCAAGCATGCCACAAAGGGTTTCACGCTCACACATATGGATACCTAATCAGCTTTTCAAGCATAAACTCTAGGTAACATTACGCATGGGCATGAGCGTTGTGGAAATAAAATCTATAATTATGCCCCTTCGCTGCCCTCTGCGCGATCTAATTATGCCCCTTTGCGCGATCCCCTTTGCGCGATTAATAATTGCCCACATTAAAAGCCGGCACCATTTTGTTTTTAATTCACCCTTTGGTGTCCCAAGACATGAAGCACGAGCACGACACCCCTGCACCTGGCCTTCCTCATTTTCACCATCTGTCTGTTGTTTCTGCCAAGTCCGGGAAACCAGTACATGAGTTCCTGGCCCCCCCGCAGAGATGGTTCATGTTTCTGACATGAAGCACGAGCACAAACCCCAAATGAGGAAGCCTCCCCCTTCCAACTGTCAGACTATTTCACATCGCAAGTCCCCTCACGAAGCCTAAGACACGCCCCCATATCTTCACACTCTGCTCCTCTTGCTGATCTTTGTTCCTCTATCTGCCACGACCTGTTTGTTCCTCTATTTTGCCTCGTGACCAAGACTGTATAAAATGTTCTGCTGTTAAAAATAAACACCCCACTTCAAGAGAGGGACTTGAGAGATTGCTCCTGTGCCCGCTTGGTGCTGGAAGCGTTCCCCTTAACTCGAGTTATTGGTCTCCTCCTCCTTCATTTGAGCACCACGGACTCCTCGCTTTGCATTGACAAGAAACTATGATTTATTGAGCATAGAAATTCAGAAATGAGGTAATAAGTAAATTTAATTTACCACATTAATTGGCGCCCGGAACAGGGACATTCCCTTTCCCCCACGCGCCGGCGATATTGTACCCGGTACTGTCCCCTCCTGACCGTTGACAGACTTCAAAAGTGCACAACGCGGGGAATTCCCGCTAACTCCCTCGAGGCGAAGAGGGGACCGACTGCGGCCCAGCATCCACACGAGGCGGTGAGGAAATAGCGGAACGTCCTGAACCAAAGCCCAACCTGCGAAGAGACAAGTCCGAGGTTCTACAAATCCCACCTTGAAACTGCGCACCGTGTTTTTCCAAAATCTTCAAGAGGCCTTCCAGTTATTTTTCGGTGAGTACTGCTGAAAAGTATAAAAACGAACCCACAGCTTTTGTGGGGGAGGTAAAGATACACGTTTTGTTGGTTTCTCACCTATCTTTGGTGAGGACTACTAAAACTAGTATAAAAGACGGACTCTACCTTGTGGGCACGGTAAAGATACATGTTTTTGTGGGTTTCTCACTTATTTTGTGAGGACTACTAAACTAGTATAAAAGACGGACTCAACTCTTTCGTGGGTACGGTAAAGATATTTGTTGTGTTTGTGTTTTTCTTACTTCTAAAATCTTTGAAAGTCTTGCCATCATGCCTATTTTCTCGAAAATACGTAAGATGGCAACAAAAAGGAGTATTCTTGATAAGGAAATTCCCCTTCCTCCTCGGGATACTCCAGGACACTTCATGTATGCAAAACATGGTGTCGGTGCACTTATTTATTGTGATCTATGGGTAGAATATACTAAAGACCTAGAACTCAGATATAGATGGCCTGAAAATGGTAGTTTTGATACGGAGTGTATTATGAAATTAGAGGAACAGTTATGGAAGAAAGAGAGAGTCCGCCAGTCACAGAGTGACTCAGTAGAGTTATGGAGAAAAGAAGCCCATAGGAGGCAACAGAAGGAATTGCATAAAGTTGAAAAGGGTAAGAGAATGTCAGAGCAGGCCAAGAAAGAACAGTTACAAGAAATAGGGAAAGAAGTAGTTAGTGAAAGGAATAAGGGAACAATCAGCCATTTCTACTGGTTGTTATCCTGTATTGCCATCTGCACCTGAAAACCTTAACATTGCATCAGCACAGCCTACAGCCCCACGACCAGAGGATACTTTCACCTATTTCCTCTTAGATACTCCACCTCCATATGAGGTTCCAGTAATTCAACACCCTCTGCCTCCGCCACCCCTTTTACAACATAACGCACCACCTCTTATTCCAGAAGGGGGTGCCGTAGGTCCAGACCCAGGTAAAACAATTCCCGACTGCCCCTATGACCCGACTCCGAGCAACACAGGGTAGGCGGGCCGAATAAATAAAATACTTCATGACTCCTGGGAAGAAATAAGACATCTACCAGCAATTGACACGTTTCTTCAAGCGGCCTCTGAGTTTCTTCGTACTGGAGAAAACTCACGAGCCATTAACGCTATGACTACAAGAAGATCACACCCTGTAAAAATGCACATGTATAGGTTCCTCCTTTGCTGTTTCATAAAACACATACAAGCAGAGGAAGGAAATGTACCAGTTTCACTTTTTGACTTATTAGATTCCGCATCCAACCACACTAGTCTAGAACTTATAAATGATGCACTAGACAGGTTCACCCGTAACGTGACCCGTATTCTGCAAAACTTGCAAACAAATGAAGAGAATAAGAAACTTGAGGAGGAAATTACTGAACCTACTGAAAAAGCCCTACCCGTTCATACTTCCGCCCCTTATTCACGAACACCCCCGCCTACATTCCTCCAAGGTCACTCTGAACGGTCATCTCCAGATGAGTTATTTGAAAATACATCCAATGCATTAGACTACTGGTTAGACCAGGAACCTCCGCTTACACCGGAGGAGGAGGAAATAGCCAGAAGTGCGACCCTATGGGTCTCTCAATATAAGATATATGACAATGATCTCATAGCCCAGCTTTTTCTAGCATTACCACGCTCACATCAAAGATTAGCAAGTCTCTACATGGTACAACATCTCATCACACTCAATGATACTCATTTTAAACATGATCCAAGACTCGAAGATTTTCTGTCTGACTGCGCTGATAACATGTTCCTCCACAATAGTTCAGTTTTTCTCAACACATTTATAGATTTCAGACAGAAATACCAGAAAGTGACTGGATATAGATCTCCCAATAATACGTGTGGATCAACTAATAGACTTCCTCAAACACGCCAGTTCCCCATGAGAGAGGTCCACCCCAGAACTGACACAAATGGAGCGCTACAACGCGTCTTCATTTATGTACCCTTGACAAAACTTGAGTTACTAAGGATGAAAGAGATGGTTCCCTCCCACTCAAAGGATCCTGCTGG
This sequence comes from Lissotriton vulgaris, assembly GCF_964263255.1. NCBI lineage: Eukaryota > Metazoa > Chordata > Amphibia > Caudata > Salamandridae > Lissotriton > Lissotriton vulgaris. Next base: position 585,921,783 of record NC_141685.1, read on the forward strand.
ATTCTTTAAGGAATTAGGAGATGTATTAATGATGGGAACATATACTCTTTCTGATATCACAGCAATTCTGAAATTATTGTTGCCATCAGGTATATATGACAAACTAAGAGAAAAGGATTGGAAAGTAGCAGGTGAACACATTAGATGGACTGAACTTCAGAATGACGAAAATACTAGAGTAGCAGGTCAAGGTATAGGAGTGTAACGACTGGGTTCTAGACTAGATGGGATCAGCTCCTGAGAGCCCCTCCAACCCAGCCGGAACGTAACCACTTCCCTCCTCAGGACCATCTATCCAGGCACCTGGGTACCTACCTGAGGATGGGGAACTCGCAATATGCAAGCTCATATCATCAGAAACACCACTAAATCTATAGGGATACTAAGAATACTCACTGATTACTAAGGACATCCATGCCCAACACCACACTCATACCTCATAGTCTCGCGACCACATGGGTCCAGACTAATCTACCCTGGGGCAGTTCTGATTATCTACCATTACACACTGATCACCATCAGTGCTCACTCGACACTCAATCCGGCGTGCCTACACACAGGCCTGCAGTCCCAGTGCTCACTCTCTTTCTATTGTGTCCACAATCCAGCGGAACTAAACACCGTGTCCCCCCGGTGCTCACTCACTTACAATCCGATCTGCAATCCGGCAGATCTACACACTGACCACAATCAGTGCTCTCACTAACGCCACTTACCAATGACGACCACTTTCCTATGAATACCTTTAGCTCTCTGTCTCTCTATGTTGGGAAGTCTCTCTCACTATTCACTAAGGGTTTGCTACTACAATAATATTATGGGATGGCCGAATTACTTAGTATATCAATTATCCCTTAGTTGCAGGTCTCCTCTCTCTCTCTAATCATTCAGTTATCACTTACCTGATCAGGGGTAACATATGTTCAAACAGTAATACCTGACTAGGAGACAAGGTTACCCCCACTGTATGGGGACAAAAGATATACACACTGTGTGTAAGAGTTATTCCCTGATTTAAGCGCTCCTACTCCCTTTTGATCCGTCAGTTGCTGCACAGCATCTGGTTAGAAGAAAGGTTAGCTCTATCTTAAGGATAACACATGCACACTAGTTCACTAAGAACTGGGGTATCTTTATTACAATAATCATGAAATACACATACACAAATCTGCGGGGTCTCTATGACTAACAGGAACTTTAACACACCGCTGAAAGAAAAGGATTAGACATACAGTACAAGGTTATCTGCGGGGTCTTTTGATTAATAGGAACTTTTAACACACCGCTGAAAGAAAAGGATTAGACATACAATAGCCTAGGGAATAAGGACAAGATTAAGGTGTAAGTGTAAAGGGGACTAGTTTAGACTACCTCACCTATTAGAAGGAAGATTTCTCTCTGTCTCTGGTGGGATCAGGGCTCTCTCTCTGTCTCTGGTGGGATCAGGGCTCTCTCTCTGTCTCTCCCTCCGTCACCACAGCTACACGCCTCTGGCTCAATTGCTCCAGCTGACAGCTTCAGCTCCTCCATCTGCTTTAATGCTCTCTGACAAACTGGCAGTCCCAGCTGATAGTTACTGCTCTCTCTTCAGCTTCAGCAATCATCTGCCTTCTTTCTCCATTCCAGAAAACCAACAGAACTGCACTGTATTCTGCAGCTCCAGCAGACATCCTACTCTCCCCTCTGCAAGAACCAAACTGAACTGACCACTCCTCCTCTCCTGCAATTCGCTAATATGGATTCCTCTCCCCTCATGGAAATTTCCAACAGAGGGCTGCCTCCCACCAAATTCCTGTGTTCGCTCCAGAGCTCTTTGCGCAACCGCAGTGGCCAGCTGCATGTTACGTCTGGGCCCAAGAGACAAACACATTCCTCGGATAAGAACCAGTCCTGACTGGTTTTCCCCTAGCACATAACAGCCTTAACTATAAACATTACCTTTCCCCTCGAAGCATCTCAGCTCCATCAAAATGGAGTCTCTCTAGTTCTGGGCCTTGTAGGCCTGAGAAGGATGAAATAACCCTTAGCTCTGTCAGAGTACCTACACAAACAATACTAATGTGTAATATAAAGTCAGGACCACAGGATCCACCCTCTACCATAGGCAAAATAATGAAAGGCCAAAGCCAATAGGCAATAGATGGATTAGAGTAAGGGATCTATCATCATATAAAGCAACTATCCTCTTCTAGGTCTGGAAGAAAGGGCTTAAAAGAGCCAACACAAGCTAGGAATACATATCCTAGATGTGAGCAAGATTAAAGTCTTTATCACTCCCAAATAGAGCCAAAAAGCCTGTCAAGACAAGGAGACAGACTAAAAGCACTTCCTGGCACTATTTTAAAGGTGCTACCACAGTTACTAACATTGAAAAAGGAGGACTGGGATGCCATTTCCTCCTGCAAACAGAAACATGGTGAAGACATAGGAGATTATTACACCAGACTTGAAAAATGTTTTGCGGTAAATAGCGGCCTTACGCCGACAAGTGAAGCTTACCCGCATCTGTTTGTTTCCAAATTAGTAGATAACGCCTTGCCAGCCATTAAGGACAGAGTACTAAAAGTAGAAAGTACCTGGCAAGCACATACACCTCCACAGGTGTTACAAATGCTACAATATCACCAGAATCGCATTAGGGATGAAGAAGAAAATGATAAGAAACGCATGAAAGACACAAAGATGAAAGCATTAGTAGCCCAAACTGCACCCCAGCATCAACAGACACCAAGTAGCCAGACAAATATAAAAAGCACTTGTAATAATTGCAAGAAGATGGGACACTTCGTTAAAGATTGCCCAGTCTTAAAGCACAATTTGGCTACTGGTAAGACCCAGCCACGCCCATATCAGCCAAAACAGAATGTTTCCCAAGACAGTTCAACACCTTTAGTTCCACCGACAACATAAATGGCCCAAATGAACATTATAGACAGCGACTACACTGAATATTACCCAGATTTCTCATGATGTTGCCCAGAGAGAGAAGATGACAAACTGCCCCTAATCCCCATTCCAGTAGATCAGACAGGTCCATTTATAGAGGTCCGACTTCTTGGGGAGGGTAAGAAATTTCTACTAGACACTGGGGCCAGTAAAACAACAATAAGCCATCAAGAGGTCCCAGAGGCTCCTCTCTCGGGTTCAAAAAGTATTTCTCTGGGTTTCTCGGGACAACCTGTGACAAACGCCACGTCAAAACCACTGCCCTTGCAGGTTGGTCCCCTCACGACAACTACAGATCTTATATTGACAAAATCATGTCCAGAAAACTTGCTTGGTATAAAAACATTGAAAGAATTAGGAGCTGTCATTGTTTGCTCACCTACAGATGTCAGACTATTTCTGCGAGATTTCAAGGGCCACTACACAAGTAGAGAATTAGACGAGCGTTTGAAAGATTTGCCACACACCCTTTGGGCCACTGATTCCACCACAGTAGGATGTATGAAAATAACACCTCACAAGGTTACACTGATAGAGGGAGCCCAACTACCACGCATAAGGCAATACAAAATTCCACCTCAGGCTGAACAAGCATTAATGTTAATTATTCAGGACCTAATACAGTCAGGTGTGATTAAAGAAACAACTTCTAACATTTGCAATTCCCCTGTTTTACCAGTCCATAAAAAAGTGGAACCAGGAACACCACCTGTCTACAGACTAGTGGTGGATTTGAGAGAGCTCAATAAATGTGTCGTTCCACAACACCCTGTGGTTCCAGACATCTCCACTTTACTCACAGCCATAGATGCAGAAGCAACACATTTTTCTGTCATTGACTTAAAAAACGCATTCTTCAGTATACCCATTCACCCAGACAGTCAATACCTTTTTGGCTTCTCCTTACAAGGACGAAGTTTCCAATTCACAAGAGCTCCTCAAGGTTTCACAAAGGGTCCAAGCGTATATAGCCAAGCATTAAAAAGACAACTAGATACTGTTCAAATGCCCACGGATACAGCCATACTACAATATGTTGATGATATCCTCATTACGGCCAGATCTGACGCAGCATGTGCTGAAGCATCACTACGAGTACTAGAATTCCTAGCTGCAAATGGCCATAAAGTTTCCCCTGGTAAGCTCCAATTTTGTTTACAGCAAGTAGCATACTTAGGGCACTTGCTGTCAAAGGAGGGTAGGCAGCTTACACAGGAACGCATCCAGCTCATACTACAAATAGCACAACCAACAACACAGAAACAAGTTTGAGCCTTTGTTGGTCTCACCTCATATTGTAGACAGTGGATCCCACAATTTTCACTCATTTCCAAACCGTTAGTGCAGCTGACAACACTCGAAGCTGGCGCTACTCCACAATTACCCTGGACAGATGAACACACGCAAGCCTTTCAGTCTCTTAAAAAAGCTATGTGTCAAGCCCCAGTGCTGGCAACACCTAATTACACCAAAGATTTTACATTATTTGTAACAGAAAACTCAGGTACAGCACTTATCAGTTCTGACCCAACTTCAAGCAGACAAACATAAACCATGTGGTTATTTTTCAAGCACATTAGATCCTGTAGCACAAGCATTGCCTGCATGTCTAAAATTAGTAGCAGCTACTGCACAAGCTATTAGACAAAGCGATTCTAATGTATTGGGACATCATCTGATAGTTCAGGTCCCACACGCTGTAGAACTTTTGTTAAACAGAACACAAACACAGCATCTGACAATAGCCAGACTCACCGGATATGAGATGGCACTTTTTCAGCCACACATTGAGATTAGACGCTGCAACATTTCAAACCCAGCAACACTGTTGCCACTGACCTCTCCTACTGAAGAAATTCACGATTGTATTGACATAATTGATTTAGTGACCAAACCAAGACCAGATTTAAAAGATACTCCCCTTGCTAAGGCAGAAATGACACTCTTTGTTGATGGTTCATGTATGAGACTCCCCACAGGAGAATTAGCAGCAGCCTATGCCGTCACAAATGATACAGACACTTTAGAAGCACACAAGATAGAGATACTGTCGGCACAGGCAGCAGAACTCATAGCCCTAACACGAGCATGTCACTTAGCAAAAGGAAAGTCAGTTAACATCTACACTGATTCACAATATGCCTTTGGAGTTGTACACAACTTCGGTACATTGTGGAAAGAGAGAGGATTTCTCACATCACATGGGTCCAGAATACAGCATGCTACACTCATCACTGCCCTCTTAGAGGCCAGTCAGTTACCAGAGAAAATCGCAGTGCTAAAATGTAAAGCGCACACAAAAGGAACAGATGAAATATCAAAAGGAAATGATTCTGCAGACAGTGCAGCCAAGTTAGCAGCAAACACAGAATTAAGTATACCACACCGCCAATATACAATACGAGACCCCTTTTCTGCCATCCAGGATGTCCAAAGTCACGCCACACCACAGGAACTGCTAGAATGGAAGGAAAAAGGAGGGGTCCTTACAGATCAAGGATAGTTGACACCTGAAAGAGCAGTATGGTTTCTACCGGATGCCATGGTACAGGTTATGGTAAACACCATACATGGACCAGCGCATCTGGGAGAAAAAGCAATGTTAGACAGCATACAGAATATATAGCACAACAAACATTTGAGAACTGCAGCCAAACAAAAAGTTAAAACGTGCATGATTTGTAATCAGTTCAACCCAGGAAAAGGCACAAAGGTGGAACAGGGAGGATTCCAACCCCCTGACCATCCATTTGAAGTTCTCCAGATGGACTATATCCAGATGGAGAGATGTAGAGGTCACAAGTATGTGCTAGTTGTAGTGTGTGCTCTGACCAGATGGACAGAAGCCTATCCCGTCCCAGATTACACTGCAACGACAACTGCTAAACAATTAGTTAGAGAGTTTTTCCCAAGGTATGGGTTGCCCCGTGCCATCTACTCAGATAACGGCCAACCTTTTTCCTCTGAACTCATGAAGCAAGTGTCTCTTCTGTTAGGATACACTTGGAAGTTTCACTGTGTAAGACATCCTCAGGCAGCAGGTCTAGTAGAAAGACACAACCAAACTTTGAAGACAAAATTGGCCAAGATATGCACTGACAAAGACGTGGACTGGATGGTAGCCTTACCGGTTGCCCTCTTCTACATGCGTATGGTAGCCCATTCCAGAACTGGCTTATCTCCATATGAAGTGGTCTTTGGCAGACCACCAAATATGTGGGGTACGCCAAGGCCTAAAAGAATAACTGATGTTGACAGTACTATGCTGATTGACTACCTGGCTTCCTTGATGTCTGCACTCCAATCTTGTTGTTCTCAGGTTGCTGCCACCTTCCCTGACAAAACCAACCCGGAGGAACACGCCATCCGATCCGGGGACTGGGTCCTCGTGAGGAACTTCGACCAGACCAGTCCCCTCCAGCCCAGGTGGAATAAGCCAAGACTCTTACTACTAACAACACGGACAGCAGTGAAGGTCGAGGGCAGGAAGGGCTGGCTCCACGCAAGCCACTGCCGGAAACATTTTGGACAAAAAGACACTGTTGCTGATGGCCCTGCCAATCCCACTGACATTGTGACTGAACAATCGTTATTGCCTTTGGAACTAACCCCACAACAGGACTACAAATCAAAGTTAAGGTCTGCCATTCGGACTCTGGCTAATTAAGTCCATTGGGCGTCGGTCCAGTGGTGAAGCGGTTGGAGCATGAGAATGGATTTTAACACCTTGACTATGTGGGAAAAAATGGTCCTACTATATGTTTAACAGTATTATTTTTCCTCATGGCAGTTATGACGTGTCTTGGTTGGATTCTCCACACTGTTTTTCCTCCAACACAACGCACCTCTCATACACCCAACAGCACTCAGGAACACACCTATCACGACCTACCCCCTCATGAACAAGCCCATAGACTAGCCTTGCGAAACAATACCTTCATACAGATGCTACACCACACTCAGCAGGCCAGTAATAGCACCAATTGTTGGATATGTGGCCGCATCCCACCTCATCAGAAAAAGGGAGGGATGCCTCTTTTTCCTTTCCCATTCTCTTATAATGGAACTTGTGAAGCCTGGTTCGCCCTAATAACAGCTGACGATACTACCCCCACCTCCTGCCCTGACGGAAATAATTCATGCAAGAATGGGTGTCCTTGGGGGGATTTAAACAAGGTACTCAATACTGCCTGTTACCCTAATAAGGAGGGAGATCCTCAGGCGACAGGTACAGTCCTAGAAAGTGAAGAATACATGCAAGGGAACATGACCATGTCCTACAAGATGTTAAATACCAAACCTAAAAAGAATGCTGGTCCCCCTTCCATCTCGGTCTCACCAGTAAAAGGACACCTGTGCATCCAGAAAAATGGCTCTGTTCCATTAGGACACAGTGACTGTCATACCACTATAAGTTTTGAAGACAGAGGAAAGTCCTCATTTCTAGCATCTCGCCATACTTATTTTGTCTGTGGCCAAACGGCCTATGTGCAGCTGCCCTTGAACTGGGGGGGAACTTGCTATATAGCATTTCTGTTACCCCATGTCTTTGTGGCCCCATCCACTTACCACCGAGACCTCCTAGTGCCCCATGTCAGACATAAAAGAACGATCGATACCTCCTTGGTTGACCAAACGGAAACCTCATGGGAACAGTATACAGATTTTAACAAAGGGTTCTTCTTCTTTGTTGGCCCTGTACAGAACAGCAAGCTTATACGCAGGTTGACAAGGACCTTAGAGGCTGTTGTAAACCAGACGGCGTCTGCCCTGGGGAGCTTAACCCAGGAGCAGTCTGCCATACGATTGGTTACTCTCCAAAATAGCCCTGTCCTTGACATCATCTTGGCCGACAGAGGCGCAGCCTTTAAAATTATAAGCTCTAGCTGCTGTATATTTATTCCTGATAATTCCCCATCTGTATACACGGCCATAACAAAATTACACAAGATAGCCATAAGTTTACATCAAGAACCTGGCACTTGGACGTGGTCTGACTGGTTCTGGAAGATGATATCGTCCCGGGGATGGAAACTGCTGTCAGCAGCAGGTATAATATTCCTGATAATAACTGGATGCTGCCTTTGCATCCAATGTGGTCCTGCCCTGTGCGGTCTATGCGCTGCAAAATGCATTCCTAAACCACTTGTCCAGCAGAGAGAAAAGGAAAGAATCATGTTACAAGAATGTATAAATGATCTCATGCAAATTGAGATATAATGTAGGTACACTCTGGGGCAAGGAGGGAATGTGGAAATAAAATCTATAATTATGCCCCTTCGCTGCCCTCTGCGCGATCTAATTATGCCCCTTTGCGCGATCCCCTTTGCGCGATTAATAATTGCCCACATTAAAAGCAGGCACCATTTTGTTTTTAATTCACACTTTGGTGTCCCAAGACATGAAACACGAGCACGACACCCCTGCGCCTGGCCTTCCTCATTTTCACCATCTGTCTCGTCTCTGTGGTTTCTGCCAAGTCCGGGAAACCAGTACATGAGTTCCTGCCCCCCCCCCCCCCGCAGAGATGGTTCATGTTTCTGACATGAAGCACAAGCACAAACCCCAAATGAGGAAGCCTCCCCCTTCCAACTGTCAGACTATTTCACATCGCAAGTCCCCTCACGAAGCCTATGACACGCCCCCATTTCTTCACACTCTGCTCCTCTTACTGATCTTTGTTCCTCTATCTGCCACGACCTGTTTGTTCCTCTATTTTGCCTCGTGACCAAGACTGTATAAAATGTTCTGCTGTTAAAAATAAACACCCCACTTCAAGAGAGGGACTTGAGAGATTGCTCCTGTGCCCGCTTGGTGCTGGAAGCGTTCCCCTTAACTCCAGTTATTGGTCTCCTCCTCCTTCATTTGAGCACCACGGACTCCTCGCTTTGCATTGACAAGAAATTATGATTTATTGAGCATAGAAATTCAGAAATTAGGTAATAAGTAAATTTAATTTACCACAGCGTGACAGCATACACGATGTCACCATGCTCGTGCACATGCTGCACACAAAACACATCTCCCCCATAGCAAAAAAAAAATGTCTTCATTTTTATTTTTAGAAAAATAAAAGTTATACAAGAAATATTGAAATTAACGTGAAACCTTGCTTCAAAATATAGTCCTGGTATTTTGTAGACAAGATACGTACCATACCGCTCCTTGCAAGTCTTGACATCATAGCCATGTCAGTAGTGGGGAAAGACCTTGCACACCGGGCAGCATTGTCTACACCACTACACTCCTCATTACCCACATCCAAAAAAACATTGCCCTCATCATCCTTATTGACCCAACTAGGAACAGGTCATTACACAACAAAACTCTGTTAAAGTTCCACACACTTCCTCCACCTGCACAGCATTCCCAGACACTTAGGGCTAGATGTAGGTGGCTAAATACCAGTCGGTAACGGTGAAATTCGGTAAATTTCACTGTTACCGACCGGTATGTAGCCATGTGCGATGTAGGTATTACTGATTGGCATCGGTAATAAGGAATCGGTAAAAATAAGGGAAAACAGTTAACGATTCCTTATTTACCGATTCGGAGAAAAAAAATACCGAATCGGAAAAAAAATACTGAATCGTAAAAAAAAAACCTAAATCGGAAATAAGGAATCGGTTCAAATTCGGTAATGCGATGTACCAAAAATCGCTAATACCGAATTTGTCAAACATCGATAATTAAGAATCGGTATTTAACACTAAGTGAAAGCAGGTGGTAATCAGGTGCACTGCATAAAAACAGCCCCAAAATGCTTCAGTGTGAACACAATGGCGGCCCTGTACGTGATAGCAAGGCAGCTACGTTTGCGTGCAGCAAGACTGGGTATCTGGAGACGGGAGGAGCGCGTATACAGAGTGTGAATAACACTGTTCCAACTGACTGAGGCTGAAATCCATGAGCGCTACAGGCTACACCCAAACACCATCTTGGACCTCATACGGGACCTGCACCCACTCCTGGAGCACCAGACACCAAGGGCGCACCCAATACCCACTCATGTACAGGTACTCTGTTGCCTGCACCTCCTGGCATCTGGCAGTTACTAAGGGGTAATAGCTGTGGCAGGTGGAGTTTCACAAAGTTGCCTGTCGCGTTTTTTCCGCAAATTCCTGGATGCCATGTTGCAAAGGATGGCACACTACATCAAATTCCCCAGCACACAGGCAGAACTGCTGAAGACCAAGTTGAACTTTTATCAGAAGGCCCACTTCCCACACGTCATAGGTTGCATTGACGGGACACATATACCAATTTGCCCCCCTGCTGCGACTGAGTACATCTACCGCAATCCAAAGTCCACACATTCCATCAATTTACAGGTCATATGTAATCCGAAGAGCATAATCACCGACATTATTGCAAAGTTTCCAGGGAGCACCCACAATTCATACATATTCAGGAACAGTGGGATATAAACCCATCTCCTTGCAGGAGAATTTGGTGAAGGCTACCTGCTAGGTAAGTACATGTGACACCCCCTGAATTACACAACTGTTGCTGAGATTGTACGCTGTGTAATACTTACTTACATCTCACACACAGGTGACAGAGCCTATGCAGTGCGCTCTTTCATCCTGACTCCGTACCTGCACCCATCCACCCCAAGTGAAAGGAGATACAATGTTGCACATAGATCGACACGCAGTGTGGTTGAGCGAACATTTGGACTCCTCAAAAGCCGGCCACACTGCCGGCACAAAAGTGGAGGTGCACGGCAGTACCAGCCCCTGGTGTGTTGCAAAATCATAGCTGTATGTGCCATGCTGCATAACCTTGCCACTAAGAATGGTGCACCTGTTGAAATGTGTGATTCTGAAGAGGAGGATGAGGATGAGGAAGGTACACAGCCACAGCATAGCACAGCAGGCAGCGCAGCTGCAGCAGATGGGAGACAGAGACCGTCAGAGATCACAAATAATTATTTTTGAGTAAGTGATGAGACAAAGCCAGGTAATGCATTTATGTCAGGGTGTTTAATAGACCTTTTATCAGGTAAATTACCAGCACACCATGACACCAGCTATGTGTTCAAAAGGGTTACTTCACCCACTACAGATTTGAATTGTAGGGCCGTGCCTATCTCCTGCGCCCCCGCACACCAGTGCTGCATCCTGCTTGCACATTGTCCTCAGCAGCACTATGTCCTGCAGCAGAGCCATGCCTCACACTGCGCCCCCTACTCTCTAGCAAGGGGGGGTTTCAGTGCTACGACTGCTTGCCTCCTCACTTTCCTCAACGTCACTGGAACCAGTGGCAGCAATCTGGGTTGTCTGCATGATTTCCACGGCACTGGTGACTGTGACCAGGCCCTGGGTAACTTCACGGCTGCACTTGGCCATCTCCAGTTGCATGGCCACAGATCTTCTACTCAGCACGTGGGTCGCATTACACAGTCTGTTCACAGACTTTGTGAAGCCTGCACTCACCTGCCTGTCTCTCTGCCTTGCAGCGCGCTCCCCCTCTATTCTGTTACTTAATTTGTTCACTGCCTCAGATACCTCCTTCAGTCCCTCTGCCATTGTATTGTTGAGGCAGAATATGGCCTCCTTCATTTCATCCACCTTCCTGTTGTTTGCCACCATCTGCCTCTGAATGGTCCACATTGTCTTCCCCTGCAGGCGCTGCACTATCAGCATTTGGCCCTCCAGGCCTGCAAAGACATTTGAGCCTTGAAATTCTGGACTTTGTGACCTTGGGCGTCGTCTATGGACACCTGTGCTGCGTTCCCGCATGGGGGACTGTGCCCCAGATGGCTGTGTGTCTGCGCCTGGTGATGTATGCTGGACTTCCTGCCCGTCCTTCTCTGTGGCATCAATCTCCGGAAGTGGAGCAACTGTCTAGCGCTTTGACTTTGGAGGTGGTGGTGATGGAATAGTTGGTGCAATGGGTGGAGGTGACAGAACTTCCTCATCACTTCTGCTATCCTCCCTGGGAGCATCAGCAGTCTCCCCCTCTGAAGCCTGTGGCGCTGTTCCGCCTGTGGATACAGAATGTATCATTACTCACTTTTCTTGCAGCAAATGTGTGCTGATAAATTTCACAACTGACATCCCAGCTGTCTGACATCTGCTATCTCATCTATTGATGTGTAACAATTGCCTATGCTTATTGGGGAGTGGCTGTTTTGCTACCCATTGATAGGGACTACATTTCCCATCATGCATTGCACAGTTTACATAAAACATGGCCTGGAGTGGGATTGTTGCAGGGGTTTTGGGGTTAGGGAGGGGAAACAGTATGATGTAATGCAACTTACCTTGTGTGTTGGAAGGTCTAGCAGAGCTATCCACATCCCCAATTCCACGGACACTCTCTGGCTGGAGGGTGGATTCTACCAGTTAGTCCAGGGTAGTAGCAGCAGGCTCTGTGGAGCTTCTACCACCAGTTTTTCCTTTCCTTGGCACGTGCTCTCAGGTCGTACAAACGCTTTTTCAAGTCCTCAATTGTCCTTGGTGTGACCCCAATTGCATTTATTTTTTCTTGGATTGCCATCCAAATGCCCCTTTTCTGGGACTCAGGCACGTTTAGTGACCTCTTACCAAAGAGCTGGTGATGGTCTTTTACCACTTCCTCAATGAGGACCTCCAACACCTTCTCACTAAATTTGATTTAGATTTTTCTCCCAGCTGCAGAATCCTTGCTTTTATCAGGTGTGGCCATGGTGCAGTATGTCTCTGTGAACTGGGTGTTGGCTGTTCTGCTCCTCTGCTGTTGCTGCTGCTGCTCCCAGTCTCTCCAAAACCTACTGATTCAGTGCACCTGCATGGGTTTGGCCACTTCCTGGTTGGAAGTCATGTGCTTGTTCTGGATTGGCTAATTCAACAATTCCTGTTTTTTTAAATTACCGATTTGGTATTCACCGAATCGGTATTACAGAATCGGTATTTTAACGATTCGGTAATGGGTTTTCGGTAATATTGTTACAGATTTCTAAGAAATCGGTAACTATTACTGAATCGGTAAATTTTACTGAATTATTACCTACATCGCGAATACAGATTCCTTATTACCGATTTGGTAAAAATCGGTAATAACGATTTGGTATTTTTGAATTACCTACATCTAGCCCTTAGTTACCTGAATAGAATATGACCACCATGATAGGCCTTTGCTCACATTCTTTCCTTTTTTCCTTTGAACAACATTTCCAATCTTGACATACTTCTTACTAAGCATACCTCTACTGTATTCTAAAGTGGTCTTTATCTTTCATTTGTATACCTCCACCTTCTTCCTGATCTACTTAAAATCATCATCTGCTACATCACCACCATTTCTCTTTCCTCTCATCCACCACGGAACAAAACTAGTTCCTGGCTTAAGCCCCTTCAACAATTCAAAAGGACTTACAGACAATACAGAATTGGGATCCGTCTTGTAAGTCAATAACAAAGCCTACAGCACCTCCCTTCAATCAAAACCATCTTTTACAAACAACTGAATAGCCTCTTTGATCACTCTATTAAACCTTTTCTCTTCACCGTTTGATTGGGGATGTTAAACATATATTTACTTTTAAATTCTTTTTATTTCAGTGTGCTCAGAAAATAATACATCATGGACGCATTTCACCATGGATTTCCAATCCATATGGTCTACATATTTATTTATTTTGAAGGTTTTATATATCGCAAACAAGACTCTTGCGGGTATCAGAGCGCTTTGCAAGGTAAATATCACAGATACATAGGCATATAGCAAATAACATATAGTTCCATAAAAATCACGGATAATAGAACCGACATATCAAAGATACATAGGCATGTGGTAAATGATATGTTATTCCATACAAATCAAGCATAGTATAATCACAGTAACGAAGATACATAGAGAAGTTGTAAATGATATATAGTTCCATATAGATCAAGAATAGAATCGTATAATCACAGTAACCCATGTTCAAGTGAACTTAGCCATGAGAAGGGATTTCACTTCTTTTGTGAAGGATGCAGTAGAGGGATTAAGTCTAGTTTCTGGGGCAAAGCATTCCACATCCTGGGCGCCATCCCTGAGAAGGATTGGTTGTATGTTTTCTTCTTGTTGTATCTTTGTGGTTTCAATAAGAGGTTATTGGCACTTCTGGAAGCTCTGTCACCACATGAAGGCACCAGTTTTTGTGCCAGATAGCTGGGAGTGTTGTGATGAATGGCTTTATGCGTCATGCATGCTATTGTTAGTTGAAATCTGGCTTCGACGGGTAGCCCGTTAAAGGATCTTAGGTCCGGGGATATGTGAGAGTTTCTTTGGAGCCAGTAATAAGTCTTGCTGCTGCATTGATTGAAGCTCTAAGAGGGGTCGTTGAGTATCTGGGAAGGCCGCAGAGAGAGATACTCCCATATTCCAATCTTGGGATAACTGGAGCTTGTACTGTCATTTTGAAGTCCTTTTCAGGAAGGAAAGGTTTAAGTTTTCTCAAAGTATTCATCTGAAAGTTTTCTCCTTCTGTTGCGGTGCTTATGTGTTTCTGCATATTGAGATTTCTGTCCAGCGTTACGCCCAACGATTTCGCGGAGTCAACAATAAGAGGTTGGCAGTTGAGTGCTGTTAAGAGTTTGATCCAGTCTTGAATCATGGGTACGTGGCCAGGAGGAGCAATTAGGAGAAATTCGGTTTTGAGGGTATTCAGTTTTAGATGGTTTGCGGCCAGCCAGGTCTGAGTTTTTCTGAGAGTTGTGTTGAGAGATTTGACGTCTTCTAGTGAATGGATCTTTAGGTATCGTTGTGTATCTTCTGCATACATATGGTATTGTATGTTAGAAGAGTTAAGAATTTCAGTGAGTGTTCCATGAATAGATTGAAAAGTGTTGGAGAGAGGGATGATCCTTGTGGGACTCCTAAGGTGACTGGGACGGGTTTGGACAGGGAATGGTTAACTTTGAATCATTGCAATCTCTTTTGGAGGAACTGATCCAGATAGCCCTATTCTGTGTTTTAGAAGGTCTAGTAGGTTTTCGGATTTGACGGTATCAAAGGCAGTGGAAAGGTCGAGCAGGATAAGTAAGCAGGCTTTGTTCTGGTATAGTATTTGTAGCGCATCGTCAATTATGTGGGTCATGGCTGATTCAGTGCTGTGTCCTGCATGGAAACCTGATTGGAATTTGTTGAGCAGGTTGAAATGGTTTATGTGTCTTAAAAGCTGGAGGTGTACACATTTTTCTAAGAGTATGGCCAGGTTAGGGATGTTGGATATTGGGCAGTAGTTATTTAAGACCACGGGGTCAACCGTTGGCTTCTTTAGGATGGGGGATACCTGCCCGGATTTGAGGATATCAGGGATGGTTCCTTGGAGGAGGGAGGTATTTATAATTTTGGTCCAAAGAGGCAGTATCAGCGGGATGAAGTCTGTTATGCAGTTTGCTGGGAGAGGATTCAGAGCAGTGAGCATTTTGAGTATAGTTTCTTCATTATAAGTATTGAAGGATGACCAAGATGCATTATTTTTGTAAATGTAAATGTATAGGCATTTATATAGCGCACTACTTACCCGTAGGGTCCCAAGGCGCTTCGACCGCTGCGAAACCCTTCCTGGCTTCCCTGAGAGATGGTCCCTTAATGGGTATCTCCAGAGTGAGACCAGGCATCCCCGGCGGTCTGGTGGGGCCGTTAGTGAAGATGAGGCAAGCTAATGCCCAGAGTTGCCGAGTGTGATCGCTGATCAGAGTGGGCACCGAGGCGAGAGAATTATCGAGTCCGCTGACCCTGGTCCAGAAACCTGCCGCATCGGGAATTGAACCCTGGTCCCGGGCCGTCCTCTGCTCTTGGGTCTGCCGCCTCTAACCAGTGAGCCACACTACTTCACTCCTCTAACCAGTGAGCCACACTACTTCACACTACTACACTACTTTTAGGTAGAACTTTGGGGAGCTCCTGTGTGGGGCTCCTAGAAGGGATGATGAAGAGTCAATATGCGTGTCAGTATGTGTGAGAAAATCGTTGAGTAGGTCCTTCTTTATGTTTTCGGTCTTCAGAGTGAAGAAGGAGGCAAACTCTTCACAGTGGGTAGTGAGCTTGGGTTAGCTTGGGGGAGGTGAGGTGCATCCTTAGATTGTGTTTTGATTAGCTCGAAAAGTTTTTTGGGGCGATTCTTGGCCTGGTCTAATTGATAGCTGAAAAAGTCTGCTTTAGATCTTTCTGTAGTAGTCATTTCTCTTCCTTCTTAGCATCTTGAGGTGGTTGGCGGATTGAGCCGATCGCCATCTATCTGCCAACTACGTTCAATTAGTCTTAAGGATCGTCTGTCCTCATTGAGACTTCCATTGTACAAGGGTTTGGAGTCTTTTGTGGAAACTCTCTTTAGTTGAAGAGGGGGCAACCTTGTTTAATATCAATCAATCAATCAATCAATCAATCAATCAATCAAAGACATTTATAGAGCGCATTACCTACCCGTAGGGTCTCGAGGCGCTTGGGGGGGGGGGTGCCGCTACTGCTCGAACAGTCAGGTCTTGAGCTTCTTCCTGAAGGAGAGGTGGTCTTGGGTCAGGCGCAGGTCGGCCGGGAGGGAGTCCCAGGTCTTGGCGGCCAGGTAGGAGAAGGACCTTCCTCCTGTAGTGGCTCTGCGGATGCGTGGGACGGCGGCGAGGGCGTGGCTGGCGGATCGGAGGTGGCGTTTGGGAGCGTAGAAGTTGATACGGTTGTTGAGGTAGCTCGGGCCTTGGTCGTGGAGAGCTTTGTGTGCGTGGGTAAGGAGGCGGAAGGTGATTCTCTTGTTGACCGGGAGCCAGTGCAGGTCTCTTAGGTGTCCGGAGATGTGGCTGTGTCGTGGGATGTCGAGGATGAGTCTGGCTGAGGCGTTCTGGATGCGCTGGAGTCTCTTCTGGATCTTGGCGGTGGTTCCGGCGTAGAGTGCGTTGCCGTAGTCCAGTCGGCTGGTGACGAGGGCCTGGGTGACGGTCTTCCTGGTCTCTGTGGGGATCCACCAGAAGATCTTCCGAAGCATGCGCAGGATGTTGAAACACGACGAGGAGACAGCGTTGACTTGCCTGGTCATGGAGAGGGAGGAGTCCAGGATGAAGCCCAGGTTGCGTGCGTGGTCCGTCGGTTTGGGTGCGGTGCCCAGGGCGGGGGGCCACCAGGAGTCGTCCCAGGCGGAGGGTGAGGAGCCCAGGATGAGGACCTCCATCTTATCTGTGTTCAGCTTCAGGCGGCTCGTTGTCATCCACTCGGCTACTTCTCTCATCCCTTCGTGCAGGTTAGCTCTGGCCGCGGCGGGGTCGTTGGTCAGGGAGAGGATCAGCTGGGTGTCGTCGGCGTAGGAGATTATGTTGATGTTGTGTTGGCTCATGTAGACGTTGAAGAGAGTCGGGCTCAGTGAGGATCCTTGAGGGACGCCGCTGATGACTTTGGTGGCCTCTGACTTGTACGGTGGTAGGCGGACTCTTTGTGTTCTTCCGTCGAGAAAGGATATGATCCATTCCAGCGCCTTCTCCTGGATTCCGACGTTGCTGAGGCGCTGCACTCATGTTCATGGAATCGAAGTAGTGGATGGTGAGGTCTTGAACATCCAATAACCCTTCTACGGGAAGAAGGATGTTGGAGCTGGAGGTTGTGATCATGTTAGAAACAATGGTTCTCACAAAGCTTTGCACTGTTCCTCCCCTCGCTATCTGTTGAATAAACTGAAATTGTCAGGAGTTTCAAGACCTTCTCGGAATGCGGAAAAGTTCCTGCTTGAGCCCCCCTCCTTCGAAAGGGAAAAATTGATGGCGCAATCGTTCTCAGGTAATGCGGTGAGAATCTGGAACTCGCTTCCTCCTTTGCTCCGTGTCATCACCTCCATCCAGATCTTCAAAGCGGACCTCAAATCTCTTCTATTCCAAAGACACTTTCAGAACTAATTCCCTCCTTCTCAGACCCACCAAGAAGTTCTTAAGTCATTGTAAATTCATCATATATATTTATATTTTTGTTTGTACAGTCTATGCTTGCTGTGTTTGATATTGTGTTCCTTTTGCCATCGTTGTTTTGATTCTACGGCCTGCTATTTTTGTTTGTTCCATTTTTATAACAGTTCTCTCATGTAACATAACTGGTTCTATTGTACAGTGGTCTGACACCTTCGGGTAAAGTCCGCGCTTTATAAAAATGCATTAAATAAATAACATAAATAACTAAAAGGTGATGATATGATGGTCGGACCAATCTCTTGGACAAATCGTATCTAGCTGAATGGAATCTGCTTTAGACATGACTAAGTAAAGGATGGCTCCTTTATCATGTGAGGAGCTGTTGCAGATTTTGGTGAGGTCGAGGTCCGAGAGGAAGTTTTTGAGACTATTGACCGCTGAGTCATTGGGGTCATTCCAATGGAGATTGAAGTCTCAGAGAAATAGTTGGGTATTTTGATGTCTGGCATTAGTAGAGACTGTGTTGATGAAATGCTCAATGAAAGTGAGGTTATCACGTGGTGGGGGATAGAGAATGTGCAGAGAGCAAACTGGCTTGCTATTGCTAGTGAGCCAGGACACCTAAAGGTAACCGTGCGCTCTGTAAGTATAAATAACATAACAGTGAAGTCTAAGCATATGTATTTGCAAAAAGGGAATACTGGAAATTGGGATCTGTTCACTGAGATATTGTTCCGGTGTATCCAGGCAATGCCACCACTGACTTGTCAATTCTGTATAGTCTGATGATGTCATGGTTTGGGGGTACCAGTATATTAAGGTTGGGCACAGAAGATTCATTTAGCCATGTTTCGGTCAGAATTAGTAGGTCTGGTTCTTGTGTAAGTATGAGATCAGCTAAATCAGCTGCATGTCTTGAGGCAGATCTACAATTTAGGAGTATAAATTTAAGACGGGGCTTGATGAGGGAAGAGTTGGGTTCATGAGTAAGGGGAACTTTTCTAAGATTGTTTGGGACTATACCTCTGGGATTATGTGTAGTGAGTCTGTGTATTGGAAGGAATAGTTTGGATTAGTGAATTTTTGGGGAGGTTGTCTGGAAGCATGTTGTTGCGCTTAGGTTGTGGGAGATCATAGGAGCGTAATAGGGAGAGTAAGTCTTTCTCCAATAGAGGATTGGTCCTTCAGATTGGGTGGGTTGAAGTATAGTGGAGAGGAACTGATCTCCACCTAGGGGGCAAAAGTTTCGAGGAGACTTCTGAGTGGTTGGTGTGGAAGTTTGTCTTGGTTTCTTGTGTCGATCAACTGTTCAAGGGAAGAACAAATCTCCACCTAGGGGACAAATGTTTCGGAGTGGCTTCTTAGTGGTTAGTGTGGAAGCTTATATTGGTATCTCGTGTCGATCTATTGTTCCAGGGTTGGCGAAGAAAGACTTCATTTAGAGCTTGTAGTTCTTCTTTGAGTTGCCATAGCAAAATTAGAATCTCGTCAAGTCTAGGGTCTGGTGTAGGTGGTAGCAAGCTTGACGATTTAATTTTTTTTTTATTCGAAAAGTTTTATATAGCGCTGGCTAGACCCGGAGGTATCAGAGCGCTTTACATGAGGATCAGCAAGTTACAGGTTACATAGTTACATCAATTAAATCAAAAAATCACAGAGGGAGGTGAGGGGGAGGGAAGAAAACAACGGGGAAATGAGGAAAACAGTGTCAGATGACTGGCTGGGTAGGTGACGGCGGAAGGGGTGAGCCCTAGGACAGACTCCTCTATAGCTGCATATGACAGCTCCACCGGGCATTGGCCAAGGTTGCTCTTGCACTGAGGTAAGTACAAATAGTTTTGGTATCCGCCCAGAGTTACAGGTTACATAGTTGCATTATTAAATAAAAGAATCACGGAGGGAGGGAGGGAAACACCAAGGGGAAACAAGGAAAACAGTGTCAAATGACCGGCTGGGTAGGTGGCGTCCGAGGGGGTGAAACTTAGGACAGACTCCTCTATATCTGCATATGACAGCTCCACCGGGCATCAGCCAAGGTTGCTCATGCACCGAGGTAAGTATAAACAGTTTTGGTATCTGCCCAGAGTTACAGGTTACATAGTTGCATCAATTAAATCAAAGAATCACGGAGGGAGGGGGTGGGAGGGAAACACCAAGGGGAAACGAGGAAAACAATGTCAGATGACCGGCTGGGTAGGTGACCGCCGAGGGGGTGAAACCAGGGCCAGAATCCTCTACAGTTGCATATGCCAGCTCCCCTGAGAATCGGCCAAGGTTGCTCATGCATGGAGGTAAGTACAAACAGTTTTGGTATCCGCCCAGGGGGCATCATTAAAGGTCCATCGAAAGTTCCACCGGACATGAGCCTTGTTGATCCGGCTCCATGCTATGCATAATGTTCATGGTTGCATTCCGGGGGCATCATCACAGATCAATTGGCAGCACCCATACTGGAGTTACTGGGAAACTAAGACTTACTGTAGGGTTGATAGTCGCTCTGCCTGTCTTCTCCTCTTCCTCCCTGTGCTTCCTCTACACTCCCATGGGATGACTCAGGGCTACAGCACAGGCAGCCGGATTGCCTCCACTATTCCACGCTCCCTGGATCAGCCCTCTGCTTAATGAATGATCTCTGTGTTCCCACCCACGCTTTCCTGCAGCAGTGGGGCTCAGGGGTGTAATGATATGTCCCTACTAGCCAGTCACAGGTGCCCCAGTACAGCCCTGTGTCTGCGCCTCGCTCCTCATCTGCCGTGGTCCTCCTATCCAGCGCTCGGTGTAATTTAACAGGCACGCACTCCCAGTCTGGCAGCCACTTTTCACCCTGCAGAGTTGCTGCTCAGTACTCCCTAAGCTGTGGGGTTGGCCCAGTGCTTTCTCACCTCTCAGCGCTGTAATTCAGGCAACGGAGCGCACGCTCCAGCGCTCCTCACATGGTCCACACATATCAGGTTCCCGATCGTCTGATGTCCATTCACCACACCTCCCTGGTCTGCCGTGTACCTCCGCTGCCATCAGGGCCCGTCACCACGGCCCACATACGCCATTTTCTTGGCACAACACAGCGCCACAGTGTCCAGGAGATCGTGCCCATTAACCTCGTCCCCAGAACCGCCGTTCCTACTGCATTCC
Organism: Lissotriton vulgaris; assembly: GCF_964263255.1. Taxonomy (NCBI): domain Eukaryota; kingdom Metazoa; phylum Chordata; class Amphibia; order Caudata; family Salamandridae; genus Lissotriton; species Lissotriton vulgaris. Next base: position 585,942,719 of record NC_141685.1, read on the forward strand.
ACCACAGGTCTGTACGCCTCACCCCCTCCTGGCAGCTTGCACACTCAGCTCAAGTCTGCCGCCTCCAATCTCGGCGTAGGGTGCCGTCTCAGAACCTAGCCGCCATCTTGGAGGCTCCGCACTCAGCGTTCAGGCAGGGAATTATCTGCTTTTTCACCTCTGCAGCGGGACAAAACACTCCACTAGCAGCCCAGCCTGGGCACCAGGAATTCCGCCACCAGGATTGCGGTAAGGAATCTCACTGTTGGACCAAGATCATTGCCGGCAGGGGAGAGCCGCGGACGCAGCTCTGGAGCCCACGGCTCTAGCCGCCATTGCGTTCCTTAGGTAGTATGAGGGAAGCACATACTCTGGGTTGTTGTGTAGCATCCTGCCTGGTTCCTTATCCGGATCAGGGGGGGGGTGGACTGGTGTGAAGTAGCGGTGTAAGAATCGCAGGAGTGTGCGATGTGGATGTGGTCGTGAGCGTATTGGTTATGCAGGTGGCAGGATTGGTTTTGGAGGGAAGTATGCCCATTCCAGGTGAGAGTGCTGAGTCTGGGATGGTTGTAAATGCTGGTAGAGTAATAAGGGAGGAGTGTATTGGAAGGGAATTGTGCAGGGAGGAGAGGATAGCACTGAGATTGGGTGTAAATGTGGACCTTGACATCCAATGAGCATAAGCAGACCTAACATTAGGTGGGGTGAAATGCTGTATGCTGGGGGTGCAAGCAGCCTGGTAGGGGGGTCGTATGTTATCACTTTATCCCTGATGTTCAGGAAGATGTTATCCAACAGGTTTAAGCTGGGGTCTGATGATTGCATTGTGATAGATGGTGATGGTTGCTGCAGCTTTGTAGATGAGGGAGGGGTGTAAATGTGGACCTTGACATCCAATGAGCATAAGCAGACCTAACATTAGGTGGGGTGAAATGCTGTATGCTGGGGGTGCAAGCAGCCTGGGAGGGGGGTCGGATTTTATCACTTTATCCCTGATGTTCAGGAAAATGTTATCCAACAGGTTTAAGCTGGGGTCTGATGATTGCACTGTGATAGATGGTGATGGTTGCTGCAGCTTTGTAAATGAGGGAGGGGGAGATGGAGATTTTGAGATCATGTGCAGTTTTTTTGGTGGAGGAGATTGTGAAAAGAGCAAGGATGGCTTTCCGTTGTGCTCTTCTTTTGGTGTAGAAAATGATGTCAGTGGATATGTCCCCTTTGTTTGTTGACAAGTAGGGGTCCCAGATAGGGGTTTCGGATGTTATTGTAACAAATTGCGTTTAAAGTGTTTGACTGTTTTTTTTTAAAGGTAGGGGGATAGTTAATGGTGTAAGTATGTAGGCCTGTGTGTGCCATAGTGGGGTTGGCGCTTGTTGGTGTGGGGAAGAGTGCTATGGGGCGTTATGCAGGGTTTTTCATTTTTTCCAATGTTTTATAGAGCACAAACTTGACCCGTGAGGGTATCAGAGCGCTTTACACAGTTACACGGTAAACAAAGCAACACAGCAAGATAACAAAGCAACATAAACTCAAGTGCAGAAATATACAATGTTTGGGGCGGGGTAGGGTAGCTGAGGAGCATAGGATACAGTTATAGTCGGATCAGTAAAAGCAGAAACAGAAGCCCCACGATTACATATCAGGGCGAGTTGGTAAACTGCGGAAGAGGCAATAGTTATGGATTCGATAGACACCCTGTGGTAGGTGCGAACATGTCATTGGCCTAGGAATTTGCCCATGCGGAAGGTTTTAGTCTCCTTCTTGAAGCGTGACAGAGACGGGATGTTTCAGATGTTAGGCGGAGAATGCCCTATTGTAGGTTCTTTTTTTCTAAAAGCGAGCAGGTTGGAGTAGGAGGTTTCGAGTGGAACGGGAGTTCCAAGTTCCTCCAGACATCACCAGTTTCTGGGCCAGACAGGCATGGGAGTTTGAGTAGAGGGCCTTGTTAATAATCCATGCAATTTTCAGTTGTATTCTGGCCTCCATAGGGAGCCAGTTTAGTCCTTTCAAATGTGGAGAAATGTGGTCAAATTTCCTGGTGCCTGTGAGTAATCTCACGGCCACATTGAAGCAGGCTTTTAGAGGAGCCAGAGAAATTTTGGGTAAACCAGTGAGGGTGGAGCACCCATATTCCAATCTCGATATGACTAGTGTTTGGACTGCCATTTTTAAGTCTAGAGCATCTATGAAGGGTTTTAGCTTCCACAAGTAGCTCAGGTGGAATCAGGCTGATTTAGCCATTGAGTTGATGTGGTCACGCATGTTCAAGTTACTGTCGAGGAGTATGCCCAAGGATTTGGCAGAGTTCACAATGGTGGGCGGGCAGTTTAAGGCTGTGATGGCTTTGATCCAAGACTCGATCTCAGGGTTGGCTTTAGAGGGGGAGATCAGGAGGAATTCAGTTTTCATTGCATTGAATTTCAGTTGGTTAGTGGCTAGCCATTGGATAGTTAGTTTCAGGGTCTCGTTCAGAGTAATGATCTCCTCAAGTGATGTTATATTGATGTATATTTGGGTGTTGTCCGCGTACATGTGGTAGGAGATGTTGGCGGTGCGAAGAACTTCAGTGAGTGGCTCTAAGTAAAGGTTAAAGAGGGTGGGTGATAAGGTTGAACCTTGGGAGACACCGACTGTAACTGGGGTGGGAGCTGATAAGTTGCCGTTAATGAGGAATCTCTGAGATCGGTTATGTAGGAAGGACCTAAACCACTCTAGGACCACGCCATCGAGCCCCATCCTGAGATTAAGACGCTCGAGTAGTTTATCATGGTTGACCGTATCAAAGGCGGAGGATAGATCTAGGAGGATTAGAAGGCAAGCTTTACCTTGGTCAAGGGCATTGAGGTTGTCGGAGCAGGCCTCAGCCAGACCCGCTAGTGCAATGGGTTCGCCCTTCTCAGCACAAAGTCCTCAGACCAATAGGAAGAAGTTGGCACAGAAACTGGAATAGAAAAAGCAACATTTATTACACCTCATGAGGTGGTGCTACAATTCTAACAGTACCCTTCGGTAATGCAAGAAGTAGCACCACGAGCTAAGAAAGCATGGTTTATTTATACCCGCGCAGGGGCTCAAAAGAAGGCGGTACAAACACAAGAGCACAGTTTATGTACATATAAGGTAATATCGAAAGGCACAATCGATCAGTGGGAGGAGCTAACAGTTTTGGGGGTCGACAAACACATTCCTCGCTGGGAATAATCACTAACAGATGGGAACCCTACTTGATATGCGCAAAAGTGAGGGATGCTAAATATAACTTGTTGCCGGGCAGATTTCAAGCGCCGTGGACAGGAAGATAGGACAAAGCACATGGTCGGCATGAGGCAGCATGTAGCAGACAAGATGGCTGCCGTAAATACAAAATGGAGTCTGCTAAATGTCAAGACAACGGCCAGAACTAAGATGTCTTCTGCTAATGCTTAATCCAATCGCTGTCAATTTACAACAGACGACCCTTTAAGCATTAGCTGAAGACATTCGCTCTTCTAGGATAATCTAAATTTTCATCTTGTATATCTATTCGCATCATGTCAGCTGCTTCTTTATCTAATACATGTTGTGCTTTCATTTTCACAATATTCTTCCTGGTTGGCATACAAGCAGTAATGCACATAAAACATAGCATTGGGCCACAATGGATAAACATACAACAGGTGAAAATCACTGCAATAACAATACATAGAACAGTCGGTAGATTCCAACCCCAAGCAGAGACTAGAGCCCAAAACCATCCAGTAAAAGACCAAGTGCCATTCGTTATATGAATGTCTGTAGCTATCTTATGTAGTTTAAAAATTGCATCATACACTGAGGGCGAATTGTCAGGGATAAACACACACCAACTACTACCGATAATTTTACATGCTCCTCCTCGATCTGCTAGCATCACATCTAGAACCATCCTGTTCTGGAGCACTACAATTCTAGCAACTTGCAGTTCTTCAGTAATATTTCCTAATGCTATAGCAGTTTGATTGGTGACATCTTCTACAACCCTAGTTAACCGTCTCACTTTCCTGCTATTTATTGCAGTGCCCAAAAAAGAGAACAGACCCAGATTAAAATCAACATATTGCTGTAGACTAGTGTCTGTCTGGTCTACTTCATCAGTGCTTATGGTCCTCTTGCTTCGATTTAATAAAACATTTTTGTACAGTTTAAAATCTCGATGATATGATGCAGGTGCCAAGAAAATAGGGGGTAACAAGAAGGATACATAACATACACCTGACCACCCAACTGGTAGTCGATAGTATCCATTACTGCCACATACTAGATATGTTTTATGCGAAGCTAAAAAGGAACTATTATTTATTCCATCTATTTTTAATACAGTAATACAATCACTGACCCCAACTGGAATATGTCCAATGCTTTGTACACATAAGTCTGCTTTAGTCTTTGTGACAGTAATCACAAATTGTTTTCACCTTTGGCAAAGTCTCTTGTGTGGGTGAAGACATATGGCGTAGAGAAATTGTTCGGTCGGTATTCCTCCCATACCCATATAGTTCCATTGGCTTGAGGATACCCATCTTTGTCATAATAATACTCTTTATTCAAACGGAAAAGAAGTCCACCTATTGCAGGTTTCCTAATTGAAAACAATAAGGTATACCAGGCTTGACAAGAACCATTATGTGAGAAAAGAAGTGGAATAAAAGGCGTTCCTCCTTTCTTTTGATGCGCTGGAATCATCCCACATACTCAACAGTTTGTGGTGTTCGTAGCATCATGGCTATGGTGAAGCATCTGAACAAAAGTGTTATTGAGATACGACTGGCGGTGTTTCTGGTCATGATATGGAAGAGTGAAATGCCGGTGCTCCTCTGGGACTGGAGTAGTAACAACAATTAACTCACGAGCAGGAATAATCACTTCAACTGACCAAGTAATCACTGATATAACTGTCAAAGCAGCAAAAACTCATATAACACCTAATATTTTCCTTTGTTTATTCATTTCAGCAACAAAATCAATTCTCTCTAAAAAACAAAATCAAAAATAATCATAGGAGCTCTTCTCCCGTGGGTAGACGTTGGTTTCTTCACCAAAGATCAAGACGGGTGTCACTACACTACGCAGGGCTGATCCCCCCCTCTTGTCATATCGGCATTCCGTTTCCACTACCCAGGGCGGTTGCTCAACCTGTCTCTTTAAAAACTGTAGATTCTTTTCTCGGCCTCAAGTTGCATCGCGATGTTCCAGGCATCGTCTGGTCCGGAAAGAACTCCGCAGATTCGTCAGGTGATACAGCGTGGCCTTTCTCCGTAGTCAGGATCTCTTGATGTTCAGTCAGCACAGCAGGTTCCACCAAGGTCGACAATACCTTGCGACAATGGGTACTATGCACCCAATTGTTCTTGTTGGTGACTCGAACCGCTGTTCTTGTGGCAAGGAGTACTTGTTCTGGTCCACGCCACCTTGGCTCCAGGCTGCTTGACCTCTCAAACACTTTCACCATTACAAAATCACCAGGTCGGAGTGCATGGCCTTCACCTGCAGATCTGTCGGGGTGTGCTTCTCGAACCTGTTGATGAATAGAAACCAAGCTGTCAGTTAATTGTGCCAAATCGTCATTCATTAAGACACAAGGTACATCATACACAGAACTCAGTTTAGGAACTCCCCAAATATTCATTGGCCTCCCAAATACCACTACATAGGGAGTGAGGCATGTTCGAGAATGTGGCACTTATCTAATAGACAACAATGCCAGAGGCAACGCATCCGGCCAAGTCAAAGATGTAGAAGCCTGAATCTTCGCTATTTTCAACTTCAGAGTAGCTTTATACCTTTCCACCAATCCTGCTGATTGTGGGTGGAACACTGCATGAAACTTCTGTTTAATTCCTAATCCTTTCAGGACATGTTTGATACCTTCCCCAACAAAATGAGGTCCGTTATCATTCCACCAAATCTTGGGAAGAATTCCTTCAGCAGCACTTTTGCAGTAGTAATAGCAGTATTGTCCTTCATGGGGTACGCCTCAATCCATTTACTGAAGGCGCAGACCACCACTAAGACATACTTCAAATTATTACAACGCTCAAGTTGGATATAATCCATTTGCAAGACTTCGAAAGGTGCAGTTGGTGTAGCAAATCCTCCAGCTGGAGTTTGTGTCTCTTTCTCAGGATTATATTGTAGACAGATCAAACAGGACTGTACTACTCTCTTAGCTGTGCTAGCAATTTCTGGATGCCCCCAAACTTGTGTAAGCAATCTCGGTATTGCTGAAGCTCCAACATGTGCTAGACCCTGTCGGGGTCAGGGGACTGTGATTGACAGTGGCCCTGTCGGGGTTAGGGGACTGTGATTGACAGTATGAACCACAAAAGACTATCTTGGGTAGTAGGGGAGGGGGGGGGGGAGGGAGGGGTTGGAGACTGGGAAAGGGAATGTGCCCGTCCAGAGTTGTAAAGATGAAGGGTTGGTTGAGGCTGGCCAAAGTACTACATCTGATATTATTTTTGAGGCACTAGAGGTAGATCAGTCCTTGAACAGGCAGTATATAAATATTCTGGCTTAGGGGGATGTCCCGTACGGGGCAAATTGGGCACAACATCAGACGAACCACTATCCCGGACATCGCTGGTCTCTTGGAATGTGGCAGGATTGGGGTCGAAACTTAACTCACAGGCTGGGGCAGACTTTATTGACCACTTTGACATTTGTTTGTTCCAAGAAGTTTGGGCAGTTGAACAAATGTTTAGAGTTGGCAATTTGAATTTTTTTGTCCCTGCTGTACAAAAAACTAAAGGGCGACCTATGGGGGGCTTAGTTATCTGGGTCAAGCAGTCCCTAAAATGTAACACCCAGTTGCTCCCTATTGTATGTAATGACATTCTTGGTGTTAGATTTAGTTTTCATGCCAATTTAGAGACTGACATTTATAATGTTTATGCTAGAGGGCTTCAAGGTGTTAAGAAATCGGAAGTTGTAGCTATACTTGATTCATTACTACAGGCTACCCCAAATAACATAATGTCATTGATTGCCGGTGACTTCAATACCACTTTTGAACCCCTTGGTCTGGACGATATCCATTTGACAGAGGAGGAGGACGCTAGGTGGGGAGTTCCTCAGCTCAGTACTAAACCCATAAAAAAATGGACTGAGGCTGCTATCCAGTTAAAGGGCCTCTGTATGGAAAACGAGCTGAGAGCTGCCAAAGGGCGCACATTGTCAGATAGACTACACCGAACCAGACGGACTAGACAGAACCAAAAAAAAGGGTGGTGGTATAGCTATCATCCATAAAAACCACTTTAAAGTTAAAACCACCGATCTTATCTACAGAGATTGTGAAGCCTTCTCCTTCTCTGTTAGTCTCTCTGGAAACCAATCATTCACTGGCACTCTGCTTTACCGCCCTCCAGGCCCTAGATCTAACTTTCTTAACAGCCTTAACAACCTTATTGAAGTTACAGCTGGAACTCCTCAATACACTATATGAGGAGACTTCAATTTTCACTTCGAAGCAACAAGCGATAATGACACCATCGCCCTAATCAGTGATCTCTCAGCAGCAGGACTTCAACAAATTGTCACCCAACCCACCCACAAGGCAGGTCATACCCTTGATGGTATATTTACCAACAACTCTGACATCCAGATCTCCCCCCCTATTCCCCTCATTTGGATAGATCACTCAGCAGTCTGTTTCTCTATTAAAATCAAGTCTCCTCCATCTCAAATCGGACCATCTCCCCTTATCTCATCAAGAGATTGGAAAAACATCGATACCCATCACCTTGCCGCGATGATGACCGAGGGCATAAACACAATGGAACCGGACACATCACTATGCTCCAGAAACTATCTCAACATCTTGGACACGGCATGCTCTAAACTAGCACCACCCAAAACCTTTCAATGCAACAGAAAATCTCCTTCTGCCCCATGGTTCTCAGAATCCCTACGTCTTCAATGAAAACATAGCAGAAATTTGGAAAGACACTGGCGAAGATACTACAACCCTTCTGATAAAACCTCATATAAAAATGCCTTATCCAAATACAAAGACCTGATTACCTCCGAAAAAAACATCTATTACACCTCCCAGATTAATCAGGCCCAAAACTCCGCAGGAAAACTGTTTCAAGTAGTTAATCATCTCTCAAACCCTTCCAAACCCCCTTCCGACACGTCCCAATCCCTCTGCAACTCCCTTGCAGATTTCTTTAAGGACAAAGTCACCGCTATTTTCTCAGCCTTTGGTCACAAACTTCCCTCATCTACCATAGCTAAACAATCTCCATCTAGCAATGTCCCTTCCTTCAGTAGTTTCAAACTCGTCTCAGAGAAACAAATATCCCAACTAATCTCTAGCACCAAATCAGGATCACCCTTAGACCCTTGTCCGCCTTCTATCCTTAACCTCATCCCTGACGCCATTGCCCCCGCCTTAACGAACATTTGTAACTCTATGTTCTCTACCGGTTCCTATCCCTCAGTCTGGAAGAAGGCCATCATCAAGCCACTACTGAAAAAATCCACCCTCGATCCCGCTTCCCCATCCAGAACAGACCAATTGCTTGCCTCCCTTTTCCATCAAAGATATTCGAAAGAGCAATGAATATACAACTTACCACATTTATCAATGAAAATGACCTACTGGACGACACCCCAATTCCGCTTTAGGCAGGAACACGGAACCGAAACAGCCTTAGTAAAGGCAGCAGACGAAATAAGAATGACACTAGATAAAAGAGGAGCAGCAGTATTGATACTGCTGGATCTATCTGCGGCTTTCGACACGGTCGATCATGCCACCCTGATCGACCGTGTCTCAGTAATTGGCATTCACAACAAAGCCAAAGAACTTCTTGCCTCCTTTCTGGCCGATCGATCACAGACAGTAAAACTGGGCCCTTATTTCTCCCACACATTCTCCCTTCCATGCGGAGTTCCACAGGGGTCCGACTTTATTTAATATTTACATTTCGACTTAGCGAGGGTGATTAAATCTTACGGCATCATTCTCACAACCTATGCCGACGATACCCAGCTGGTCCTATCAGTACACAATGATGGATTGACTGTCGCAGCAAACTTCCAAGATGGAATGCTCGCCATCAGTTCCTGGATGTCCTCAAACTGTCTAAAATTAAACTCTGAAAAGACAGAGGCGATGACATTCGGGAAATTAGAACCTGCCTGGTCCCCCCTGTGGTTGCCCATAGAGATGGGACCTCCACCAGTACCTGTTACTAAGGTCCGTAACCTCGGAGTCATATTCGATGACAGACTACTCTTCCATCATCACGTCAATTCCGTAGTTTTCACCTCCTTCTTCACTCTGAAGAAGATTAAGAAACTTCTTCCTTATCTTCCCATATCAGCTGGAAAAACCCTGATCAGCACCCTCATATTTGCCAGAACGGATTATTGTAATGCCCTTCTACTCAATGCACAGGAAAAAGTTCTTAATAAGCTTCAGCTAGTGCAGAATGCCTCAGCCAGAGTTTTACTGCGCATTCCTAAGTTCACCTCAATCACCCCTTTCATCCGACTGCTTCACTGGCTCCCTGTCAGAAGCCGTACGAAATTTAAGGCACTGTGCATCGCCTACAAAGCCATGCACAACTCAGGCCCGAAGTTTCTCAAAGACGCCCTCTGTCCGCTTGAAAATCCCAGAACCCTTTGCTCATCCTCAGCTCATCTGCTCAAAGTTCAGCGCACAAGGAAAGCTAACTGGGGTGACAGATGCTTTGTGATCTCCACAGCCAAACTATGGAATTCACTCCCGATCACCATCAAAACTGCCCCAACTCTCCTTAGCTTCAGGAGGAAATTAAAAACATGGCTGTTCCCACTTTAAAATCTGCCATAGCCATCGACTGCTCAGTCAGCGCCGAGACACCCCTGGGTATTTGCGCGCTTTAAAAATCGCCAAAGCATGAACATAAACATAAACATAAAATGGGAAAGGAAACCTTCGACAATGGTGCTAGGGCAAGTAACATTGATTACTTACTTGTCCCTCTTAAGATGTGGTCCACTCTCCTTGATATGGAGATAGTGCCTCGTATTGAAAGTGACCATAATCCTCTGAGTGCAAAGTTTAACCTGGGCATTCATATAGGGGCTGATGCTCATGAAGGGCATTTTTACCCGGATTTAGTTATGGCAAATGACGAGCGTTACCTTAAATGGTGTCAAGTCGCAGAGCATCAGGAAATAATTAGTATTATTTAGGGAGACCTGGAAGGGGCCTTAAAGGCTATGGAGAAAGCCACCCTGAAAGGATCTCCCCCTTATCTTTTATTAGAGGCACACAATAGGCTCTTTGTTAAACTGAAAACATACTTCTGCAAACCTAGCTTAGGAAAAAGAAGAATTCCAGCTAAAAAAACAGAGAGCTGGTATGATGGCTCCTGTCGCCAAGCTAGAAGGGAGTTGGGTCTAGCCCTAAAGTCTAAAGATATGGGTACAATAAGACTAGCTCGTCCGAACTACAGGCTTAAGCAACTCACTGCTAAAAGGGATTGGGAAGAGGGCCTGTGGCAGGATTTGAAAGTGGCGTGTTCTGCAAAGAACCCCAAACTTTTCTGGGAAATCATTAAATGGGATAGGGGAGGACATCGAGAGAGCCCTCATAACAATGTCGACCGTAATTCTTGGGTTGACTATTTTAAGCCCCAATATGCTGCTAGTGCTATGGAAATTAGCGAAGGAGCCTATGTCCATACTGTGTATAAGGAACCTATCTTCTCTTTGAGTGTTGTGGATAGGGCATTGGACCAAGTCACTGAGGGTCGTGCTACCGGCATGGATTGTGTCCGCGCAGATCTATTTCTGAACAACAGAGGGCTTTGGCGATTATATATTTTGCATGTGGCAAACGCCATAGCCCAAGGGATGGAAGTGCCTATCTCATGGAAAGGGGCAGAAATAGTGCCGGTATATAAAAAGGGTGATAAGTCGCTTGCAGCCAATTATAGACCAATAAGTCTAATTGACTGCTTACAAAAAATCATGGGACGGCTGGTTTTGGGCAGAATTCAGGCCTGGATGGATAATGACAATATTTTGAATCACCTCCAGGCTGGTTCCCACCCAAAAACAAGTACCATAGACCAGGTTTTCATGTTTATTATGTTATACTGGCGTACCGTGGTCCTGGAAAAGGGTACTTTGTATGCCGTTTTTGTTGACTTAAAAGCAGCTTTCGACCTGGTCCCTCGTAACACACTATGGAAAGTTCTAGCGGAGCTGGGGATGGCACCTGAATTGCTGAGCTTGATTGTCCGCCTGCATGATGATACCTTCGCTCGGGTTCGGTGGGGTCGCCAGCAGGAGGTTACCGAGCCCTTTCCGGTGGAGCGTGGAGTGAGGCAGGGTTGCGTTATGGCACCAACCTTGTTCTCGCTCTTCGTGTATGGGGTTGCGGACTTCCTCTCCGTGGTCCGGACTGATCGCCCTGCGATGTCTGGTGAGCGGGTCCCGATCCTCATGTTCGCGGACGACACTCTCATCATTTCAAAGACTCGGAGTGGACTCCAGCAAGCACTGAAGCGGTTTGACGATTTTTGTTTGAATAGGGGCCTAGAAATAAATACGACAAAAAATAAGTATATGGTCCTGACCGGTCGTAAAACGTGCGGGACAAATAGACCTTTTAGAGGGCTGATTAATATGAATGGTTCCCCGCTGGAGCGGGTAGATGCCTTCATCTACCTGGGGGTTACCCTTCAGAGAGACCTGGGGTGGTCTAGTCAATTGGACATCGCGGTGCTAAAACTCCGCCAGCAGGCAGGCTTCCTTTTGAAAAAATTCACCTCCTCAACAACAAAGCCCAGTAGCCCCTTATTGGAAGTATACATGATGAAGGTCTTAGGTTCGGCCCTATATGGAGCCGAGCTCTGGGGCTTTGAAGATCTAAGAAAGCTAACGCTAGCTGAAAATTAATTCCTTCGAAAAGCTACTAGCGTTCCCATAAGTACCCCGTTAATACCGCTAATGTGGGATCTTGGAAAAAAGGCAGTCCAGGATCTTGCCTTTCTGCAGCCAGTACTTTACTGGCGCCGTTTATGGACTACAGAAGAACTACAGCATTATGCCCAGGGTCTAAGGGAGATAATGGCTAAGGACACGTGCCATAGAATACATTGGCTGAAGGCCATTAGATCGATACTCTTCAAATTAGGAATGAGGGATCTATGGGAGGACCCGGAAAACGCTCAATTTCCGTATAACAAATTCCTAAAAGAAAAGTATTGGGAGATGTTGATCACAGAAGAGAGGTCACAGGGTCTCTCCTCACACTTAACTGGCCGTTTCAAGGATATTAAAGCCCAACCAATACTGGAACAATATTGGGACATTATTGGTAAACAACATGATCGCAAGCTCTATTTCCAGCTTAGGGTAGGATCACTCCCAGTAAGATCTTTTACATTAAAATGGGCAGACAAAAGTGGTAACGACAGATGTCCTAAGTGTGGGGAGGAACAAGAGTCATTAAGTCACTTTTTATTCTTCTGTCCTTTGTATACTGCCCCCAGAATGATGTGGATCAAGCTTATATGTAAACTGCTTGGGATACACAGGCATGCTCAGGCTCTGAGAATTCTAACTACAGATCTGACGCCTAATTGCTGTTGCCGTGGCTAAACTCTTGAGATGGGCTTGGGTAATCCGCACAAAACATGCAGCGGTAACTATGTGAAGATTAAGCTGTTTTTGCCTATGTATACTATGGTTAATTCTCGTGAATTTCTGTGCAATACTCCTCGGGATAAATGTATATTGATGAAATTGATTTTATGCCCTTTTTAAATTGTAATTCGGCAATAGTCCATTGTAGTTTAATACTCTTTTTAAATATTTATTGTATGTTTTTTTTTACTTTTTAATTAACATTTGTGTATTTTATGTATACTTTTATGACTTAATTGTCGAATAAAGTTTATGAAACGGCTGGCCCATGTGCCATCTGAACCATAGGTTGTACAAAGGCTATAGGCAGCTTCCATCTATCCATCTGTTTATTTCGCCAACAACCTTCATCATCCAACTCTTCTTCTTCAGACCATTGTTCACGTTCCTTTACAGAAGCAGATTTCTGTATCTCTCGTACTTCCTGCCTGGCATCATGCCAACGCTCAGCTTGTGACTTCACTACATACATAGAAGTAGTGCTTCTCTGCATCACAGTCTCACGTGCCACGTGATCTGCAAAGGCATTCCCTTGTCCAATCTTATCTGTCACTTTCTTATGCGCACTGCACTTCACTATGGCTATTTTCTTTGGATATGTTAATGCAGTCAAAAGATTATGTACTAAATCTCCGTGCATTATCTGCATTCAGTGTGATGTAAGAAAGCCTCTTTCCTTCCAGAGTAGGCCAAAATCATGCGCCACTCCAAAAGCATAGCGGCTGTCTGTATAAATATTCACACATAGATCAATACTAAGCTCACATGCTCGTGTCAAGGCTATCAATTCATCTGCTTGAGCTGATTTCTGTGGTATGCGAGCTGTCTCCACTATTGTCTCAAGCGTGGTGATTGCATACGCGGCTGAGGTCGTACCATCTGGTAATTTCAAACAGGACCCATCAACCCACAATTCACCATACACATCTGGAAGGGGCCTATCTTGCAAATCTATGCGACCCTTTGTCTGTTACTCAGTCAAGAATATACAGTCATGTGTTTCTTGTGACTGAGGCTGAGTCGCCTGATATGGCAACAAAGTGGCTGGGTTTAAAGTTGCACATCTCTTCAATGTAATATGAGGAGCTAGCAATGTCAGTTCATATCCTGTCAAACGAGCGCTAGCTAAGTGCTGCGTCTTTGTCTGATTTAAAAGGGCATCAACAGCATGAGGTACCAGCACTATCAGCTTATGTGACAAAACCATTCCTTCACTCTGTCGTATTGACACAGCTGTTGCTGCACCTGAGCGAAAACACCCAGGCAACGCTCAGGCAACAGGATCAAGAACTGCTGAGAAATAAGCGTTGGGACGTTGCTTATCACCATGTAACTGAACTAAAACTGACAATGCGCATCCATCTCTCTCATGCACGTAAAGTGTAAAGGGCTTCGTGTAATCTGGTGTACCTAACACTGGTGCTGAACAAAGGGCTTGTCGAAACTGCCAAAAACTAGTTTCACACACTGTCCATGGAAGAGGTATTGGAGTGTCTTTTGTCAAAAGTGCTAACAAAGGTTTAACAATGTAGGAAAACCCCAAAATCCATTGTCTACAAAAAGAAGTAAGACCAAGAAATGCACGCACTTCTTTCTGCGTCTGGTGTATCTAAATGGAACTTCCTCAACAACCCCAACTTGTATGAGATGCGCATGAGCGAACTTCTCCCTCCAAATCTGCGAGTGCGTCACATCACATGGGTATGACCGACGCATGCGCAGACGCATGCGCAGACTGAATTTCTGCGAAGCGGCCATTCTGTAGTATGCAAGCGGTGTTACGATTAGTAAACACATATGCAAGCATCTCTAGGACACCCGCGTGTACTGTAAAAGTGTAATATTAGTGACGAACAGGAGTGTTTAGTACTATTACAAGTTAACGAGGTTCCTGAAAAGGAGCAAGTCGCTTCACGTGCGAATTCTCACTCCATCAGATGAGGGTGACTCCCTTCTGCCTATTGTTCAAGAGGGCTCGCACAGCGCCTCCTGGAATGTGCTTATCCGGCCTACCCCCACCTATAACTATGACAGGCCTAACATGCAGGAGCAGCAGTTTGTTACAGCTATTATGCTATTTCTTGAAAAAGCAAACCTTACTGACTAAGGCGTGATGGGTTTTGCTAGTGCTACAGTCAGGCTAGGCCACAAAATGGCGCTGGTCAGGTTAAGTAATAATACCAGTCAAACGGTAGAGACTTATATAATGCGAGTAGCAACCACTAAATTCTGAATTATGTGATACCTGAACTAAATAGATACATCACGCTAACTTCTAAACGTGACCGTGTGTTTACGACTTCAGTTCCTCATTTCGTCTATCAAAGGTGTTAAACCTATCCTGTGTTCGTACATTGGTGTCAAATCGAGCACAATCATTTATATTTCCTCTAGGCCCTGAGTAACCAGACCGATTCCTCATTTGTCCCCGACCTCGCGAACCCTGTTGAGCACGCAACACTGGACAATCGGCCATCCAATGGCCAAATTGCTTACAATCCGCACATTGATTAATAAATAAATTCGAACGGGTATAGGGGGGATTAAAAGATCCGCGTCCGCCTCTATCACAACTTCTAGAGGGAGGACCATAAACCCCTGCTAACATAACCTTCGTTTTCAGATCTTTAGATTTCTTGTCTTTATTGCCTTTCGCTTCTAATTCTTGATGCTCATAATACTGAGCCATTGTTAAAACAGATGCTGGAGAAGATGTAGTCCAAGAACTTTCACTGGCTTTTAAAGGGCTAGCTATCCCTGGTAACAAGTTCGTAACATATTTATCGACAAAAAGATGTCTGCCTCTATCATCTGTCAAGGGCTGACTGCTAAAATAATGAAAAGCTTCCTCAAAACGTGAAATCAGAAACCGATTCATCTACCTTTTGTTAGCACGATGCTAAAACAGTCCAATCTATCTTTTTAGGGGGAATAACTTTTAAGCTTCGTTAGTATAGCTGCAGGGATTTCTAATATTAACTTATGTGGCTTTTGAGCGGGTTCCCTCTCCACATCCAATTGTTCTACCTCCTTCCATTCCGCACCGAAAGTAGCACGATCGTTAATTCTACGAACGGTCCTCCACATATCGGGTGGTAATATCAACCTGAAAAATAAATCAATGTCACACAAAGTCATAGTACAGGAATTTATAGCACCTTCAACTTCCTCATAGACGGCAGCTGGATTTTTACGTGGATCGGGTAATGCTGCTTTAAGCGCCATTACATCTGCCCTATTCCAAGGAGTATAAACCCAATTATAAATAAAATAACCTTTTGCATCAACAGAACTTTTATCATCATTGTCACCCACTCCTTTAGGAGGAACATACAATCCCGCATGGGCTTCATATAAACCGCCATTAGCTTATCTGTTCCGAAGATAGAAGACTGCGACCCTCCGGTCTGAGATTTCTGCGCAGCTTCGTCTGCGAGCTTTTTCTTCTCCTTCAAGTGAACCGCATCTGTTCGTAATTTAACCAACCGAGAATCGTGTCAGCCACCTGAGGAAAAACAAAAGACCATCACGCATGTTCTTACAATCAGCTGCTACATCATCAGGTTCTAATCTGGAGAGAATTTCCGAAATAATTCAACGACTTCTGCAGCAAACGTCTCATTGAAATATATCTGCTCCATTTCCGACCACCCCTGTATACTAGCTAAGAGATCGGAAGCAGGATCAGTGCTACGTAATGCTTTACGAGCAGCTTGTCTGATACGGCTGCACGTTGTGCAGACAGCATAGAACGGGTGTCCTGCGCCTTTCGTTGTTCCGAATCGGAATCCTCACCACCATCGAAAGGAACGGACGGAACGGCATACGGAGGTGGAGGTCGATCTAATAACAAAAAATCATCTTGTGGTTTATTAAGGACAGGGTAAAGAGGTTGTCGGACAGGGTATTGGCCAGATACCTGCAATCTATGTTCTTTCTCCTCTCTCTCTTTCAGCTCTTTCACTTCTTTCTTTCTCAACTCCAGCGCTTTCTCACAGCACCCTTCTACAACGCCTCAATAACATCGGAATCCAAGGAAAAGCACTTGAATGGATCACATCGTTCCTCACCGGAAGAACCCAGAGAGTCCGCCTTCCTCCATTCAAGTCCGAGGCCTCTGAAGTCATCTGCGGCGTACCTCAAGGATCCTCACTCAGTCCCACCCTCTTCAACGTATACATGAGCCCCCTCGCGGCCATCGCACGCCAACACAACCTCAACATCATCTCTTACGCGGACGACACTCAACTGATCCTTTCTCTCACCAATGACCCCAGCACCGCCAAAACTAACCTACACGAAGGAATGAAAGAAGTTGCCGAATGGATGAAACAAAGCTGTCTGAAACTGAACTCAGACAAAACAGAAGTCCTCATCTTAGGCACATCCCCCTCTGCTTGGGACGACTCCTGGTGGCCGGAAGCCCTCGGAAAAGCACCCATCCCGACAGACCACGCACAGAACCTTGGCGTCATCCTGGATTCTTCACTCTCAATGAGCAAACAAGTCAGCGCCGTATCCTCTTCCTGCTTCAACATTCTTCGCATGCTCAGAAAAACATTTTGCTGGATCCCCTCCGAAACAAGGAAAACAGTCACCCACGCCCTGGTCATGAGCCGACTGGACTACGGAAACACCCTCTACGCAGGTGCCACCGCTAAACTCCAGAAGAAACTCCAACGAATCCAAAACGCCTCAGCCAGGCTCATATTAGACATCCCACGCAACGAACACATCTCTGGTCACCTTAAAGACCTCCACTGGCTATCCGTCAATAAGAGGATCACTTTCCGACTGCTCACCCACGCACACAAATCACTCTACGACATCGGACCAGATTGCCTCAACTCTCGACTGTCCTTCTACACCCCCTCCCGCCAACTACGTTCTTCCAACCAAGCCCTCGCCACTGTACCTCGCTTCAACAAGACCACCATGGGAGGCAGATCCTTTTCCTACCTGGCTGCTAAAACATGGAACTCACTCCCCGCTTACCTTCGCCTCACCCAGAACCACCTAGCGTTCAGAAAGCAGCTTAAAACGTGGATATTTGACAAATAATCCTCCTCCCCTTCCTAAGCGCCTTGAAACCCTCTGGGTATGTAGTGCGCTATACAAATGTTATGACTTGACTTGACTTGACTTCTTTCTCCCACATACGCATGCATTCAAACATATCACGTCTAGACTTACGCTCAAACATACATCGCTCCACATATTCAATCTATCTTTTTAGGGGGAATAACTTTTAAGCTTCGTTAGTATAGCTGCAGGGATTTCTAATATTAACTTATGTGGCTTTTGAGCGGGTTCCCTCTCCACATCCAATTGTTCTACCTCCTTCCATTCCGCACCGAAAGTAGCACGATCGTTAATTCTACGAACGGTCCTCCACATATCGGGTGGTAATATCAACCCGAAAAAAAAATCAATGTCACACAAAGTCATAGTACAGGAATTTATAGCACCTTCAACTTCCTCATAGACGGCAGCTGGATTTTTACGTGGATCGGGTAATGCTGCTTTAAGCGCCATTACATCTGCCCTATTCCAAGGAGTATAAACCCAATTATAAATAAAATAACCTTTTGCATCAACAGAACTTTTATCATCATTGTCACCCACTCCTTTAGGAGGAACATACAATCCCGCATGGGCTTCATATAAACCGCCATTAGCTTATCTGTTCCGAAGATAGAAGACTGCGACCCTCCGGTCTGAGATTTCTGCGCAGCTTCGTCTGCGAGCTTTTTCTTCTCCTTCAAGTGAACCGCATCTGTTCGTAATTTAACCAACCGAGAATCGTGTCAGCCACCTGAGGGAAAACAAAAAGACCATCACGCATGTTCTTACAATCAGCTGCTACATCATCAGGTTCTAATCTGGAGAGAATTTCCGAAATAATTCAACGACTTCTGCAGCAAACGTCTCATTGAAATATATCTGCTCCGTTTCCGACCACCCCTGTATACTAGCTAAGAGATCGGAAGCAGGATCAGTGCTACGTAATGCTTTACGAGCAGCTTGTCTGATACGGCTGCACGTTGTGCAGACAGCATAGAACGGGTGTCCCGCGCCTTTCGTTGTTCCCAATCGGAATCCTCACCACCATCGAAAGGAGCGGACGGAACGGCATACGGAGGTGGAGGTCGATCTAATAACAAAAAATCATCTTGTGGTTTATTAAGGACAGGGTAAAGAGGTTGTCGGACAGGGTATTGGCCAGATACCTGCAATCTATGTTCTTTCTCCTCTCTCTCTTTCAGCTCTTTCACTTCTTTCTTTCTCAACTCCAGCACTTTCTCATACACATTCTTTCGCTGCTCCTTCTCAATCAAAGCTTGCTCATGCTTCGGTCGTTCACGCACTTCTTTCTCCCACATACGCATGCATTCAAACATATCACGTCTAGACTTACGCTCAAACATACATCGCTCCACATATTCAATCTTTCGTATATCAAATGACCCATGCATAGGCCAATGTAACTCAGGATCTTTACGAGTATATTTATTCCATAATGTGCTGTACATTATGGAAGAAAGACCAAATTTTCTATACATATCCCTATTAGGCGTCACCTCTGGGGGAGCCGTTTGCGATTCTTCGAGTCTAAGTCGGGTCCCATTACAATAGCAGCACATCCTTCGAAGTGCGCTGAAAACAGGCATGCCAGAAATAATGCAAACTATGCAGTATTATACACCAAGTGGCACTTAAGGTACCTCTAGTACGTTGTGCATTTCAAATTTGACTCATTGAAGAAAAATCTCCACATTGCCTGCCTATATGTGTTATAACTCATATATCAAATCATACAAATACTCATACAAATAAGACTAGACTTTACCAAATGCCAAATACCAAATATGCCACAGTAAGTGTTCCTAAAACTACCTTACCATACAAGGGCATCCAAACCCATAGTACGTCCCGTAAAACGGCCCTTACCAATCATATGGTGTCCAGGTTCCAACTGCCAAGTTCTAAATTCGACCAAACGCCCACTGCACAGCGAATCGACAGAAGAGATCTCAGTCGAAGAACGGCGCCACATTGATGGTCAGATCGGAAAGAAGGGAAAAACGCCTTGGATGCCAAGACTCGGGTCTCATCTGGCAGTGATCACGTCCGCAGCGAGATCCCAATCCTTCGTCACGACCAGTCCTTCGGGCATCCGAGTCACCGATGAGCCCCACGTGACGGGCGCCAATTTGTCGGAGCAGGCCTCAGCCAGACCCGCTAGTGCAAGGGGTTCACCCTTCTCAGCACAAAGTCCTCAGACCAATAGGAAGAAGTTGGCACAGAAACTGAAATAGAAAAAGCAACATTTATTACACCTCATGAGGTGGTGCTACAATTCTAACAGTACCCTTCGGTATTGCAAGAAGTAGCACCACGAGCTAAGAAAGCATGGTTTATTTATACCCGCACAGGGGCTCAAAAGAAGGCGGTACAAACACAAGAGCACAGTTTATGTACATATAAGGTAATATTGAGAGGCACAATCGATCAGTGGGAGGAGCTAACAGTTTTGGGGGTCGACAAACACATTCCTATCTGGAAATAATCACTAACAGATGTGGGCCCTACTTGACATGCACAAAAGTGAGGGATGCTAAATATAACTTGTTGCCGGGCAGATTTCAAGCGCCGTGGACAGGAAGATAGGACAAAGCACATGGTCGGCACAAGGCAGCATGTAGCAGACAAGATGGCTGCCGTAAATACAAAATGGAGTCCGCTAAATGTCAAGACAACGGCCAGAACTAAGATGTCTTCTGCTAATGCTTAATCCAATCGCTGTCAAATTACAACAAGGCCATCATCGACGATGTGGAGCATAGTGGTTTCCGTGCTGTGCCCCGGTCTGAAGCCAGATTGAAAGTTGTCCAATAGGTGGAAATTCTTGATATGCTAACTTAGTGGCTGTTGGACACATTTTTCTAACACTTTAGCTAACAGAGGGATATGGGAGATAGTTCTGAAGTTGTCGGGGGAAGAGGGGTCCAGCGATGGCTTTTTAAAGGATAGGAAGGACTTGACCAGCTTTCAAGGGGTCTGGGACAGAGCCCTGCTGAAGTGAAGCGTTAATTATTATAGTCCAGCAGGGAATATTGGCTTGGGTGACCGCAGTGAGGTAGTTAGATGGTAGAGGGTCATTGAAGTGGTTATTGGGGTTCAAAGTAGATAGGATTTTGGAGATGGAGTCTTCATCAAAGTATTAGTAGTCGGTCTAGTGAGCTTGGTTTTTAGGTGGGGCCAGTGTGGGTAGTGCAGAGAGGGGGGGGATTAGGGAGGGCATGAGAGAAATCGGCAGCATTGAGTTCAATGCCTAGTGCCATGGTTTTATCAGTAAAGAATGAGGAGAATTCCTCCAAGGATATTAGAGATTTGGGGGATTCTTTCTGAGATTTAGCCAGTTTATTGGATTGGTGTTTGATCAGCTCAAAGAGCTTGCGGGGTCTGTTCCTGGCATTCCCCGATTCCGATCTGAAGTCTTTTTTTTTTTAGTTCAGGATATGTTTGTTGTAAGAGTTTCTTGCCTGGCGGAGAAATGTAATGTGCTCGGCGGAGGGGTGCTGTCTCCAGATTCTTTCAGCTTGTCTTAGGGATCTCCTCTCCATGTTGAGGGAATCAGAGAACCAGAGGTTTCTGTCTTTGATTTGTGACCATTTTAGTTTTAGAGGGGCCAGGTCGTCCAGGATGTTCGATATGGATGCTGAGTAGTGATCATTGAGGTCACTGACCACAGTTATATGCGAGGGAGAGGGGGAATCGGAATTGCAGCGTGCTTCCAGTTTGATAAGGTCAAGGTTTTTAGTGTCTCTGATTCAGCGCTTGGGGATCACCGATTGCGGTGTCTTTGACTTGCGGGTCATGGGAAAACGAAGGAGATGGTGTGGTGGTCGGACCAGTCACATGGGTCTATGGTGACAAGTTTGACTGCGGATTCATTAGAGATGATCCAGTCCAGGGTGGCCCCTTTTGAGTGAGTAGGCAGAGAGCAGGCTTGGGACAGGGCTTGATCAGTAAGGAGGTCTTTGATAGCATTGACGTGGGGGTCTTTAAGGTCATTCCAATGCAGGTTAAAGTCACCAAGGAAGATTTCTTTAGTATTGGAGGGAATCTTGGTTGTGATGATATCCAAGAGGAGGTCAGTGAAAGGGTCGTTTGAGCCAGGGGGGTGGTAGAAGATGTGCAAGTTGCAAAGGTGTAGTGAGTTACTGGAAATGGAAAGGGCGATGTATTTGCAGGAGTCAGTGGAGTCCGCTAGGAGTTCCGTGACCAAGTGGGAGGATCAGTAGATGCAGGCGATGCCTACACCTTTTTTGATGGAGAGCCTGTGTAGTCTAGCAATGTTGTACTTAGGAGGGACTAATAAGTCAAGGCAAGGGGAAGAGTATTTATTGAGCCAGGATTCTGTTAATATAGTTAGGTCTATGTTTTTATTCAGGATGAGGTCAGCAATATCCGAGGCATGTTTAACTGCCGAGCAGCAATTAATTAAGAGGCCCGATAGTGGGGAGTCTGGGGGAGTGTCAGGGGTCAGGGCGGATAGAAGCACAAGTGCAAGGTTGCTTTTAACCACACTTCTGTTGTGAAGCGTAGCTGGTCTGTTGGCGTTGATGAAGACTGTGCAGATGTGCTTTTTAGGACTCGTATCTTGAGGGCAGGGGGAGTCTTGGGCAAGGTTATGGTCTTGGAGGATAGGTAGGATTTCCTCATCCGTGAGGTCCGAGTGAGAGGAGGTGGCAGAGGTGGAGTTGTAAGTGAGTGCAAGAGCTCTGGATTCTACCTCCGATAGGAGGCAGGGAGGTTTGCGTGGACGAAGATGTCTTAGGGGTAGCAGAAGAGGGTGCATGAGAGGGTCGGCGATCTTAGGGGGGAGGATTGAGGCGACTTGAGGTTGGCGGGGCGATCTTAGTGGGGGAGGATTGGGGTCTTTTGAGGTTAGCAAGGGTGGGGTCGGCGAGGCTAAGAAGGTTCATAAGATCTAGAATGGATCTATGAATGCTCTGGGTTAGATTAGTCGCTCTGGAGTGTAGAGTTTCTAGATCCATAAAGGCTGGGGATACTAGAGTGGCGGGGTGCGAAGGTTCAGGGGCAATGCCAGTAGCACATGGAGGTGACAGAGGAGAAGGGTTTACTTGAGCCGATTCAAATGTCTTTGGAGGCGTTACCAGCTCACGGTTATGGAAGATGGTTGGCGGGGAGGTGAGCAGAGGTCCAGGGGCGACTCTGTTGGTGGGGTTAGAAGGTGAGCTGTCATGATTAGGTTGACCCGTATGGGGGCCCAGTGAGGGGCAAGTTAGAGCTGAGAGCGGGGTTTTTGGGGGAGAGCCAGCCTCGCGGTTGGTGGGGGCGTTAGGTGGGGGGGCTTGGAGGTGTAGGGGAGGATCTCAGGCCAGGGTCAGTGGATATGGTGGGGGGTAGGATGAACAGTGATGGAAGCCAAAGGGGTGGGGATAGGCGAGTGGATAGGCAAAGTAGACTGGTAGGACATAGGGCCTATGGTGCAGGAGTTGGATACCTTATCCGTGTTGTGTACATGGTTTCTGAGCAGGGAGAAAAGATCTGCAAATTTCTTGAGGTTATTGGATGAGGCTTGGGTCAGAATTATGCCCTTTTTTATAGGGTAATGGTAATGTCGGCTCGGAGCGTAGAGGAGGGGGCAATTGAGAGTTTGGTGCCATATGGAATGTTTCTCGATGAGCGAACGTTAAGGAGGTGAGTTAGGGTTTTGCGCCAGGCTGCAATTCTTTTGGAGTAGAAGATGACGTCATTTATTCAAGTACCACTGTGCGTGTTGAATCGCAAGTTGGTTACCAGCATCTCTGGGTGGCTTTTTAAGGTGGCGGGCTTGAACGATTTAGCAGCGGTTTTGGAGAAGTAGGGGGGTAGACCAAGGTAATGGAGTTTTCCCCAGTCCAAGTCAAGGTGGGAGGTGTCATGTTGATTTGGAGAGGGGCAATAGTGTAAGTTACAGGGGTAATGGGGTGGCAGTAGCGGCAATAGCGGTCACTATTTGGGGTCAGGCATGGGGTTTTGGGGCGAAGTTTACAAGCTGTGCAAGTAAGTAATCCTCGGGCCACAAAGAGTTTAGAAGGCAGAGATGCACTTTTAAATTAGTGCAATTGTAACGCAGCCTCACTGGGGAGAGGATTCATCGGCGGGGCGGAGGGGAGAAGCTGTGCAAGTAATCCTAGGGCCAGAAGGAATTTAGAAGGCAGAAATGCACTTTTAAATTAGTGCAATTGTAATGCAGCCTCACTGGCGGCGAGGATACATTGGCGGGAGGCGGAGGGGAGAGGCTAGGGAATAGGTAGAATAGGTAGGTGCAAGTAATCCTGGGGCCAGAGAGAATTCAGAAGGCAGAAATGCACTTTTAATTTCGTGCAATTGTAATGCAGCCTCACTGGGGGTGGGAATTCATCGGCGGGGTCGGAGGGGAGAAGCTAGAAAATAGGGAGGTGCAAGTAATCCTAGGGCCAAAGGGAAGTCAGAAGGCAAGAAATGTACTTTAAATTAGTGCAAGTGTAACGCAGCCTCACTGGGGGTGAGGATTCATCAGTGGGGGCGGAGGGGAGAAGCTAGAGAATAGGTAGATGCAGGGCGCTGCCATTTTAGATTGAGAGCCCAGCTCAGGGGTTAACAATTTGACCAGGGGGACAGGCTTGAGGATAGATAGATAGAGGGTGCCGCCATTTTAGATTGGGAGTCCCGCTAAGGGGTCAAAAAAGGCTTGGCAAAGGTGTATCTGGCACGTCTAAGGCGACGAGAGTGCGTGTCAGATACAGTGAAGGAGCAATAGGGCGGCAGCTACAGAGGCCGAAGAAATTAAAGGCAGCACAAGCAAGTATAAGTGGTTCAGATCCTGGGTGGATCATGAGGGTCCAGGCAGCAGGATACGTTGAGGGGGGAGGCGGCAGGAGCTCGAGGCATTGTGTGGTTCTCGGTAGCCTCCTGAATGGTGATGTGAGCCCCAGTGGGTGAGCGGTGTGCTCAAGTGAAGTCTGGGGGTCGTTTGTTGAGTCCCAGGACCAGCCGCAGTTCAGGGTGAGATCTTGCCCTCCCAACGCTGGGAATGAGGCCAGGCCCGAGAAACTTCCCTCCTCTTCCCCAGGGCGGGAGTACGCCACTCACCGTGTGTGCAGTCGTCTGGGTCGGTTATCCGGGGCAGAGGTCTGTCCTCCGTGTGTAGTGACTGCAGCAACAGGAGCAGTTTCGGCAGCTCCAACACTGCGGTGACGCTGCGGCCAAGTCCGTAGGTGCCGGCGAGACCAGCTTTGGAAAATGGCGCTGGGGAAGGGACAGTGTCACCGGAGTCCATCCTTCGTGACCGAGGAGGGAAGCTCTGTCCTTCGGGCGAGTCGTCTGCCACAGACCTCCTACAAGAGCCGGGGGACCTTCAGGACAGGGAGGATCTGTCCTCCCGATGACCGATCGTCAGGCCTCAGTCAAGACCTCCAGGACATGAGGCGACCAAGGCATGCAGGGGGCCCGTGCTGTGATGGGAGGCGGGGCTTGGGAAGGTGGGGGTGGTTGTGAGATGGGGGAGGTGATGGAACAATGGGGGTGCTGGTGTAGGTTAATGGCAAAGGGAAGGGAGGGTGGAATAGAGATGAATTCACATTTAGGGGTGATTGCCCCGCTGCAGGGGAGTGCTAGATAGGGGGCTGGGTTAAGAAAAATTAAATATAGAATAAAATAAGGTAAAAATAGGAAATAAAAATTCTCACCTGTGTGCATGTGGAGAGGGAAAATGGGGTATGATAAGTAGTGACAACCAGGGGCTAGTCCACTGTAAGGGAGTCAGTCCAATATGGTTGCATCATATAGTCATCATTACAACAATGCTTGATCGAATCCTCAATACAGTGTAATAACACTCTCTTATTACTTCATGTCCCTCCTTACAATTCTCGGTATGCCTGCCTATCGAGGGCACCCCTTCTCTGGTATATCGTGAGATCGCTTCCCAAAACACCAGTCGAAATCAGTTTTCCAATCAGCCAACCTCAGTCTGGCAGAAACTCCCCAACTCTTTACAATGTATTGCTACCACGCTAGCGTCAGCCACAGTCTTGTGTGTTTGGGCAAGCCTCATCTCCCGGGATCAACAACAAGAACCACTTTGGCTCTACTGGGACCTCTGACCCCACCACTGCATCCATAATCATCCCAGATGATAGAAGATCCCCTCCAGCTCACTCCCCTTTGACACAGTGTATTATTAGCATGCCCCAATCGATGTAGCACTGATCTAGAGTAATATATACAATGTAAGATCTTAAATTGGATCAGCCGGAATCGGGAGCGTATCACCACCTCTCTCGGGCCCTGTACAGACCCTGCCCAGTCATCATCATCAAGCAGGCCCAGGTCGCCCTTCCAAGGCGTCCTCAGCTGATCCAGGGGGTCTGGGGAGTTATTCACTACTTTACTATATATTAACAATATCACTTTCTCAACTAATGTGTCTTTTAGCAATTGGTCCTCTAAGGGGGACTCTACTTCTAGCTCTTCCTCCTTGCAAATATGGTCCAGAAGCTTATGGCCTAGTTGCAGGTATCGCACCCATTCTCCTTTCCCAATGTCATATTCTTGCTGTAGGGTGTCAAATGTGAAATGTGCCTGTCCTCTCCGAACGTGGCTCAGTTTCTCCAGGCCCAGCAGCTCCCATTTACCTCAAGTCCTCCCTCATAGACCCCCTCTGCAGTTTGTGTAGTGCTATGCATGGTGCATCTCCGATCCACAGCAGCTCGCCCTCCACCTTCTGAAAAACGGATGGGGGAATTTGAGAGGGTGAGTTTTGCAGCATATACAATAGGCGCGAAAGTGTCATTATAAAAAGTGCCAAGTGGGTCATTAATGTAAGTGATAATGTCTGCCAGCGTTGGGCATCCCCAATTAATCGATCCAATTGGGTCACTAAGTTCCGCTCATAAAACGCCTGGGGGTCCCTTGTCACGTATATCCCTAAATATTTGAAGCCCTTCATTTCAATAGGAACCTCACACCTACGCGTTAGGCTGGAAATACCTCCCACCAGCGGGAACAACAGGTACATAGCCCAATTGATGCGGTACCCTGAGTACTCCCTGAAGATGCGGAAAATCGGTGGCATTCTATCGATGGACTGCCTTGGTCTTTTGTTGTACAGTAGGATATCATCCTCATACAAGGGAATGCGTTCATCCCATTCCTCTCCCACCGGAAAGCCCCATATCAGGAGGTTCTGCCGAGCCCATGCCGCAAGGGACTCCAGGGCCAAAGCAAATAATATAGGGTACAAGGGGCATCCCTGTCTCGTTCCTTCCTGGAGAGAGAATACCACTGAGTTAACTCTCGTTCTGGCCAATGGGTCTTCATAAAGAAGTTTTACCCACCCAATAAATTTAGGCACAAACGGCGCAGTATGGCAATAAGGTAACCCCACTCCACGCTATCGAAAGCCATCCTGGCATCTAGGGACAGAAGGGCTGCCAGGTCCACAAAATTGGCTTCTGTGACATGGAGGATCCTGAACAGTCTTTGCAAGTTTAGCCTAGTGCCCCTATGAGGCATTAATCCGTATTGGTCCGGAAGGATGAGGGGGGCAATCACTTTACACAAACACTTGGATAGGGCCTTAGCCAAGACCATGACCTCATAATTAAGTAGGGAGATTAGTCTGTAGTCAATGGGGATTTGCACACTTTGGGAATTACAACTATCACTTCCGTCCTCTGATCTTGAGGTAGGGCATCTTCCCTTTTGGCCTCCTTAAACATACCGAGGAGGTGCTCCGCTGTTTTATTTAGCATACATTTAAATTATTCTACGGGCAAACCATTAGGTCCCACTGCATTTCCAAATTTAAGATGGCCACCACAGACGTGCACCATCATTTGTTTCTTTTCCCTTTCATGATGTATTGGTTCCGGGTCGCTTAGGTCACATTTCTGCTGTGAGGCACGCGTTTTAGCCATATATAAACACCGGAGTGTATCCTTGCCTCTTTTCGGAGTACAACGGACATATTCCAGGAGCTTCATCGCGTTTCTCGTGCCGATATGACTCCCGATTAACAGACCCCCTGATTAAAGGCGGACATTATTTGTGAACTAGACGGTAAGCTACCATAAGTTAAAGCATTATCGATCTGTGCCTTATGCCAGCTGACCAGCATCATTCTTGCTAGATTTTAGTCTTCATACACTATTAAATTGGATACTTGATAAATTCCGGTACACTTTTTAGGATCCCGGTTACTATTATCATCCGGGTACATTACCGGTGTGAACGTTCCGGTTCAACCTTTCAAACTATCCTTATTGGCATCTAAGAACTGCTTAATTGATAAGTGGTTACCTACAGTTGTAATTTTATTTAAATTTTCACCTGGCCATCGACTTAATACAATAATAAGGTCCGTATTTCGATTCACAAGGTCATTTATCTACTAATTTCCTGACCTTTAGGATTTGAAACTGAAGATATACCCTTTTCGGAGATTTTTGCTATACATCGGTTATTGGTCTATTTAGCCTGCTTTCTCCTCTTTAAAATCATCTTCATAGATGAACATACTGCTATCATATTAGTTGGTTTTGCTTCAAATATTAGGATTACTATGCGTTTAATCCAATTGGATAGTTACAATCAGGAACCCCTTGTGAGGCCCGCAAATAGCAATATATGTAGATATCGCTCTAGTAGTGACACCCGACATTATTAGTAGTTGCCAACAAATAATTGAGTCTCCATCACACATAGTCTGCTCCCTTCATATCGTGTTCTTCTTTTTTGTTACAGAATTTCAACACGTTTATCTATGCGGATATATCAAATATTCTTGGGTCTTGATTCACCCTTGACCATCTTCTCAGCTCTAAGTAGACCATTGAGGTAAATATATCCCTGAAAAGCATTAGTTAAAAACATTTAGTGTCCGAAATAGAACACCATTAATTTTAGTTTTATTCTTGTATACTGGTTGGGCAGCACTAGAGTGATAGTGAGGCATCAGTCGGCTGTTCCATCACGTTGTAGAGCATTCTGCAACCATTGCAAGGCAATGTGTATTGGCCAGATGTCTATTCCGTTTAGGTCATCTGATTTTACCATGACTTTCGAGACACCATTCGTCTTTTCTTTTCTCTTCTTTCCTGATTTTTTCTCATCTTGTTTTCATTTGTTTCCACTATGTTTTAGAGGTTTCATCTAGTGTATTTGTAATACAATGTTCACTTGGTGACGGTTTGTGGGTGTTAGAGATTAATTGGCACAAACCCATTTGGGTTATTTGGTTAGGTTGTTTAAAATGAGTATGTTACGACTAATAGTTTTTATTGGAAGTTGATTGTAACTATTGATAGTGACCTCATGCTGTAAAAGAGGCTATTGTATGTATATAGGACCGTTGCACAGTACTGATATGGAATTTTGGTTATTTGTACCCTGTTTAGGTTTTATTGAATCATATTCATGGCATTCTGATGAAGGCTGATAGCCGAAACGCGCGTAGGATCTACCAGAATTTAAAGCCATGTCATCATTGAATGTTGTTCTTACATTGTGAATGTGTTATCTGATCTAATGAACTTAGAAATTTACCTTTGAACTTTAAAAACTGTGAAAATTAATAATAAATTTCAAGCACAGTAATACAATTTGTATTGGACAACAAAATGTGATAAATGTAATTGCCAGATAATCTGTTTACTGGTTATTTATAATAAAAAGAAAATGTTTATATAAAAACTAAAAAGAATTAGTTGTTGTCCATTGTGCATTAAAGAAATTACATTTACACTGTTTCTGATTATGTTGTATCATGCTGATTGTGTAGGTCCATAATTATTAACCTCCTGGCTGCTAATGACAAGGGTAACTCGTCATGGACTTTCCATTGATTTCAATGGAAATTATATGGAAATAAGAATAATGCCTTAGCAGTAAAGGGGTTAACTCTATTTTCATAAATCTATATATTTCACATTTGAGCACGTACCGCCATACCAATCTCCTCTACTGTCAAATCTCCCTCCAACATTTTTCTATCACTTGAGGATAATTGTGGTAAGGTTATATCTTGCAAAACGTCTCTGCAGTCCAACTCTGTCATCACAGATGAGGATGTGTACAGTGTATAGTAATACGGTGCGGAAACCTCAGCTCTTACCCTCCCAGTCTCATGTTATCGTCCTGTACAATCCACTATCTCAGGGGCCCATCTACTACTCGCCCTCATCTTCTCTAACCACACCAATAGTTTATTGGCCTTATCCCATAACTCATATAGTCTGTGTTGGGTAGCCAGTGTCTGCACCCTGGCACTATCCTCCAGTAACTCTCGCAGCTCTCGCTGGCGCAGCCTTAACTGGTGTCTCAACTCCAAAGGTGTTGTCTCTCCCACGTCCACCCGGGTCTCCAGGCTCGATATATTACTCTCTAGGGTGAGGCATTTTGTATCTTCTCCTTTTTAAATGCCCCCACCTGGACCTGGGCATGGCCCCTGATCACTGTTTTAAAAGCCTCCCAAAGTATCACCTCCGAGTCCACGGACCCTAGGTTTTCTGCAAAGAATAGCTCAGCATTGTTTCTCATGTTAGAATTACATTGTTTATCCTTGAGCTACCACGGGTCAATTCTAGGGGGTAATGTATAATCCCTAGTTGAGCCCTCAAGCATGACCTCCACTGGGGAGTGGTCAGACACCCCACGCGCTATTTGCGTGGCCCTTTTAAAATCCCCAAACCGTGAGATTGCGTAACGAAATCATATAATCAGGTGAGGCCCCATGTGCTGCCACATGTAGGTGTATTGTGTAGGGGTAGGATTTTGGTAACGCCATATAGCACCCAAAACCATGGCATTCCCCAACTTCCCAACCTGCAGAGGGCCTTTCGTCCAAGTAATAACATATGAGTACAATAGCGGGGTTCCCGGCTACGTCAAGATAACCAACAAAGAGAGTCACTTGTTTCAAACCCCTACTTGAAGTCCCCCATTATCGAAGAATGCATCTGTCCGAGGCAGTGTATCAGGAATCTCTGCTTACAGTTACATTGCAATGCTTACTGCAGGTCCTTGCCACCCGGGCTGCAGCACTCTCTCAGCACCAACGGTGGGCCCCAATCTCTCTTATATTCAGGGCAGCCCAGTCTGTCAGTTCGTTCCACACCCCACCTGCGCCCTGTTGTGTCTCAAGGGCTTCCTCTGCAACGTGCTGCTCAGGTTGCTCCCCGGTCTTCTTGCTTCGATCTGGTCCTCTGCGGCCATGCATTGGTCCCTTGCCTCCATTTCAATTAGCTATACGCCAACCGTCCTGCCACACCCATGCCTCATCCGGGGACATAAAGTGCCAGGTCTTGCCCTCCGCGATTATTCGAAGCTTTGCTGGGAAAAGCATCATGTACTTGATTTCTTGCTCCCAGAGTTCCCTCTTCACCACCTCCAAACTCCTCTTCTGGCATTGCACATGTAGTGTAAAGTCTGGGAAGAAGCGAACCAGGGTATTCTTGAAGTGTTTGTCTACTTTTGCTCTCACTGCTTGAAGATTGCATCACGGTTGCGATAGTTGAAGACTTTTGCGATTATCATTCGTGGGGGAGCCCCGGGTCTAGGAGGGGGCACCGGGGCCTGATGCACTCTCTCAATTGAAAAGAATGTGGAAAGTCTTTTAGGCTGCAGTGTGTTCAGTATGTAATCCTCCAGGCAGAGGTCTAAGCTGGGGCCCTCCGGACCCACACCAACCTGATGTTATTCCTTCCCACCCTTCCTTCTTGATCCTTGAGCTTCACTGCCATGGCCTGCTGAGTCAAGGTTTGTACTTGCACTTCTAAGCATTTTGTTGTGGCTGTGGGGTGCCCTTCACGTCCTTTACTGTCATCATGATTGTTCAAAGGGAGGGCTTCACCTCCCCTTCTGCTACTAAGGGGGATTTTGGAACCTAGAAATTGTCCATTTTGTTAGTCTGGGGCACTTCTGGCCCTTTAAGATTCACCATTGCGGTTCAGTTCACCCTTGTGAGCATACAAGGACCTCCTCTCTTCTATAGGTTGGGGGTGTTTATCTCTGTCCCTGCCCCGTCAGCGGCTTTTTGGTTCGTGGGTGCCCCGCTGTCAGAGGGGGCAAGAGTGAGGCACATCTGACCGAGTGTTTGGTGGGAACCCTGTTTCCCGCATGTCGCAGGAGGAGTATGGCACGCGTTCTATATCTCTATCTGAATGTTACCTGAATTTTGCTGAAATCGCAATTCTGCTCGCCATTTCTCTGGAGATTGGACCAACTCCAAGAGCCTTTCCTTTTATATTGAATTATCCCACGAGTGGATCTGGATGACTGTCACCACTATCACTCTCCACCTGCTATCAGTTGAATATATTGATCCTTACGTTGGGCCTCATCTCAACCTAAGCTTTTTATTTCTGGTGGCCTATCTAGATGCTCCTAAGCCAGGCTCATCCACCCCTGTGTCCCACTTCTGATCAGATTGCCCTGATGAAGGTGTGACCCCTTTGGGTTAGACACCGAAAAGTGCGTTGGCGCTGGACAACCATATGCCTGGGTTTGCATCCACCTTCTATTAGAAGAAGACACCTGAATGATTAATGACCAACTGATGTATTTTACATTATGAATGTTACATATTTTGATTTTTCGTTATACCACAAAAGTTGAGGTTTTTTTTTTAATGTGGAGAATGTATAAGTATTTGTGCAATTGCGTTTGTTAGTATGTATTGAATGTGTGAATGTGGGACCGTGTTTTGATATTTATGTACATTGCAATGAAATTATATAATTTGTTACCTTTATGAATTTTGATAAAATATGAAAAAAAAATATATACCTATTTTTCTCTAATTGCTGTATTTCATCCATGTGGGGGCGTTTCTCCATTTGCATAGTGATGTTCTAATGTATTAGTGACTTTGTTACCACTATATTATCCATATTCAGGCAGTTTGGGGTTTTCTAAATTGTATTTGGGGCAAGAGTTAGTGACTGGGGGGCCCCACCACCTTATCCCCCATCTCTCTTTTGCAGTTCAGGGTGCACCCAAGTCTCATTTTACTTTCCGGACCCGCGCTCACTTGCCAGTTAAACCCGCCATCACTGCTCTTATGTATGGGCTCCTCTAGGCCTCCTCGGTGCCAAATGCAGCACCCCAAAGTGGGTCTGGACTTCACCCAATGTCAGTACCGCCTCTTCAGCTGGACATCTGTGTCAGCCTGCCATTCACACTCACCAGGCCAATGAACTCTTCATTCCCCCGCAACACCCGGACACGCCCCAGCCTTGTCTCTTTTGATGGTCCTTAAACACCACGAGGCGCAGTGCCCAATCTTCATTACGGGCGACGCTGGCCAGATTCGACTAACTCTTCCGCCTCACCACCTGGGTCCCAGGCCCACCAACTCACAGGGCACCAACGTTGTATACGGTGACTTTGCCCTCCCTTGTCTGTCTTGGCAAGGAGTTAATTAGTGCATCAGGTGGCCTCTCCTGTCGTCCTCTTTTGTCAGTAGGCCAGTCATACCCTCAATTCTCTTTCACTGCTTTTCTCAACATGCCCTGGTCGCCACAAGTTTTGAGGGCCTCGGCCGCCTTCGTATTGCTTCTGGCACCTTCTCTGCCACCGGATTTGTGTCAACTCGATATGCGCTGAGATGGTCAGATCCACCACACCTTCACCGCAGTCCAGGGCCTTCGGATTACGGCAGGACCGACTCAGCCCTAATCCCCTGGCCGCTCGGTGCAGCTTCGCCGCCACCCAGCTCCCGGCCTTCCGCGATCTTTGGCTCTGCCCGGCCTTCGGCTGTTTCTCTTGTCACCGGAAAGGGCAGCATGAGCCTGGGGGGTGGAACGGCAGGGTCCTCCACCACTCCGTATAACTTTTCTGGCTCAGGAACTCCTTGAGATGCCAGATAAAAGGAGAGATTCCGGGGTTAATCACCAAGCAGAGCAGAGCTCTGTGAATGTGCGCCCATCTTTGCTCGTGTCCAAGCCACACCCCCAAAACATATGTTTTTTAGTTATGCACCACCACACACCTTACTAGATTCTGTATGTAATTGCTAATAAACTGGGTTCTTTTGTCTGTTATAATACCAGGGGGAATACCTTCCCTGCAAAACACTTCATCCAAAAACTCCATCTCATATTCAGATGTGAGTTCCCTCACCATTTTTATTTCTGTACACTTGGAAAAGTAGTCAACTTTGACTATTCCAAATGTTTCTTGTCTTGGCAACACTGCAAATGGTCCAACTATATACATACCAAGTTTCCTCCCGGATATATTTGCAAACTCCCCGGGATGGGAATCTGCAACAAGTGCTCTGGCAGACTTGTCACTAGAGGCACATACAGGGCACGCCCTTACCTGATGCTCCACCATGATGCCCACCCCAGGCCACCAACAATTCTCCCTAACCCGCCTCCTAGTGCAGGAAATGCCCAGATGCCCTTCATGAGCAATGCCAATGACAACCTTCCTAGGCCTAAGAGAAGGGATACATTTGTCACCCATAACAAGGATACCATTCTCAATGGCTAACTCTTCCTGCACTGTAAAACATCTAACCAATTCTCATTCATCAAGCCAACCATTTTTAATGAACTCCATCACCCGGTTCAGTTCCTCATCTGAAAGCATACCTTCCCACCACATGTCCTCCTTGATTATCAGACACTCCAATCCAATCAGTTTGATGTCATTTAGAGTGAATCCCACTTCCCATTAATCTTTATCACAATTAACAAATCCCTCTCCATGTTTAGGACGTCTGGACCTGCAGTCAGCGTGTATGTTGTTCTTCCGTGGCACCTACTCTATTTGGTACTGAAAGTATTTTATCATATTTGAGGTATTCAGCACAAGAGCCGGGCAGAGTTGATTAAGACATGCACCTAAGCATGGAACTATATGACAGTTGAACACTTTTTTTTACACCCAAGCTTAGGATTTCATTAGTCTCAAGAAGTGTGAAGGTTATGAATGCGGGTTGCAACCAAGGCGGCAGTGTAGAGAAAAATGGTATTGGGTCATGTATGGTGGAGTTGGAAATGCGTATTTTGGAGGTTTTGGAGTCAAAGAGTGCTTGTGGGTTGTTGCAATGTTGTTGAGATAATCATGGGTTACGTCAGTGTTGCCCAGCTTGTGGTACATGTTTAAGCAACTCACACTTAAGTACCCCTGGTATATACTCAGTGGGCAAGAGGCTGATTCATAGCCCGGAACCGTTGTCTGTATTAATAAACGTGTATGTAATCAAATTGCTCTGATGGAAGAGATCCTTCTTAGGACAATAACCCTCACTCACCAGAGGGTGACATGCTTTATCGTTGGGTCCCCTCCTCACACCCGGACTGTGAGGTCCATGGAGTGGGCTACAACTCCCCTAATTGGGAGGAGCAGAGGTTTTTGATGAGCAATGGAAATGAGGTCAGTGAGGGACAGAGTGCTAGTGAAAATACAGTGCGTAGTGTTTGTTAAAACTATCTCCAGGGGGACCAAATAGCTTTATTTAGTATGTCTACAGGGGTAGGATTGAAAATGATTCAAAAGAGGACCGGTGTTGTGAACCAAATATACCCCTCTCAATGGTCAACATGTTTCTGCCCACAGGTGGTCTCCAGAAGGCGTTCCAGGACATTCATCAGGACTGAAGATGTTAGTAACTCTGATTGCAGTGTTTATGAAATAAAGATTTCTACTGGCATTTCAAGGATTAAGATGGCAAAAGATATGGTGGCCCAAATGTGTGGTCCACCGTCATTCTAGGAAATCAAAGAAAAAAAGAAAAACATATATATCAACATTTCAAGATTACACATCACCGTCAGAATTCAAGGATACTTGTGTGTATTTAAATAATGACTATTATCTATGTCATATGCTCAAGGTTGAACAATACTTAGCAAACACACAGATGCTTATTAAGATAGTTGTCTGTGTAAGTATGATAATTATTATATATATCTTATCCTACCTTCTCAAAGAGTAAGGAATATCCACCCTCAAGCCACTGGGTACATCCAGAAGCGCCCCACTGAAAAAGAAACCATGGCAGACTCATAGGATCTGGCAACATTTCATACAAAGAATGTGTATAAAGAGTATCCTCCTTCCAAATTGTTGTTTTAGTAGGTGAATACTTAGCTCACACCGAGTGAGTAACTGACAGACAAAATGGCATGGAATAATGGAATTGCTGCTGCTCACCCAGCATTGGTGAGGTAGTGGTGCATCCCTGCTGATTTGCAGGGATGCGCCAGACCTTGTAAATCTGCCCTAAAGGGGTCAATTAGAGTCTGTTGCTTCTGGGTGACCCTCTGTAGGAAGGGGGAGGCTCTAGTTGGCGCAGTGTAGCACTAGCGACAAGCAGGGACTCTCTTCCTCGTCAGGGCTGAGGTTTACCTTCCAGACAACCTCTGCTTACCCTCTAGGTAGTGTGGCTTAAGCAGTCTTAGGCTAATCTTTGGGGCACATAGGGTTAAACATTTGCAATATCATACCATCACAACCAACCCACCACACAATGACACCAAACTGTATTTGTAAAAATATATATCTTTATATAGATTTCAAGCAGGCTTGTAAATACAGTTATCAAACTTTCAATATCGGTTCCAGGTTACTTGAGTTCAGGTTGCCACAGTTCTCGTTTAGCAATACGCAGTCTGTTGGGCCTTCTGCCCAGGTTCGACAAGGTTCAGTGTCTCATAGCGCCTCAATGCGCTCTCCACGTGGGCCCCGGGGGCCGGGCGCCGTGCGAGCCTCGGTTTCAGAGCAGGCTCGTGTTGGGAGTAGATGGCGCGGTGCGAGCTCGGATTGCAGGACGCTCGCACCGTGGGGATACAACGCAGTACCTTTCGATTCTTTTGGAGCGGTCGGCTTCCAGGGGAGCTGTCCCACGTCGCGTTGCTTTTCCGGGGTCGCTGTTCGCTGCGGCTCTCAGCCGGACAGGTCACGGGTCATCCGGGGCAGCGGTGTTCTGTGGCGGCAGGGTCCTTCCTTCGACGTTCGCTCCGATCTTGGAGTCGGCGGCTGTGTGGTGGCGGCAAGTGGCAGTACGGTCCCCAAGTGCAGGACGTACCCAGCCAAGTGCCGGTTGCAGCTGTGCGCTCACAGCTGAGCTGTCGGGCAGGATACCGACCAGAGGGGGGTTAATCATAGGCAGCTGTCCGTCTTCGCAGGTGGCTTGACGCAGTCAATCCGGGAGCTTGGACCGGACGGGTCCTCCTTTACTTTGCTCTCGGGCTCCCAGTGCAGGTGCAGTCACGGTGTTCGGGCCAGCGGCGGCTGGACCTCACGTTGCTCTCGCTGTTGCTTTGGGCCCCGGTCACGGTGCTTGGGGGGATGTCGATGCCTTGGATACGGGGAGTGTGGCAGGCTTGCCCAGCGCTCCCAGACCCTTCTGTCAGTACTGCAGCGATAAGCAGCACACACAGTCGCTTTCTTCAGGATGTAGCGCCCACTGGTCCTGGGGCGCTGGTCAGGGGGCAAGTTCAGCAGCAAACCCTTGGAGATCTCTTCAGCAGAGTTTGGCACAAAGTTTCACAAAGCAAAAGTCTCTTGTAGTCTTTCCTTTTCCTCTCCTTCGGCAGCAAGGCACCAGACACAGGCAAGAGTCAGCACTCTTCCTTGTCCTTCCCGGTCCTTCTCGTCGGGCAGAGTTCCTTCTGTAGCACAAACAGGATCTAATTTACAAGGAGCAGGGCTCCTTCTTTTATACTGCATTTCTTTTGTTCTCGCAGGCCAGGGGGGCCTTCGCATAGCCACTTTCAGTCCTTGAGTACTCTGGTGGGTGTACTCCGGCTTCTGCTTTCAGTGTGAGGGGCAGGCGCATCAGACGCCCCACAGGAGGTGGAGCCACCATTGTGTGGACAGGGGCAGCCAGAAGTACCTTGTTGATGGGGCTTCGCCCTTCCTGGGCCAGGTGTCGGCTGAGTCATCAGTCGCTCCCCAGGAGGGTGGTGCCAGCATTGTGGTGGCAGAGCACAGCAAGATTCAGAGTCAAGAGCCACTCCTACCTCCCACTAAGGTGTAATCTGCGCATTCACCACCTGTCATCCCCCAGCCCTGTCACTCACACATCCCAGACAGTCAGATACACATACCAGCAGAGGCGGGCTGAAATGGTTAAGCAAGCAAATGCTAACTTTCTAAAAGTAGCATTTGCAAACACAGGATACTAAAATAAACTTTACTAAAAGAAATATTTTATTATTCTGAGTTCAGGCATACTAAACACGACTTTCTACCGTGCTCCCTGAGCCGGCTGGGATTATAGGGTGTAATAATTCCAGCCGCTCGTTCTGGCCTAAAGGAAGCAGGTAGCCTTACAATAGTGAAATACGAATTTAGTTGTAATTCACTACTAGGACATGCCACGCACATCAGGGCTTGTCCTACCTTACACTTACAATGCACCCTGCCCTCGGGCCTACCATAGGGGTGACTAATATGAAGTTAAGGGAAGGTTTGGAGGCTGGCAAGTGGGTGCACTTGCCCAGCCAGCGTGACAGTACGCGACTGCACGCAGGTTCTGCAATGGCAGACCCTAGACACATCTTACGGCTGCTTCTGTGGGTGGCGCAACCAGCGCTGCAGGCCCACTAGCAGTATTGGCAGTTACAAGCCCTGGCACTCCTGGTGCACTTTACTAGGGACTAACAGTAAATCCAATGAACCAATCATGGACATCAATCACATGTACAGTTTTCAGTAGGGAGAGTATATGCACCTTAGCACTGGTCAGCAGTGGTAAAGTGCCCAGAGTCATTAAACCAAACAGAATAGGTCAGAGAGAGTATTGGAGGAAGGCAAAAAGTTTAGGGATGACCCTGCCAAGAGGCCCAGGTCCAACACAACCCCCTTCCAGCCAAAACGCAGGGTAGACCAATCACCACTGTGATGGGCTTCCCTGCTTGGGGCGATAGAACATGGACCTGGCCCGCAACAGCAGAGGCACATTCCAGTTCTACGCCAATCAGATCCTATTTTAAATCCTCTGTACATACTCTCAGGGTCCACCCAGCTACTCCATGGGGCACCCTTCTCTTCCTCTGTGGACACCACCTGTGCAGCCTCTAACCTTAACTTGCTCACAGGTGTGTCCCAACAGACAGTCATCAAATCAGAGTGGCCACTGACAGTAGTCAGGGCTGAGACCCAGGCCTCATGCCTCTCAGGGCTCCCAAACCTCTGTGGCCTCAGAGAGTGGGGGGCAGTAGCCCCAGGTGCTTGGCACCCTTTGTCCACTCTCCCTCCTGTCAGGTCAGGTATGTCATCCTGGCACTGACCCACCAGCTCCAGGCCTGTACCTGGCAGCTGAACCAAAAACTGGGGTGGGCTCTCCCACACCCGGTCCTCCTCCTTGGGGCTCTGTACCCTCCCACCTGAAGTGGTACCCCCTTCCAGAATTGTCAGCGCACCTGTGACAGGTGATCTGCACAATTCGCCCACCAGTTCAGGGGTGCTATCCTGCAACTGGGGCACCAGGTCAGGGGGGACACCCTGAACCTGGCCCTTAAACCTAGGGTCTAGACCCTCTAGTTGAACCGGGGTCAGAGGCGAGGACTTCCTCCCTCTGCACCCCCTTCCAGAGTACTGCCCACTCCCAACTGGAGTGGTACCCCTAGAAGTGAC
The DNA here is from genome assembly GCF_964263255.1 of Lissotriton vulgaris. NCBI lineage: Eukaryota > Metazoa > Chordata > Amphibia > Caudata > Salamandridae > Lissotriton > Lissotriton vulgaris. Next base: position 585,982,016 of record NC_141685.1, read on the forward strand.
ATGGGTCAGGACACTGATTACAGTGGCCCCGCCCTCCAGGTCAGACAACACCTGAACCTGGCTCTCCAACTCAGGGACCCAACCCTGCAGTTGAACACTTGCCTGGCGCACCAGGACTTCCCGGGGAGCACGCATGCCCCCCCTGAGGGTGGCACATAGCTCATGTGCCGTGCGACAGTCTGCCTGGCGCAGATCCCCCAACCCCTGTCCATCTGACAGTGCGGGAAGATCCCCCAGGACAGAAATGGTGTCCCCATGGTCATTCACTGGGGACGCAGCCCTGCTGGCTGGCCCCTGACCCACTGGTTCTTCCACTGGGGACTCCTTCCCCCTCTCGCCCCTCCTCTGGACTTCTGCACTCTCCCAACTGGAGTGGTACCGCCAGACACCAGAACTACTGGAGCTCTGTTTACAGAGCCTCCACGTTCTCTAGCCACTGGGGAATCCCCCTCAGCGGGTGACTCATCCGGACAGCCTAGGCTCCCCACCTGGTGTTCCCTTAAAGAACCATCCAGGCTCTGAGACTGAGGTTGGGCACTACCGGGACAAAACCCATTCTCACTCCTTCCCCTCAAGGACAGGACGTGAGGCCCTACACCCCTCTCACTACTACAGGACCTAGCTGGGCTACTCTGCGCCACTTCCACCACTCTGGGCTGGAAGATACCTGAGCCACTCCCCACAGGATCACACCCCAATGCCTCTCCAGACCCTCCGGAATCCACCACAAGGTCTGCCTCCAATGTGAGCTCCCTGGGGTCAGAGAACTCACTCTCAAACAGGTGTTGGCATAGCTCTGGAAAACTGGGACTTAAAGTATGCTCTCCCACAATTGGATTACACAGCCCCCTAGCAGGGTTAACCAAACTACCCTTCACCTCACCATCCAGCGCCTCACACACATACTCCACACCATCCTTCTGAGACTGGCCAGACAGTAGCAGACTGTCTCTGTCACACAACCCACACTCTTCTGGGCGGTCTTTACACTCACCCACCAGGACCTCAACCATGGGGGAATCCCTCCCACCACTAGGACCATGAACTCCTACGCCAGCCACCCTATTCCCTTCAGGGACGCTGCGCACTACTGGAGCTACCTCATGCCCTTGAACCTCCTGATGTATGTTAACCCCCTCCAAGTCAGGTGCCATATCTCTAGGTGCGCGCACTATGCTGTCAGCACTGGATGCCTTAATGTTGCTGCCACCATCTGAGCTGGACTCCACCTCCAAATCAGCAAAGCTCAATCTCTGAGCTACACACCTTTCTTGTTGCTGGGCTGAAGCCCTCCTGGCCTCAAGCCCCTCGAGCTCCAAGTCAAGTTTCCTCATTCTTAAGTCATGCGCAAGCTCCATTTTCATTTCTTCCAGGGCCATTCTTTTGGTCTCAAGTTCCAGTTGGATTTTTAATTCTGCTAGCTTCATTTCATGTTCTCGGGTGGCCTGTCTGTCCGCCAGCTCCTCTGGCGACAGACCTCGGCCAGAAACACTGCTACCCAATGGGGAGGTTGCACCCCTCCACTCTGGAGTCAGGGGTCCCTCCAGCTGCTGTTCTGCATCCTCAAATTCAAAATCCTTTCCAGGGGCATTCCTTGCCTTGACCCAGGCCCTCAGCGCCTTTTGGAACTGCTCCCTTCTGGAGAGTCCGGTCATGGAAATGTTCAAATTTTTGCAGAAGCTCTTGAGCTGTTTCCCGGTATAGTTTTCTAGTTTCTCCCAATCACAGTCAATAGAAGAAATGGATGGTGCCTTTTCCATTTTCACTGACACAGGCATGACTTCAAAAACACATGGATCAAAAAAAGGTCTGTGGCTAAGTTACTGGACTGCAATCACTGTGCAATGGTCAGAAGTTAAGGTATAGACACTGCAAATGTAAATTCGAAAATCCTCACCGCTGCGTCCAATGTAGGAAGGGGGAGGCTCTAGTTGGCGCAGTGTAGCACTAGCGACAAGCAGGGACTCTCTCTTCCTCGTCAGGGCTGAGGGTTACCTTCCAGACAACCTCTGCTTACCCTCTAGGTAGTGTGGCTTAAGCAGTCTTAGGCTAATCTTTGGGGCACATAGGGTTAAACATTTGCAATATCATACCATCACAACCAACCCACCACACAATGACACCAAACTGTATTTGTAAAAATATATATCTTTATATAGATTTCAAGCAGGCTTGTAAATACAGTTATCAAACTTTCAATATCGGTTCCAGGTTACTTGAGTTCAGGTTGCCACAGTTCTCGTTTAGCAATACGCAGTCTGTTGGGCCTTCTGCCCAGGTTCGACAAGGTTCAGTGTCTCATAGCGCCTCAATGCGCTCTCCACGTGGGCCCCGGGGGCCGGGCGCCGTGCGAGCCTCGGTTTCAGAGCAGGCTCGTGTTGGGAGTAGATGGCGCGGTGCGAGCTCCGATTGCAGGACGCTCGCACCGTGGGGATACAACACAGTACCTTTCGATTCTTTTGGAGCGGTCGGCTTCCAGGGGAGCTGTCCCACGTCGCGTTGCTTTTCCGGGGTCGCTGTTCGCTGCGGCTCTCAGCCGGGCAGGTCACGGGTCATCCGGGGCGGCGGTGTTCTGTGGCGGCAGGGTCCTTCCTTCGACGTTCGCTCCGATCTTGGAGTCGGCGGCTGTGTGGTGGCGGCAAGTGGCAGTACGGTCCCCAAGTGCAGGACGTACCCAGCCAAGTGCCGGTTGCAGCTGTGCGCTCACAGCTGAGCTGTCGGGCAGGATACCGACCAGAGGGGGGTTTATCATAGGCAGCTGTCCGTCTTCGCAGGTGGCTTGACGCAGTCAATCCGGGAGCTTGGACCGGACGGGTCCTCCTTTACTTTGCTCTCGGGCTCCCAGTGCAGGTGCAGTCACAGTGTTCGGGCCAGCGGCGGCTGGACCTCACGTTGCTCTCGCTGTTGCTTTGGGCCCCGGTCACGGTGCTTGGGGGGATGTCGATGCCTTGGATACGGGGAGTGTGGCAGGCTTGCCCAGCGCTCCCAGACCCTTCTGTCAGTACTGCAGCGATAAGCAGCACACACAGTCGCTTTCTTCAGGATGTAGCGCCCACTGGTCCTGGGGCGCTGGTCAGGGGGCAAGTTCAGCAGCAAGCCCTTGGAGATCTCTTCAGCAGAGTTTGGCACAAAGTTTCACAAAGCAAAAGTCTCTTGTAGTCTTTCCTTTTCCTCTCCTTCGGCAGCAAGGCACCAGACACAGGCAAGAGTCAGCACTCTTCCTTGTCCTTCCCGGTCCTTCTCGTCGGGCAGAGCTCCTTCTGTAGCACAAACAGGATCTAATTTACAAGGAGCAGGGCTCCTTCTTTTATACTGCATTTCTTTTATTCTCGCAGGCCAGGGGGGCCTTCGCATAGCCACTTTCAGTCCTTGAGTACTCTGGTGGGTGTACTCCGGCTTCTGCTTTCAGTGTGAGGGGCAGGCGCATCAGACGCCCCACAGGAGGTGGAGCCACCATTGTGTGGACAGGGGCAGCCAGAAGTACCTTGTTGATGGGGCTTCGCCCTTCCTGGGCCAGGTGTCGGCTGAGTCATCAGTCGCTCCCCAGGAGGGTGGAGCCAGCATTGTGGTGGCAGAGCACAGCAAGATTCAGAGTCAAGAGCCACTCCTACCTCCCACTAAGGTGTAATCTGCGCATTCACCACCTGTCATCCCCCAGCCCTGTCACTCACACATCCCAGACAGTCAGATACACATACCAGCAGAGGCGGGCTGAAATGGTTAAGCAAGCAAATGCTAACTTTCTAAAAGTAGCATTTGCAAACACAAAATACTAAAATAAACTTTACTAAAAGAAATATTTTATTATTCTGAGTTCAGGCATACTAAACACGACTCTCAACCGTGCTCCCTGAGCCGGCTGGGATTATAGGGTGTAATAATTCCAGCCGCTCGTTCTGGCCTAAAGGAAGCAGGTAGCCTTACAATAGTGAAATACGAATTTAGTTGTAATTCACTACTAGGACATGCCACGCACATCAGGGCTTGTCCTACCTTACACTTACAATGCACCCTGCCCTCGGGCCTACCATAGGGGTGACTAATATGAAGTTAAGGGAAGGTTTGGAGGCTGGCAAGTGGGTGCACTTGCCCAGCCAGCCTGACAGTACGCGACTGCACGCAGGTTCTGCAATGGCAGACCCTAGACACATCTTACGGCTGCTTCTGTTGGTGGCGCAACCAGCGCTGCAGGCCCACTAGCAGTATTGGCAGTTACAAGCCCTGGCACTCCTGGTGCACTTTACTAGGGACTAACAGTAAATCCAATGAACCAATCATGGACATCAATCACATGTACAGTTTTCAGTAGGGAGAGCATATGCACTTTAGCACTGGTCAGCAGTGGTAAAGTGCCCAGAGTCATTAAACCAAACAAAATAGGTCAGAGAGAGTATTGGAGGAATGCAAAAAGTTTAGGGATGACCCTGCCAAGAGGCCCAGGTCCAACACCCTCCAAAAATTGGTAGAGGTCCTGTCTGCCCCTTTTTATACTCTACTCTAAATGACTTTCTTAGACTTCAAGTTAAAGCGCCAAGAAGATGGCTGACCACTTGCCTTGAATGGCTCCTGTGTGATCCAAAGGAATCTTGCTCTCCTGAGGCTGTGATTGCGAGCCTGCTTGGGACCCTGCTCTCACAGAGGCCTTCTGCATTCTTCAGAGGAGTTGAGCAGGCCCCAGGGTGAGTAGCGCTGCAGCCATTGGCAGTTTGTCGTGTCTGCCGCTGGCATGGCCCCAAACAAAATGGTGGCGCCTGAGCACCCTGACTGTGGGACTGCCCGAGACACAGTTAAAGGCACCTTGGATTTGAAGGTGGTGCGTTTTCATTATTGCCCTGCCCTTGGGCTCCTGCAAGGTGGGACCAGATGGAGCTGCCCACAGGCTGAGTACAGCATGAGTATTCCACAGCCGCTCACCTGAGGAGGCTGTGGCGGCAGATGTCTTTTGTTCTGCAACAGGAGCGGCCATGAGTCTTCTTGATGGTGAGCGGGCCCTTTTGGGCCAAAGACCATGGCCCCGATGAGCTGGATGGATGGATGTGAATTTATAAAGCGCGAATTGCTGCCCGGAGGCGTCCAAGCGCTAGGATAATAAGGTGATCCTCTCAGGACGACTGGAAGGAATTAGTAAGGAAGGTTGAAAAGGAATGTTTTTAACTGCTTGCGGAATGAAGCACGGTTGGGGTTGGCTCTGAGATGTAGGGGGAGGGAATTCCAGGTCTTTGATGCATTATAGGCGAAGGTCCTGCCGCCAGACTTGGTCTTTTTTATTCTAGGGGCATAGCCATAAAGGTCTGGCTAGAGCGGAGGTTTCTACTGGGATGGTAATGGGTGACTAAGCCACGAGTGATCATTGGACCTTTGTCCCAGAAGGCCTGATGGGCAATGCACATGGCCTTAAAGAGGATTCTCTGGCGTACTGGCAGCCAATGAAGGCTGACCAGACCGGCTCTCACTGATTGTCTACGAGGAAGCTCAAGTAGTGAGCGAGCCTCGCAGTTCTGCACTGTCTGTAGTCTGCATAAGGTGTAATCTGGAGCACCGAGGTACAGCACGTTGTTAAAGTCTATACGAGACTGAATTAGACCCTGTATGGCTACCTGCTTGGCTTGCATGGGTAAAAGGGGAAGGACTTTCTTTAGCATCTGAAGGAGGCCAAAACAGGTAGCTGAGAGTTTTGTGGCTTGAGTATTGAAAGAGAGGGAGCTATCCAGCCGGTGGAGAGTGGGGATTGCTGCTGTGTCGCGCTGCTGCGGAGCAACTGGATCGCACACTCTCTGCTGGAGAGATGACTGGAGACTGGTGTGTTGGGCTCCACATGACATGTGAGGAGTTGCTTGGGGGGCCCAGGCAAATGTAGTGGGAGCAGCTGGGTCAGAGGGCGTGCTGACCCCTTTTCATCCCCTACCATCCCCTGGCATTGCAGACTTGTGGCACTGTAATAATCTCCTGCTGGAGGGCTACAATTCAAAAGACGTCATCACTTGGGAGCCCAGGGTTGCAGAACTGCTTGGCTGGAACTGGCCTCAAGACATTAGGGAAGTTCTCCCACTCAATCCTGGGTGAGACACTTGGATACACTCTCCAGGATCTATGTGAAGAGGGTTCTCTTCCAAGGCTGCGTTTTTCTCTTGGTGTTTGTGGTGCTGGGGCCAAGCTGCTGACATGGGCTGAAACAGTGGCCTCAAGACTCAGCAAATGAGCATTGATCAATTTACAGGGAAACGAAGGTCCATGGTGTGCCGTTTGGACCTGGTGGCAATTGAGTTCACCAAACTAGACTCGGAGGGCAAGATTGACTTCTGCTCCATAGAAGGTAATCGGCTGCGTGCCAATGTACGTAAAGTTTAAAGAGATCCTTGGAGACGCAAGCCATGGTCCAGAGCTTGCCCAAAGAGTTGAAAGAATTGCAGGCCACGGTCCACAGATTACCTGAGAAAACAAAGATTCTTAGTGGCCACCTGTAGGATTCAGACGGTAGGTCACAGAGATGCAAGTAATGTTTATTGGATTCCCCGATAGACATGAGAGAAACAAACTAGAATCCTTCTTGGAACAATGACTTTGAAACATTATGGATCCTACTCAGTTATCCACCTTCTTTGTGAAGGAGCAGGCTCATTGGGCGTTGGCCCACCAACCTCAGTTGGGCACTCCTCCAAGGACTTTGAGTGCTCAATTACCATGACAGAGATGGATTTCTCCAAAGGTCCCATAGTTATGGTGACCCCAAGCATGAGTGCCACACCATCTGAATACTCCCAGATTATACCTGCAAGGTGCAGCCCCTAAGATGCTCCTTCCTGGCCAACAAACAGAAACTTAAAACTATGAACATCACATATATGTTGCTCTTTCCCGCCAAGCTGCAGGTGGGGCTCAAGCATCAGTCTAGCTTTTTCACTTGACCAGAAGATGTGTGGATCTTGGTTGACAATGTGGATACACATGAGGTGGTCCACACATCTGGGAGGGGTAGTGGCCTGCACTGGATATCAGTTCTTTTGGTATCTGATCCACATTTATGTTTTTTTGCTACATACCAGAAGACACATGTTTGATAAACCATATAAATAATGTCTTTATCTAAATATCAAAATCAGAAAAATAATTCTATTAATTTCTGTTTATTTGCTCAACATTTGCTTAGATGTTCCATCTGCACATATAGATGTATATGTTTCTTGGCTCTTTATGCACTCCTAGTGAGCATTCGTAAGATTGTGAGATATTCTGCCAGTTAAAACATTGTCGTTCATGGGGAGTGCCTCACTAAAGTGTAAAGAATTAAAAAACAGCTATGTAGGGAATTAAGGTCTTAGGAAGATACTTTGACACAGCTTCAAAGGAGGGAGCAGGATGACCCCATATCGAAAGGTAAGGCAGTAGACTACAAGCATATGATAGGTGAAACATGAAACAGATTGGACAGATTTGCCCTGAAAGAGTACAGGCAGTCACTACACAAAGAGGTGGACAGGCCTGTTAGACTTTTGGCCTGATTTCTCCAGAGAGAATGACTACCTAACCTGATCATATCCCTGGTGATGGGTGATGGCAGGTCGTTCATGACAAAGGCCTTACTCAACAGTGAAGTCCTGAGGTATCTGAAGGCGCTATATCAGCAATGAAACAACTGTGATACTACATCAGTTGATGAGGTTTGGGGGGTCTCAACCTACTGCGAGTGGAGACTTCACGATTGGAAGATCTAGTTGGCTCTTGCTAAAGAGGAGATATTGGCAGTCATAAAAGACATGCCTAGATACAAAACAGCAGAGTTGGGCTGAAAGTGCTGAAACTAGACATGGAAGAAGGAGGGCTTCCCTTACCGGACATGGAACTATACTATATAGTGGCACAGCTCCAGCACGCTGCGAAGTGATGCACAGTTGGGTCTAACGGGGAAAAACTGTTGCTGGCTCGGGTGCAAGGTCCTATTGGATTTGAGTGCCTCTTTCGACACTGTTTCCCATTCCATCCTTCTTACTGCCATAAAATCCATCGGCATCAGTGGCTCAGCGCTCAGTTGGGTAGCCAGCTATCTTTCTGACCGTACGTTCCAAGTTTTCTCCCCTTCCTCAGCCTCTAAAACTCATCACTCCACCCATGGTGTCCCTCAGGGCTCTATTTTGAGCCCTTTATTCTTTAACCTATATGTTAGACCCCTCGCCACCATTGCAGAGCAAGCCGGACTTGTCATCTATTCCTACGCCGATGATACTCAGATCATCTTTTCACTCTCTACAGGTCAAAATTCCTCCACTTCATCTCTTCACTCTGGTCTTAATAACATAGCTAGTTGGATGCATGACAACAAATTAAAATTAAATGGGGACAAGACCGAGCTTCTTTTGTTTGGCCCCAATACCACTGTCTGGGGTCCCCAATCATAGGCCACAGCAGTTGTGCTCCCTACCCGTTCCCTCCAAGACAGCTCGCAACCTAGGCATCGTATTTGATGATCAGCTGTCAATGAGGCAACATGTGATCAAGGTCTCGGCCACCTGTGTTACCATCATCAGGTGGCTGAGAAAGCTCATATGGATGCTTCTAAGGGTGGGCGTAAAATCCGTTTCGCGGGCGAATTTGAGGATTTTCCGCGATTTCGCAATCCGCGAATCTCGCGAAATTGCGGTAAAATCCGCAAATCAGCCGGGACAAATTTTCAGCCAAGCAAGGGTTACAGCAGCAGGTGCAAAAGTTGAACCTAATTTCTTTGTAACCTTTTACAAAAGGGTTACAAACAAATTAACTTCAACTTGGACACCTGCTGCTAATTGCTTCCTCTGCGCCTCGTTGCCTACTTGCAACTATTCTCTGACCCTGCTCTGACCCTTGAAGCAGGGTCAGAGAATAGTTACAAGTAGGCAACGAGGCACCTGTCCAAGGAATTAAACCTCATCAGGAAGCACTTACAGATATAAAAAACAGGAAGAAGGAAGAGGATGGCAAATACACCCATTTTGAGTTGTCAGGAGGGGTTAAACTAAAAGAGACCTTTACAGCACAATTTTCATATGCATTTTGCTAAAAATAAAAAGCTGTATGTTCTGTAGGGGCAACTCAGGAATCTGTCCCTTCAGAGATCCGGCCTCTCTTTCTTTCTCTCGTTCTCTCGTTCTCTCTCTCCCTCTCTCTTTCCCTCTCTTTCTCTCTCTTTCTATCTATCTATCTATCTATCTATCTATCTATCTATCTATCTATCTATCTATCTCTCCCTCTCCCATAAACGACTGCATGGGTAACTTCGCTATGCAAGCGGCTCGCGAAGACGCAAAAAGCCCCGCGAACACGCAAAAAACCCCACGAACACGCAAAAAACCCCGTGAACACGCAAAAAAACAAAAATTCGCACAAATTCGCGAATTTTGCGTATCACGAATTCGCAAATCCGCAAATTCGCGGATCGCAAATTCGCAAAATTCGCCCATGCTTAGATGCTTCCCCATGACACCAAGAGAACCGTAGTCCAGGCGTTAATTACTTCTCGGCTGGACTATGGGAATGTCCTTTTTCTGGGTGCATGCAAGGAGGTGACGCGTAAACTTCAGACAGTTAAAAATATGGCCGTTCGATTACTCTGTAATCTTCCCAGAATCTCTCCCACCTCAGCCTCTCTGCGCAGCCTTCATTGGCTCCGCATTGAAAACCGTTCTAAATTCAAGGCCCTTTGTTTCATGCATCGCATTAAGTCAGGCATTGCCCCTTTCTACTTAAGAACTCTGGTTCATCAATACTGTCCCTCCCGTACTCTCCGTTCATCAACCCAAGAAAGATATCAGGTCCCTCGCATCAGGAGAGCCAGAATGGGCGGTCCCTCATTCTCTTACTTGGCCCCTTCCCTGTGGAATGCATTACCTCTCTCCCTACGTTCTGAATCCTGCTATCTTAGGTTCCGTAGAGATCTTAAGACCTGGTTATTCAATCTTTAGACCCTATAGATTCCTTAGAGACCTTTTCTGCAATTAACTGTCCTCTCTTTTCTGGTAAGCGCCGGGAAACCTCCGGGTAGCTGCGTGCTGTATAAAATTAAATATAATAATAATAATAAAGGTGCAGAAAATTTACCTTGATGCCTTATGGATGGGGCTCTCTTGAATGGAGGCTGCCCCAACGTGGTGAAGTGGATAGCATAGACATGGGAACGAACAATTAAGTCTGCATTGTGCAAACCTCAGTTCTCTAGAAACTTACCAATATGATGGCTACACCCCTCCTACACATTACAATAGATATGTCAGTCTCCGCGTCTGCAAAACACTAGGGGATCTGCATCCACGAGAGATGTGCATTACCTTTACAGAGGCACAGGAGACATTTGAGCTCGGCCCTGATTTGTCTTTACAATTTGCCAAGCTGACCAAAACATCTGGCAAGGTGCGGACTGGATTTCCATAAATGCCTGACCCATCACAGACATTGGAGGTGCTGCTGGACATGGGTTCTCCTCAGAGATCGATATCTCAACTATATAGTGCACCCAAATGCGATAGGCCTAAGGTACCACTGATGGCAAGACAGGACTGGGACTGAGTCCTCATGGACCCTCTGGGGTTCTTCTAATGAACTTTTTAAGCTGGCACATTTATATGCCCTGCATCGTGCTTATTTGCCACTGACGATATTGCATGAAATCTATCCAACTAGGTTGAATACGTGCCCAGGTGTGAGAAGGGGGAGGCGATTTTCCCCCTTTGACTTGGGAGTGTAAGGAGTTGGTGCCCCACTAGAGATATCATTGTGCGCCGACTTTGGGAGGTGACTGATATACACAGGCGCGGTGCGTCCATTGGGGCGTGGGTGCGTAGCCGCCCCGCCCTCCCACAGCCGCCTCGGCGTTAAATCTGAACTTAAGAAAACTGAATCAGTTCAGTTTACTTAAGTTCATTTCAAAGACGCCAAAGCGGGAGAACTGACATTCCAATCATGTCAGTCAACATGACATCACATCGCCCACCCCCTTCAGAGTCTGAAGGGAGTGGGCGGGGTGGCATCATGTTGACTGACATGATGATGTCACCAGGGCAAGCAACACAAGTGCGCATGAGTGGGGACGGAGGGTGAATTTTCTACCCGTGCCCACTCATGCACACTTGCGTTTGAACTTTTTTGCGCATGCCCATTAGGAGCCCTTTGGGCTCCTAATGGGCATGCTGTGGGCAAAGAGAAACCTGTGCCCCAAGAACCAGGATTGGCTGCGAGGGGCTGCCAGTCCCCATTCGTGACGTGAGGCGCCAAGGGGTCGGGGAGCCGAGGTGGCGTGGACCCGGACCGGCGGTGACTGAGGTAAGTTTTGGCTTTTTAATATTTAATATTTAACCCCCCCCCCCCTCCCGAGCGACATCACCCCCTTCCCAGCCGCGACTGGATTTGTGCAATATTACCCCCTTCCCCTCGCACCCGCGCGACCCATTACACCCCCCCCCCTCCCTGAGAATTGTGAGCCCGCCGAGACTGGCGTATTGTAGGTACAGAGGTTGGCAGATATACGAGGCAGTGCGGGAGACCCTGTGCACTCTAGGTATGTGCTGTGGGCATGCTGACCTCTGGCCTGGCTTCTCAGATGAGGCCTGGGTAGGCACAGGCAGGAGTCGCCTCTTGGGAGCAGGGTCGGGCGGAGTGGTGGCTGCAGTTGCACTGCAGCAAAAGTAGGTGTCCGGGAGAGGTGCAGGCCACATGCGGTGTGGAAAACAAAGGTGCCTGGAAGGAGAGACAGCCTCCCGGCGTCCGCAGATGAATATTCTGGAGCAGGGCCTTTCAAGGCCCGAGTCAAGGGGTGGGGGCAGCCCCAAGTTGTAAACCAGTGTGTGCCTGTAGGCACTTTAACTGATGATTTGGCAGTAGAGGCAGCGTTAGAGGAGGACGGTATGCCACCCTTTGACCTGTCAACCAGGCAGGTGTAGGCACGGCTGGGGCAGTATGATGGGGCTGGGTGGTCAATCAGGCAGGAAAAAGAAGATGGGGATTCCCTGCAGAGGCCCCATGTTGTGGAGGGAGTGGGGGTGGCAGAACAGGCTCCGGTGTCAGCAGCTGGGGGTCAGATTACAGAGGCTCGGCAGCCAGGGTTGGGGTCAGAGTAGCGGTCACGGTGGCAAGGGCTATAGCTTTTTAGAGGCAAAGGTCAAACAACAGCACCGATTATTGTGGGATACTGAAGAGCGATGTGAGCGCTTATGTAAGGAGAGAGGGACATGGTACAGGAATAAGGGTACACGCTGAAAAAAGCTAAAGGTATGGCAGTGGGTCTGAGAACAGACCTGTGGTGGTATGCAGCTCTTTGATGACCCAGTTAATAGCTCTCTCAGCTATGTTGGGCTTGTAACTTTTAAAATGCAAGTACAAAAATCATCTCTCTGACAAAAGCATTAACTGACCCTTTGAACTATCTACATTCTGTGCACTTTTGTGATCTGCCTGGTACCTGTTTCTTTGCAGCAGGCACATTACCGTTGCCCTGGGCAAAGACTTCCAGAATGGGGAAATGGGTGGGCAATGGACAGATGTTAGGTTAAGCGTGAAGGTCTGTTGATCACATTATAAATTCCAAAACTCCTCTCACTTTTTACATCATAGTGAGTAATAGTACCCAGCACTTATGCCAATGCCTACTATTGATTTGCCAACACTAATCCAAAGAACCCCTTTTTACCTAAATTGAAACCACAATTGCTTTATTAACCTTCTTCCATTCTCAAAATTGCTTGAAAATGCACCATTTGCCCACGCTTTCCAAAGTTTTCTCTGGGGAGTACCCTCCAGAACCGCTCTTATGTAGCTCAGGCTCGCTCGCTACAGTGCACTCCGCCGCAACGTTTACGCCCACCTCTTTCAAATGTCACCAGCCACCACTGGATATACAGATAAATAACCCTGTCCCTAGTGGGAGTAGGGTCTATTATACATTTGCACTGCTGGGGTTAGTGTTAGCAAACAGACAGATTGCTATAAGATAGCTATCCCCTATGGGCCCTACATATACACAATGGAACACCAACACAGGAGAATGGGGGCTAGCCGAAGAATGACAATGCCAGAGGTTAGAATGGACGACTAAACGGAAGAGAACTGTTTATAATTGGACGGGAATGCTGCATGAGCTTCAAGCCCCGCTGCCGGAGAGGAGCCCCTGGAGTAGTCCAGCCGGTCTAATGCCACCACAAGATAATACATAGGGGATGTTTGGAAGAGGCACTATAGGTAAGAATTATGGGTGTGGGGAACCCAAGCAGGAAGTGTAGGAGCTGGAAGGGCAATTGTGCATGCATGTAGATATATGGCACCTGTAGTGCCAAGTAAACTGTGATGCCTAAAGTTGTACTTTGTGCGGTTACATGATAACATTGTAAATCATTTTTTTTTAAAACAGTTAAAGCGTTCAAACTCACAAAATGAAATGTCTAATACTTTTATCATTCATGCAGTTTTGACCATATTCCTAGCCCCCATTTATTTAATTTTTGGAGTTTTACACAATCTTATTTTATATCTAGAAAAAGGACAGACAACAATGTTTGCAATGAATGAATGCGGCTTTAATCGAATATGTGTTTACTCCATCTTTCTTTTGTTTGGGCATCAAACAGTACACCATTTTCTGGTTAAAATTGTTTGGCCATATAATCTTACAATAAGGCAGCTCACTCTTCAGTGCAGTAAGTAGTAGTTACTTCAGGCAGCACTTCACGAACGCAATCTGTAACCATAGCTTCATCGATAGAGGATGTTGCACTTTACCATCTTCAAACCTATTCTGCATATTAAAGGGTAAGTCCTAGGCTGAGATCCCACGTACTCGGACAATGTTTCATATGTCTGTAGTCCTAGATGCGGAAGGCTTCAGCAGTTTACGTGTGCCAGAGATGTCATTGCAGAACAGAGTATCTCTGATCCAGTTTGCTACCCTGGAATTGGGACCACTTCGCCAGCACAAGGGCTGTGAAGCACCTCAGTGGGGTACAGCACCCTTTACAAAGTCACAAGAGGGAAAACTCCATCTCACATTGCAGCACAATCTCTAGTTTCTGTGTAAGTTTGGCCCCAGTAAGCTACTAATTGGAAGAGCCAGGCCAGGTGTATCAAGTCAATATTCATGTGTGAACATTTTCCACATGCAGCTTCCATAACCAGTCGGAGCGTGTGTGAGTGACTGCACCCGCTCGCATGGGGATGTCTGAGGTGTCCATAGTACCCCATTTCCCCCCTCCAGAGAGCTGCCTCGGGAGGGGCACTGACCTTTTTGTGGCGCACTGTGAGTGCGTCGCCTAAGGTCCTGTTTGCAGGTGTGCCACTGTCTATAATACAGCACAAGTGCAGAGGCAAAGGGATTCCCAGATTTGCATAGGGCCACACCCTCACCCAAAGGATGAACACCCTCTGAAGACAGTGCTGGCGCTACGTGTGTGCCACCGTTATCAGTATGCCAGAACGGGCTGTACAAGCATCTGCGGCTCCCTTCTGTAATACCATTGTGCCCCGGAGGTGTGCAAAGTACCAGCAGTACATGCAACAGGCACACATGTGTAAACTAATGTTATGTGTAACTGTCAGCAAATGTGTACATTAAGTTTGGGAATGATTTTCAGAGCACTGGCAACTGGAGGTAACTAAGCTCTTGGCCTCTGACCTAGATGATAAAAACTATCACAATATGTAGATGATGTGCAGGTCGATCTAAAGATAATGATTCGTTCACTACAAACCTTAAAGTTTGAGCGATACAAAAACCCTAATAAAGAAATAAAACAAATAATAAACTCGAAAGAAATAAAACAAATAATAAACTCGTTATTTTTCTACTGCTAAATATTTGCGCATCATTTCTGAGACTGTCAACTGGGTCTGGTTTTAGATGTCTGGTCTGGGTCTGGTTTTAGATGTCTGGTCTGGTTTTAGATGTCTGGTCTGGGTCTGGTTTTAGATGTCTGGTCTGGGTCTGGATCTGGTCTGGGTCTGGTTTTAAATGTCTGGTCTGGGTCTGGTTTTAGATGTCTGGTCTGGGTCTGGTTTTAGATGTCTGGTCTGGGTCTAGATGTCTGGTCTGGGTCTGGTTTTAGATGTCTGGTCCGGGTCTAGATGTCTGGTCTGGGTCTGGTTTTAGATGTCTGGTCTGGGTCTGGTTTTAGATGTCTGGTCTGGGTCTGGTTTTAGGAGTCCCCTTGACATGTACGAGTAATGTGTTTTTTCTTTTTTAGTTTTTAAACTGAGTCAGTGTGTATGGTGGTAATGTAAATGCTGTGGAGTGGAACTCGATAGCTGGCCTGCACATATACATTTTCTTTGGACGACGTCATGTAATAACAACCTAGATTGATTAAGACTATGTATATTTGCGCAGCTCCCTGACGAGTTCCTTTCTGTGGCAATCGGAGAATTGCCTGGAGGGAGGGCCAACATGAAAGAGATTGCCAAATCGAGCCACTGAGGTGTGGCGGATTTCAGTTTGAAAGCAAAGCCGGTGGAAATGTATCCTGGAGCTTGTTACTTACCCAAACACTCGGCGCCGCACAGCGGCTTTCTTTTCTCCTGAAGGCCTGAGGTGGAACAGGAGATAACGTCTCCAAGACTTCAGCGAAATTCTTGCCATACTCGGAAAGTATGGCGGTCGAGGCAGGAGAGCTGTGAGGGAGGTCTGTGCAGTCGGGCACGAAGGAATATGACCGCCAGTCAGACCAGGCCGCAAACTGCTGGGGTAAGACCACTGCTTCATTTTTTTATCCGTTCAAGGTATTTTGACTTTGCTACAAATACGATACCCCTAGAGCCAATTCCAGTTGACCAGTAACAATGTTTTCTGCTGGACCCGACGATTTCTGAATGTGAAATTTGAACACGCATTAAAAACTATGCGGGCAGTTCTAGTTGATTCCAGTTGAATATTTTAAATGTTTTAGTGTGTTAATTGCATGTATTGACTACGATTGGTATTTGTATTTAGAAATAACATGTATTTTTTTGTGCAATTAAACGTAAGAGAGGATGTGACCTTAGGGCAGAGCTGCACTTTGAAGCCGGGGAACCAGGTTCGAGCCTGTGCGTTTTACTCGGCATCCTGTGATCCTGGGCAAATCACTTCATCTCCCCGTACCTGCCAAAAACGAATGTGTCCCTGTGTAACATAACTGGTGCTCATGTAAAGCGCTCCAATATCTTCGGTTCGAGCTCGTGCTATATAAATCTGCAAAAAAAAAAATAATAATAATTTGTGCTGGAGTCAGTATTAACCAGGGATTAACAGCAAAATATCGTTTGTGATAATGTGCTGAAAAATGCTGATTTACAGGAAGACGTGTTATTTTGTGTGTATTCAATTTCAAAGATGTTTAAAGAAGATGTGGAGAAGTGTGGCTCAATGATTACAGCGGCAGACCCTGATGCCGAGTCTAGCCTGGGACCAGGGTTCAATGCCTCAGCGGGTCTTGGACTCAAAATTCCATGGACCTGATAATTCTCGCCTCAGTGTCTATTCCAATCATGGAGTCCCACTCTGCAACTCTGGGCAATAGCTTGCTTAATCTCCACAACAGCCCCCACAACGCTAAGGATGCCTGGCCACCACCTTGGGGCTGCCCAGGATTGGACGCCTCACAGGGAAAGCCAGGATGGGTTCCATAGCGGTATTTGTACAAGCGCCTTGAGACACTTGCGGGTGAGTAGTGTGCTATACAAGTATTTCCGTTTGGTGGGGGTGGGGGGGGGGGGGCGATATGGGGGACAGTATATAGGGGAGGAGACAATTTGTGTCAAAGATTAGAACTTCCCAAAAATAAATTTAAAAACTAGGCTATGATGTGAAATTCTGGTGGAGTTGAATCAAAAAAGCTCTTTTTTTCTGGGTTTTGCATTTTTCCTAATTTTTGTGCTTTCAACCTACTTCAAGTATGTAGTGGAAACCGGGATGAAACCAAATAGTGATCCTAAAAAGCGATAGATTCCTGAAATCTGAGTTCAGCAAGGAGTCAGTGGTGTAGATCCCTCAAGGTTTTCCCAAAGAAAATAACTGTTGAAATAACATAAATATTATATATATATATATTTATATATATATATATATATATATATATATATATATATATATATATATATAAACACAGAGTTCGTAGCTGATCCCAAGCCACTGGTTCGGCGGGCTCACGGCTGGGGTAGCCACCCCCAAACTACTCACACGTGAAATCCGGCGCAATCCTTTCCTCGTAAATCAAAAGGAATCACACAGGAGCCGTGGCCTCTATTTTAGTGCAGATTTATTTCAGACACAAAAACGTCCTTTTTTCTCTATTTTAGTGCAGATTTATTTCAGACACAAAAACGTCCTACGCGTTTCGGAGTGGAACACTCCTTCGTCACGGGCAAACTTTGTGCATTACATCTTAGTTAATAAAGTTAATCAACAGGTCACGTGATGTAGTAAACATAAACAAAATACTTTTCCATATTATACATCATATGAGTATTTGCAGTATTGATAAAATTGTTCAAGGTTTTTAAGTATCAACGGAAGATCAATGACTAGCATTTCCAGAACAGTATTTGAGCATATTTAGGAACTCGCTACTTTATACATATAGCGTTCGAGTGACACACTCAAATGGCACTCAATGATTTAAAACAATTAAGACCATCTCACAAGTGAAAAATTCAAAATGAGGAATAGTGCTTAAGTCTGGTCGACATAAATACGGTTAAAGTAAATACCGTAAAAGAAAATTAAGGTCGGCCGTTTGTGGGTTTTGAACCCCTGTTGGTCAAAACGTTAAGCAGTGGTGTATTAGTCCACCGCGCCACGGGAGAGTTATAGCTCATGTCTTCCCGAAAGAGTGCTGTTTGATTTGAGTTCGCTTCTGTGAATGGTTTGAATAACTGCTGAAATCAGTGTCAACATTGAGACTGAAATTCTATTTCGTTGGTTATTAAATGCCCCAGTGGGCAAAATGTGTTGTACTCGTATAAAATGGTGTCAATTGAAATATGTGAATAGTATTGATAATTCTCAGTATCTCACGAAAAAAACATTTTATCAACCTTACACAACACTGTTTGGAATAAACCATACAATTCCTGAAACGAAACCTCTGTATAAACAAAGTATCAGCACTCAATTTACGCACTGTTAGCCTCAGTCTCATAGAGTCTTAAATTGTTTAAGAAACATGGTGGTCCTGATAAACACATACATATAGGTAAGCATGATTCAATAATGCCCCAGTGGGCTAAATCAAATAAGAGAATGAAGTTGGAGTTCTGCCCCTGTGGGCAAGCTGTTCAAAAGATAGCCACTTCATCTTTTCTTCCTCAAGTATCTGTTACCTTGAAAAAAGACAGAACTCTATTAAAATCATCGTATTGTAACAAAAGTTACTGAAGAAGTCACACAAAATTTCTAAAAACAGCAAGCAGTAACAACGGCAGGTATGTATCAACAAATTGAATCAAAACATATATTTCAATGTAAATGTACAGATAACTCTTCATCCATATTCAACCCTTGGGGCACCATGGTGTTGAATCTGATTATAAATTTGGATTCTAATTTTCTGAGTTCTAGCAATCTGTTGCCACCTCTTGTATTAGGAAAAACACAATCGATGGCAGCAAATTTGATAAGATTGGCATTACTGTTGTGTTTCTCTTGAAAGTGTCGGGAGACTGGGTATGTTTTATCATTCTTGGTGATGGCCCTTAAGTGTTCTAACACTCTTTTCTTTCCTGGATGGATGGTGCTTCCTATATAATACTTGGAACAAGGACACTTGAGAATGTACACCACATATTCCGTGTTGCAATTTAGGTGTTTTTGTATAACCCATGGGGCATCGTCATTATTGAATTTCACTGTTTTGATGCTGCTACTATATTTACAGGCCTTGCATTGATTGCATGTGAAAAACCCTTTAACCGCATTTTCTTTCTTGGGCGTGGGGATCATGTTGTTACATAATTGGTCTCTTAAAGACTTGGGTTTGCGAAAAGTGAGAGATGGATAATCTCCTATACAATCATTCAAATCCTTATCTGTTTTAAGCACTTCCCAAAACTTTTTTAGGCTCCTCCTAACCTCCCATGCATGAGTGCTATAGGTAGTGATAAACCTTATAGTTTCTTTAGGCTTAATGACTGCATCGGGTTCCTTAGGGAACAGTAGTTCGTGGCGATTGAGAGCTTCTACTTTTTTAATCGCCTTTGTCACAGTTTTAGCACTGTAGCCACGTGCTAGGAAACGCTCTTGCATGATGTTTTTTTCTTTTTCAAATTTGCTGATGGTACTGCAATTTCTGCGAGCCTGCAGAAGCTCCCCAAAAGGTATACTTTGTATGAGGTTGTGTGGATGGCAACTGTCAGCATGTAGTAGACTGTTGCCAGCCGTAGATTTTCTGAATAGTGAACTTTCTATGGTGTCATTTTTTGTCTCCAGTTTAAGGTCCAAGAATTCCATAGTATCTTTGCTAATTTGGTGTGTGAATTGGAGATTCATATCATTAGTATTGAGGATCTCTACAAATTCAATGGCTTGTGCCTCAGAGCCACTCCACACACAGAAGATATCATCTATGTAGCGTAACCAGAGGACGGCATGGGTTTTGAAAAGATCGATGTTGCGGACCACCTGCTCCTCCCACCAGCCCAGGTACAGACCTGCAAAGCTGGGGGCGAAGCAGGTTCCCATAGCCGTCCCCTGGATCTGCCTGTAGATGTTCTTATCAAAAAGGAAAAAATTATTACTCAAACACATCTCTATCATTTTGAGCAACATCTCTGTATGATGTAAATAACTTGCTGGTCTGCTGTGGAGAAAGTATTTGCATGTGTCAAGGCCTAAAGTTTGTGGAATGCTCGTGTAGAGACTGCAAACATCCAGTCCTAACATGAAGTACTCAGAAGACCATTCCATGCCTGATATATGTCTAAGGAAATCGCTGGTGTCTCGGACATAGGATGGGAGGGATTGGACCAGGGGTTGGAGAAAGTAATCTACGTATTTGGATGTATTCTCCAAAGCACTCCCACATGAAGAGACAATGGGCCTCCCTGGTGGTCGTTGGGCGTTTTTGTGCAGTTTAGGGAGCAAATATAATACAGGAAGTTTAGGGTATTTGCATGCCAAATAGGAAAATTCATCCGAGCTTATTATGCATTCATCCTTCCATTCTGTGATCTGTTTCTCCACCATTGACATTGCCTGATTATAGATTAATCTGGTGGTTTGACAGTACCTACTGGAATCGGATAATTGTGAAAATCCCTCTTGTTTGTACATGTCTACAGGCCAAATGACCACATTTCCCCCTTTATCACTCTGCTTAATTACAAAATCACGATTCGATTCTAATGTGTTCAAGGCTTTTTGCTGTTTAGGGTTTAAGTTTGTTCTTTGGTTTGTTCTGTGATTTTTTAGTTTCTTTAGTTCATTAACCATCCCTTTCTCAAAGCAGTTTATTGCTTCACAATTGATCTGAGGCAAAAACACAGATTTAGGTTTAAAAGGAGTTTCTGCAGTCAAATCTACAGGAAAGGTTGTATCCACTATTCCTGCCAATTCTTGAGCCACTTGGAAAGTCTCAATGTCATTTATTTGGACATCCAAAAGTGAACTGGGTTGTTCAGTATCCTGTTTTTTGGGCTTGTTAGAAAACCACTTCTTCAATTTCAGTTTTCTTACATAGTGGAATAAATCTATCCTACTTTCCGTATAATTGAATCTAGACGTAGGGCAAAATGATAGGCCTAGCATTAAAACATCCAATTCAACATTATTAAGTTTATAGTTAGAAAGATTTACCACGGTTCGCGTCTTCATGTTTTCTTGGCAAACCTGCCCCTTGTTCTGGTTCCCACTGGGCTGTCTGATTGCATGGAGTAGTTTTGTTTTCTGCCTCCTCTTCCTCCTCTGCCACGACCTCTTGCCGGGCTGTCGCTGATGGTCATTGTATTTGACTTGTCTATTGTCAGCAACTCGTATTCCTTTAAAAATCGGGCTTTTAATACTTCTGCTTCATTTCCTTGTTCACTATTGGTTGTTTCAGAATCACACTGCAGGATTTGTTTCGTTATTTCAGATACTCCACTGCTTGAGGTTGTTGGTTCTTCCCCTCCTTCCGCTCCTTGTACTGGTTTCGTATTTTGTTTGGCCTGGCTGGCCTGTTCATTTCTCAACTTCTCGAATTTCTTACCAAAGGTCAAAATCTGGCCGTTTTTATAGTCGATTTCGTCTCTTTCAAACTTGGATAATTTTTTCATTTTAATTTCTTCCTCCAGCTTTCCCAATCTTTTATTCATTTTCTCCATTTCAGTCTCAAATTCTTCATTGCTTAATAGTTCCTTAAGCATCACAATTATTTCTTCGCTCTCTAGAGTAAGTTTGGTACTTTCCTTTTCTGCAAATTTAATTAGTAGCTTCAACATATTCATGGAGCAATTGTGGTTATTTTCCATCCATTCCGATATCAATTCCGGGTCAGGTTGTTGGAGTGTTGGGGTTATAAATATGCGCAAACCCCGAGGTATACGATTAGAATCCACGTAGTGTTGCAAAGCCGTTGCTTCCCACCACTTGGACTGTTCTTTCTTTAGCACTTTCCACAACGTGTCCCATAGTTTTCTTTTATCTTTTAGCGCATTGGGTGCGGGAGTAATGTTCTGTCCGCCCTCCTCAATGCGTGCCGTTTTGTCAAAAAGTTGCAGCGCTGCCGCCTTCCGCTTGCTGTTTCTGGTGTCTGCCATTGTTGTTTACGGTATTACCTTCACTCGTAATTCCCGATTTGCTTCTCGGGCTGCACGTCTGCTGGCGCTGTGAGTAATGTTGTACTCTCACGCGTCTCTGCCGATTGACACGATGTCCCTTCCGCCTGGATAGCAGCTCCCGTGGTGTGTCACTCGGTCTCACCCGTCAGGTCCGATACAAGCGAACACAGCTCCCTGCTTCCCTTCCTCGTACCTCGACTGGTGTCCCGGGTAGGCACTCCTCCTGCCGCAGTGCCTCAGGCGGTGTTCTTCGTGTGGGCAAGGGTTTTTTGCAACATAAACACAGAGTTCGTAGCTGATCCCAAGCCACTGGTTCGGCGGGCTATATATATATATATGAAACAATCCTCAGCTGCCTTTCGCCCGGAGCCCAAATGCTGGAGACCGCTGCGCAGGTAGAAGGAAGGAGACCTCAGGTGCAGTGAGTAATCTTTTCTTTATTGTACCTTCGAGGAAGCGGCACACAGCATGACGTTTCGGCCTACACAGAGGCCTTGATCACATGACGCACGCTGGGAAAAAGGCAATTTTTAAAGTGCTAGTGCTAAGTGGGAATACATTCCAATTGGTAGGTTTATGGTCACATGATGCACCCACTCATAGATACAGACAACAGACTGTGAATTTCAAACACATCTCGGGATAATCCCTGGGTTAACGTCATGTTGTAACGGTGGATACTGTATCAAATAAAGTGCAAATGCAATTACATATATATACACAGTGTAAACAAAGATCAATGGATGAATCCAATTGTGCAAGTCCAAAACGATGTGCAAAGTGCAATGTGCTTCAAGAAGATCATACTTAACACATATATACCATATACAATATATACCCTGTACAAAAAGTCATGTATAACACCTGATTAATAAGTTAATACATACAAGAAAATATATATAAATTAATGAATCCTATATCATAAATATATAAATATATATGTTAAAACCATGACTGTACAGTGCATTGTAAATAAATCTATAGATGAGCACAACACCGTTCATTCGGGATGAGATCTATAGTATGCGAGAATAATATTATAGCGTAAATGTTTTCGCTCTAATACCCAGATCGCAGCATCCCATTATAAATGCACAAATTTGTTTACACATACGCTGAGCTGGAAAGATCACGGGCAGAGGAGATGTTGACCCCCCCCGAAAAAAGAGAGGGGAAACCATCGCAGCCTCTGCCCCGCTACCATCCACTATGCTCATAAATTGCCTGAACAGACCAATACCTAGAACCGGATGTACCTTAGTGAATAGTGAGTAACAAGAAGATAAACATGTGCACTTTTTTATGTGAGTATTTTTTCAAGATTTTTTGTGACTCTGTGACATTGTTTTCTCCTACTCTTTCTCAGTAATATATATAAATACACATTAATATATATATATAATATATATAATATATATATATATATTAATATATATATATATATATATACATATATATATATTCACTAAAAAACCATAGGTTTTAGGCACGTTATAGTTAGGAATTAGCATTTTTAAACACCTTAGAAATTCACTGAAAAAGCATAGGTTTCAGGGGTGTTATAGTTAGCTGGATATTTCTCTCATACAAAACCATTGAAATTCCCCCGTTATCTCCTTCGATGCTCATGACGATCTGAGTTTGTCATGACCGTTAGAACGCTCGCATGCTGGGCTAATTGCCCTGCTGTGCGAGCGTTCTATGAAAACGGGTGTGGTCATGACGAGCTCAGCTCATCATGAGCACACGAGCACTGTGCTGCATGATGAGCTGAGCTTGTCATGAGCTTGGGGGCGAAGTTCGCGCCCCCCTCTCCTCCCAGCACAGTGGGGGAATGTGCCCAGCAGCGAAGGTGTTAAAGTTAGTTCACCTAACTATAACTCACGTGCCCGCAATGCATTGCTGATGACATCACATATTACATCACTCATGACATGGTCAGTGACATCACTCATGGCATCGCTAATAACATTTCAAATGATCCAGTGAATGTGTGCTTTTTTTGAAAATTAAATATGTTTTATATATGTATATGTAAAGGTCAAAGGAAGAATAAATGGGTATATAAGTGTCTAAATGGATGATTATTTTTTTTAAATTGATTGTATAACTCATTGATCAAGAGTATCTTAATGAATATATGGGTTAGTGAGTAATGTTTAAATATATAATAATCAGTATCAGTCTCTCACTTTGTATATAAGTTTCTGCATGGGTTGGTGAATAGCTACATGAGTGTCTATATGGGTTATTGGTTATTAGTTGTTTTTATGAGTATCTGTATGAATGTCTGAGTGTCTGAATGGATCAGTGGGGGGTCTTACGTAGTGCATAGTTCCATGAATGAGTGACTCACTGCTTGTATGTTCTGAAGACAGCATGTATGCAGGACTGTATGGTGGATGAGTGTGTATATGGGTGTGTTAGTGAATGAATGACTGGCTCACAGTGTCTTTATGAATAACTACATATGTTTTAAACTAGTATATGAGAGTAGTGGTGTATATAAGTGAGTGTATGTGAGAGTGAGAGATTGGAAGAGTTCATGCATAAATAAGTGTCTGTTTATATAAGTGATTGTTTAAGACAGTAAGTATGTGTATGTTTCTGTAGAAGTGAGTGTAGTGGTGAGTGTAGGTGGGGATCAGACATTGAGGGTATTGAGACTCCCCCCATGTCCCTACAGGGCACCCAGCATAAAGAGGCCAGGTCCCTGGACTTACTACCGGCACTCAAGGAGGCAAGGTGGGCCCCCGTCCTCCTCATGACGCAGCTGAGCTTCCCCTCCTGCCGCGGTGTCACTTCTGCTTCCGTCTGGCGGCCCCGCCCACAACCAGGCGGGCCGCGGACGGCGGCGGCAATCTTGGCTCTCGGGGGAAATGAGGGGTATGCTCCCTCCGTGCTAAAACTGTGCAGCGGGGTAGGCACCCGCTTAATTAAGCAAAGTTGCATGGTGGGCACCCGCGCATCAATTAACATACCATGCCACGACGCAGGGTGGGCACCTGCTTAACTTAAACATCGGCAAAGTCACGGGGTGGGCACCTGCGCAATTACATCCAGATAATCGGCATGGCACCCGCCATCACTGCATGATGGGGGAATCCCTATGTGAGGTGTACCCTCTAGGGCAAAAGATGGACTGAGCGCTGCGGCGCCACCGCCCTCCTCCTGGCATGAAAATAAATGTAGCGCTCCCAAGGCGCTAGTCAAAGCAAAAACCCAGGAGTAAAGAGCACCAAGCCAAAGGTCCCAGAAGTCTGCAAACCAGGAAACGCAGGCAAAAGGTTCCAGGGCATAGCTGGGCCAAGGGGGGCAGCCCTCCTGGCAAGTCCTCCTGGGCCCCAGCAGCAGCATGCCCTGCAGCAATCTGGATCCCAAAGCAGAACATTTACATGGGGTCACAGCCCCTTCTTTTATACACCATTTCCCATTTTCACACAGCACAGGGCTAGGAGAGAACCAGATACAACCTGTTTAGGAGCACTTGAGCACTTTGTTTAGCTCAGCTCCTCTCCGCTATTCATAAGGCAGGCCAGGGACATTAGATGCATTACAGAGGGTGGAGCCAGCATTGTGGAGGGAAGGCACAGCCCTATTCAGGTCCCAGGTGCAACTCCTCCCTCCCATCTACATGCAGATCTCCCTATTCACCACCGGGCAGACCCATCCTGGCTCCTGGAGCCAAGAACACTAGCCAGCCCCTGTCAATCACAAGCCAGACATACAATTCACATCAGGCAGGCAGACACTGCACACACAAATGCCAACTTCTAAAAGTGGCACTTCCCACTAGCCACAATCAATCTGCGCACACCATTGCGCAGCAGTTATTCTCACGAGTCCACACATACCAAACTTGCCCCTGCGCTCCTCTCACTTCAGGAACTACCAGAGACACACATATCCCCCATGCATTCCTATCGGAGGGCAGGCCAGTCTCACCACACATACACAAAAAGCGCACACACCTTACACTGGACCACAGTGAAAAAGTGCGCAGAGGCCTAAAATCATCAACACCAGGTTACAGAAACAGGCTAGGAGAACTCAAAAAGTTTCGGGGTGAACTTGCCAAAAGTCCAACACTTAGCATATATTTATAAGTCTCAAAAACTTTTATGAAAACCTAACATTCACTGGAGGATGTCGTCAGTGAAGTCATTTGAGATGTCATCTGTAATCATATGAGTGATGTAACTGGCCATGTCATGGGTGATGTAATATGTGAGATCATAAGCAGTGCATTGCGGGGCGTAAGTTATAGTTAGCTCAGGTAACTATAACTACTGAATTTCAGTGGTTTTGTAAGAGTGAACTCTGTGACTTACTATAACGTCCCTGTAATCTTTGCCTTTTTAGTGAAATAAAAATATATGTATATATATTAGGCACTTGCCTTGTATATTGTTATGATGGTTTAAACGTTTTAATTTGAATTTGCTTAACTATTCAGGATTGATATTAGGAAATTTAACACATAGATTATATGATGGATTTAAATTATGTATGCAGTTGGCCTGGTATCTTGGCACTTGCTGAGTAAGCTGTAGTCAGATAATGTGTTAGTTATATTGGGCACTTGACCAGTATGCATATGTGATATAAAAAGGTATAGGAAAATA
Organism: Lissotriton vulgaris; assembly: GCF_964263255.1. NCBI lineage: Eukaryota > Metazoa > Chordata > Amphibia > Caudata > Salamandridae > Lissotriton > Lissotriton vulgaris. Next base: position 586,008,376 of record NC_141685.1, read on the forward strand.
TTGATTTATATTTGAAATATGTTATTAATGTAGATTTAGAAACCATAATGCTAACATCACAATGCATTTGGGAATATTTATGTTTGTATTGTATTAATGGAATACATTCAAAGATGACCGCCATGTTCTCTGCACAACTATCAGGTCATTTTTAGTGTCGATGACAATAAACTGTTTAATAGCCAATTCTTGTTTGCACAAGTGCAGTGACAGAGGCTGTCAAAGCCGAAATGGCATTGACGCTGTATATACTGCTGTGCGAAGTATTAAATAAATAATAATTCAACAACTCTCAGAGTGCCGGTCTTACTATGAATATGGTATGGTCTGATATATATATATATATATCAGCAGGGGATTGCGGGCGCGCAAGTTATAGTGAGTACAACTAACTATAACGGGGGAATTTCAATGGTTTTGTATGAGTAAAATGTCCAGCTAACTATAACTGGTGTGAAACCTATGGTTTTTTCAGTGAATATATATATACATATATACATCTACCTTGAGGGAAATTGATACGGGGAGTCTGGAGGAGGAGGATAGAGGAGCATGACTGAGTTGTGAACTTCAGGAATGCAGACAGCACCACCTTCAATATGGAAAATAAGACGAAGACAGTGCAGTTGATGGATTTGTTGTGATTAAAGTTTTGTTGTGCTAAAAGTTGCAAATCAAAGAAAGACACACAGAAATAAGTCAAAAAGGATGGAAGAAAACAAAGAGTAAGTTTTTCAAGCCTAGTTGTCAGGGAAGTAGAGCTCGTCCTCAAACTCTGTGAATTGAACATGGAGTAGGTCAGCTAACAGAGAAGAGCTTCCGTCACCTAAGTTGGTGTCCTCTTCTTCCTGCATGGATTCACATATTTTATAATCTGGTGGTATGAAGTGCTGATTCATCTTGATCACTGTTAACCTCTCCACATTTGTGGGCGAGAGGCGGGACCTTTTTCAAGTGACAATGGCACGAGCAGCACTGAAAACTCATTCCGAAGACACGCTTGCAAGTGGGCAAGACAAATAATTTATAGCCAGCCTGCTGAGCAGTGGCCAGTAAGGCCTTTTCCCATTCCAATACACCAATGGTCACGATCAATGTAGACCTCTGTTGGGTCATCCACATAGGCCTGCACCATCCACTCAGGGGCCTCCCTGGGTGGTACTCCACTTTGCGTACCATGTGTTTCCTTTGCATCAACACTGGAGCGAGCAAACCCTTGCCGAGTTTTCCAACCCGCATCCGGCAATATTATGGCTGGGCCTGGTGCAGGTGATGACGACGAGGATACTGTTGCTGCTGTTGGTAACGGCTGTGAGGGAAAGTGACTGCCTTCGGCCACAGAAGTGGACCTTGACGCCGGATGGCCTGCTGCTTCAGTTGTACTTGTGGTGTTTCCTTCAATTTCCTGCCGCTCTTTTTTGAACCGAGTTGCTGACACAGCTAGCCAATGTTTGTACTTTGAAACATCTTCTTCATCAAAAGGAATGAATACTTTGCTGGTCAGTGCCTTTTTGTACCGTGGATCCAGAATAGTGGCACAAATGTAATGTTGTTCTGAATGTATTTTATTAAGCCTTTTATTGACAAGTAGTTGGCTTAATAAGCTCTCCGCCAACAGTTATGCGTCCTGTTTGTGAACATCAGCTTGGAACGTTGAAGACACCACGTTCAGTTGTTGCTCTAGCATGAACAACAATGGGATAGCTTTGCCCAAACTACAGTCTTCCCTGCTGACTTCACGGGTGAAGACCTCAAAAGGACGAAGCATGTCTATCAGGCTTTTAACTAGGTCCCATTCCTCCTGCTCTAGCCTCATGTCTTTCATAGCAGCAGACCGTATGTTAATGCTATTGACATACTCATTGATTACCATGTACTGCTCAAACAGACGTTTAAGCATGTAGAAGGTTGAGGTCCAACGTGTTGCCACCTCCTGGATGAGTCCTTTGATTGGCCCTCCACTGCTACGTGGAATGATCCTCATCTCCTTCCAGGCCTTAAAAAAATGGCTGAAATGTGTGCAGATTCTTCGGCAGGTGGTCAGTAACTTGCTGGCTGTATTTTCTCTTTTCAAGAAATCTTGAACAATAATGTTAATGCAGTGCGCCAAACACGGCACTCTGAAGTAGCCACCATCATGCATGGCCTTAACTATATTACTGCCATTATCCGTGGAAACATTACCAATCAAGCGACTTCTTGGCACCAGCCATTTAGAGACAAAATGTTTAATGCAGTATGAGATTTCTCTATGGCAAACATGGCTACTGTTGCATGTTTCTGAGTCGCTTGAAAAATTGTGGCATAGTCAACACCTGTAGACATCTTTTCTCTAACCCCTGCAAAAGAGACCCTGTGTGCAGTGATGCACATGTAATCCACGGATTGGCAACTGGTCCACATGTCTGTTGTCAGGTGGATAGTGTGGTCATAATATTATGTTATTTTATTACATTTTTCCAGAGGGTCTACATTCAAATGCTCTTATTCTCTGTCCTGATGATGGTCTTATGAAATAATAACGCAAAGACCGAAACGTCGACACCTGTGTCTAATTCTGCACCTGATTCATCTACCACGATTGATTTTCATCTACTGTCTGATTTGAAATCAATGTTTTTTATTTTTCTAGCACTTTAGACCTTGTTTTGATATACCAGTGGAACATGTAACATACTCCCTGTATATCTTAATTTACATCCTTTTGTACCCTATTTTATCAAATGATCAATTTTTTGTCTTTAAGTAAATAACAAACTTTTTCTGACTCTAAATATCTGGTTATTGTATTATTTCATATAATGTTAGTGTGGTAACATTATTTGCTTGCATTACAAATTCATTTTCCTCAGCCAGCAGTTCATAATAGTGCGAGTTATCAATCAATTTAAGTTCCGCACGAGCTGAGATCTGATAATATAAACAAAACCCCTTGCTGGCCTAATTTACTATTGACTCCGACCAAAACATGCTTTTAATGGTGGTCTGGACCGTTTTTATATGTGATGATGATGATTCAGACTTCTTCAACCCAGTTAGGCTCATTCGTGTACTTTTTCGCACTGGTGTCTCTCCCAGACTCTTAGTGTACCTCATACATGTTGCTGTGGTAGAGCGTGTGGGCGCTAGCACTGCAGTGCTGCTGCCAGGGGTACTGGGTGTACCAGAAAAAATGTCTGTCGCTTCTTCACTTCCCCCCGCATGATCAGCCCCTCGTCACCATCAGATGCAATATGAATGGATACATTTGGATTTGTTGTACTTTTGGCTTCCCGGATCTTCCTTATGTGCGTCTCCCAAGTGATAGTGTGGTGTTTTTGGAGATAACCTCTCTGGCCTCCGGAACCATAGTTGGTACCAAGCTTACCCCGACTAACTACAGTTTTACAAATCAAACAAACAACCATGTTTTCCGCCTTTTTGCTAACACTAAAGAAGTCCCAAACTGGGGACTGGAGATGTCTGCTGGTGGTGGAGGTGCTACTTTCAATGCCAGATGAAGTGGAGGATGGGCGTGGCTGAATTTGACTCTGTTGTGCACTTACAGCATCTCTACTTGAGGTAATGGAGGTCGAGCTGGATGGAGGTCCCTGCCGGCCCTTCTGACGTGAAAATTTGGAAGCTGTAGGTCATGATGGTGTAGTAGTTAACTGCATTGGTGGTGGTACCAGTGCCACGCCGCCCACATCACGCTCAGCAGCAATTCGGGATAGGGTCAAAATGTCTTTCTGCTGCATGCCCGCTGGGCCTGGAGTGGCGACTGTTGAAGGACTGGGTTATTTAAGACCCAGCGGTGCCAGGGAACAACACCTGAAACCTTCGTGGGTAACCTGCTCCGGCGTACAAATCACAGAGACACGGGACACTTCCTTCGGCGTCAAAGATTCGAGCTTTATTTACTGCAGGGAACACAGAAGTCACGGCAAGTACAACATGTGCTACTTGTGGAGACTGCTTCAAATTGGTTCTGTGGATCGCTCCTTTTATACACATTTTACCCATAGGGTTACATGGTACACAAAAGTTTATGACCCGGTTCCCACAATTATCCCCCAGAGGGGTCACTTTGGTCACTTTGATATACACAAGGTCCGGAACATAAGTGCGGAAACATTTGGCGGTTCCCAACTGTAAAAACCCATCTTCCCACCATTAGTACATTCCAATCAGCAGTAAAACAGATCGAAGTAGGAACAAGGACAGGTGCAAAGGAAGATGGGGACAGTGGGAAGATCGGAAAGGGTGTAAAAGGGGAGGTATCGGGAAACACGAGATACAGGCATTTAAGGGACGTGCCTAATGAGATGCACGGCTGAGACAATAAACCGGCACGGCGAGATGAGCCTCGAGCGGGGCCATCTGCCTTTACAGTATCATCCCCCTCGTCATAAAGACAGTTTCAAAGGACATGTGGCTTCTGAAAGTATCTTGGGAGTCCCAGGGTCGCGAAGCGGACAACGTCCGTTCGCTGGCTACTTGAGGGCAAGAGACAAAATGGATGCCGTATCTAAGATGGAACCCGTGGGTACAGATAGAAATACCCACGTAACAGACAAACGGTTTAGGTTAGTACCGCGAAACTGTGTACACCCACTGAACTTGTCATTTGCGGTTCATAGATACCAGACTCGACTATATTCGTGCGAGTCGAAAACACCACTTACAATTGTCACGGAACCTCAGACGCTCCTTTTGCCCTCATGTAGGCAAGCACTAGTCGGAATCATACTCGATATTCATCAGACCATCTAGATGTTGCTGTAGCATAGCTCTGTCCAATCGAGCTTTTTTGGTAACAGGCGGCTGTCTTATACACGTTGTAGCACAAAGGCCACATAAGGCAGGACCACACTGCACGCAAAGGCAGCAAGTGAACAGGAACGCCACAACAACCCCAATAATCATCAGAATCTTCCAACCCCAAGTCGACATCAGGCCCCAAAACCACCCAAGTAGCGTCCAATCCCCTACGTCCACGTGTATGGACTCAGAGATTTTATGCAACTTTGAGATGGCTTGATAGACAGTCGGAGCGTTATCAGGAATGAAAATACAGCAGCTCGAATGGATCACCTTGCATACCCCTCCTCGATCTGCTAAGATCACGTCTAAAACCATACGGTTTTGTAATGTCATAAGTCTATCCGCCTGAAGTTCTGTGGTGATATTACCAAGGGCACTGGCAGTAATGTTAGCTGTCGATTCCACCACTCGAGTCAACTGTCTCAGGTTCCTACTATTAACCATAGGCCCCCAAAACGGGAGGAAACCCTTGAAAAAGTCTCCTGCCTCTTGACCGGCAGTGTCCTCTTCGCTAATTACGCCTCTCACAACTCTAGTCTTGTGATAATCTGCATCTACAGTAAACGTCGGAGGCAACAAATTTGCGATAAAACATGAGCCCACAAAGTCGAAGGGCAACCATGCATACGCACGATCATGGCAGATAAAGTATGTACCCTTGGCAGCCAGAAACACAGGGGACGAGACCATTGGCAATATGTAATTTTCAGTGCAAGCACTCTCTCCAAGTCGGGCTTTCGATCTTCGGCCACGACCTATGAGACAAAAATTACCAATGTGGGGTCCGACCCATATTGTAGGCGAGCTTTTAAGCTGTTTTTCACTAGTGAACACACTATACTCGCCTCTACTCAAGACCCTATAGGCTTGTACCTCTTCTTCAGGAATAAGCGAGGGATCGTAGATATCACTATCTAAATCCTCTATTGCTATAGACAAAGGCTTTTGATACGAGCCAGGGCCAGAGTAGGGAGAACGTGGTTCTCGAATGGGGTGGAAACCTAGTGCGCTTCGGAACATTGTTTGGAATGCCCGAGCAGAACCCTGGGAACTATACGGTAAGACCAAATATGGAATTCCCTTATCTGTGGTATGTGGCATTAACCCACACACCCAACAATTAGTAGTGTTAACCACTAACTGGTGCTGATGAAGGAGCTGAATAAAGGAATTGTTGCGGAATTCTGCACGTCTAGCCTGCTCGTGTTCGGGTAAGATATGGAAGGAATGAGGAGACGAAGTAGAGGTGAATTTAGAGTCAGAAGTAGGAATAGGTGTAGGTATGGCAGAAAGTAAGAAGTACGACATCATATAGTACATCCCACCCGCCAAAAATGCAGAAATAATCAGAAACAATACAAATATCTGAAACATGAAACATTTCGTACGACTAAGTCGCTGCAGCTCAAATCTTTGTGCCTGTGCTCTTTCCACATCCATCAGCTTTGAAAACGTCATCCCCTATGACCGTCCGCAACGTTTCTTGACGCACTTCGTTCTGTGTAGCAGTAGTCAATTCCCAGGAGTTCCCAGGAACCGACGGTCTTTAACCTAGTGTCAAGACATACTAACCAGAAAGAAGTACGCGCGCGGCCCTACGGCCTTTATTTATAATCAATGTCTCTCAGCTGTGGAAGCAAAAATACGTAGGGAAAAAACTTTCAATATGTACAAGAATAATTACAATGATACAGGTGTTCAGACTGATCGTGGAAAACGGGATAATGCAGTTGTCAAGGGACAAAACAGGATCTTTTTATTAGTCTTTAGTGCGGGATCGCAAAAAGTATCGAGTTTTCCCAGGACGTGTCTGCTCGTCAAACAAGGGATCCGTTGAAGAGACAGCGTCCTGCTGATCAGTCGAATGTTCTGGTCTTGAGTCCTTTAATAACAAATGTTCAACAGTGTCTTTCTGCTGCACCGAGGATTCTCCAACAGGCTGTGCGTCGCTGAAAGGAACAAACGCCGACAACCCTTCGGTTTCAGTTGATGCAATGCCTCTCCTCACCCACGAGTCTGCCGGCAACGGAATAGGGACTTTCTTCGTATGGGTGGCATGCACCCAGTTTTTCCGCCCCTCAAGACGAACAGCAGTTCTCGTGGCAAGGAGGACCTGGTAGGGTCCGGTGAACCTGGGCTCCAAGTTCTTCTTCCGAGAAAAATTCCTGGTAACCACCCAGTCTCCAGGCTGGAGCTGGTGTCCTGGACCCTCAGTCTGCGTCGGCAGTGCTTCGTAAACCTGTTGGTGAATTAACCTCAGTTTAGCAGTCAAGTCATGAAGATAATCAATCAACATCGGATACTCAAGATCACGGAACACACCCGGTCTAGGGACCCCCCAAACATTCGCAGGACGACCGAACACTATTTCATAGGGACTAAGCCCTACTCGGGAGTGTACAGTCGCCCTAGTTGACAGTAATGCTAAGGGTAAAGCGTCAGGCCACGAGAGACCAGTCGTAGCCTGAATCTTTGCTAGCTTTAGTTTAAGGGTGCCGTTATATCCCTCAACCAAACCAGCTGACTGGGGATGATTGGCGCTGTGGAATTTCTGATTAATTCCAAGGCCTTTACACACACTCTTCATCACACTCCCCACAAACTCACTTCCGTTATCCGACCACACGACTCTAGGCATTCCGTACCGAGGAAAGTATTCCTTCAGTAGGATTTTCGCAGTAGACAAAGCAGTATTGTCTTTGAGAGGATAGGCCTCAATCCATCGGGAGAATGCGCAAACCACAACTAAAACGTATTTCAGGTTATTGCATCGCTCCATATGGATGAAGTCCATTTGAATCACCTCAAAGGGACATGAAGGGGGAGCAAAACTGCCAGGAGGAGTTGGGGTTCCCTTAACAGGATTGTACAACATGCACACCATACAATTCTTAACCAAGCGTTCAGCACATTTCGTGATACCATCATTCTTCCACACAGGGGACAACAACTTACAAATACCTTTCACGCTAATATGTGCTAACCCATGTGCCATTGTCACAACGGCCTGCACATACGCATCTGGTAACATCCATCTTTTCTGATCCGATAAATCAATCCAACAACCATTCGCATCCAACTTTCCCGTACTTTCATTCCACTTCTTCTTTTCAGTCTCAGTGGCCTCGCTTTCTATCGCCTTCACGCTCTCAATAGTGTCTTCACACATACTCGACTCTGTAGGCCACCTAACTGAACTCGTCACATACATTCGAGTGCTAAGGTTCCGGGCAGTCTCCTTAGCAGTCTCATCCGCAAACGCATTACCACGACCAACATCATCCGTCACCTTACGATGTGCACTACATTTAACAATCGCTACCTGCTTAGGCAACGTAAGTGCATCCAAAAGATCATTCACAAGCTGGCCATGCTGAATGTTCGTACCATGCGATGTCAGAAAACCTCTCTCTCTCCACAATCGTCCGAAGCTATGGGCGACGCCAAAAGCATATTGGCTGTCGGTAAACACATTCACACGTTTCCCTTTTGCTAACACACAAGCTCTAGTGAGAGCGATCAGCTCTGCAGCTTGGGCAGAATTCTGATTTAACCTCGCAGTCTCAACAACAGTATTCAACGTTACAACAGCATAAGCAGTAGTCACATCGCCATTCGGCAACTTAAAACATGAACCGTCCACATACAGCGTTCCATCTGGGTCTTCCAATGGGGTGTTTTTAAGGTCCACTCGACCTTTTGTTTCCTCTTCTGTCCTCAAATAGCAGTCATGGGCTGCTATTTCATCTGACTCTGAGCTAATTGGTAACAAAGTTGCCGGGTTCAGAACATTGCAACGTTTTATCTGAATGTGACTTGCCAAAAGCGTCAACTCGTATCCAGACAACCTCGCACTTGTCAAGTGCTGAGTTTTCGTACGATTTAAAAGAGTGTCGACTGCATGCGGAACCATCACCGTAAGCATATTATCCATGACCAATCCTGCTGATTGTCGGATGGACACCGCAGCTGCCGCTGTTGCTCTCAAACAACTCGGCAATGCTCTGGCTACCGGGTCCAAGGTCGAGGAAAAATATGCACATGGACGTTGCTTACCACCAAAAGGTTGCGTTAAGACGCTCAAAGCACAACCTTCCCTCTCGTGAACATATAACGTGAATGGCTTACTGTAGTCAGGAGTACCTAACACAGGAGCCGAACACAGTGAGTCACGCAGTTCAGAAAAACTTTTCTGACATTCTTCCGTCCATGGTAAAGGAGTAGAAACATCCTTGCACGTAAGAGCCACCAATGGTTTCGCTAGCAATGAAAAGTTTGGAATCCATTGCCTGCAGTATGACGTGATACCTAGAAAGGCACGCACATCTCTTTGTGTTGTTGGCACAGTCATTCGCGCAATTGCTGCAATTCTTTCTGGGGTCAACCGTCTTCCCTCCTTTGACAATAAGTGACCTAGATAGGTTACTTCTTGACAACAATACTGGAGTTTAGAAGGTGACACCTTGTGATTTAACTCACAGAGATGTTGCAGCAACGACACCGTAGCAATTTTGCAAATGTCCTGAGTATCTGCAGCTACCAATAAGTCGTCGACATATTGGATTAAGGCCGCACCAGCCGGCAACGTAAACGCATCCAGTTGACCCTTCAAGGCTTGACTGTAAATCGATGGACTCTCACAGTAGCCTTGAGGAGCGCGTTTAAACCGGAAGCTGCGCCCACCAAGAGAGAAACCGAAAAGGTCTCTACTCTCCTCTGCGATCGGGATGCTGAAGAACGCATTCTTCAGATCGATCACCGAAAACCAAGACGCAGATGCTGGAATCAGAGTCAGTAGCGCCGTGATGTCAGGCACGACAGGGAACTGAGGAATCACAATTTTATTAACCTCCCGTAAATCGATAACAAAACGATAAACAGGTGGTTTCGAAGGATCAGTACGTTTTAGAATAGGCAGTACAGGGCTGTTGCACACGTTTCCTCGAGTCTCTTCAATAACGTCTTTGTCGATTAAATCATAGATGATCGCTAACAGTGCTCGTTCACCATCAAGAGAAATACGATACTGGGGAATGCGTGGCAATCGTACATTACATTTCAACTGAACAACATAAGGGGAGATGTCAAGCAGGCCCACATCATTGGGACCTGTCGCCCACAAAGATGCAGGAAGGGAACTCAATTCCGGTGGAAGCGTATCAAGGGACAAGTACATGGGAGAGACAACCTTCTCTCCCAACGTAAGCTTTACACCCGCAGGAGAACAATATAGAGTTGCATACAAACGTTTTAGCAAATCCAGACCCAAAAGATTTTCACCACAACCAGTAGTCAAAATCAACGGAGCTTCAAGCTCACGTGGCCCAATTGTAAGAGGCAAAGGGCGTGAAACTGGATTGCTAACGGGGGCGCCAGAGAATCCAACGGAAACATTTGTTAAGCCAGACAAAGGTGCGCCAGGGAGTTTCGAATGCATAATGGAACTTTTCGCTGCACCAGTGTCCAACAGAAAAGGCTCAACGACGCCCGATGTAGCAACTGCGACGTAAGGCCCTCTCTGATCAACCGGAACTGATACCACTCCCTCTCCTTGTCTATGGCTGTCCTAGTAATTACTGTCGTCAGTTCCCTGATCGACGTAATAATCGTCTACATTGTACTGCGCAGATCGTCCTTGCGATGATCCACGTTGATCAAAACAGTTATTAGAATTCGATTGGTTATCTGAACGATCATTTTGAACACCGCGACCCCTACCGCGTGATGTCTGTTGAGAACCACCACGACCTCCTCTAGATGAATTACCACTATTACGGTCGTTCAAAACAGGACAATTGAATTTTATATGACCCTCCTGTCTACAATAGGCACACTGATTGTACCCTAAAGAGGATCTTTGGGAAGAGGAATCATTTCTAGATTGTGGTCGGTTAGATTGCGACTGCGATCTATTTTGTTGCGAAGCATTCTGATTCGAACGCAGAGGATATGCTTGCTGTAACAACACTTTAGTTTTAAGCTCTTTCGTCTTTTTATCAGCGCGGTCGTTCTCTTCCTTCTCTCTATTCTCATAATATTGTGCTGTGGCCAATATCTGAGCTGAGGTTGAAACGGCCCATGCACTTTCTGAATTCTTCAATTTATTGCTCAAATCGGGCAATAAGTTAGAGACAAATTTATCCACAAACAACCGTTGGCCACCCTCAGTACCCATATCCTGACCACTATGGTCAATAAATGCCTCCTCGAATCTCGTGAAGAAGTCAGAGACACTTTCGTCCTTCTTCTGTTTACAAGCCGACAATTTGTCCCAATTTACCCTCATAGCTGGCATAGGAGTTTTCATTAGCGTAATTATTCTTTGAGGAAGAGCAGCAATCAACTGCTCGGGTTTAGCACCACCAGTTTGTCGACCATCTGCCACTACAATGGCAGCCCAATCACCACCTAGTTCATTCGGATGATTTTCCTGACGGATTTTAGCCCATACTGGTTGCGGTACGACGTTGCCGAACAACATATCGATATCAGCAAGGTTCATTATCGTAGCATCTACGAGCTGCGATAATTCCTTATAATATCCTGCGGGATTTTTGCGAGGGTCAGGCAAAGATTGCTTCACCTATAACACTTCTGATCGTTTCCATGGGAGATGTATCCACACTCTCTGGAAATAGGGTGGAATAATGGGGTTGGCATTAGGATCGCCTGGCATCCATACTGGCGGAACTTCCCGCATGGGAAACTGACCAGACGCATCTAACTGCCTCTCAACGTCCTCAACAAACAAGGCTTGAGGTATAGGAGTGGGACGAAAAGATAGCAACCGCTCAACAGCACGTCGAACGTTAGTATCCACTATCAGTCCATTCGAGAACTGGAGCTGTAGATCAGACAAAGCGGACAGCACCTCGTCAGGTGCATCGGCAGATATCTGATCACGAAGGACCTTACACATTTCTTCGAACACGTATCTTTGGGTTGGTATATTAAATTGACAGAATGTATCGAGTACAATACGTGGTGGATTTCTAAGAGGATGTGTCATCCAACCCATCGCCATATTATATAGCGAAGCGCGTTCCCTATTACCGGGAAGCTGACTACGTCTCTGCGGACCATCTGAACCAGCGGACCCAAGAACAGGCCCGAGAGAATGAAAGAAGTTAGCCGCAACAGGAGAAGTACGACTACGAACAGAGGGAGAAGTATAGGACACAGGACTAACAAGAGAAGAGGTAGAAACAGAAGCAACAGCAGTAGCGGGAGTAGGAGTATGTGGAAGTGGAGGAGCAGTAGGGATAGCAACAGTCAAAGGAGCAGATACAGTCGGAAGAACGAGTGCAGGTTGAAGAACAGGCTGAGGAATAGGTGGCGGAACAGGTACAGGGGGAACCACTGGAGCAGCGGCACCCTGTACATACGGAGGTGGTGACTTCAGAAGATAAGACATCAAAGGATCCTCAACTGGTTCTTCCCTCTTATCCGACTCCGTAGGCAAAGCAGGATAACATTTATCTATGGACATACGCTGTAGCCTATCGAACACTTCCTTTTCCTTATCCTCCTTATCACGCTGAAACTGCTCTGCTTTCTTTACAATGGTAGCAACACCATCTCTCTGATTTCGTTTAGTCTGTCTGATTTCTTTCTGTCGGGCTTCTTTACGCCACAACCGAAAGGCATCAAACATGGCCGGCCTTGACTTTTTCGCAAATAATTTAGCCTCTAGATTATCTAAGATTGGGGTCTCAAAACTACCATGAGGTGGCCAACTAAGGACACCATCCTTCTTAGTATACCGAATCCAGTAATCATTAAAAGTAATCGGGCCTAGCCCGTGTTTACTATAGAGCTCATAAGTGGGAGTTCCAACTGGAGGTATCGGACACGAGTCCTCCAGCCGGGAATCCGTGCCACAACGTCTGAAACAACTAAACAAAGTACTACGACCAGGCATCTTGCACACTAGCCGAGTTTCACAAACTTCAAGGGCTACGGGATTTACCAAGTCCCAGCAAAGAGCGAAAACCCTCGGTTTTTGGCGTCTGCAGTCGTCAAATATCACAACAAAGTACCAAGAACCACAAATGCAATGGAACCATGCAACAACTAAGAACCACAACCAAGAACTCTGGGAGCGACCCACAAATACTTAACTGAAAGATCGATGGCGTCACCAGGAAGGCCCGTCAAACGTCTCGCTATACCAAGGTCTACGCCAGGCACCAAAACAGGTCTACAGTCAGGGCAGCAGTCCGTCGCAGCCGTCAGGAGGCGGGAATCTTCGCGGGAAAAGTCTTCGGGCCACTTATTTCGACAACAGGATCGATGAAGCGGAGTGCACCTTCCCTCGGAGATTTTACACGAAGTTCCTCACGATCGTCGGGCTTGGACCGGTACCACTGATGCAGCCCCATGTTGGGCGCCAACTGAAGGACTGGGTTATTTAAGACCCAGCGGTGCCAGGGAACAACACCTGAAACCTTCGTGGGTAACCTGCTCCGGCGTACAAATCACAGAGACACGGGACACTTCCTTCGGCGTCAAAGATTCGAGCTTTATTTACTGCAGGGAACACAGAAGTCACGGCAAGTACAACATGTGCTACTTGTGGAGACTGCTTCAAATTGGTTCTGTGGATCGCTCCTTTTATACACATTTTACCCATAGGGTTACATGGTACACAAAAGTTTATGACCCGGTTCCCACAATTATCCCCCAGAGGGGTCACTTTGGTCACTTTGATATACACAAGGTCCGGAACATAAGTGCGGAAACATTTGGCGGTTCCCAACTGTAAAAACCCATCTTCCCACCATTAGTACATTCCAATCAGCAGTAAAACAGATCGAAGTAGGAACAAGGACAGGTGCAAAGGAAGATGGGGACAGTGGGAAGATCGGAAAGGGTGTAAAAGGGGAGGTATCGGGAAACACGAGATACAGGCATCTAAGGGACGTGCCTAATGAGATGCACGGCTGAGACAATAAACCGGCACGGCGAGATGAGCCTCGAGCGGGGCCATCTGCCTTTACAGTATCATCCCCCTCGTCATAAAGACAGTTTCAAAGGACATGTGGCTTCTGAAAGTATCTTGGGAGTCCCAGGGTCGCGAAGCGGACAACGTCCGTTCGCTGGCTACTTGAGGGCAAGAGACAAAATGGATGCCGTATCTAAGATGGAACCCGTGGGTACAGATAGAAATACCCACGTAACAGACAAACGGTTTAGGTTAGTACCGCGAAACTGTGTACACCCACTGAACTTGTCATTTGCGGTTCATAGATACCAGACTCGACTATATTCGTGCGAGTCGAAAACACCACTTACAATTGTCACGGAACCTCACTGTGATGACTGGGTCGTCGTCAGACTGTTCATCAGCAGCAGAATACACCACTTTTTGTTCGTCGTCATCACCCATAAGTGGAAGCCTTGCGGGAACCTTCCTTTTAGGCTTAGCTATTTTTGTCGGCTCATGGCGTGCCTTGCTCTCAGACTGCATTGGTGGGTTTTAATCAACATCAAGATCATCAGAAGGAAGGGGGTTTGAAGAAGAACTTGTAGTAGCCCTCCTTGACCTTTTTTTTGCTGGGGATCTGGAAGACAATGGATCATCATCAGAAGGAGTGGCTTCCTCGGATGATACCTCCGTTTAAATCTTGATTTCCTGATGTGCCCCTGCTTCTGGAGGAACAAACATTGTGGGCAGTTGTGCTGCTTCATGCGCCTCTAGTTGCGCCTCCCATGCGCCTCTCCATGCGCCTCTCCTTGCGCCTCTCCTTGCCCCTCTCCTTGTTCCTCTCCTTACGCCTCTCCTTGTGCCTCTCCTTGCGCCTCTCCTTGCGCAGGTACTTGTGCATGTACTTGCGCTTGTACAAGTTGCACCTGTGGTTTTCGTTGCAGCTGTGGTTGTTGAACACCCACGTATGCCAATATTTTCATGTCGAAGTTCGAAACAGAACACAGTTTTGAAAATCCTAAATGGACACAACATCTAATAATATTCAAGAGATACATAGATGATATTTTCATCATTTGGAAGGGTGAAAAGTCCAAATTGGAAAGGAATATTGAAATTATGAGCACTCATCATGAAAGAATTAAATTCACCCACACTATCGACAAACATCAAATATCCTTTTTGGATGTACAGATAACATTGGACGAAAATAGGCTAAATACTCAAGTTCGCATCAAGAAAACAGACCGGAATTCTTGTTTATTGTATCAAAGTTTCCATCCAGAAACTCTTAAAAAACATCTCCCAATGTCACAATTCATTAGATTGAAAAGAATCACTACGGATTCCAATAATTTATCTGTGTCCATCAAGAATCAATCATAGAGATATCAAGAACAAGGATATCCTAAAACCATCTTGGATGAAGCTATTGAAAAAGTTAATTCAACTCCAAGAAAAATCTTACTGACACCAAAAATCAAGACCACAGAGCAGAAAACTGTATGTGTACTCAAATTTTCAACTGTGTCACAAAAGATTAAAAGTATAATCAACCGACACTGGCCTTTAGTTATTGAAGAACCGGATCTTCAAGGATTACACAATGATCGAATTACCTCTGCTTTTCAAAGGTCCAAAAATATAAAGGAAATACTCAATTCCAAACAAATCGACAAAAATTCGTATAAAGGCATGTCCAGATGTGAAAACTGCATTCACTGTAACAACGTGATTGTAGGTAATACGTTCACGCACCCTATGAAAGGAAATAAAATTCAGCTGCGTCATTCAAGCACATGCGATACAAAAAATGTTATTTACGCAATTAAATGTCCTTGTGGAATGATATACGTTGGACAAACCGAATGAAAAATAAAAATCAGAATGACTGAGCACAAAAGCAATATTCGTCAAAAAAAATCAAAAATCCACAATAGCAACTCACTGGACGGATGTAAAACATCAGATTGCACAATTGAGATTTATCATATTGGAGACAGTGCAACAACGCTGTGATTGGGACCCATTAAAATCTCGCTTGAAGGCGGAATTCTACTGGATTAAAAAACTGAATTCTTTACAACCCTTCGGGTTGATTGATCGTATTGCATATACATGTTTTTTATGAAGTGACTGATCTATTTGTTTTGACAAGCATTGAATGTTTTACTATACTAAAAAAATGTTGCTTTGATCTCCCAAATCTTACTTAATTAACGTGAAATGATTAATGTTAGAAAATCCTTTGAACTCAGGTACTCAGATTATGTTATGCTGTTTAGTTATTAACATATACTTCTTTTGTTTATAAGTGCTGCAGGTTTTAATTTTGTTCACAATAGGATAGTTTTGTATTCATTTAACACTTCACTAGGTATTCACACAACGCATATTCATTAAGTTTTAAATCAATCTAATCGCGCAATCCTTGATAGGATTTTTACAACATATTATATTTCGAGCTGTGATTAAACTCCAATACACACAGCATGATTTGGATCGCGTAGATAAGCATTTTCCGGGACCCGCATCATGTGACTTGATCACATGTAGCGGGAGAACGTTTGAAGCTACCTTACTCGTATCATGTGACCTACGCCACCGTAACTAGATCGTTGCGTACTGGTGCACTTCGGGTGATTCACGGAAGTGCAAACCGCCACCGGAGATAGTGTTGACGAAGATGCTTCATTCCAAGTAAGAATGCCATTTCACGTCTGTTTAAATATTTATGGCACGTAAACTTAGTACTCAGAGATCGCCACATTTAGAGCGCTATAGACTCTGCACGCAAGACCGTGATAGTCACTTGGTTCTCGAGGCATATGAGCACGCTATGTCTGAGGTCTGTTTTCGCGATTAGAGTATCACGCACCAGTCACTTTAAAATCTGAATATTTGGCATGCACTCTGCACAGACAAGTCACTTTTAAACACCAAAGTTACGTTAATATTTAGCTGACATGCTGAGTCACTATGAGATTGCATAATAGTGTTTTTCTAAGAGACTGAATGTGGTCCTGTATTTTTCTTTACAGACCCCTGAAGAAGGGTCACTTCACAAGGACCTGAAATGCATTGGGTGGCGTAAAAGATGTGTCTTTTGTGTTGAAAAAGGCACAATTTTTATTTTTATGGATTATAATCATCAAGAAATGGATATTAAAAATTAATGAACTATGAATTAACCTACAAGATGAACTTGAAAATGTGTAATTAATTTTCATTTGAGCTTAGAGAAGAAACAATTTAGTTTCATATTGAAAAAGCGCAAACCTTTGTGATTGGAGTCTTCCTTCACACGCAGATACTATTTAGAATTGGCACCGACAGACAACAGTGTGACAGGTTTCGACGTCACAAATAACTTTCTTTTGAGTTACATGGTCAACCACCATTCAGAAAGAGTGTGCACAGGGATTTTAAGTATTTTGTTGTTGAACACTCGTCAGATGAGTTACACCCTGCGCTGAAAGGATGCTACTTTCTTGCGATGAGCCAACATCACTGGTCGATGGTGATTGAACCATTAAAGTTGCTGCCTCTGCAGCACTCATGGCCTTGGACCTAACTTGGTGTGGTGGCACTGAGCCCAATGAAGCAGAGGTGCTGCTCCCAGCTTGGTCCCCGGCGGACCCTGCTGCTGCAGGCGTAGTTTTTTTCCCCCAAAAAAGTGTCTGTAGGCACACCAGTCTCCTTGGTAAGCGGCGCCACTTGCTTCTTCCGCTCCTTCTTTCTGGCAGTGGCATTGGCAACTTTCTTGGTGGAGGAGCTACGGCCACCTTTCTTTGGGCCCATCTTCTTCAGATGTCAGAACAGCAGGCCGCAGTTGCACGAGTTGCAGAGTTGTCTGTGGCCACATGTGACGTCACGTGACGTTGTGCTGCATACACCGCAGCAGGACTTCTTCCTGGCACTGATGATGAACGATGACTGATTTGTGGTTCTCTTGTGCACCAAAAAAGCAAAGGAATCCAGAGGAACATCAGTTAAATAAATATTGCATATGTCGTGCTTCAATTAATATTTGCAACTAGGCATTTATTTTTACAACACACCCAAAAACAGAAAGACCCAAAATAAAAATTGCTATTCTAATAAAAAATGGATGTTTACATTAATAGAAGACACCCCACAGAAAGTTTGTCCATGCACCACTGAGTACCCCTGGGCATAATAGATGAAAGCAAGGCAAACTGGGTGCAGGCCTGAGCACACTGCCTGACTTCATAATGGCCCCTTGAGCCTTGACACCCACCACATGGCCAGGCCCTGCCTGGACCAGGCCTCAAAATGGCCCCACCCACATGGCCAGGCCCCAACAACACCCCAAAAAGTAAAGAAACACACAATAATCACCCCAATCGAATGCCATCCATGCCCTCAATGATGTTTAAATTCAAGACACCCCACAGAAAGACTTGGCTCATGCACCACTCAGTACCCCTGGGCATAATGGATGAAAGCAAGGCAAACTGGGTGCAGGCCTGAGCACACTGCCTGTCTTCAAAATGGCCCCTTGAACCTTGACCCCCACCACATGGCCAGGCCTCAAAATGGCCCCCACCCAAAAACTCACCAAAAAGTTGAAAAATACACAAAAATCACAACAATCCATTGCCATCCATGCCCTCAATGATGTTTAAATTCACGACACCCCACAGAAAGACTTGGTCCATGCACCACTGAGTACCCCTGGGCATAATGGATGAAAGCAAGGCAAACTGGGTGCAGACCTGAGCACACTGCCTGGCTTCGAAATGGCCCCATGACCCCCACCTACATGGCCAAGCCCTGCCTGTACCAGGCCTCCAAATGGCCCCCACCCACATGGCCAGGCCCCAACAACCCACCAAAAAGTTGAAAAATACACAAACATCACCACAATCCAATACCATCCATGCTCTCAATGATGTTTAAATTCAAGACACTCCACAGAAAGACTTGGTCCATGCACCTCTCAGTACCCCTGGTCCTACTGGCTAGTGTGGCTTTACAGGCACCCCAAAATGTAAAAAAAAATTCCACAGTGAGCTAACATTCCATGACATAAATGAGATTTAAGTTCAACCAAACTCACATTAACAGTTGTATCATGCACCCATGACAAACCCTGTGCCTACTGGATACTGTGGCTACCCAGAATATTTATTTTTAAAGTTGTGAAAAAGTTTTAAAATTGTATTACACCAACTTACTTGTAAAATCTCAAATACAAAAGTGATCCAAACTCCAAAGTCCAAAAAGTCCTCAAATACAAATATCCAGCAGCAGCCACAAAATGTAATCCTTCCAGCTCCAGATCCAAATGAAAAGAAACCAGGACATGGACTAAGCCCTGGGAGGAGCCTGCTGGAAAGGAACAGGAAGTTGGAGATTCTGGGGTAATTCCTTCCTCCCACACCCCTCCCCCAAATGGACTCCTTGCACAAAAAAGTGCAGCCAAATGTCAATCTGAGGAGTTATTCTGATCAAAATCATCATTTTCAGAAGGTTTATGCTGCCTGCGGTGGATTTCTTGTGCAGAATTGCAATTTTCGCAAGTTCGGGAAAGTGAGCTGTTCAAATCTCCTGCCGGAAGTCAGCTGCGTGCCGCATCTACGTGTTCGCAATTGTTTACTCCCGCGATGCGTGATCGCAGGCCCTTATGACGTACTCGCATTGTCAAACTTTCGATGTGCAAGATGGCGGGCCGCGATGACGTACTCGCGGTCGAAAAACTCTCGTGCGATCACACAGCAAGATCCAAAATGGCGCAGCACACGCAAACAGGGAGAAAAATAACTCGGCGAACTCAGATTCACGGTAAGTCAACGCAGCGCGCACAATATTGTATTTTTGAAGCGCGACAAAGCAAAAAAATACGCCAGCTTGCGAACGCGGATTTTTGGGCAAATTTGCGCGATTCGCGGAACACAAATTTGCCAGAAATCCGCAAATTCCACGAACGGAACTGATTTTATGCCCATACTTAAGGAACTGGAGCAAGGTTATAGAGGACCACCTCAACACCACCCTCCTCCAAGACCGCCCGGCGCCACGACCGACACCAACTCCGCAGCCATGGAATTTCACCGCTGGGTCACCCACTGCGCACACAAGCTCACACCCCCCAAACAACGCCCTCTGAAGGCTGCTTGGTACACCACGAAATGCAAGAAGCCAAAAGGCTCCTGCAGATGCCCGGAGAAAACCTGTCAAAACCCACACAGGAGACACCAAACGGACCCTAATAAGAGACAAAGTGCAGACCAGGGCGTCCAACGCGAAGGAACTGGTCAACGCCATACAGCAGTTTGCAAAACCCCTCAGTAAAGCCCTGACATCACACCGTCCCAGGAACTCTGAGACAAGCTCAGGTCCTACTTCCATCTGAAGATCAAGGTCCTCTACGACAACTTCAGCGAACAGACGCCGGACACCACCCCGTTCAACGCCACCGATAAGCCAACCATCATGACCTGGAATCCCGCCATGGTCGTGCACATCACCATGACCATGAAGGAAGTCCACGCAGGAGCCCCGACGGACCCCTGCCCACCACACATATTCCGCAGGGCCACCACTGCCATCGCACCCGAACTAGGACGCATCATCAACGCCTCCCTCAGATCAGGCATCTGCCCAGATGACTGGAAATGGGCAGAGGTAAAACCCCTCCTCCAGAACCCAACGGCCGACCCTACAGACATGAAAAACTACGGGCCCAACTCTTTCCTCCCCTTCAAGGCCAAAGTAACTGAGAAGCTCGTAAATGCTCAGCTGACCACCTTCATCGAAGGGAACTCCATCCTAGATGCCTCCAAGTCCGGATTCTGCAGCAACCACAGCACCAAGACCGTCCTCCTCGCCGCCACTTACGACATTCGCATGCTACTCGACCAGGGACACACTGCGGCCCTCATCCTTCTAGACCTCTCTGCAGCTTTCAACACCGTTTCATATCATACTCTCGCAGCAGACTTCATGACGCGGGGATACAAGGTGCTGGCCTCCACTGGATCCAATCCTTTCTCCTGCTGAACCCAGAGGATCAGACTCCCTCCGAACCCTCCGATATCTACTGCGAGTACCCCAAGGATAATCGCTCAGCCCCACGCACTTGAACATCTACGTGGCCCCCCTCACGGCCATCCTCAGACAGCATGGGCTCAGCATCGTGTCCTACGCCGAAGACACCCAGCTCATCCTCTCACTCACAAAGAATCCCGAAGACACCAGACGTAGCTTCCAGGAAGGAATGAAGAACGTGGCAGCCTGGATGAAAGACAGCTGTTTGGAGATCAACTCGGAAAAGATCAAGGTCCTCATCCTTGGACCATGTACCTCCACCTGGGACAACACCTGGTGGCCCTCCACCCTCAGGAATCCACCCACTGCTACAGACCACGCATGAAACCTGGGCATCATCCTCGACTCCTCCCTCTCCATGAATAGCCAGATCAACGCCGGCGCTTCCACTAGCTTCAACTGCCGGCGCATCCTCCACAAGACCTTCAAATGAATCCCCCTCCGACTGCAGAAGGACAGTCCCCATCGCGCTCATAACCAGAAGACTGGACTACGGCAACACCCTATACGCCGGAATCAACAGAACTCTCCTACACAGTCTCCAGACCATCCAGAATGCTGCAGCCAGATTCGTCCTCAGGACATCACGCCACAAACACATGACCCAACACCTACAAGACCGCCACTGGCTCCCCGTCAATAAGAGGGTCACCTTCAAACTCCTCACCGACGCCTACAAATCCCTCAACAACATCAGACCCAAATACCACAAGGAGAGAGTATCCTTCTACGTACCAAAGAGGAACCTCCGATCCGCCGACCTCGCCCAGGCAGAGGTCCCCTGTATCCGCAGAAACAAAACATGTGGCAGAGCCTTCTCCTAAATCGCAGCCAAGACCTGGAACGAGCTCCCTGTGAACATCAGATGCTCCCTTACCCTGCACACATTCAGGAAGGACCTCAAGACCTGGCTCTTCGACTGATCGTTGCCACCCCCCCGCCTTGAGACCTTTACTGGTGAGTAGCCTGGTTTATAAACCCCTGATTGATTGATTGACCCAAGGTTTGTAGATTCCCATGGAGAGAACAGAGAAGATAATGCTAAAGGTATTTATTTTCACAAATGGCATCAACAAATGGATTGTTGTGGAACTATCACCCTCTTTCCACCTTTTAGTAATGGGCAGAGTTGTAGGAAAATCTTTTTTTTTCACAATTTTTTAGATTTTCTAAGCTATCGTTAAAATTTCCTATTTTCTAGGTTTCTACCTACTTACATTTTGTAGCAGAAAGAGGTGTAAAACCCATGGGTTAATCCAGAAAGCTTTAGATTCCCGAAAAAAAGATGACATTTGAAATTTGCAGAGGGCTTTGGTGTAGCTCACTCCTGGTTTTTCCAAAGAAACTAAAAGTTTAAATGAAAAAATTGTGAAAGTGAGTAGGAATAAATATAAATAAATGACAGTGTTCATTTATCTTGCCCCAATGGCCAAGTTACAAAAATGACATACCAATACCGACTGACTCTTCTAGTCTCAAAGATATAAAGTATGAATTGGTTGTTACAAAAGCATGTTATTTCCAGAACCATCAACAGAGCTGCAACTTACAATGATTTTTCGATCATTGTGTACTGATAATTCGCCAGTTCATAAGGTAAAATCTTTGAAACGAAAAATGGGCATGTTGGAAAGCTAAGGATTTTGGAAATGGCAAAGAATCTGAGTTTAGTAATAGTGGTTATTTGTATGAATCTGAATTTGGGGTTACTCATAATACGGTGGGTGTTTGCAAAATATGTTCTTTGTTGCTCACTGACCCACATTTGGAAGCCCAACATTGAGAGAAATTCAATGGAGAATAACAAATGATCTACTATTCTGTGTCTACAAACACAATTGTGTGGTTGGCCTTTCATTCACCACAGCAAATACCCCACATGTAACATCAATATTTCTCTTTGGAATTTCAGTCTTTCAGGGAATGTGGATAGCTATGGTATTTGGGCCCAGAGTTGGCTGGCACCCAGACAAACATAAACACAATAAGGAGCACAGAGGGAAAAGCAGGACCCAGGTCGCCCTCCACTCATATAGTCATGCAAACAACAATGACCGGGTCCAATTAGGCAATGTTATATATTTTCTCAACAAGTGTACGTCGTATTGCAATTTGTGCACCTATCTCCCCTTCCATAAGGGCAATTGGGGTAGAGAGTACACTGTTAACACGCCAATTTTAAAAGGCCTCCATCCCATATATGACAATCCTGATCAATGGATAACACACAAAGATGTATAGCTACTGTGAAAAGAATTGTGAAAAGGCGAGATGACCCCTCATGGGCCAACCACCATCGGGGAACCTGGTCGGTACTCACCAGTGAAGCCCTGTTCTCATCATCGGCGGTCATCAAGCCTTAAATAAATGTGTCCAAATCAAACAGATATGTAAGTGCATATAAGTGCAGTGGGAAAAAGTGTAAAACAAACAAACAAGCAAAAAGTGTAATGCAAAAATAGGGATGCACCTATGTATAACTTTTATTCTTTTTCTTCGTGGAGCCTATCTGTTTAAAAAGCAGGGTGTGGTTGTTAATTATGCAACCACAAGCCAACATGTTTCATTGCCTTATGTATTATAGGCTATTTCTTCAGGGCAGTAATTTTCTTGCCTAAAACAACAGAACTTACATTTCTGTGAGGATATGTTCCAAAGTCTATTGGGAATCACAAAAGTCCTATAACCCAAACTCTCACATTTCTCCTGTTAGAATTGGGACCCCACTTGTATGGGTGGAAGGCCTCACAAAGCAACATGGAAATGTCAAGCTGTTCCATTGAATATTAATCTGTCTGCAGTTGTGGCGAGCTGCAGTATTTGGGCCCAGTGCTGGCCAAAACTCAAGGAAATCTACCAACCCTAGATATTTCTGAAAACTAAACACCTGTGGGAGTCCAGGATGGCGTGGTGTTGCTTGTGTGGTTCCCACTTCCTTGTCTGGTGCAAAATGTCCTGCAAACATCAAACTGTGGCTAAATTCACACAGAATTTTCTCAAGTCTCTGCGAGGGAAAGTTCAGGAATCTATGGGGATCGATCTTGTCTCCTAGTGTACCTGCACTACTCCCAATATTGCCAGCAAATAAAGTTCTCAACTTGTGTGGGTGTGCTGATCTCTCACAGCAGGAACTCATCAAAACCTAGACTGTGCAAAGACAATGTAGTGTCAATTGGCTCTTTGTATGGTTACAGTCTTGTCATTGCTCATGCTGTAGACTCATGCACACATTTTCATACCTTTTCACAGCCTTTCTATCATAAGATGCATAGGGGCACAGGGTGGTAAGACTTTCATCTATTGGCTGGAATTGCCTAAGATTTCTGTCACATCATTATGGGAAAATATTTTAAATACATAGGGGCCCATTAGGATCACGGGTGGATCGCCACCGCCCGCATGACGGTGGCAATCCGCCCATGATCTGACCCCGCCTGCCTCCCATTTTCCCCCGCCATATTACTATAGCGGGGGGACGACGGCGGACGGAAAGACTGTCCGTCGCTTTTCCGCCTGTTCACAAGTTGACCGGGCAGAAAAGGGTTTAATATGGTGGCTTGTCTGTTAGGCATTGCCGCCACGGAGAGGCATGTGGGAAAGGACTGCTGGGCAAAGCCACTTCCTAGATTTAGTATGTTGATGTGTTTTCTCCTTTCAACTGGTTGTGTGTTTCTCCTGTTCCCTCAACCTAGATGTACCCATTGCTGTTCTTCAATATTGAGTCCCCGTTGAGTCTTGGTTTGCAAATCTATTATATATATAGACTCCAAGTCTCAAAAGTTTCTAATTATGTCCCCCCTCTTTCATCCTCCTGAACCTCATCTAAACAGAAGAATTTCAGGGGCTCCCAGTTGCTTTCATGATCTGATTTGAAATGGCAAGCTACTGAATAGCTCTGGTCCCTGGTCCCGGTTGGTAATTGCTCACATGTGCTTGAGTACTCCCTTTTTAGCAGTGTGTACTGCACTTCCTATATAACTGGTCTCACAGGGGCATTTCAGGCAATAAATGGTGAATTTAGAGTTGCAATTCAGCAACTTGGAAATTTTCTTATGCTTTTTCCTCCCTGGAATCTCAAAATCTTGAACTTTGCTGATATACTTCCACGGCTTACATTTAAGGCAGGGGAAGAAACCCAATACTGGATCCTTTCCCTGTAGTATTCTCCTGAAACAAGTATGTACTAAGTGATCCTTCAGCAAAGAACGCTTCCCGTACGTAATCTGTGGGAATGACATTAACTGTGTCCCAATTAAATTATCGTTTTTTAGAATATGCCAGTTCTTCTTGAAAATCGGAAAGGCTTTGGGGGAGCTTGCAGAAAATTCTCTGATCTTCCTGACATGCTGCCCATACTGGCTCCCTTTATTTATTTTTCTGTTGTTTTTTTGCAGTGAGCAAATGTTGCCTCTCTATCTGTTCTGTCTTCCTGACTGCCTCTTTAAGAATCCCTTTCGTGTAGCCTCTTTTTCTGAACCTCTCCAAAGCTAATTTTGTAGTCTTCTCATACTATGTTGTCGTGTTCTAATCTAGGACCCCAATCATTACTGTGAAAATTATGCCCCTATACGGCTATAATCCATTTGTACCCCTATAATGGCATAAACGATCAAGAGTGATATTTCAGAAACTCGTCTCTGGCCTAACACGATCAGAGCCACATTTCAGAATCTCTTCCTCTGCAGCTTCCTCTGCAGCTTCCTCTGCAGCTCATTAGAGCAAATGACACAGCAGAAGCCACTATCTAAGATTCCTAGATTAGACTCCGAGTTCTTCAACAAGATAAAAACTCAGCAACCTGGGAAAGCCCCGCTTGCTATGTTTTGATTAGTAATAGAACTCTAATGAGCACTGAGAGACGATCACTTCCTAGTGACATCTTTATTGACGTCTTATGTCCAAAAACTTACGTCAAACAAGGCACCTTTCAGGTATAAATATTACCAACGTTGCCTTAATCAAACGCTGCCTCAACGACATCGATGATAGCGATGGTGTGGTGAACATAGGAGCAGAACAGCTGTCCCCTGAAGAGCCCAGCAGATGCAAGCTGCCCACGGACGCTGCCCCTCCTCCTCCTTGACGCGCTGAGAGAGACGCTGTCTTTTCTCCTGCCGAGAAAATCCAGCTCCGGCGTTTCCAGCCTACTCTTGCGAGTGACTGGGATATCGAGTCCTGGAAGGAGATACAAGACCTCCAACATTCTATTCCAGAGGGATGGTGTTGACTAAACCCTTAGAGAGAATTCTTTAAGCAAACCTTGGCAAAACCAACTTAACTAAAACTGCTACTTGCTTACTCCCTCCCAAGTATTAGGCCTAGGTCAGGTACACTGGGGTAGGCGTAGTTAGAAGCACCAGTTGAGTACGTTAGCTGAATGTATATATGAATGTATATATTTTATTCACTTTAAACCATTGTATGGTTAAGAAACCATATCAATGCTTTTACAGTATAATTTCGCAAGCCTCATTTTACTGTACGCACTTTTTATAATAACTAGTCTTGCAATTGTGGCAATTCATTTCTCTTGTATGAGAAGAAAGACTGTTCAATAAATAATACCTTTTTATTGAAAATGCCCGTCTCTCTATTCTCTGCATATTGGTGAAAGTAATCTGCACAAAACTGACTGAGTAAAATAACTGTCTATTGTTTCACACGACTCTAGAGATTGACTCTTATTCTAAGGAGCAAAGTTGTTGTTTATGCGGTTGTTGGAAAACTGAATCCCTTCTTGTCTGTACCAGGGAAGCTGATCACTTCCTATTCAGTCAAGAAAGTTTCCAGTGACCTCTGAGCTAGTTGGTAACAAACCCAATTAGGTTTAGCATAGTCAGTGGAGACCTGGAAGATCCGCACTTCTACGTCCATACTACTGTTTATGTTATTCCAATGCGCAGGGCCTATTGGGAAAATAGGAACTACACTACAATGTGTTGGTTGAGCAATTCCGTTTAATATAAAAGAGATCTTCATATGGAATATTTTTTATCAGGCTTCTTGGATGGTGGCCACGTACATGTAATACTGAATTCCCAGCTGTGGGTTTACAATATAGTTTAGTCTATAGTTTATTGTTTTCTACATAGACCTCCAAATCCAAACAGGTGACACTGGTATCACTAATGTGTCCTGTAAATTGTAGATTGAGTTCATTGCAGTTCAAAGCAGAGATATAATCTTCAGCTGGTGTCTAGGTCCCCCTCCACACAATAAATAAATCATTGATATAGCGGCCTAAGGGGCCACGGTCTGAGCCCAATGTTCCTGCCCTTCTGCCCAGGCCACGTGCTTCTCCCACTAGCCCATGAATACATTTGAGTAGCTGGGGGTGAAGCATGTGCCCATGGTTGTCCCCTGACATTGTTGCTAAAGTAGTCTTGCAAATACGAAAAAATTATTCAGGCAAAATGATATTGGCTCTAACAACTTCAAAATATGCTCTTGATATTTCAGAGCTCTGTCGTTAAAAAAAATTGTATAGCATGCAGGCCTTTTTGGTGACAAATACAAGCATACAAACTTTTATATTTTAAAAAGATTGTTTACGGTTTTAATGTATTAAAAAAGTGTTTGTCATTGCCATTATAAGTATGGTAAGACAATATTCATGCTAGAATGTTTTTGGGTCAAATGTTTGTGATACAGTTTTCTTGTACTCATGATTTTTTTATGGAGCTGTGCCGAGACCAGTTTCTGCTATTTGCTCGAATTTCTCACCACTTCTGCAATCACACATGTCTCCTCAAATTGATGCTTATCTGTCTGAATTTGTTTAATTTACTTCTGCATGAGGTCTGCCAAATTATGCATTAAGGTGGCATGGGCTCTGTTTTTAAAGGGACTGCAGCTGGCAGGCTATGGAGTCTCTTTACATTTCCATGTGCTCCCAGTTTTTTTTCTTCAAACCCCATTTTATTTATCTCAGTCCAGCCTCTCTCTTCAAAAAGGTAGTTAATGTCCACGTAACTCCCATAGTAGGGTTGGTAAAAAACCTGCCCAAGCGTGATTCTCAAGCAACTGTGCCTAGAGATTCCATCTGTAACTTACTGATGAGGCCCAATGAGGCAAAAATGAGGCTGAAATTTATTTGGCGTTGCCGCTTGTGTTTCCATGCTGAGTGAACATGGCCCAGCAATTTGCACTCAATTGCTCTTGTGGAACAAGTAAAATTATTTGGTTATGGTTTGAAGATTTCTTTCATTAGGATTTCCAGCCTTACCCCACTCAATGTGCCTAGGTTGTTGCTACCACAGTGCACAACCATGAGGTTAGGATATTGGGAATCCACAATGGATTTAAACAAAGCCGGCAAGTGATGCAACTTTACCCATCTCTGGCCATACCAAGAAATCTGCACATTTGACACACTCAAGTATCTGTCAATACTTCTTTTTTTTGCAGCCCAATAGATGTAGCTGTGACCAACAATCCACACTCTAAGCATTTTGAAGTGAAGGACCAATAACAGAATAACAGTCAGGAGAAAGTTGAAGTTGAATGATATTGTTTTCCAAATGGAGTTTTTTTTTTTACAAATAATAAATATATATATATATATATTTTTTTTTTTCTTTCATTGGATGCTGTCAGCATGAAAGTTAATAAAGTTAGGTAGTGTGTTGGATGGCTCAGCAAGAAGTCTTATTATTTACTGTTGTTTAAAAAAAAGAAATGTAATACAGACATAGAAATGCTTTTGGATCTGTGGAGTAAACCACACCTGCTGTATCTTATTTGACTCTCGGAACGCCTTCAGTAGCGGACCTGATCTCCAATTGACACTTATCCACTGCGGCAGATTAGTTCCCGCTCCACCCGCAAAAGAATCTCCGAAGCCGTTCCCGCTTTCAGACGGCGTTCAGCACACTAAAAGGATGTGAGTGTTGTTACATTTCACAGCAGCGTACCGCTTGGCGGACGCTTCCAACCTCTGACACCAACCGAATTGGCTCAGAGAGCCATTGTCCTGTTTCACAGTTTTTGCTGTCACCCGTGCAACCACCTGTGCGTGCGGTACAGTGAATACTCCAGTCCCTGTCCTGAGGAGAACCTAGAACTATGTTGGTTCGAAACGCGTAGACCCCCAGCCTGTGACAAGAAGGAAGTGTGCGACTTGGGATCAATTTACCCCACTGTTGTGGGCCCTAGTGTGCAACTAGAGAGAACACAGAGTCACAGGTCTTGTGGATAGGCAGGCAGTTGTTTTCCACCTCGCATTCCGCCTGTCCACCGGTATTGCAGTCAAAGGACTGGCCTTGTATTGATTCTCAATGTCATATGTTCTTGATTTCTCAATTGATTTGGGTAGTATGTATGGAATTTCAAGTTGTTTTTTGGTGTCTATTTAATGTATAACGATTTATTTTTCATGTCTGTATATTTTGCCTTTAAGGGTGTATACAATTGCGTGTTTTTGTTTTGTGATTTAACTGTTTTGACGGTGTGTTTTCCTAGGATGTCATGTTCTCATCAACTTTGAAGATTTGTTTTATAATTGAAAATAAATGTTTTGCTAAAAAAAAGGCTTGACCACGCAGCACTCCTTGGCTGTGTGGGTTCTGATTGTTACTGTAAGTAGCCTGACCAGCCATATGCTTTTCTGTTTTTGTATCTTATTTGAAAGCAGAATGTTCCTTCTAGAATGTGCTTTGAACCTTTGACCACCGGGTTGCTAACTACACTTAGCTAAGACTATATTGGGGGAAGGGTGTTAAAAAGACAGAACATTTTTTTGAAAAGTTGAGGAGTGATGACACAATGTAAGTAATGGCAAGTTTTAATTTTCAGCTCAGGACTATGTAATAAACTGTTGTGTAGTATTTAAATAAAAAAAAAAAAGCTTAAAATCGGTTTGAACTCCCATTTTGTTTGTTAATATTCTGCGATGAACGTGAAAACATTGCAAACACGCAGTGACAGGAATCTCTTTTCAGAAGAGAGGGAAAGGGTTAACAGATGCTAACCTTTCCCAAGTGGAGATGGAGTAGCCTAAAATGAAAGACATGATTTAATTTACTGACTTTCTCAGGATGAAATGAGTGGAAAGTTGAAGAGGTTACCATTTTAGACTTGCTTTGTATAAGATTGGTGTACAATTCTTGTGCTTAGTTTTTACAAACCTTAAAAGTGTCCAATCTATGCAGAAAGAACTAAAACAACAATATAATCTACAAACCGAATTCAGTCATATGTATATAACTTTGCAATTATTTTAAAATTGTACAGAAGAAATGAAGTTGAATATGGAAGTTTGATTAAAAGGAGTATCACAATGATGAGAAAAAATATATGAGATGAACTGTATCTTTTTGAGGGTATGTGTTTAAGAGGTTAGTGGTGAATGTTTTGGGAAGAAAGAGAAAAATGAATTAGTGCCTGTTTAATACATTGTGTATTTTATTGAAAAATAACCGTATCGTTTTGTGGAAAGTTGCAATGAGGAACTGAGAATATTTGAAATGTCTAAACATCATTTGCATAATAGATACATCTGTCATTTGCATTGTGGGAGTTGTAGTACGTTTAGTAACATTATTAAAGAGGAATAGTGTAGTGAGAGATAAAAGATGAGAACATGTTGTCTGTAAGTTTATGAATTAGAAAGAAGTAATACTTGTTAGGTATATATTGGGAAGTGTTTTTCAATGTGTTTTTTAACTATAATGACCACTTTGCATATGCTTAGATGGTGAGATATAGTTTTTGGGCTTGCACATAGCTAAACATATGGTGGGACCTTTGACTTTGCTTAAAGATGCAGAGAGGTATATATTTTGGGAAAGATGGCTTGAAGGTGTACATCTGTTAAGAAATCGCATATATGATTCCATGGTGATTTATTTTCAGTAAGGCTGATAAAAATGTCTTGTATATGGTGGGGTGGTGTTTTTCTTTAAACATGTTTTATTACATTTCAGAAGGATTATAGTGCAGATTGGCTAGGGAGTTCTTGTGCTAGCTTCATTTTGAGTGTAACTTTTGTTTGAGATATGCTGAATGCATGTTTAAGTATTTGAGAAATGATGTAGGTATGCCATTCACAAAAGATTTAGAACATTTTGAAATGTTGTTTTCTGTCTTAGAAACTTACTGATGCATGTGCACATTCAGTAGCAAAGCAATGTATGTTTCTAGAGTGCCATGTTTGCAATTATATATCAAGTGTAATACCTGGATTTCACTCACACATACCTCAGAATGTATACAGTAAAACAGGTAGTTTGATACTGACAGAAGGAGATAACCAATGATTCAGAGGTATAGTGACAATTGTGATGTATCTAACAGGAATGAAGGTACTTTCTCAGTCAATCAGGCAGTATTCAGGCACATATGGAATCACCCAGTCACTACTCAGGCAGTCATCAAATCAGAGATTCACGAGTTATTCAATTATCCAGAAACGAGACATGTACTTTTGCAATCAGGCAAGCAGACATTATGTAGGTATTGAAGTATGCAGGCACTAAGAATACATTCATCTATTCACCTAGGTACTATCTATTGACTTATGCAATTAACAAGGCTGTAGCTATGCAATCATTATAACATATGTGCAGAACCAATGCAGCCATCTAAACACCCACTTACAACCCATGCAGTCATTGAAATACTGAGGCACATGCGTGCACTGATGAAACACTCAGGCTCTACTCATGCACTCATGTAATTACGAATGAGTGCATAGGTAGTGCCTTGGTGATTCGCTGAGGATACAAGTAGTGCTAGACCATTCCCTGACTATGTCATAAGTCCATGGGTCAATCCATATCTGCATACTTACTGCCTGCGTGTTTTTGATTCTAAATAGAATCAAGACTTTTGAAAAATAGTATTTTGCAAGAGGAGACAAAACCAGAAGAAAAGCTTAGTGAATAGAAGTAACGGTTGTATAGTTTTTCGTAGACAATGGATACATACGTCTTGTACAGAGGCTGTCTTTAATGAAGAAAGCTATCTCCAGGATAACAAATTAGTTCATGCTATTGATTAAAGAGGACTATGTTACGAAATGAAGAATGGTAGTCCTATAGCAAAAGAGGTGATGGTACCTAGATATGTAGAAGAAGTTATTGCAGAAGAGGTACAAGTAAGGCGTAGTCAGGGAACTGTATACAACTGGAATTGCAGTAGTGTTTCTAGTATTAGACAGCAATCCATTAAAATATTAAGAAAATTCCTACATATCTTTCTAAGGCGAAGTTTAAAACACAAAATAAGTTATACCACACAACAATGGGAACTTTAGGTAGGAGGCTGTATTATGTGAAAACCCCTGCTTTATATTTAGGAGAAATAAGTAGAGCACTTTTGAATGGTAGTGTGGCACGTGTAGAAAAGATTTGTGGTGATGTGCAGTTTCGTTTCTTTGGTCCTGAGCAGGATTCTGGGGAAAATGAAGAGTTTTTTAAGAGGAAGAGTTGCAGAACAAGACACATATATTACAGTTGATAGTTTAAAAAAAGAGATTGCTAACACAGTGTTCTGTAAAAAAACCAGAGTATGTTTGTACATGTTGTTGCAAAAGATACCTGTGTATTTATTTGTAGAGGGGTGGTTTGACTTGTCTATACGGCAAGTTATATGTAAGTAGTGTTACAAAAAATTGGAAGATAGTAAAATGAACAACACATACATATTAGATGCCCATTTTGTAAGATAATAAAATGCCTGCTAATGTAGAAAAACTATGTAGGGCAAACATTTTAAAAAACACCAACATTTATTATTCTTTCCAGCATTGTGAAGGGCCGTTATGGACTGCTCGCCAACACTAACTACAAATCCACAATCCATGCCGTATGATGCTATCGGGGAAAACTGTAAAGCCAAATCTTGAAGTTGATATTGGACTTTTGAATGGATTCTCTGGTTTTGATGTTGTTGTACTGCTATTGAGGTTAAGCGTCCTTCAGTTTTGCATTGCCTTCTTGCTGCTCACTATGAACTCCTATTATAAAAAGCGCAAAAAATATAAAAGGAGGAAAAAATACCATGTATGATTTTTGGCAGCATTGTGAATAGCTGTAGCATACTACTCACCGTTATAACAACACTACAGTCAATGCAATATGTGGCCATTCTTTAAAACTGTGGAGCCATAGCGGTTGTAGTAGTCTGTACCTCCAAAAGGACTTTCAGGCCGGGTATTCTTGCTGCTGCCACTGATATAAATGGTCGTCCAGCTATCCTCTTATATTTCTCCAGTTGGAGACGTTTTCTATGATTAGTTTTAAGATGTCAGATGGACGCCGTCCCACATTAATATTTTCTCTGGGGAGGGTCCTGTCACACATTGTGCATTGCACAAGTTTTGCAGCAGTTTTTGAATCCCCATGGGTTTGGCTATCAATGGATAGTTTGATGTTTGTTTGAGAGTTATATTGTGTTCATGAGTTCAGATGATGAAAGTAATTTTTTGTATCTGTTGTTTTTTTACAAATATGTTGTTAAATTAAAGGTAAACCAATATGCTACTAAATAGGTAGACTTAACCTTTGTTTAAAATATGTCTATATATCTGTTTTACAATTTTTTATTTGTACTCTTGACTACTGATGTCATTGTAACCTCCGGTGTTGATCTGAGGAAGGAAAATGCATTTTTGATGTAGGTATTTTGACAAATGAATACAAAGGGGAAAGTTACATTAGGATATTACTAAATAGCTACACTGAAACTTTATGTCAAATGTTTTTATGTATGTGTTTTACACTTTGTCAAAAATACCCAGTATTCACACTCTGTCCTTGGCAATGGCACTCAGAGAATCATGCAGGCACTACCTGTGCAATCACCAAGGACGTTCTTTCTGCATAACTCACAAACGCTTCTCCTGGCATAGTACTAGTTGAGGAATGAAGTCCCCTTAGTTATTAACTATAACTGATGACTTTCTCTGTTTTTGTATGAGTGAAATGTTAGCATAGCTATAATGTCCCACTAACCTTTGTTTTTTCAGTGAGAAAAAAATAAATAATCAAAAAAAAAATTTTTTTTTTTTTGGGGGGGGTTTAGGGTGTGAAAGAGAAAAGGAGTTTTTGGGTTGGTATTGATTTTTTTTTAGCAAGGGAATTTTAGTGTTTAGAGAGGGTATGGGTTTTTGGGTGTAAGGGTATTTTTTAGGGTTTTTAGTGGGCATACATTTTTGGGTGCTAACAAGTTTTTAGGGGTTAGGGTGGGTTTGGGTTTTGGGGTAGCAAGGGTAATTTTAGGGATTAGGGTGGGTATGGTTTTTTGGGTGGCAAAGGTATGTTTAGGGTTTAGTGTGGCTATGGATTTTGGGTGCTAAGGTTTTTTTTAGGGTAGGTATGGGCTTATGGATGGTAAGGGGTTTTAAGGGCTCAGGGTGGGTACCGGTTTGTGGGTGGCAAGGAAAGTTTTTAGGATTCAGGGTTTATGATGGGTATGGCTTTTTGGGTGATAAGGGGTGTTTAGGGTTCATGGTGGGTATGGGTTTGGGGTGGCAACTAAGTATGGGTGGAAAATTCGTTCCGCTGAATTTTGCTCAGGAAGCACTTACAGGGTTACAGCAGGTGCCCAAGTTGAAGCTAATTTCTTTGTAACCATTTACAAAATGGTTACACAGAAATTAATTTCAACTTGGGCACCTGCTGTAACCCTGTAAGTGCTTTCGGCGCCTCGTTGCCTACTTGCAACTATTCTCTGACCCTGCTCTGACCCTCGATGCAGGGTCAGAGAATAGTTACAATTAGGCAACGAGGCTCCTGTCACAAAAATTAAACCTCAGCAGGAAGCACTTACAGATATAAATAAGGTGCCCGAGTTCAAGCTCAAATTCAGTAACGCATTATATTAAGCCCAAGAATCTAGGGAGCACGGTCGATGCTAGGCAGGTGTGCTTTCTCCCCAAATAGCTGTAATCCGTGATGGAGGTCTAGGCATCCACGAGTTTCTCGAGCACAATCCCCCTGTACTTACAGTGACCAGGAGGCTGCTTTCTCCTCTTCTGCTGTGCTGATCGGCCTCTGACCTTTATAAACAAGAGGCATGTGAACTCGCACAGAAGCCCGGCTCCACACACACTAGGCTATGCAACCTCTTCCCGCCCTTTCCCCCACTGTGATGGACAGCTCACTCGAGGGGCCTCAGCACCTATGGGCGCGGTGGCAAAGTTACAGACACACAGGGTCACTGGAGACAACTCTTCTGGGCCTTTGCACAGCTGTAGTGCAGGAAAAGCACGATACATTTATCCAACAAGGTAGCACTTACTGCTTTCTTCTCATCTGCTGCGCTGATCGGCCTCTGACCTTTATAAACAAGAGGTATGTGAACTCGCACAGAAGCCCGGCCCCACACACACTAGGCTATGCAACCTCTTCCCGCCCTTTCCCCCACTGTGATGTACAGCTCACTCAAGGGACCTCGGCGCCTATGGGCGCGGTGGCAAAGTTAAAGACACACAGGGTCACTGGAGACAACTCTTCTGGGCCTTTACACAGCTGTAGTGAAGGAAAAGCATGATACTTTTATCCAACGAGGTAGCACTTACTGCTTTCTCCTCATCTGCTGCGCTGATCGGCCTCTGATCTTTATAAACAAGAAGCATGTGAACTCGCACAGAAGCCCGGCCCCACACACACTAAGCTATGCAACCTCTTCCCGCCCTTTGCCTCACTGTGATGGACAGCTCACTTGAGGGACCTCGGCGCCTATGAGCATGGTGGCAAAGTTACAGACACACGGGGTCACTGGAGACAACTCTTCTGGGCCTTTACACAGCTGTAGTGCAGGAAAAGCACCATACATTTATCCAACGAGGTAGCACTTACTGCTTTCTTCTCATCTGCTGCGCTGATGGGCCTCTGACCTTTATAAACAAGAGGCATGTCAACTCGCACAGAAGCCCGGCCCCACACACACTAGGCTATGCAACCTCTTCCCGCCCTTTCCCCCACTGTGATGGACAGCTCACTCGAGGGACCTCGGCGCCTATGGGCGCGGTGGCTAAGTTACAGACACACAGGGTCACTGGAGACAACTCTTCTGGGCCTTTACACAGCTGTAGTGCAGGAAAAGCACAATACATTTACCCAACGAGATAGCACTTACTGATTAGCCAGTAGAAAGTACTCCAGTTGAGTATAGTGTGCAATTGCAACAAAATCCGCGATTTCACGGGGAGAAATCTGCGAATTCGCGGATTTTTTTTGCTAATTTGCACGAATTAGGGTTGACAATAGGTATATGTTTTTGGGTGGGAATTTTATTTTTAGTCTTTAGGGTGGGTATTGGTTTTTGAAGGGTAAGGGATTTTAGGGTTTAGAGTGGGTAGGAGTTTCAGGGTGGCAAGTATTTTTAGGGTTTAGGGTGGGTATGGGTTTTTGGGTGGTAAGGGTATTTTTGGGGCTTAGGGTGAGTATGGGTTTTGGGGTGGCAAGGGTGCATGCATGTTTGTGTATATTTATATATATTTATTTTATAATGTATATTTATAAAAAATAATATATAAAAAACATATATATGTAAATATATACACATATATGCATAATTTAGTTGCAAAGGCATGCGTGATAAAGCATATGTGTTGTAAAGATTTGCGTGGGAAAGATTTGCATGGTAGTGTTGCGGTCGTTGTAATGACCGTTTTGTAAATCAATGCGTGGTAATGGCTTGTGTGGTGCTGTCGTACATCCAGTATATTCAAGGTGCAGCAGTTGAAACAGCATTTCCTTGTTGCTTGTGTATTCAGTCTGCTGTAGTGAACCATACATTGTTGCATGAATTTTTCAATTTCCTCAGTCATTGGAACATTTTCTGTGATGCCGGTGCTAATGATTGTGATTCATATGACTTTGGTGGCTTGACATAACCTGCTACAAGTGATTTGAAATCTTCCAGACTACAATGTAGTATGTACTGCATACGCATCCTGACAGGTCATTATTTTATGTGTTGCCTTGGTATTAACGTTGTCTTGCCACCTGATCTGATAAATGATGGGAAGTGTAGCCATTCATTTATTGGCTGTTGTCACAAGGCACATCCTGCACTGTTGTCTTATTGTGAATCCTGCACTGTTCATAATTTAGCAGTATTTATTGGTTGTCTGTAAAGATTGATGTGGTTATGTACAGTAGATAGTGAATGATGTTTGATATACATGGTACCCACAAGGTGACTTAGATGTGACTTAGATGTGACTTAGATGTGGGAAGGACCGGAAGTATGTGTGGATGTTTGGACAAGGTTGTCGTGCATATGACTGCAGTTATGTACATTGATTATAGTGGTGTATGATTTAATGCATGTTATTCCAACAGCAGAGCTCGGAAACACAATGAGACAATCTTCCTGATGTTTACAAGATCTGCTGTCAGCAAAACATGTATTTTCTCGGAAACACTTTGAGGTAATGTATCCTCTGAAGACACCAAAATTAATGCACAGACCACTTATCTGCTGGCGCAGCACAGAAAACGGCAGCTTGATATTGCCTGGGATGTTTTTAGATGCATGCGTTATAATGTATGCTTCCTACCCTCTGTGATCCTGATAAACTTGTTTTCAATCCATCCAGCCTCTGGCGTCGAGGAACCTTAAGTCAAAAATTACAGCACTCTCTGTTAGGGACTTGTCAATTGGGGGCCTGACCGTATAATCTTTGCTTTCCTAATGACTTAATCCCTAGTAAAACCAGTTCATTTAAGCCACTATTCCACTTATCTTTAAAAGACCGTTTTGTGGCCTCTGATGCACTGTTTTCCAGCTAATGTTCCGGTCCTCTAATGTTCCCGCTGAAATAGGCACTTGAGAGAATAACCCATGGGAAATACCCTTTCAAGATTTCTC
The DNA here is from genome assembly GCF_964263255.1 of Lissotriton vulgaris. Lineage (NCBI taxonomy): Eukaryota > Metazoa > Chordata > Amphibia > Caudata > Salamandridae > Lissotriton > Lissotriton vulgaris. The sequence goes on from NC_141685.1 coordinate 586,046,000, forward strand.
TTTAGGGGTAATCAACCCAGCACATTCAAATCTGCCTTTCTTCATTGCTTCAGCATTCAGGAGATTCTCAAAACTTTGTGAGGAAAAGTGTTCACAAGTGTCAGACGAAGTTGCAGTATGATCGTGCAACTCTGCAAAAAATGAAGTTTGTTGTGATGCAAAAACGCCTTCATAGTCTGTGACGCGAACTGTACACCATTGTCAGTCACAATTGCCTTGGAGACACCTTCTCTTTCCCATAATCTCTCCAAAACCTTGATAATGTCCTGTGTCATTACATGATTCATAAATTCCCCTTCTGGCCACCTTGAATAATAGTGTGCAATGATTAGCGCATACACCGGACAAGCAACCAACACATTGTAAGGTCCTGAAATGTCCATGCCAACTTTCTTCCTCAGAGCATCCATTTTTTCCACGTCCACAGGAAGATAAGTCACAGTCTTCTGTGACTTATCACTCCAAGCATATGCCAAACATTCCCTGACCTCCCTTTCCACATCTTTATCCAAACCGGGCCACCAATATTCTGCTCTAATTATCCGCTTTGACACACTCATGTCCACATGACCATCATGTGCCAATCCCAGAATACGTGACCTTAAGACCTCAGGAACAACTCTCCCCTCAACAATACCCCACTCACCAACGACAACTCGGTGCTTATGTTACGCAACGACTCCACCTTCCCTGGAATTTTTCTGTTGTCAGGCCACCCACAGGACATGTACTTCATAACCTCCTTCAACACCTTGTCCTCCTTCACTGCCTGTTGCCATTAATCATGCTCAATACGTCCTCCTAAAATGGCACACACAGCCATTACCATTTCTCCATTGTACTCCACCACATCACCATCGGAACACTCCACTGGCAATCTAGATAAGCAATCTGCTTCTATATTCGTCCTTCCCGGCATGTACTCTATGGAATATGAAAATCCATCATCCGCAAAACCCAAAGCATTATCCTGGGCGAAGTTGAATTGGTCTCTTTGTTGGTGAATACCTCATAGAGGGCAATGATCAGGGCAGACCACAAATTGCGTTCTCCACACAAATTTCTTAAATTGGTTCACTCCCCACCAACATGAAAGGTCCTCTCTCTCAATAGTGGAATACATGCACTCCGCACCCTTCAACGGCCTGGAGGCATAAGCAATCGTCACTTCTCTACCTTGTCTCTGCTGCACAGGCACAGCACCCAAAGCCAAGGCACTGGCATCAGTGCACAGTATGCTTTTGTCCCGGATGTCAAACGGCTTGAGAGCAGATGCCAACGCAATCTCCTCTTTGATTTGCTTGAACTCTGGTTTGCATTCGGGGCACCAAACAAACTTGGCATTCTTGAGCATCAAAACCCGCATGCACACAGTTTTGTCCACAAACCTTGGAATGAATCGTGAATATTATTATGCCGACCCGAAGAAAAATCTCAATTGATCTTTATCCATAGGTGACAGAGCATCCTCAATGGCCCTCACCACCTGTAACTTAGGAGCTACACCATTCTTATCCAGCCAATGACTTAAATACTCAACACCTTTGACCCCAGATGTAAATCTTTCCAGTTTAATAGTCAACCCACTGCGTTGCAAAATACTCAGCACCTAAGACAACACCTCCTCGTGATTAGATACATTTTCAGCGAAAATAAGTATTTCATTGTGGAAATATGTCACATTATGTAGTCCCTTAAACAGCTGGTGCATTGCCTTCAGAAAAACAGCTGAGGGTGACGCCAAGCCAAAAGGCATGGCTTGAACCTGTACAATTCTTCTGGGGTAACAAAGGACATAAGCCAACATTTCCCCAATATTAGGTAGAGGATGTCTGGCAACCCAAATTGCCTGATTCAGATCTCTCAAGTCGACACACATCCTTAAGTACCCATTGGGCTTCTTTGCCAAAACCACAGGGGCCAACCATTCTGAGGCTTCAATCTCCTCGATTATACCAGAACAACACAATTTCTCCAACTCTTTCTTCAAAAGCTCCCTCATCACCATAGGCGACGTCCGAACCTTGTGCACCGTAGGAACCACACCGTCCTTTTTTGTTGTTGAAAATTTCTGTATTGTGCTAATGCATAGTACAGAGAAGCTGATAGGTCTCACATATACATTTAATACATTTACATCTCTGTGCCCTCTGCGCATTTATTATAACATTTTACAATTTTCTGATTTTTGTTCTCGAACTTCCCGAAACAAAGACTTGAATCCCCCTCCCCCTTCTTGCACACTTAGCATTTCGTTGTCCACACAACTCCGTGTCTGCATTACAATTTAAACATACTCAAGCATTTGCGTCGCATATTTTGCTCATTAACATCCGTCCTCTCTGTTCACATGTGTACTTCCGCCTGATCATGTGACATACCACTCCCCTACAACCCTCCTTTCCATCCCGCAGACACATTACTTCCATAATAGTAGGAATCCAGCAGTTCTGTATACCTGGGCCTATTCCCCACTTCCCGATTCTACTAGTGAGCCCGCACAAGCCTCAAATTCTATTAATATCGCCTCACATTCTAATGATATATGTGTTTTCCTTAGTCCTCTGCGTTCCTCCCTCCTCAGTTCCGTACCATCTACCTTGCTCCATCTCAGCACCTCATTGTACCATCCCTCTGGGTCCGGTGGCCTGGGCGATTTCCAGGAACCCACAGTCCTTCAACACAATCTTATGGGAGAATCCCTTAAGTAATCCCAACTAATTATTAAAAACTAAAGGAAACTTCTCCTGCCAGTCTCAGCCCGTTCTTCACTCAAACTTGATCTAGCACCCGCACTTGCTAAGGATGGTTGGGATCCAATATGATCCACATATCCCTTTTGCTGCGGTTCCCAACAAACATGATCCATCCTTAACAAAGTACACTTTGGAATTAGTCTCCGCACCCTGAAACTCCAACACCACTTCTAAATCCCCCAACAACTCCATAGGCTTATTTCCATATGCCACCAGTTTAATGTCTGGCTCAAAAAGTTTGTAATGGGGGAACTTCATTAAATGTTTTTCTCCAATCAAAGTATACATTGCTACGGAATTGGCCATGGTGTGCACCTCCACTCTGTCTACCTTTATGGTACAATAAGGATGCACTTTTTGAGACACAACTCCAACTTCAACAATGTGTAAAATGAACCCCTCCACATCCTGATCTTCAAGGTCATCACAACCCACCATACAAACATCCATCTTTGAATTGAGGAAACTCGCACTTCCCTTCCTTTAGTACATTCTAGCAAAATGTCCTTTGGCCTTACACCTCCTACACACTTGTGCTGGCCTGAATTACCTATGAGGGTTTCAAGGGGTTCTTCCCCAAGAACATTTTGAAAAAAGATTAGGCAAATGGTGCATTTCCAAGCAAATTTGAGAAAGCAGGAAGGTTAATAAAGCAATTGTGAATCTGTTCTAACAAAGACAGACAATGACTGGCAAAACTGTCAATTTAATCTGATGCATATCAGACGCCGGCCTACCACGTGCTCTGTCCATCTGTTCCACTGTGTGCTATTCATTCACAAGTCTAATGTGCTCCGTTACTAATTGACAGGAGAGGATCCCGGCGCTTCCCGCTGACACAAAAGAGTAAAAATTATGGCTAAATTGTTTGTTTCTGATGTGGTTGCCCCAGATGCATGTCTCATGCCTCCCACCAACAAGGCTGTCTGTCAGCTGATCGAATATTGGATGCTGCCAAGCAGGCTTTAAACTCCGCTACACACAATCTTTCACACTTGCTCTGATAAAGCAAAGGGAGTAGGGAGCACACCATAACCACAGCAGGACTAAAACCTTAAAAATGTGCAACTCCTTATCATGCCAAACCTGGCAGCAGAGATGTTCAGCACCAGTGCTGCCTATGACTCCTCCTCCCCCCACCGCACAACCTCTCAGAATGGCTGTCATTCCCCAACACACAACCCAGCAGCATTGCTGCTGTCCCCACTAAACAATTTGTCAAATACGGCTATTTTACCCACCTTACAACCTTGTAAACATGGCTGTAGTCCCCATCTTACAACATGTCAAGCATAGCTGCTGACCCCACCACGTCACATTTAAGAAGACGTGCTGTCCCCACCACAGAGCCTGTGAAACATGGCTGCTGTCCCCACCTCACAATCTGACAGCATGGATGCAGTCCTACCACACAACCTGCCAACACAGCTGCTGTCTCCTCCACACAATCTGGCCGCATGGCTTTTACTCCAACTTTACAAACATTTGTATTATGCAACACAATAGACTTGGGTCTGTGCTTGCAGCGGTTAAAGGTTGCCGAGCATGCACATTACTTGAGAAGGTGCATGAACACACTCACTGCCCGAAACACACACGGTTAGCCACCTTCCTACTGCAAACCCAAAGTAACAATTGCGTAGACGCATTGGAGACTGGAAACTTCCAGGGTGTTCTTCGCATCACAGATCCATGAGGGCATGCCAGTGGCATCTTCACTCGGCGTCTCCAGCATACCATGGTATGACATAGAAACGCAAAACATTCTATATAACAGACCACAACATATCTGAACACAATATATCTTAACATACAACATCCTGCAAAACAACAAGGTGCTAGTTACATAACATGTTGTAACTGTTCTGTGCCAGCCCTTTACCCGCATAACAAAACACATTTTACCATAATAAAATCAAACCATACTGCAACCTAACCTGGTCCAAAGTCTCAATTTCCCCAAATACATGTGTAAGTAGTTTTCATATTCCTGTTATATTCTTGGTAGTATGGTAAGCAAAGTTCTGTTTTTGCGATTTCAAATGTTAAGCTAGCAGTACCAGATGTCAGTGCACGCTCGACAGAAAGCGGTAACCCAGAGGCGGCATACAAGCCCCTGGAGACAAATAGACAGACAGACACATATGTGCACTCTCTAGATACCCCAGTGCCCTAGGCTCCACGCACAAGTTACCCCAGTCCTGTGCGAGGTACCTGACTCTGTCCCGCTTTTTCCCCCTCAGCTGATCTTCTCTCTCCAGCAGCTGCAGGATCTTGTTCGCTTCTTCTTCGTTGAGGACAGTGGCGGCTCCTTGAGGGAGTGCTGTGGGGTGGCAGAGCAGGGGCTAGTAAACTCCGGCATACGGCCGAACAGAGTTAAGTAAATAAATGAATAAATAAAACAAATTAGCTTGTGCGTGCTGCATCGCAATCGGCGATGCAGCGCACGCAATTTAATTCATTTTATTTATTTATTTATTTACTTAAATCTGATCGGCCGTATGCTGGAGTTTACTACCCCCCACCCTCCCCCTCCCCGCCCCACTGCCATGCGGCACTCAGTCGAGGAGGCGCCACTTATTGAGGAAGCTCAGGTCCAGCCTGCTCGTGTCTTTCGCCAAGTTGTCCTTGCACGATTTCAAAAGGCAGCACCAAGGGCTCGGTGTAATTACGCTGGCATGGCACAGGTAGGTATTACAGCATGTCAGCGTGATATTCTAGTATGATGTAAGATGGTCTCTGTGGGAGAAAAGATTAATACAACATCCCTATCAGATGCTCGTCAAAGTGCAAAACAAGGAAGGTACCCTTGTATAGGGGACGTGGGTCGGGTCAGTCCTTAGGGAAGTTTGGGAACACGACCAATGTGTTCCCAGTTTAATGCCGTGTTCTGAGGCCCTGCACCCCAACTGTTCCTGTGACCCCACACAACCGTTTTGCAGACCCATTAATGCAGACGCCCTCACCTGGCTGCCCTCTCTTCTAACCGGATTCATCTCCTCTGTCAGGTGCGTTCCCTGGCAAGTTCACATCCTGCCCAGCTTCCCTTCTTCAGCTCCTCTCCCTCGCTCCTGCCTCCTGGCGCTGCAGACTCAGTGGTTTCCCAGCACTTCCTGCAGATCACAACTCCACACTCTGGTGAACAATTCCTCAAGTATGAGTTAGGGGTTCCGGTTGCTTACTGAGGACAGACCCTTCTCTCCACTGGGGAGGGGGCTGCAACGCTCAGGCCCTAGCTCCAGTGGATGCTTCTACTGTCCACTGCCTGCCCCGCTGGGCAATCTGGATTTGGTGAATGTTAGTTGACAGTAAAGGGTACCTGTGCTCAACCAGTCTGAAGGTGTCTCTTCTGGCGAGCATCGAAGGGAGACAGTACAGCACACAGAAACAAAAGCTCTGTTCTGACAAAACTAAAAAACACTATTGCCATGTCCAGTAGGTATAGTAAATAAACTAGGGTAAGCCATGCCACAGCCCAGTACTTAAGCCGAATATATGACTTTACTTTGCATACCATTAGTGCGCATGTTTTAGTGCGATGTTTTTACTTCGCAAGTTCATTGAAATGAAATAAATATGCTTTTACTTCGCTTAACATTAGTACGCATACAACTACAAAGCGTTTTTAGTTTGTAATAGGGGTTTTGGGTAGGGGAGTCATTTTAAAGATCTCATATTATATTATTATTCGTGTATTAAAGTAAACACCCTTTTTTATTTTAAATACGCATGTTTTGTAATCATTCTTCATATATATTATTTCCTTTACCCTTTAAATATATTATATGTCCCGTAAAAAAAGGTATTATTTTTATAAAGACTAAATTTAACCCCTTCGCTGTGGGAGTTTTCACCTGCTGTGCGGGGAAGAGGGGGCCGCGCGCGGCGCCGCTGTGCTTGTGATGAGCTCGGCTCGTCATGAGGCACAGTGGAGCTGCACTCTTGACGAGCGGAGCTCGTCACAACCACACCCTTTTTGGAACTTTCAGCATAGCGGAAAAATTATCCCAGCGTGTGAACATTCCAACGGTCATGACGAGCTCAGCTCGTCATGATCACAGCTCAACCGTGCCTCATGACGAGCTGAGCTCGTAATGAGAATGGATGAGGATAATAATTAATTGTGTGTTCATAAACTGAACATTAAACGTTTAAATCAGTATTCAATCAATTGTAAAATGCTTTATGATATGTCGACAATTTCTTTTCAATCTTAATTGTAGCAATTGCTACTATTTAAACACATTCACATTTTTCATTTTAATCACAAGAATACACTAACCTTTAAACACTACTCTACTCTACAGTACTCTAACACCACTACACTACCCTAAACCCTAAAACACTACCCCCTACACAACTGTTCCCCTTCCCCCAGTCAGTGCCCTACACTCTACCCAGCACAACCCCAATACTACCCTAAACCCTAAAAAACTACCCTACACTACACAACCACAACACCACTACCCTAAACCCTAAATCACTACCCCTGCTCGACCTTTTCCCTTCCCCCATCTGTCCCTACACTCAATCACTACCCTGCACGACCCCCGACAGTCCCTAAACTCTAAAACACTACCCTACACTACACAAACACCACAGCAATACCCTAAACCCTAAATCAATACCCCCTGCAAGGCCCTCCCCCTTCACCCAGTCTTCTCCCTACACGCAAACACTACCTCCCATGCCCCCCTACACTTCCCTAAATACTTAAACACTACCCTACACTACACATATACCACAACACTACCCTAAACCCTAATACACTACCCCCTGCACTTCCCTCCCCCGACCCCATGTCCTGTCCCCACTCCCAAACCCTACCCTTCACGACCTGACACTACCCTACACCCAAATACACTATTCTACACTACACAAACACAATCATACAACCTATTACAATACCCCCTGCACGACCCTAAAAACTACACAGCCCCACTTACCGCTCCCTCCCCGTGGTTCACCTTCCACTTTTCCTGCTTCCTGCAGTCGCACGGCCTTATTTAGAATTAGAAGCACCTCCAAATGAAAACAACAATGTGGATAGCATGTGAAGTCATGGTCTTTGTGTCCACAGAAACAATTTTAAAAACCTTAAGATAACTTTTATATTAAACGTTTATATTTCTTTTTTGTGCATTTTATTAATCTAACAATACTGAAGTAATTTTTTTTTAAACTTACATGCATTGGTGTAATAGTATTTGCGCAGTAACCTATCTGCGATGTACAGGTATTTGCGTACTAGTAGCATGTGTAGTAAAAGCATGCTAAGTAATCGTACCTGCGAAGTAAAAAAATGCGTAGAAACAGGAAATCTAAGTAGGGGCCGCGAAGTAAAGGTAGAATACCCTTAAGTTACCACCACATAATATAATATTTCTAAGGATCTTAGAAACTTTTTTTTAAATTTCTAGTTGTTTTTGTTTTTCCTTTTGTGATTTTTTCAGTAATCCAAGGGTTTGCAAAACCCTCACAACTTGTATCGTTGTTCTTCGCCGTAAACAAAAGTGTTTTTTGGCAAATCCAAATATCGACAGTCGCGGCTGGCAAGACGAGAGGAGGGGTTTGGGGAAGCGGGACTGTATTAAAATACAAAAACGTCCTTACCCCGCATCGGCATCACGTGCCACCGCCTCAGCACCTGCTGCTCCTGGTGCGTTTTAGGCAGCCTCCCTCCCCTCCCCTAAGCCAATCACAATGCTGTAATGGCAGCGTTGTGATTGGTGCAGTGCAGCGGACAGTGCCTAAGCCCGGAGCCTGTATGGAGGCCTTTTTCTTTATGTAGTCTGCATGCAGCCTACCTAGAGAAAATGTAGAGGGCACATGACTGCTTTGATCGGTCTGGGGCTGACCAAGCAGTCAGGGCCCACAACAGTGGGCAAGCCACTCCCCCCCCTGTCCTCGAGCAGGACCTCCAACCCGCCCGCCAGCCCGCCCCCAACCAGGCACTTATGCTTTTTCGCAGTACGAGAAGCAGAAACATAAAATTGTAGTTTTATCACTATATGTTTCTGCCCAAGCCCCAATGGAGGAGCCACCAGTTTACTCACAATGCTATCAGCAATCAGAGAAGCCATTAGTTCATCACAGGAAATGTTTTGTGTTGCACTAAAAAAAATAAGTCTCTTCCTTTTTATCCAGCAAACAAAGTAATTTCTTAGCAGTGCAATGACCGTGAACTTGAAGCGGGTTATTCTTTCATAGAAACAGTAGCATGCCAACGTCACAGTATCTCTATGTAGATTTGGAATCAAACAGAAACAATAAAGGAGAAGGACATGAGAATCTTGCAGGTGTCAGTTTTAACTCCTAGCTTTCACCACAGCAGGAAGGGAGGAGTCAGGTAGAAGCGAGCTCTAGCAGTAACAAACACCGGCCCAATCCAAGGACAAAGGAAGTCTTCCAGAGGGTAATCTGAAAGTTCACCAATGTGATCCCGAACAAGAGAAGACAATTGAAAAAACATACATACAATCAATATCGCCAATGAGATATATCAACACAGGCTATTAAAAACAAGAAAAATCAAACTATATTCCTGAACTACCCTAATCATTTATAGAGATGCTATTGATATGTAATCCACTGCATTCTGTCAGGAGATCACCCTATTTTTTCATAAAGGAGTACAACCAAGGACCACAGTTATTTTAGTCCCTCTATTAGTTTTTTGTACTCTCACTTTTATTCACATAATTATTTTGTATTTCTTAGGGCTTCTCCACACAAGGTCGAAGAGTTTCGGCCTGACGTATCTAAGGCCTCTTCAGGACTGGGGTAACAAACTGGGTACCTTATATTATTTTGACATATGGTATATATTTGAATTTCTCCCGTGTTTTCCTCTTTCAATGCCAATGCTTAACTTCCCACACGTATCTTATAATTCAAAGAACGCTGCGCCGGTGTAATAAACATTCCGGGTTGCGTTTAGATCGCGGTCTCTGCTCTAGTCTATCTCTTATTATTTCCACATGTAATTTACAAAATCTAGTAACCGGCTCTCCTCTCAATGCGAATCCTTCTTTACACTCTTCCCAAAACACCACAGGCTCACCAGGTTTTTCAAGAAATTGAGTGGGAGCCACTATACCGTCCATGGTTCACCAATGTCAGGACTATCAGGTCCCAAAATGGCAAGAAGCACAGGATCAACACTATAGCCTTCAAGACAGAATTTTTCAAAAAGAAATTGTATAGGCAAAGCAAACCTTGGGCAAGTCAGGAATCAAAGATGGCCGTCAAGAGAGGATTGTTCGAGCAGCAAGTGAGCGCTCTAGTTCTTGATCGCAATCATGGGGATCCAGGTGTTGAACCCGCGCTGTTGGGAGGAGAAATGGACGTTCCTGAAAGCTGCTGCAAAGTTTAGACTGAGAAAGTTGCATTGCATTTTAATAAAGGTTTTTTTCCCTTGGTGCACCGGATTCCAGAAGACGCCTGAAATGAAGTAAGACTGTTCCGATATAGCTGGGTTGGAGTGTGCGCATATTTGTTGAGGAGGAGAAGTCTCGCTCCTAGTCACGCGCATTGGAGGTAGAAAACTAATTTCTGGGCCTGCTCTCTAGCGGTACTTGGTGCGAACTGTATGCAAATATTCAGAGGCAGCACAAGTCATTTGAGGAGCATAGGAAACCCAAGTTTAAGATTATTCACGAAGCAAAACAAAGTCAGGCCAGCCAAAGCCTTGTTAGTTGTACTGTATTAGTCAGGAGAGAAGTAACTCCTAGGTATATGTATGTATAGTTAATGACAAGAATTAATAGTGCGAAAAGGAAACAAGAGAGGAACCCATTTGATCCAGCAGCAGTGCAGTAAGTAGGTGAGAAAACCTGTAATACATTAAAGAGAAAGATTGGATTAGGAAGAAACACATAAAATAAGGACTAATAAACCTATACCTTTAGTTTACAGCACTAGAAGCTAACAAACAAAAAAAGAAGAGAAGCACAGGTCACAACAAGACTGGGTAGGTAAATAGAGGTGACGCAATAATGTAGAATAAAAAAAAGGTTATTAATGTATTACTGAGTAAATTCTTTTACAGTTGAATACAAGCCAGTCTAGCATAAGAAGACAAGAAAAAGACGACATCTGAAGCTGAAGAAAGAATCAGTCGAAGTGTGACAGTCTCTTCTCTATCCCTTCCCCTTTTCCCCTGAGGCCTCCCTGGCATTCATGCTATTAATGTATGTTGCCGAGAGGTCTTGGAGAGGCATTGGGAACTTGCGACATTCTGCTCCTGTGCATTTGGAAGAAGAGCATCAGCTCTGACAACCAGGAAGAAAACAAAAAAATCAAAATACAAAGGGTAGTCACCGATCTCATGCTCTGGTCCCTACAAAACAAATTAAAATAAAGAGAGTAGTCACCGCTGTCACCAGATAAACACCTTGCACAAATACTGGGAGTTTGCACTTTAGGAGGTCAGTTTTTTCTTTTTTATATCATCTTGTTATTTACTTCTCTACTCCCCCCCACATTTGAAGTACTAAAATTGCAAGTTGTGCTCACCCACACATGGACTGAAAACGTGGGACAGTTGAACACAAGCAGTGCCTGTCAGCGCTCGCACCACAGAGAAACACCAACAGTCTGAGTCAAGCTGTGCCAGTCAGTACATGGTAAAATTAAAAAACTAATTAGCTTCCAATTCAGGCAGATACGCTTGCACTCTAACCAAGCTCCTTTCTGTTGCTTAGATATGGCCCTCAGCTATCCCTTTAAGTTGCCTCACCTGTACTGTTATACAACTCCTCCTGGTTGCCACAATAAGGAGCTCAGCAATGCCTTTAAGCTGGCGTGGTGAGACTCGCTGCACTGCACATGCCGTCAAACACAGTAGGCTTGAGCACAACAGGTATCAGGCCTGTAAAGAAAAGTTTTCAGCTGGCAGTTCCATCGCTCATTGCCAATGGAAGAAAGATCCAGGGAAGCATGTAAGTTACTTGTTTTATTCTCCTTTTGGGAACACTGCCAGGAGGGAGCAGCCCGCCAGGAAACCGCCCGTAGAATAACTCTCCCTCCAGAGCCTTCCTGCCCAAAACCATTCCATGGAATGTCAGAATGTGGAAGGCTCCGGAGCACGATGCAACAGTTCCATTTAGTGAATCCTAGTGGGTTGCAAATCAACCTACCATATGAATATTAATGAGGTAGGTCGCAATTTGCGACCCATTAGGATTCGCTACAATCACAGGATTTGTAGCCTGCAGGGGTCAACAGACCACCATGTCAGTGATGGCTTTTAAATAAAGCAATTATTTGTTTTTGGATTCAGACCATTTTTCTTAAAAAAGAAAAATGAAAACTTTTCTTTTCTTTGTTTTAAGAGCAGGCAGTGGTCCGTTTTCGCTACCATTCCCAAAGGGGAAGGTGTCCCTTGGGGACCCTTTCCCATTTGCGAATGGGTTACCACCTAGTTGAAGTAGGTGGGAACATGTGAATGTTTTGTAACCATATTTTGGTCATAAAACATTCTTACATACCGTTGCAATTCGGTATTAGGAAGGGACACCCTAAACACGCCTTTTCCTAATACCGAATTGGTATTTATTCACAATTCCAAATTGCGATTCATTAGCATGTTACCGAATCCCAAATTGAATTAAAAAATACCAAAATGCCTTTTACTAGTTGCAAATGGCCCAATTATTCTGAATGACCAGCAGACGGATGTCAAAACAGCGTGGAGACGGATGGAGCACCTTGATTATTCTTGCCTCTTCTAACCCAACCAAAGGAATAAGCCACATATATTTACACGCCTCACCAAGAACTCGTCCCTCTCTGACCCTGGAGCCTTCGGGCCCATTTGTGTTCTTGCCCACCACATTCCTAGGTGGACTAAGGGTGCCTCCCATGGTCTTGATGAAGACCCTTCTATAGGGAGTAGAATTTCCTGCGCTAGCGCTATGTCGAAACGATGACAGCTCTATATTACTGTGTATTGAATGCGGACAACAGTGATATATTTACAGTGTCCTCTCTGCCATTCTGTGTCTATAAATATTGTAGCCTTGGTTAAGGCTGGACAGGCCTCTTTTATGCTTTGTACGTACACACGGTTCACTGCCCTCCCTCCATCACTAGCCCTCATGTTTCAACATTGTTGTACCAATACCTCCCTTCTCCCTTTTACGGGACACCTATGCACAAATGTATTGATAAATGTGCTGTGCTTTGAACATGATGCAATATATGTTCAACTTGAATAAATATTTTCTACATGAATAAATATTTTCTGAAATTGATTGATCAGGTGATGTTGATATCTATATACCACTGTGTTTCCATTGGGACCAGCCCTATCTATTGTACCGTGTTTTACCCAGGTCCGTCTGGGTCAACCCCATTATTTTATAACTCATTATAGGGTGACAGCATATTTTGGTTTTTCCATTTTTTTTGTGTCATATGGTTTCAATACCATTTTTGAAAAAATAACTATTTCAAAAACGTGCCAAAGCCAAGCCTACTGGCTTTTCCTATGCTTATTGATCTTAGGTCCACATAAAGGCCTTGATGTAGTTTTATCGAGGGGCAAGGACCTGGAATAGATAAGTAGTATAGAATTTTCCTTAAACTTCACAGTGACATTTTCCTCAAAGTGAGACAATGTATGGTTTTACTGAGCTCAAAAGTTTAGCATCATTTGTTTTGCTAGCCTGGGACACATCAGCGTCCTCGAGGAGCAATCAGTGCCATTTGAAGTCTGGCATTATCCACAAAAAAAGGAGATGGACGGTGTCTTTATAATTGTACTCTGTGTCTTGAGAATCTGTGAGTTATTCTGTTTCTGATTTATTGTATTCATGAATTTAGATTGCTTGTTTGAACGTATTCAAAATCAATATTTATTGTCAAGTTCAATCCATTGCACCTGTAAACAAAACATACTGTACAAAATTTTGTGTAAATATTAAATATATGATCTGAGGGTTGAAATTCACCGCTAATTGCAAATTAAATTGCCACAGCTGTCCAATGTTTTAGCAAAATCAATGGCATTGGATCACATGAGTAAAAGCCAATGGTGGATCAAACCTAATGGGTCACCATGGGGACTGTGGTTAAATAGAGACCAGAGAGACTGGAAATAATATGGAGAAAAATACATTTGAAATTAGAGGACTACTCTGTGCAAAGGTAGACTTCTATGAACTAAAAAAGATAAAATATATTTTTCCCTTTCTCACTTTGATTGAAAATACTCTGTTCTAAAGCGACTCTCCTAATCAGATGCTGCATCAGGACACACTTGGTTTACCCTAAATTTTGGAGACTCTTTGCTGTTCCCCCACATGTAATTTTTTAAGGTTATCCATCACAACCCTGTTACGAATGTTCTTACTTGTGAAAGCATTTTGTAGTCTCCAATTTACAAAGCAGGCTGTAGGAAATGTCAACATTTCAACCCAGCAGGATGTGGGATGGTGGAGGGGGGGTGGTGAAGCATTCGTAGCCTCAAAAGCAGGTCTTCAACAGGACTGGATAACAATTTAGAATAGGGAGCAACCTGGAAAAATAATCCAATGTCAAAACTGCATGAATATTATTTTAATTAACCAGGGCCAGCTGGCTCCTAGACGATAGTGGATTTAATCCAACCCTTAATGAAAAGAAGTAGGACTTATGTGTATAATCTTGAATTAAGAGTCAGTTGATGTCCTTGTGAAGCAATGCAGTAGATTTGGATTATTTTGTTGTGTAAAGAGAGGCCTCCTATTTATTTAGTCATTAAGGGTCTCCTTCTGTAACAAACTATCAAGTCAAACTGCCACTGTCACGGCTCTAAGCGGCTTCAGTAGTATACATGTTACTCTTTCTTCAAGGCTGGCAGCATTCTTTTAAGGGTTGAAATAAATCCACTACTGTCTAGGACCTGGCTGACCCTCATTAATTAAATTATTAATTCTGCAGTCTTTTAATCTGATGTTTTTCCAGGTTGCTCCTCATTCTAAATGGGTATCCAGTCCTGATGAAGAACCCGCTTTTGAGGCTACAATTGCTGCCCCCCATATCCTGCTGGGTCGAAACGTTGACATTTCCTACAACCTGTGTTGTAAATTAGTTCCACAAAGGGGCAATTATGAATGATACCATTACCTCTGTTTAGATGAGACTGTACCTATGCTGGATAATAAGTATATACGAAGAGGCTATTGTTTAAAAAAGATGATATATGTAATATGTCTAATTCCTCTTGCGTTTTTCATCTTAAACACTTCACACACTTCTACCCTGAGCATCATTTCATGTATTTCTTTGGAGCAACCATATATGTGTATAGTGTATTTATATTTGGTGCTTTTCAAAATACATTTAAATGTTTTTTCCTTGTGTGTTATGTTAAGTTTATAACAATATAACAAACTCTCCTTTATTGGCAGAAATAGTACTTACCCACATTTATTGTTATATGGCTTGGGGTAATTGAGAAGTAATTAGGATAAGTTTATTCATTAAAACTTTATCTGTTTAGTTGATCTCTCCGAATGGAATACTGTGGCTATAGGACTCATGCAGGTTCTGCTGAAAAAGTACCTTGGATGAAGCAAGCGTCATCGTCAAAGTCCCGATATATTGGTTCTGAAAAACGCAGGTGATGAAGACTCCGTCAACGCACCCCTTTACGATGCAGCAAAACAAACAAGATGATGGACGGAATGTTGCACAGTGGCAAAACATTCACCCCAGTCACAAATCTCGGTTTATTCCATCGTTATTTTGCTCACCAAGCCACCCCAGTTCAGACATGGCCATGTGCAAATCAGTCTTGACCTTGTGCCTCATGGGAACAGTCCAGTCCGAACTGCCAAGCCATGTCTTCCCTGGACCAGAATCAAGCATCCTAGGACCGGTTTCTGGCTATTAGCCATCTTCAGCCAGGATAGCTTGACTCCAGTGGCGTAGTGAGCACGGGACCCACGTCTGGGCGTACCCTTCCCACATAGGGTGCAAAGCAAAACAAAGAAGATGATGGCAAAATGTTGCATAATGGCAAAACATTCACCCCCAGTCACAGATTTGGTTTAATCCATTGTTATTTTGCTCACCAAGCCACACCAGTTCAGACATGGCCATGCGCGAATCAGTCTTGACCCTGTGCCTCATGGGAACAGTCCAGCCTGAACTGCCAAGCCATGTCTTCCCTGGACCAGAATCAAGCATCCTAGGACCGGTTTCTGGCTATCACCCGTCTTCAGCCAGGATAGCTTGAATCCAGTGGCGTAGGGAGCACGGGACCCACATCTGGGAATACCCTTCCCACATAGCGTGAACAACAAAACAAACAAGATGATTGACGGAATGTTGCAAAATCGCAAAACATTCACCCCCAGTCACAGATCTGGGTTTAATCCATCATTATTTTGCTCACCAAGCCACCCCAGTTCAGACATGGCCATATGCAAATCAGTCTTGACCCTGTGCCTCATGGGAACAGTCCAGCCCAAACTGCCAAGCCATGTCTTCCCTGTACCAGAATCAAGCATCCTAGGATCAGTTTCTGGCTATAAGCCGTCTTCGATCAGAAATTACATCTTCCCAATGCTAGTCTATGAGAGGAGTAGGCCTCACAGGAGCAAAAATCGAATGTAGCTGTTTGTCACTACTAGGACATGTAAAACTTAAAAGTACATTTTAAACTTAAAAGTACATGTCCTACCTTTCACTGGCACAGCGCCCTGCCCTTTGGGCTACCTAAGGCCTGCTTTAGGGGCGACTTATGTGTAATAAAAGGGCATGTATGGCTTGGTAAGTGTTTTTAAATGCCAAGTCAAAGTGGCAGTAATCTGCACACTCAAGCCTTGCAATGGCAGGCGGCCTGTGACAGGTTTGAAAGGCTGCTTGTATGGGTGGCACACCAGTGCTTCAGGCCCACTAGTAGCATTTAGATTACAGGACCTGGGTATATGGTATACTACTATTCAAGGGACTTATAAGTAAGCTAAATATGCCAATTGGGTATACACCAATGTCACCATGTTTAGGGGAGAAGTCCATGCACTTAGGGACTGGCAGGCAGTGGTAAAGTGCTCGGAGTTCTGAGGCCAACAAAAATAATCCGCAAAAAGAGGAGGTAAGTAGGCAAAAGGTTTGGGGGAAGACCATCCTAAGGATGACAGGCCTAACAGATACAAATGTAAATGTTAATTTGCTGATGCTTTTCGACTCTACACTTCTCAACAATCTGATCTTTAATCGATCTGTATAGCGAAGCTACCAAGTTACCATTCAGCAGCCGGTATTTGTAAAGCTGCAATGAAACTATTAATTGTTTCTTCCACATGTTAGACTCTATTGACAAATGTGTGTCTTGTTTCTATTAAACTGTGCTAAATATCAAAATGGTGTTCTAAAACACTTAAAGCTTCCTTATTTTCATCTATAGCGTCACCTTCCCGAGTTGCAGCTGTGATTAGATGCTTTAAATCGCTTGCTCTTAAAAGCCTATGTGCTGAAATAAAATTTCTCCTCTCCCCTATGTAACTGGCGCCACCCAAAGCTTCCACACACATGATGAAAGCACTAAATTATGGATGTCACCTATTTGTTAGAGCACCAAGAGATGGTAAATATGCAGGAGACAGATCCACATTTAAAAAACTGTAGAAAATAACTGCAGAAATATGTCTGTGCAATTTACATCTAAACCAAAAAACAATATTCCACCAGTGGTGAAGAGTCAATTAATCAATTATAATGAACAGGTGTGCTTATCATTGTGTAACTTTCAATTGAATAAAAAAAGCTATCTGGACTCAGGGGTGTTTGCCCATAGATTTTCCTAAATGAGAGGGGTCCTGTTGTTCACTGTCTGTGCAATTTACATCTAAACCAAACAACAATATTCCACCAGTGGTGAAGAGTTAATTAATCAATTATAATGAACAGGTGTGCTTATCATTGTGTAACTTTCAATTGAATAAAAAAAGCTATCTGGACTCAGGGGTGTTTGCCCATAGATTTTCCTAAATGAGAGGAGTCCTGTTGTTCACTGTATGTGTGTCCTATATAATATTGTGTTGGATTTACATAAAATTACAAACCCTTGCCCACCAACCTAAGTGGCATTATTCATCACAAAGTTTGTCTCATTTGATTGTTCTTTCGGGTGACGGATTGGCTCCTTTATCATTCAAGAAGTACTTGTTTTTTAAATGGTTGAGCCTCTAATAATTTTGAAGTGAAGGATCTGCAGGTAGTGTCCATCTGAGAGACATATATGTTCATCCTTTTACATCTCAATAACAAAAAGGGGAGAGAGAGAAATTAGATCGAAATGGATTCATTCTCCATAAACTAATTTTCTCACTTTTATTAGGAAAATCCTGAATACGAGTTAGAGAAACGTGAGTAAGGTGGGGATTTGTGTACCCCGTCCTGAAGAAGGTGTTTTACACCGAAACATGTCAACACACACAGAAAGGAGGTAACGCACATTGACTGCGGCACAACCTCCAACTTTTTATATTAATAGCACTAGCCCGGGGGCTTATTAAATAATTTTTAGTCACCCCACGAGCCAGGTCCTTTTTAAATGTTCGCTCAGTTTTAATAACCCACCACACACTCACATAATCAACCCTTCACATACACCACACATAGTCCATCAAGTGCTCCCACGCACCCGTAGGTCGCAGCATGCCGTACCCCGTAGAGGGGTACGATGACCCCGATGATGAAGCATGACACCAAGGGGCCTGTTGGTGTGTGAGGGGACCTAAAAACCAGTAGGGTGCTCCCCACTGCGTAGACCACACTTACAACACAAGGAGTGGATTTTATTTGTTTATTTACATCCTTTTACATCATCTGGTCCTGCCTCTCCATGCCAGCAAGAGACATTCAGTTTAATAGGAATTCCCAGTAGACGCCCCGTGATCCATATTCACCTGATCACCTTTCATGATATATAGTAGGGCACCTAGCAACATTTGCGGTTTTTCCATGATAGCTATGGATATTCTCCATTCGCTCTTGATTCAAGAGCTCTCTAATTACTATAATTACAATCTGTTTATTTTTCCTGAACTGCACCATTCAGTTTGGATTAGGATTATGGTTTACATAAGTAGGATGGTAGTTGTCATGGATTCGGCCGCCCATTGACTACACAAACACGCTGCGTGTCTGATGCCATAAGGGGTATAACACTGGTTACCACCCGCTTACATGATGGAATCTTCTCTTGAAGCAAATTGAAATATGCCATTGCTGGTCAATGCTGCCAACATTCGGAGGAGACTCAATAAGTAGGTGACCTGAGGGTAGCTTCCTTTAATGATCTAAGTGCCAACCCATGGAGAAATGTTCTACTTCCCTGCATGCTTTCAGCAACTTTCATTACATCGTTTTAAATCACTATAATCTTGCATGAGCCTACAAATTAGTACTAGTTGGGTAATATTAAAAGTAATAAGGGCACACCTACACGGAAGCTTCGCACTTCAATGCTTATGTTTGTAGTGACATTTTAAAGTATATTATCACGTTTGTCTACTGAGCACACTTTCTTACTTGTCTGCATTATGGCTGATACTTGGAATAATGAGCACTCCATAGCATGCATACTGTTCATGTGTTCTGTATGTCTCACATACCCTATATCCTTACAGTAACCCCCCACCAGAGGATAATGACCAATACCACAACTATTTACAAGCACTACATTGGAATGTGTGTGTTTGCATTGTGTAAAAGATCACTCTTCTGTTTAGGGATCACGGTGCTGAAGAAAGCCAGGTTGAAACATGTTGATCAGTGTGATACCGGAACAATAGCTATCCCCAATATGCCCTTTATTTCCATGTTTTTAATATCTATTTAGAAACCCTAAATAAAAAAGTTTTATAGGTTGTTTGAAATGGATCTTTAATCGCCTCCATAGGAATCCTCATCTCAAAATCATTAAAGGTTCACCCATCTCAAATACAAGTACTGCTTTAAGCATCAAGGAACTCACCCATCTCCCTAAAGAATTGTCAGGTGGATGAAACAAACCCTTTTATAATAATAATAATAATAATTCTGAATTTTTAAAGCGCCTGGTTACACCTATTGGTGTGTCCCTGCGCTGTCAAGACTGAGCAGCTACCATGAGAGGTGTCGCAAGGCATGCGCCAGTAGGTTAGGACTTTGGAAACAGAAACGTTTTCAGTTCTTTCCGGAATACTGCCTCAGAGGGTTCCAAACGAAGTTCCTGTGGAAGGGAGTTCTATCTTTGTGCGGCTAAAAAGCGAAAGGAACGCCCTCTCATTCTAGCCCTATTAATTCTAGGGACCAAGAACAGGCCTTTGCCCATAGAGCGCAGGAGCCGGATAGGCTTGTATGGAAGAAGCAGGTTGCGCAGAAAGCCTGGCCCCTTTCCTGAGCAATCCTGTGACTGATACAGAGTGCTTTAAATTCTATACGTTCCCTGACAGGGAGCCAATGCAGCGTCTTCAAGGCTCTTTTGGAGGTAGATCTCCTGGGAAGCTGTAGCACTAGTCGCGCAGCTGCATTCTGGATACGCTGTAATCTTAAAGTGCAGCTCGCGTTAGCTCCCAGGTAGAGGACATTCCCATAATACAGCCTAGATGTAACCAAGGCATGGACCAGGGCACCTCTGGCAGACGTTGGAAGAAGGTCAAGTGTCTTTCTTAGACTGCGGAGTATTCCAAAGCACCGCCCTGCGACGCGCCGAGTATGGTAATCATAGGACATTCTAGAGTCCAGCCACATGGCCAAGTTCTTCACATGTTCTTTGGGGATAGGTAATGGGCCCAGAGTCTGAGGCCACCAGGCAGAGGTCCACACCGAGGGGGACTTGCCAACAATGAGCCCCTCGGTTTTGTCCCCATTCAATCTGAGACAATTTTTGGCCATCCATCCTGCCAGATCTTGAAGGCAGGATGCAAATCTGTTGGCTGCATGCTCAGCGGGCTGCGACAAAGCCATAACCAACTGAGTATCATCAGCATAGGTTACCACCTCTACCCCATACTGCTCAGAAATAGTCGCCACTGGCGCTACATACAAATTGAACAGGGTAGGGCTGAGGCTGGATCCCTGGGGGACACCCTGCCTTAGGTCCAGAACCTCTGACCTATGAGCACCCTGTTCCACATAAAAGTTGCAGTCATGGAGGAAAGATTCCAACCATGACCAGGCTCTCCCAGTCACTCCACTTTTCCTCAGACACTGTAGCAGAGTGTGATGAGCTACAATGTCGAACGCAGCGCTGAGATCAAGAAGAATCAGCGCTGCTGTCTGACCCTCATCGACATGTTTCCTCAGAGCCTCTGTGGAAAAGAGAAGGGCAGATTCAGTGGAGTGATAGGCCCGAAAGCCAGCCTGGGTAGGGTGGTAGAGTCTGTGCGCCTCAATATGAGCTGTCGGTTGTTGATTAGCCGGCTTTTCAGCTATTTTAGAAAAATAGGGGAGAAGGAAGATCGGGCGAAGATTATTTAGTTGAGTAATACTGATTTGTGGCTTTTTCTTAAGTGGGAGCACAACAGCCTGCTTCCATGTGTTCGGCACCCTGCCAGATCCAAATGACAGGGCTAAGAGATGCTTAACATAAGGTGCTAGTACCTCCATGCCACCACTCAGAATCTTGGCATGGGCTGGATCCCTGGGGGAGCCAGATTTGACCCCCCTCGCTACTGCTATAAGCGTAGCCTCATCCGGGGCCGAGAAGACACTGATGCTGTCTTCCTCCAAGATAGCACCTTCCATTGGCGAATCAACGCTGAGGCCAGTCCTGGCCTCATTAGGAAAGGTGGTATAAATATCTTGTACTTTCTTATGGAAGAAAGCAGCAATTTGGTTGCATTGTTGTACAGAGGAATCAACTTGTTCGCTTCTTGAAGCCAGCACTGATATCTCCTTATAGACTACAAAGAATCCTTAGTCGAACACTCAGCCTTATCAATGCGATCAGTATAATGAATGGAACGAGTTTTCCTAATCAAGGCGTGATAGGGTCTGAGACTCTCTTTATATGCCATACCCAGCTCCGGGAGGTAGCCCTTTCTCCAGGCTCTCTCCATGCATTTGCATGCTGTCTTCGCTTCTTTCAACTCCGCATTAAACCATGCAGCTGATTTACTTCGGCACACTGGACCGTTCATCAACCAGGGGGCAGTCAGATCTAAGGCCGTCTCGATGCATTTATCAAGCGCTGCACAGGCTCCCTCAATGGTGACACCTAACCCATCCGGGGCACCCCCCTGTTTTATGCTGACATAAAAGTTGTCGAAAGCGAATTTAGCCCACTTCCTCTGTTTCTTTTAGTGTCACTACCATTCTTCGGGTTGCTGCCCTCCATAGATTTAAAGCAGAATGGAACTAAATAATGGTCTGTCCAGACCATCGGGACAGGACAGTCCGCCCTCCCAATTGCAAAAGAGAGGATCCAATTGGTGACCGAATCGATGAGTGGGAAGTGTTGACTGCAGTGTCAATTGCATGGTCGACAGCTCTTGGTGTACCTCTTGGGCCGCCATGTTGGAGCCATCATCGAAATGCATATTGAGATCGCCAAGTACGAGGAATTTGTCATATCTCATAGCAGGGGATACCAGATTGCATATTAAGCTCTCCGCAAACTTGCTGATGCTGCCCGGGGGTCTATAAATTAGAAGCCCTTTAATAATAGTATTGCTAGTCACTATTATGGAGAAAGCCCCTGTCTCACTGCCCGCTATACTGGCAAGCTCCATAGTGCAGATAATATTGTCCCTGTGGATCAATGCAATCCCACCTCCCCTTCCTCGGGGTCTATCCTGCCCACAAATGCCATATCCCTGGGGCAGGGCCACTAGTATTTCAGGGTCTGACTCGCCATCAAGCCAGGTCTCTGTTACAAAGAGAATGTCTAGATTGTTATCCAGCAAAAGGTCCCGCACTTCCATGTTGTGTTTTTTTAAGGACCTACAGTTAAGCAGCGCACAGATAACTTCTTTAGTGGTACCTCCCACTCGAATTTCACCCTTCAGCTTAATACCACAGTTTTTGCAGGCACTCACTACATCTCCCCTATTGGGATCCAGTCCATAGATACACTGTGGGCTGACCGTCAGGCGTAATCAATCATCTGTTGCCGAGTGTAACAAAGGTTTAACCCCAGTCCAACAGGGGTTCTGGCCCCGGTCAGCCGCGGACTGGCGCAGACAGGCTTGCCTTAGGCGCGCCTTTGGCGCGCATCCTGTGCTCCCGCTGCGCTCGTCCGCTACGCGTCCGGTGCATGAGTGGCTAAATACCATTCCTTCCGGCGGACGACTAGACCACGTCCTGCCGGAAGTAGGGATTCTGAGGACTAGTGGTTGCCGCTCTCCGCACAAACAGCACACCAGCCGCGGCGGAACGGGGTCGGCAGCGAAGGTAAATGTTTAAAATGCCCCAAACAGTGTAAATCACAGTGCCCCAACTCACAGCCAAAAATCGTATCAAATAAAATATTCACAGGTTTTAAATGAGCACAAGAGTTGCACACTAATTACATAGCGCAGTGCCCCAGCTCGCAGCCTAAAATCATAGCAGTTAAAATATTTAACAAGTTTTAAAATGAGCACAAGAGTTGCACACTTTTACACAAAATTACAGCAGAGGACCAAATCAATAGCGCTTAAGGTTTGCGGCGCCTCCAGGGCTACTCACAGTCCGATGCGTGAAGGATTCAATCCTGCCTAAATATCCTTCCTTCCGGCGGATGACTAGACCACGTCCTGCCGGAAGTAGGGATTCTGAGGACTAGTGATTGCCGCCCTCCGCACAAACGGCACACCAGCCGCGGCGGAACGAGGTCGGCAGCGAAGGTAAATGTTTAAAATGCCCCCAACAGTGTAAATCACAGTGCCCCAACTCACAGCCTAAAATCGTATCAAATAAAATGTTCACAGGTTTTAAATGAGCACAAGAGTTGCACACTAATTACATAGCAAAGTACCCCAGCTCGCAGCCTAAAATCGTAGCAGTTAAAATATTTCACAAGTTTTAAAATGAGCACAAGAGTTGCACACTTTTACACAAAATTACAGCAGAGGACCAAATCAATAGCGCTTAAGGTGTGCGGTGCCTCCAGGGCTACTCACAGTCTTTTATGAAGCATGCCACCAAGGTTGATACTCCTACTTTGAAGGAAGCACCTCTCGGGTGACCCTACCCTCTCTTTCTCTTCTTTATGGTACTGAATGATTTTTAGTTGAAACACAATGAATTATAGCTTCACCAAACAACACAATCATTCATTCATTTAATTCAGGTAACACGCAGGCTTTCACTGGGCAACAAAGGTCCAATCTGAGGAGTATTTATAGTATGTTAAGGTATCTCAGAGAGTAGTTAAGCTACAAAGGCAACACAAATGTGCTGTTCCTTCTCTTTAGTTTTACTGTTCATTACTGTTTTTTATCAATTAGGGAGCTTGAACATTTATTCATGAATATTTTATGAAGGGTTGTGGGAGATGGGATCTGGTGTGTTCTGATGAGAACTCGTTCCCAGAGATTTTGATTGTTGGTAGCAGGCGGGGATATAACAACCACCCATTCAGTTAGGAGAAGTCATATAATTGTACTTTGTGGTGGCATGGTACCTTGAAATCCACTACATTAAGGTACTCTTACACTGATGCCACTACCACAACAGCAAGGTATACTGTTAAGGTAAGTTTTGAAAGTATTTAACAATTGACCATTACTCTACCCCTACCCCCGAAATTGCACCAACATAAACCTGTTCAAATTAAACCACATTCATTGAATTATTTCATATTTAATTATATTATATAATCAACCGAATCCTAACCTTACATTAAGCCCATGCTCTAAATTAAATTCATGGAAATCAATTTAAAGTAAATTAAATGCAGTAACTAACCCATACCACTAAGTATAAATTAAACTAAATTAAATCAAATAAGTATGTTTGAGCTAATCGTACTTTCAATTTGAACATGCTTAAGTAGATACATGGCAAAATAAGTAGCCTTTATCAATAACATTTTATTGAGCATTTTCAATAAGAAAGCATTACAGAATAACATTGCAGTAGTGATGATTCATCATGTCACATGTGCAGCAAATATTGATCTATTGCATTAGAATGTATTGAGGATCGATTCCATGAATCCGGTTTGTAGATAAAGGCGACATGGTTAGCTTCTGTACCTTTGCTAGTGTACCCACTGTGTGGAGAAAAGAGCAAAGGTAAAAGTGGAAGCTAATAGGGGGAGAGGAAAAGGGGGAGTAGATGGAGGGGGGAATGTAGGGGTTGTCGTATCGTTATGCCTGACCCTGGTTTCGAGACAGGGCAGGCAAGGCAGGAAAAAGCAGGGGCAGGAAGGGGCAGGACCGGAAAGGGGGGAGTAAGAGTAGATGTGAGTGAATAAAGAAGCTTGTAGAAAAGCTCCCGTGTCCCACGTCTTCTTTGGGGGGGCCAAGTCACCAAACTGGCAACGAGGGTGGGATTACATGACCCACTACACCTGCTCCCCACGACCGCCGCGGCGCGAGAAGAGCGTGCAGCTGAAGACGCGCTGCAGAGCGCCCAACAGTGAAAAACGAGCGCGAACATCGGGCTGGCCCAATGAGGCAGTCTGCAACCTACAGAGCGCGACCCCAGATGCGGCGCAGAGAAAATCAGGGTGAGTCTAGCACAATAGCTACCCTGAAAAAAAATGCACATCTAATTTACTCAGTGAGAGTGAAGTACCCACGTCTCTTCCGGTGGCCATCTCGAAGCCAGGCACTGTGCATAGGACAACATTGGACCCTATCACGGCAGCCATCTTGGGGTCAGGTGACCTCCAAAAAAATCATCAAAAATCTACAAATGTTGTAGATTAGAAGCCTCCACGGTCCACCGGAGTCACATTTTCACCTAGCATGTCAGTAGAGGCTGATTCCACGCAGCCAACAGCCACTGGGTCCACCCAAAATGCCCTGCAACTTAGACCGGTGCTCATGGGAGTACCTTTCCTGCGCCCTCCCGAACCCCTCACTCTGACGTCAGGGTACAGCATGGGGCCCAAATGGAAAAGCTCGGCTGAAGATTTTGAAGATTTCATGACGGAGTCACAAGTTTGTGATCCCAACCAGAAACTCATAGCCCTGCGGAATCTAGTGTGGGAAAGACATTGCGCAAATAATCAAGGAACTACCGGCCGCTAATACTGCATCCTACGAAGATGTGAAAGAAGCTCTAGATAGGAAGTTCCTCCACAAACGGAACCTAGACTATGAACGCTATACGTTCAACCTCGCCTCGCAAGAAAATGAGGAGTCAATGAGTGACTTCATCGCCCGCATCAGGCGTCTTGCCCGATACTCGAATTCGACAAATTCAACACCGAAGATGCACTTCGCCTGTGCATCATTGAGTGATGCAAATCAGAATGAATACATCTTCGAATACTGAAAAAACACTACACTCTTGAGGAGATAGAAGAACAACCTGCATCAATGACCAAGCGGAAGAACACGCAAAAAAGATGGAGGCTAGCAATACTGAAAAAAGAGAACAAGCTCTTCGAGTACAGTCCCACACCAACTCGAGGCGTCGCCCTGACCGTCACAAATCTGGAAGGCTCGCGAGAACACATCGCGCAAACTCTCCTCGCAGCAGGACTCGAAACAGCCAACCTAGGAGAAAATCATTGCAATGCTACCAGTGTGGCCAAGACTACCCTCAAACAGGGCCATGCCCCGCAGTTGGTCAACAGTGCCATCGATGCAGAAGAGAGAACCACTTTGAAGCTGTCTGCCAAACCCGCCGCTTGGAGGTGAAACAGACCAGACAGAGCACGGAATCACGTCACCATGCCAGAGCTGTACAGGGACGGAGAAACCGCTCCTCGAGCTCATCAAGGTCAAGCGCTCAATCAGTCAACTCCTACAAATCCCAGCGGTCGTCGTCTAGAGAATCATCTTCCCTCACACCCATATCACAGGACAGTGATGAATGCGTGTGCATGGTGGCAGACCCAGATAGACTGAAGAAATATCCACGGCTAGATATCCAAATAGGAAGCTACTCCACCAAGCTTGTACTAGACAGGGCGCATCACTTAACTACATCTGTACCACAGAAAATCAGAGCATGAATCCAAACCGAAACTAGAACCAGCAGCAGTGCAAGTCTACACGTGGATGTCCAGAAAACCACTGCCATGTTTGGGGCAGTTCCGCACTGCACTGACGTACAAAGACCGACAAATCCAAGCACATATTCATGTTGAAGCAGCAGACTGCTTCCTCAGCCTGCCAACAGCAGAACGTCTGAAGCTGGTCGAGATCGTATGCAAAGTGGATGATTCGCCGGACACTGTCAACAAATTCCAGAAACTATTCAGTGGACTAAGAAAACTAGCCCACTTCAAAGTCAAGTTACATATCAACGAACAAATAACACAGATAGCGCAACATCACAGGAAGGTACCATTCCACTTGCAACAGGCAGTAGATGACGAGCTACAAGACCTACTGGGAGCGGACATCATAGAGCGATCAACAGGACCTACCCTATGGCTGTCGCCAGTCGTGATTGTGCCCAAGAGAGGTCAAGACAACAAGGTACGCCTGTGTGTGAACATGCGAGCCCCGAATACGGCCATCGAGAGAGAGCGGGAATGAAAAAATGGTCCGTGACCAATGCTTTTCAAAGAACTCAATTCAATTTTGCAATGTGTGTTGTGTACAAATTAACAACACTGGTATCTAGTACCCTCACAAATTTCTTCAGGCATGCATTAACCCCTTAGGTGCTGATTACGGCTCCCGTCTGTCATGCGTCACAGTGCTCCTGTGCTGATGACGGCCGGAAGCCGTCATGACCACGCCTGCGATCAGAATGCCAGCACAGGAGCAGAATTCCGGCCGCGGGCAAGGGGTTAAATACCTCATCATGCTCGGCATGATGGCTGGCAGAGCAGCTTGGAATGAGCCATAACCCACAACCAAGGAAGTGGGCCTCCTTTTCATCACCTGTCGCAGATGACTAGGAGACAGGGTGTCGAAATTACTGCACACCTGTACAGAACATAACCTTTGGCGATCTTGGGCCAGTTTATTCACTGATGGATCTATCACCTGTGTAGCCAGGCCTGGCACCAGGTTGAGGTTGCCATATACAGTCCTGATGAAGACTCGCAGCTGAGGCTACAAAACCCCCCCTCCTTGCATCAGACCTGTACCAATTAACCATCTGCTATACCTTAAAAATGCATTGAGTGCATACTGTAATTTACAGAGTACATGTAAAGGAAAGTCTAACATTGGACAGGTTAACATTGTCTGGTCTTTACTTACCAGTGATTTCAAAGTATCTAACTGTTCCTTCTTAATCCTATGATTTGCACTTTCACTACCCACCACCACTACCCAACTACCC
This sequence comes from Lissotriton vulgaris, assembly GCF_964263255.1. NCBI lineage: Eukaryota > Metazoa > Chordata > Amphibia > Caudata > Salamandridae > Lissotriton > Lissotriton vulgaris. The sequence goes on from NC_141685.1 coordinate 586,074,136, forward strand.
CTTTTCTCTTTCTGCGTGCAACCTATGTCTATTGAAAAGAATTTAATACATATTCAAAATAAATGTTGATATACATTTTTTAATATAATTGGGCAACAAAATCTTTCTTTTCGTCTGTGTATTCTCTTGAAATGTGCACGCATAAAGAGGAATTTAATGCATGCATGAAGAAATTTGTGAGGGTACTAGATACCAGTGTTGTTAATTTATACACAACACACATTGCAAAATAGAATTGAGTTCTTCGAAAAGCATTGATCACAGACCATTTTTTCATTCCCGTACTGCACCCAGGTCCGGTTGACTTTTGGGTTACCCCATTATCTATAATGATCATCGAGAGAGAGCGGCATCCTGACCCCACATCAGCGACATGATCAAACGCCTAAACAGAGCAACAGTCTTCTCGAAAGTGGACCTTAACAAAGGCTATCACCAACTAGAATTACATGAGAAGTCGAGATACATCACCACATTCACCACTCACCAAGGCCTCTTCCGATTCAAACGACTCAATTTTGGAATTTCCTCGGCAGCTGAGATCTTTCAGGAGGCCGTCCGGCGGGAAATTCAAGAAATCCCAAACACATTTATCTACTGCAACGACATCCTGGTCTTCAGGGATAATCAGAAAGAACATGACAAAGCACGTGATCGGGCATGTCATGCCCTCCTTAATGCCAACCTCACACTCAACCAAGACAAGTGTGAGTTTTGTAAGTCAACACTCAAATTCTACGACTCCGTCTTCTCCAAGGACGGCATGACACCTGACCCGGAGAAAGTATCTGCCCTTTCGGACACTCCACAACCATGTGACGTCAGTGACCTCCGGTAATTTCTAGGGATGGCCAGTTACTGCGCGCGCTACATCAAAGACTATGCCACCATCAGCTATCCACTCAGAGAACTGACACGTCAAGGACAGCAATTCCTATGGCCAGCTAATTGTGAACACGCTTTCAACAAGATCAAAGAGGCGGTGAGTACTGCGATCAACCTAGCCTACTTCACCACCAAACAGAAGACCAAAATCACTGTGGATGCCAGCCCAGTGGCATTAGGTGCAATCCTGGCACAGTGCGATGATGAAGCTGACCAACGTCACATTGTCGCATACGCCAGTCGCAGCCTCACCGACACGGAAAAAGCTTACTCTCAACCGGAAAAAGAAAGCCTTACGGTTGTGTGGGCATGTGAACATTTTCATCTTTTCATCTACGGGAAACATTTCACGCTCATCACCGATCACCAGGCGCTGACAACCATCTTCGGTAACTCGCTGGCCAAGATGCCCCCACGGATTGAACAGTGGGGAATTTGCTTAGAAGACTGCACCTACACTATTATCCACAAACCGGAGAAGGCAGAAAACCCAGCGGACTACATGTCATGACATCCACAAACCCGAACACAAGTGCAACGCTCTGTGGCGGAGCAATACCTCCATTTCATCATCGACCACACCTGTCCACCGGTCGTCCCGTTAGAAGCCATCCAAGAAGCGTCCGCCCAAGATGCCACAATTCAAAACATCATGCACCGAATCCGCATCAACTCACGTAGACGACGGCCACAGAAACAAAGCTGTCAACACTCAAGAACTTGCAGCGTTCAAACACGTCCAAGAAGAACTGCCTATCAGTACTGATGGACTTCTACTGAGAGACAGAAGAATCGTGATCCCTCAAAGGTTAAGACAAGGAATTGTCAACCTGGCACACGAAGGACACAGAGGAGTGGGGGCCCCTAAGAAAGCGTTACGAGAATGCATCTGGTTCCCGTACCTTGACCAGATGGTGGAAGCTACGCTCTGAGACTGCACATCCTGCCAACTGGTGGGACGAGATGAACCACCAGTGCCACTGCAGATGTCGGACCTCCCAGACAGTGTATGGCAACAAGTAGCCATTGACTTCTTTGGCCCGTTGAAATCAGGGAAATACATCGTCGTCATGGACGAGTACTCTCGTTTTCCCATTGCTCATGAAATCTCTTCCACCAAAGCGACGGCCGTCATACCTGTCATCGACGAAGCATTTGCAGCATGGGGAACACCTGCGGTGGTAAAGACAGACAAGGGGCCACCATTCAATGGACAAGAATTTGTAGAATTTGCAAAACACCTGAATGTCAAACATCTGAAGATCACTCCTTTGTGGCCCCAGGCCAACTGGATGGTAGAACTCTTTATGGGAACAATTAAAAAGACCATACAGCAAGCTGAACTGGCTCGCTGTGACATTCAACCGGCACTAAATGAAGTGCTGCGAACCTATGGGACCATGCCACGAGGCACCACGAGCCAATGCCCTGCCACTCTAATGCTTGGACAAATTCCACGTACCCTGCTCCCAACTACAGATGCTGTCACGCAATTTTGAGTCGTAACCACAGACCATCAATCAATCAATGTACTTCTAAAGCGCACTACCTACCCGTAAGGGTCTCAAGGCGCTGAGGGGAAAGGTGTGCCGCTACTGGTCGAAGAGCTAGGTCTTGAGGAGTCTTCTGAAGGTGAGTAGGTCTTGGGTCTGCCGGATGTGGCTAGGGAGGGTGTTCCAGGTCTTAGCCGCGAGGAAGGTGAAAGATCTTCCGCCGGAGGTAGTTCGTTGGATGCAAGGGACCGCAGCGAGGGCAAGGCTGGCGGAGCGGATCTGGCGGGTGGGGGTGTAGAGGCTGAGTCGGCCGTTGAGGTAGGCTGGTCTGGTGTTATAGAGAGCTTTGTGTGCGTGGGTTAGTAGCTTAAAAGTGATCCTCTTTTCGACGGGGAGCAAGTGTAGGTCTCTCAGGTGAGGGGTGATGTGGCTGTGGCAGGGGACGTTGAGGATCAGTCGGGAGGAGGCGTTTTGAATGGGTTGCAGTCATCGTAGGTGCTTGGCCGGAATGCCTGCGTAGAGTGCATTGCCGTAGTCCAGTCTGCTGCTGATGAGGTCCTGGGTCACCGTTCTTCTTGTTTCGGTGGGGATCCACTTGTAGATCCTGTGAAGCATGCGGAGGGTGTTGTAGCAGGAGGAGGAGATGGCGTTGACCTGCTTTGACATGGAGAGGGAGGAGTTGAGGATGAATCCCAGGTTGGGTGTGTGGTCGGTGGGTGTCGGTGCTGTTTCCAGCGTGGACAGACGCCAGGAGTCGGCCCAGGCTGCTGGGGTGGTTCAGAGGATGAGGACCTCCCTCTTGTCCGAGTTCAGCTTCAGCTGGCTGTTCATCATCCATTCCGCGATGGCCTTCATTCCCTCATGGAGTTTGGTTTTGGCAGTGTGCGGGTCTTTGGTGAGGGAGATGATCACCGAAGTAGGAGATGATGTTGAGGTCATGCTGGTGAGCGACGTGTGCGAGGGGGGCCATGCAGACGTTGAACAGCGTCAGGCTGAGGGATGATCCCTGGGTTACGCCGCAGATGATGTCGGTGGCTTCGGAGCAGAAGGGAGAAAGGCGGACGCTCTGGGTTCTGCCGGAGAGGAAGGATGTGGTCCAGTCTAGTAGAACTTGATCACATAGAACTTTATCACACCAAGAAAGCCAAAATGAAGAAATATGCTGATCACCGCAGACATGCAATATGTCCGACATCCGTGATGGAGACTGGGTGTTGGTGAAACAGGACAAGAGAACCAAAGCAGACAGTTGCTACCTTGCACACCCCCTGCAAGTCACAAGAAGAAAAGGGACCATGGTCACTTCAGAGTCGGAGGGCAAGCGAACAACCAGAAACATATCACACTTCAAAAGATGCAACCCCTATGCCTATACTTGAGTTTGAGAGCCTGACCGTGACATAGACTTGTCAAGCAGAGAAAGGAACAGTGACCGGGAATATCGTCGGGCACTGGAGTCTGACGACATGATAGACAAGAGCCCGCCTGACCAGATACAAGCCAGCCGACCACGAAGAATAATTCGGAGGCCTGTTCAGCTCATTGAAGAACTCTGAAGTACGGTGAACACTTAAAATACAAAGGGGGGAGGTGTCGTATCATTATGCCTGACCATGATTTTCAGACAGGGCAGGCAAGGCAGGAAAAGGCGGGGGCAGGAAGGAGCGAGACCGGAAAGGGGGGGGGGGCAAGTCACCAAAGGGGTATCCCAAGATCATGGAGGCATTGAGGGGGCAGGTAGGTCATGTTCAGCTCAGGACCTGGGCCAGGAAAGTAGCCATAGCCTCACCATAATGCTAACCCGAATTCTAATCATTAAATAATTTAGGTAAATTAAATTAATGTAAATATTTAACCGTCACCATATGTATTTTGAGATGACTTTAAATGAAATTTAATTAGTAATGCTAACACTGAAAATAAATGCAATTACCTTAATTCTAAGTAAATTAATTTATTAAACCAACTGTTTAATTTAGTCAAGTATTATAAAATGAATGAGATAAAAGAAGAACATCCTACCCTATTTATATGAAACTACATGCAATGACATTATATAAAATGCCATAACCCATACTTAATTTGAATAAAAGCATATTAAATTTAGTTACAGAAATAACTAAACCCAATCATTAATGTAAATTCAAATAAAATGTAATTAACCTTTATCCGTTGATTAAATCATAGCACCTCACAATTAAGTGAAAGGCTACTGTTCTTACCTAAACTGATGCAGGGACATCCTCTGTAGTGCTAGTCCTCATTTATTAGCATCTATTTTAATAACATATCCATGTAGTAACATTGGGGAGCTGGGTTTTACCAACTTTGTAGCATGGATTTGACTCACAATGTTTTACTATTTTGCAATCTGTCATTAATTCCATGGGTAATGCTAAGTCTCCCAAGAAACGGAAAACATCTTGGAAATGCAAATATACCTCAAGCATCTAGGGTCCTTCCTTCTCCTCCTGTGCTGAACAACAAATTAAGGAGGGTGCACTGTAACCCCTTCCATGGAAAACAGTGTTATGGCACTGTGGGGATGAAACATGAATACTGTTTTGTTGCCAATCAATGAATTATGTTTTCATAACCAAGGCATATCCAGTACAGTGTTGTGCACTGGAATGTCAATCAGGTCAAATTGAATGATCTCAAAATGTCAATTCTACAGAACCATTCCTAAAGACAGAGTTTACCAGCATACCTCTCCGGCTAGTATCGATTTCTCATCTATTCCTACAATGAGGTCTGGAATTGCTTTTTCCCATTTCAGGAGATCATGTCTGTCATGGAACTTTTCAACGATAAAGCACCCAGTAGCACGACAGTCGATGAGATCCAATGTAATACAAGGGTCTTACTTGGTGTGAATCTGTTCCAGGGCTTGGAAATGCTCTGTGCTGTTAATGAATTGCTTCCTCCTGTATCTAAGGTTATATTCACAATAGGAAAAGTAACAGGATTCAATTATCCTCTCCTGGATATACTGGGAAGGCTGACTGCCTGATTTCATTTCTCTAGTAGAAATGAGCATTCTTGATAAGTGACTTCAGCTGTGAATTATCTTGGATCTTATGAATTGCATGTGACATTGCTAAATGCTAAAGCCGACCTATGCTAAGGGGAAAAGGAGATAAGGAGGGAGAGAGACACACATATACACCTGCAGGCTGGCATTCAAAGACACTAGGAGCAGGACTTACCTGGTGCAAGCAGAGGGGATAATGTAAATAGCCTTTGTCCACCTCGTGAAGGAGCTGAAGATGAACATCCCCACTGCACCGGGGGTAGAGGAGGCCGAGACAAGTAGACAAACTGACGAGAAGGTAACAAGCAGGAATCATCCACAAAGGGTTATGGCCATAGAGAATGAGGGGAAACGAATAAGGGAGAAAACAACAAATACAAAGGGTCAAACTGGCCAAGTGGGAACTACAGAGAAAAGTGAAGAGTCACAAAAAACGCTGATGCAAGAAAAGGGAACTCTGTATAGGTAGTTTTGAAATGCTGCCGCTATTGACCTGTGAGTGTGCCTGATTGAGCTGACCTTGACTAGGGTTGTGCATGCAAATCTGGGAAATGTGGTCTTTCGAGTGCTAGTGTGTATAATCTACTGTCATGTCGGCCATCTCCTCCAAGTTACTGTACTCAATTCAATTCAATTCAATTCATGAAGCTTTATTCGGCACATGTAAAATGATCATAAAAGCACAAAGGAAAAAAAAACATAGTAATATCAAATACATCAAAAAAGTTTACAAAGCATATTACAGACATGATTCATTAAAATCACATACTTTTCCTGGCATTAATACAGTAATTTAAAAACGTGGCTGTATACAAACAGATATCGGCCGTTTGCAGATTAAAAATTAAAGTCATTGCCTGCTTAACTGTACGTACATAATATTTTACAAACATCGGTTTTCAAAAAGGCAGTTCGTAAATTCGAGTACAGTTTACAGAACAGTACAAAGTGCTCTGAATAGAGACGCCATCACACATGCATGGCCCAGACGGGTGTTTCTTGAGAGTCGGAAGGGCCACCAGATGATGTGCCATACCGAATCTGGGTCTAGTGAGCACAAACTCATGAGATGGTCTAGTCACCATGGCTAAATACAAAGGAAAACCTTCTACAAAACTATATCTGGTGTAAAGCGCGACAGTGGTCAAGGATCCGTAGGCTAATGCCCGCTTCCTCACCCTAAAGGCCAAAAAATTACTTTTCAATTCAGCTTTGGGTATCCTAGATGCTGCACTTGGATCAAGCAAAAGATTCAAGTTTATCTCGGAAAAACAACCAACAACATATTTTACCCAGGGTATCTTAAGATGTTTGTCCAGTGATAAGCAATCCTCGATTATAGACCTGTTAAAAGACTTTTCAGCCTTAAGCCAAATAGAACGCCAGATCATAAGTGGCCTTAAGGAGACCAGATCAATTAAATAATTTATATCTAATTCTCTGTGGATTAACTCAGTTAGAGCGGAAGTTGGTAGAGACAGGAGCTTTTTTAAGAAAGAATTTTCCTCTATTTGCAAATTATAGTCGCATCTGTGGCCCCATACACCCGCCCCATATAATGCGATGGAAACACATCTTGCTTGATAGATCTTAAGCATATCCCTGGTTCGTCGGTTCCCAACCTTAGCAGCAAATCTAAAAACTCCGTGGGCATTTTTGGCCATTTTATTCCGGATATTATTAAATTCTTTGGTCCATTTCCTGTCTTTAGAGAAGGTAATACCAAGGTAACAGAATTTGTCTACCTGCTGCACCTTTTCACTATCAATAAAGAAGGCATTTAAAAATTTATGTTTTACCCCGCAGGTCATAGTGTGTGTTTTTGCCTTGTTGATAACTAGTTTTCTATCCCTAATAAAGGAAGAAAAACTGTCAATCAAGCGCTGTAGTCCCAAGGGGGTTCTAGAAAGTAGAACAGCGTCATCGGCGTATAATAACACCGGTACAGGGACGCCTTTGATCTGGGGGTCATCTGCATTAATCTTTTTCAGAATGGCATCGATTCCATTAAGAAATAGTATAAAAAGGAGGGGGGCCAATACACAGCCCTGCCTAATCCCTCTTTTAACACTAAATTTAGGGGTGCATTCACCTTTTGTACCGAAGCGCACACGTTTGTAGGTTCCCATACAACCAGGCTAGAAAGAAAATTATGCCCTCAGGAGCTCCTAGCTGTAGCAAGGTTGGCCATAAGATAGAGTGGTCTACCATGCCAACGGCACTACTTAGGTCAGCAAAGCAGAGGTAAAGTGAACCAGGTTTTGCTTCAGTATATTTCCCGATCAGTAAATCAAGATTGATGCACCGATCGAGTGTACCCCTGCCCTTCCTAAAGCCATACTGGCTATCAGCCAGAATGCCCTCTCGCTCGACCCATTCCTCTAACCTGACAAGCATGACTCTACTCATGATCTTAACTGAGAAGTCAAGAAGAGAAATGGGTCGATAATTCTTCACATCTGACCTACTGCCCTTTTTATGAATCGGGACAATAATAGATTCTCCCCAGGTTTTGGGGGCCTCAGTACACGCAGCTGCATGAAAGACATTAGCCAGAAGAGGTCCCCATATCTCAGGTGCTGCCTTATATACATCAATCGGCACCCCGTCAGGACCCTCGGCTTTGCCCCCCCTTACTTGCATGTATGCCAAGTTCGACCTCACCAACTGTCATATTCAACGGTAAAACAATCCACCTGCCAGGGTCGATATCTACACTTCCATTAGTATTAAAGATGTTAGAAAAGTGAGCGACCCACCCTTCACTCAGGACATTGGAGGTCAACTCTGGAATCTTTTCGTCTTTAAGGAAAGGAGAACTGACCGTGGCCCAAAACAGAGTACTATTGGATAACTCCGCTGCTTGATTAAGGGAGTCCTAGGCCTGCTACTGTAACTCACTCTTCCTCTGTTTCAGTGCAAGCTTATAATCCACTCTTACGGCCACATGCATCCAAGTTAGCATTTGCGATTTCTTAATTGCGAAAATTAAGGAAACGCAATTAAGAAATCGCAAATGGCTATGCATCAAAAAATCACATTTTTTTTTGTGATTTCTAAAAATTTCTTAATTGCGATTCACAATTTGCGAATTGCAATTAAGGAATCCCTTCCCATCGATTCCTATGGGCCAAGAGGCCCATAGGAATGAATAGGAAGGCATTCACAAATTGCGATTCGCATTTTGCGAATCGCAATTTGTGAATGCATTTTCAAGGGTGCAGAGGGGGGTCCAAAGGACCCCCCCTGCACCCCTGAAATGTAACTTTAAGTGCAAGTTTCACACACACATGTCCCAAGGACATGTGTTTGTGTAACATGAAACTTTCAAAAATGCATTTTTGTGCATTTTTGAAAGTTTTCGCAAATTAGCATGAAGGCCAACTTCATGCTAATTTACCCCTTCTTATTTGCGAATTCGCAAATTAACAATGTTCATGCATTGCATTTAAGAAATCTCAAATTGCGATTTCGTAAATGCAATCGCAATTTTAGAAATCGCAACATGGTTGCGATTCCTAAAATTGCGAAAAGCATGATGCATCCCAAATTTGAGAATTGCATTCGCAGACGGCCGAAAATTGCGATTCGCACCGTTTGCGAATGCAATTCTCAATGATGCATGTGGGCATTAGTTTGGTAATGGAAGTTGTGCCCCTGGGATTTTTTGCAAGCGCCTGTTTAAGTTTAGTTAATGAGGTAGTGCATAAGTGATCGAACCAACCTGGTCCGTTTCTACGCTATCCGCTATTATGTTTAGTGAACCTGGCATCGATAGAATTATTAATATCAAGAAAGGAGATTAAAACCTTCTCATGATCAGCGCTATTTTCAAGGATGAAGATAATATCTACCAAACTATCCTTCACTATAGAACTGATTAAGTCGTGGGCCTTATGCCCTGCCCATCTTAATCTGACTCCATTGGGTCTGTGTGGCTCTACATTAGTGATTTTAGTTCCTACTTTAACCGAGCTACCACCCCAAAAGATAGTATCCACGATGATATTATTAAGATCGCTTAATATCGTTACTTCAATTCTGGGGGGAGCACAACGCAAAATTATATCGGAAGAAACTATCACATGGTCAATAACAGAGCTAGAATGCCGGTTTTTAAAAGTCGGAATGATTTGGCCATTTACATCTTTCGAGTGGTCCAAAATTTCCAGGTCATAACAGCCCATGAATTTGTGTAGTGCATCCCCATAGCTGGTATGTCCAAAATGCAAATCATCCCACCCGGTATTATTTGTGACCCCACAGACCTTTTGTGTTGACAATTCACATAATGTGATATTACAATCACCTACCCAAATAAAATCAAATGTAACATTCCTTGCTAGACATACATTTTCAATGGCACTAGCCAGGTCGGTTACTACTGTCACCCTAGTATTATCAAAGATGTTATTATAGTAATTTAACAGTAGAATATTACGACCTTTGTCCTCAAGGAGCCAAAGAATCTGAACATGATCTCCCACAGTTATATACTTTTTTATTACTATTGGACGAAGAATTGATACTAATATCAGCAAACCACCTTTCGCTCTCCCTGGTCCAGTACCCTACGCTGGCAAATTATAGGAAACAAATCCCTCATAACTGACATCTTCCCTGCACCATGTTTCTTGGAAACTGAGAATATCATAGGTGTTAATGAGGTTCGACCGGCCTAGAACATTCCCCTTAGATTTTAATCCTGCAGCGTTCCAACTGACAATGGTAATCCCTCCACCCCTTATTCCTGTGCCATCTGACATCAAAAGACCGTTAATACCATCTCCCTCATTTTGGTTTCCATGGCTCTGAGCCCCACACTCAGTAATCAGACTTAGGTCGGCCACCACATTTAAATCCGGTGCTATGATATTGTCAAATGTCTTATATAACTGAACACTTTGGATCTCACAGAATTTGGACTGACCATCCAGGGCAAGTCAGTCATTTGCATCCAAGGAGCTTAGAGCATGCAATCGGTTTTGAATCTGGATATCAAAGTGTGGCCTATGAGAAGGATAGAGCTTGGTACTTTTATTGTCAAGTGGGACTTTGTTAAGGTGGCTATAAAAAAAGGCAAGTGAGCGCACGCACACACTATTATCAGGAGTCGGTAGGGAGGCTGCTCTAAGCAAAACAGTGGCGGCGTGTTGTGGGTGCTTAAAATTAACGATAACACAGTCGCCCCTGCAATTCTTCCTAGAGTTTCCTATCCAGTTAACCCTTCTAGTAGTCAATACCTGATCAGAATAAGTAGTTCGAAACCCACATTGTCTATGCAGCCAAGAAACAGTTTTATTTTTTAACGATTCATGAGATTCCTGCTGGCTCTGGCTCATATGGGTTTCAATGGGTGGTACATTAGTTAAAACCACCACATATGGTGCACAATCAGGGGGGAGGTTAATAGAGCGCCTTCTCTTCCCTTCAGTCCATCCCACTTTAATCTCATCTGGTTTTACAGCCTGCTTGTCCAAACAGGCCGTAAAAGAGGCGTTCTGTGTAGCTATCTCGTTGACGCATGACCCCCCCTCAGATGGAGCAGCTTTACTAACACTAACACTAGTGCTTACTGCTGGAACCTTAGAACTTCTCACTGAGGCATTACTAACACTAACACTAGTGCTCTCAGCTGGGGCCTTAGAGCTTCTCTCAGAGGCCATATGGGTGTCCAAAAGGCCCCCTAATCTTATAATCTCAGCAGAAATCTGGTCAAGTTTAGCCACTAGGGGTTTAATAATCCCTTCTATCTTAGAATCAATGACACTAACCAAGAGGTTAAATTGCCCGATGTCAATTGTAACTGAGCCGTCTTTAACAGTAGACTCCCCATCCTCAGCAATATTTTTAGGAGGGGTAACTGCTCTTTTTTTAGTGTTACAGGTTCCCCCTCGTTTAATTTGAACTTTCCTGCATGGTCTAACCACTCTAGGGTCAGGGGCCGGGGAACACTGTACCGAGGTATCAGGGGAGTCGTCCAGCACAGCTTGATTGGACACCAGTTGCTCTGGCACTTCTTTGTCGATAACATCAGGATTATTGAGACCACTACTATCATCTAGTGCTGGTGAGGCTAATAAGACTGGCAGGGTGGGAGACAAGGGGGGACTGCCTAAACCTAAAGATAATCGCCTATCATTATTAATTTTGCTGACCCCGGACTGCCACAGACTGTCCCACCCTTGTCCCGTGCTTCTCCTGGGTGCTCCCGCGCGCGACTCGTGGGGCGAAAGGTGTTCCCTGCTGATAAGGCGCCTCCTGGCGCATGTGTGGCGTCAGTTCCGCCGCGTCGAGCCCCGGGGCAGCTGGGTGATGTAGTTCCCCAGCTGCGTGTGGCACCGGGTGGATGGCGGTGGATGTTGAAGCTGTTCCCCTCACGGCAATTGTCAGGAGGTGGGTGCGCTGCTAAGCAAAGCCGTTCCCCTCACGGCTGGAGTGTAGCTTGATTTGCGTGGCCCCCTTACTGTACTCACCAAATAAAGCAGGGCAGTAAGTAGTAGCTAACCAACACCGAAAACGGTCACAAGTTTAAGAAACTGCATCAGCAAGCAATATTTTCAAATATTTGCACTGCCTTTCCATCTCCCAAACTGCACAATGCATTTTACAGAATGCCTCTGACCTTGAGTGTCTTTCAGTAGTGTTTTCTTTTTCTCAGATTTGCTGATAGATTACACTGTGCCTTGCAGAGAAGGAAGTTAATATTTCAATGTACAACTTTAAAGTCCTCCATTACTGTTACAAACACAGCAAATTCCTAGGATGAAACCTAAAAAGGGCATTTGACTTGAGTGCTTTCAGTAGTGTTTTCTTTTACTTAGATTTGCTGAGAGAAGGAAGTTAATCTCTCAGTGCACCACAACGTTTAAGTCCTCCATTAGTGTTAAAAATGCAGCAGATTCCTAGGGCGAAAACTAAAAGACCAAGAAGAATCCCCTTTCCAGTAGTGTACTCTTCAAATATTATTCTCGACAAAATCTGAAATGCAGTTAGAGTTCCTCAACCTTTTATGAATTAAAGAAATGTGAAATGTAACCAAATAGATTATAGATGGATTACTATGGAAAGCAAGATTGCTGAAGCTGATAATGGTTTAGCGATAGTCAGAATATGACTATCAATAGACCCAAAATGGAGAATGCTATTCTGTTACTGCAAAACTGCACAATGGATTTGTAAAATAGAAAAAGATATAACGACCTCAAACCATATGTTCTTCCTGAGGGTACGGCACGTACACATATTCTGGCGTTTTCTTGAAAAATAAATTCCTAATTTGGTGGGTCTACCTTCTTCACCTGAGTTACATAGTCAGAGAGCTCACAGACTTGGCAAATAGAATATCATAGCTTCTAGGAAAAACAAACCCAGAGCAAAATAATGCTATTTATGGAATATACTTCCTTGTTAGAAACCCTTAAAGCAGCAAAAGAAAGAAAAAAAAACAATTTAAGTGGTCAGGTCATAACTTAGTAATCTCTCAATATCTATCTAATGCTACCAATGCTAGAACAACATAATTTTATCATTCGGATCATTTTTTAGGCAGCTAAATATGTGCTATGGCCTTCTTCACCTAAGTACTTTCATGCTGGCATATAATGGAGGCAACCTATTGTTTGAAGATCCAGCAAAGCTAAGAGACCATCTAAGTCATCTAAATGTGGAAGCATGAGGGAAACACTGCAGGCAAAGAGCACCTGATTGTGTATTTATGATGATATTTTATGGCTTATCCACACAATCCATATTCTGGTCTCAATTCAGGCATCTGTGTCCAGAGTTGCTTTTCTTTGCTGTCCTTCTGTACTTTTAACTTCCAATGTTTTATTTTTTATCTTTTCTTCTACTACCTATCATCTCTTTGAAAAGTTTATTTAATACTGCTGGTTGTCTTACACAAAGATCTACTAATATTTTAGTTTACTGCTATATTCCATGTTTAGATTTCTCTGATCCTTCCTAATGCGTAATATTACCTCAAATTGCAGGAAGGGATTGAGCAGTCTCATAAAAAGACAAAAAGTCCCTACTCTTGCCAAATTAAATATATTCATAACTTTACTACAAAGAACTGGTTGTAATATTGATCAATCTTTAAGCCGAGAAAGAATGGGGTAGTACTGTTAACATATCTTCTGCTTTTTCCTGGTCACATAGGCATTTCAGTACTTTGCCATAAAGCTGTTAATGTTGAATAAGTGCCTTCAAGCCACATAATAATGGTTGATGGACACTTTTGAAAATTCATGTTAAAAATTTACTTTTAACACCACAGAAATGTTAAGGCCCTATCATAACCCATATTTTTTTAATAAAAAAAATAACTGTTTGTAATAATGGCATTTTATAGCAGCTTGAGGTTACAAGAAAACTCATGGGTCTAGATTTAGAGTTTGATGGATGGGATACTCCATCTCAAATGTGATGGATATCTGGTACGCGATATTACAAGTGCATCATATCCTATGACACTTCTCACATGGCAAACCGTACATCTCTCACGTTTGGCACTGAGTATCCTATCCACCAAATTCAAATTCAGCTTCATGACTCCTTGCTTGAATGAAATTCTAAATGTAAATTTATTCCAGATAAAACCTATAAAACTTTCAAATCAGCAATTGATTCTTGATGTTTAAATGATATATAGAGAATATACAATGCAGATTGTAAGGAATGTTCTTTTTCTCTCCTCTCAATCAATCTCAAAGTGGAATTTATTATAATTTTGCCTAACAACCTTCTATTTCTAGCATACTCCGATCTAAAATTGGTAGCATAGGTTTATTAGACCAAGATCTGTAGTTAGCTCCTTTAATTCTTTAGTTGTTTGAAACTAAACAATAGATGGGGATTAATTAATTAATTGCTAACAGATATAACTTTTTATTTGGAATTCCTTTCTTTTTCATTGTGTACTCCTTATCATACCTCTTTGTTAAATAATTGAGACACACATAACATTGCTCTTAGTTCTTTATTATTTCTACTACACCAAAATGCAAATATTCCACTAATATGAATATATTAATTTATTACATCAAATTAATTAATTAAAATGTGCTCATTATACTAGTATGCCTATAGCCATGTTGCCTCAATTAGACAGAGATAAAAAAAAGTGTCATAAAATTATAATAATGCATGTATTTTATTATTGAAAGGTAAATCAAAATACTATGGTGGTTAGAAAAAAGCAGGTAAAGTATTGACTAATTATTTGAAAGTTAAAAGTGCAGAAATTATTTAAAAGTCTTAAAAAATATATTTTTATTGATTTTACTTAGACCAAAAGTCTGTGCACATTGATTTACAGCTTTAAGAATCAGTTGGCAGAGTCAAGGTAAGTATGCAACACATTCATTGCTGAGGGGCACGAGCAATAACCTGGATATAAATAAAGGATACAAGCAAACACATTATTATGTAAATGTGATTGCTTTTATGCTTAAGGGAATAAAATGGGGAACTAGTGTAGGCAGGCAAAATATCAACCTTTTCAAAAGAACCAGGCCCAACATAGCCTCCCATCTCACGCCATCCCTCCTCCCTGACTATCATGAATATGTAATGTGGTTTTTAAAAGGGGATTCATAACCCCCAGGGGTCTCTCATCCAGTCATCAGCGTGTCACTCAGCCAGTGCCAATGGGTCCTTCAACTTAGACAAATAGTGATCCCACTTCTCCATGAGGTTAAACCTCCCATCTCTGGCTCATGTGCCAGCCTGTATTGAGAGCTCCGCCGAGGCCCAACGAACTACATCCGTCTGCCATGCTGCGATTAAGGGGGCAATCACTGCTTTCCATGAGATGGCAATACGATACTTCACAAGTGCCAGACCCTGGAAGCTCATCAATTATTTTGTCTATATTGTTACCATCCCTGTGTTAAGGATGCACAAGCGGGCGCACGGGGTAGTAGTAGTAGTTTAGAAATACAAGAGATCACCATGTGCGGGTAATCCGAGATCACTAGTCATACCCACACCATATGAACAAAGTCCCCCCATACCTTTTGGCACCTGGGACATTGTGTTCTCGGCCCAGGGTACATTTTGCCTATTAT